>NC_035108.1:294497998-295158583 GCF_002204515.2 Aedes aegypti
CGTGCTAGAGAGCCGGAAGGCGTCGAATCGACTATTGGAAACCCCAGGAAGAGGACAACGGGCACGATCCTTGCGAGGACGTGCTAGAGAACCGGTAAGAAGGCGTCGAATCGACCATTGGAAACCCCAGGAAGAGGACAACGGGCACGATCCTTGCGAGGACGTGCTAGAGAACCGAAAAGAAGGCGGTCGAATTAACCACTTTAAACCTCACCAGAGGACTAAAACGCGAACCAGCAAAAATCGAACGAATCCGGAATTCTAGAGAGAAGCCACAAGGAACAAAATGTCTAGCATGCTTGTGGATAACCAAAACGGCAACTGCCGCCTTTGTAACGACCCCGACGATAAAGACGAAATAAACGAAGAATAAAACCACCAACGTGGCATCTTAACAAGGAAGGCCTAACCGCCACAACAAGATACGTCACAGCATCATCAAAGGATTTGGTAACGAGAGAACTCAAAGAAAACAATAACCCGGCGAAGAAAGCCAGGGTAATCAACGCCAATATGTGGACCTTAACAATAATAGCGCTATTTCTACTGATTAGCCAAGCAATAGGAAGTGAGCTTAAAGGGCTCATAGCATACGATTGCACCAGCAACAACGTAAACATAACGAGCTATTCACTGATGGACGTCGCATCGTGTATTCCACCAACTAGGAATCTCACGACTACGGAAGTCCGCATACAAGTCTTACAAAGAAGCCCAAAAGCATTCGTGAAGGTCCACCAGTGCAAGGTAATAATAAAACGATCAATCCGACACTGCGGTGCGCTTTCTCATACGTCAGATTATGAGCATGGGTACGCATACATCGTCAAGGAATTCACCCCGGACGAATGCAGGTTAGCTCAATTGCTCGGATCCATATCACTATCCGAGAGCAACAAGATTCGCGAACTCCGTCGCAACAGCACAACGCGAGGAGAAACACTAATAGTAGGGAGTCTGAAAGGAAGCTCTTGTAGCGGTGGAGTCTACAGAACTGCATCATACACCTGGGAAGGAGCACTAGTTTTCTATGAGTACGAGATAAGCATGTACGATTACACAGCAACGGCGGACATCGAAAACGACCAGGTGGCTCTAAGAAACGGTATAGTATGTGCCTACAAAACCGGATGGTGCCTAGACCCTGAGTTCGGCTACATGACGTGGGAAGTTGACCTGCGGAGACAATGCGAGGAGACCGAATTCGAAATCATATATGAAGGGACTGTAAACAAAACCTTTGATCACGATAACGACAAATCAAGATCAAAAGCAGTCTACACGCTTCTGTCGGACACTCACATGTTCTCGATAAGAGCACGCGACAAAACTCAAATATGTGGATTCGACGCGTACGTTACAGACCACCCCAGAATCTATATAATAGAGGCCAGCGGATTCAAGTCCCCCTTCAAACGAAAGGAAAGCACCGGACGAAACCTGGACCTTTTTACTTACTTCAATTCGAAAATAACGTTGGTCGAGAACTACCTGGGCCAACAACTGAATGAAGTATATACAACAGTTATGACGGAAATGTGCAAAATCGACAAGGCACTAATGGAAACCAAACTTACTCTAGCAAGAGTCAACCCAAGCGAATTCGTGTCCAACATAGTAAAACGATCCGGGTTCACCGCTATCGTAGCAGCAGAAGTGCTCTACATCATCGAGTGTAAACCAGTCTTCGTAACATATGAAAGCAAACAGGAATGTTACCAAGAAATTCCTGTAAAGTACAACAACGTGTCAATGTACATGGCACCAGTAACACGTATCCTACAAAGAAGAGGGACCGAAATAGACTGCACACCTCTAATACCAGCAAAATTCACCATCGGAGGAAGATGGTACACCACGGACCAAAGACTACGAGAGTCTACACCCCCGAACAAACTAACGACAGACGTCATTACGAGCTGGTCATATACATCACTACCAAGCCTCATGCAAAGCGGAGTGTACGACGCAGAAAGCCTTGAAAGAATGAAAAACATGGTCTACGAGCAAGGGGACAAGAAGATAGCATCATCGGTACTCCACAAGGCGATATCAGGGCAGCATCCCAATCTACAAGGATACACCTTCGACGCCCTCATATCTGAAAGGATCGTCGACAACGCTTTCAACAAATATTGGTCTAAACTCATCTCCTGGTCAACATGGTTAGGCAACGTAACATCAACGGCACTTGGAATCTACATGATAACGAGGATGATCAAGTTCGCAGTCGACACGCTGATACACGGTAGAATCCTATACGATATATACGGATTCGGATGGCAGCTATTGGCGTCCTTTTGGGACTCGCTAACGACTCTTCTATCGCACCGCAACGTAATGAAGCGATACCAAGACAAGAACGACCTAACGGAATGCACCACTCTAGCGCCGCAGCCAACTGACAAGCAAGACGATCACCATGAGGAAGAATCAAACAACGAGAGCAGACCTCGCCCCTACCCCAGGCCGAGCAATATAGTGACTTCTAAATAAGACATCAGATAATCATAATACACACATGGTAAGAAATTATATGAAAAATAATCTTTACATCATCATTTACAACAAGACTATTGTACGACCAAGAATAATAAAATTAAGTAAAAACAAACCATATATATATATATATAAAAAAAAAAAAAAATACGATATTGATATTAAAATACAATGTAACCATGTGACAATTGTTTTCCTTTTTTTTAGCAAGTAAGCTCAAGAATAACAACCTTTATAATAATTAAAGAACAAGCATAAACAATCATAACGTCGCGGAAACAATATTGTAAAATTAAGGATTTTACGAAGGGCGGTGTTAATTCGCGACGATTAATTTGCGATCGGATGCGAACCAATGACAGAGAGAAGAAACGAAATTAAACAACTAGCCAATAAGCACGTAATTTACGACCCACAAACAGAAGAAGGCAACTCAAACCATGCGAAGGGATATACTAGAACCTTACCGATCCCTTCCCCTATAGCATTCTAAACAGACAGAGCCATCACTCAGCACAAAAAACAGATGGTAACATTAGCATTAGAAAGTAAAGGCGCACCGCCCCATCAACTCAGAAGGAAGGGAAAGCCATAAAAACAAAGATCGTTAACAATTTCCTTCCATAGCAAGCAGGTAGGACCAAACCGTCATAAGCACAAAGCGCAGGCCCTCGCTGAGCCTGACGCATTCGATTGATACGCGGACAGGATTCATAACGAAGAGAAAGGGAAAGCATTGATCTAATGGTAAGGCGCAACAAGAACAAATATGTCCCTGCGTCAACCCACGCATAGAAAGTAATCATCCCACGCAACGAAAGAAACAAAGTAATTAAATTCAAAATTTATTACCTACGCACTCAGAGACATACCTTACGAGAAAAAACCTAAAACATTGAAATCTCTTTGCTTCTTTCTCGTGGGAGAAAATTAGATTTAGGCAATCACGACAATTGTCCCTTTCTAACTTTAAGAATCAATAGGACCTACGATAGAACTGCATTTGTCACTTCTTAGAATAAGTCCCCCAGATCGACGAAAGTCGCCTATAAAAACCCAGAACCAACCACGAAATACATGATCTTACGTTTAGACTCGGAACAGGCAACTTGTCTTTCTAGAGAGAAATTCCTGGTAAGTCCAACCGCTAAGGTTATCACCAACGATTGCAAACTCGACTCCTTCGGTTGCGGACTACTCGCCTGGCGGGTGTCGTTCTGACGAGTCAGCTTTCAATCGTTAAGAGAGAGAGCTCCCTATTGGAACCTTCCACTGTCAGGTACTGGTTAAAACATCAGCCTGTCCGTCTGAAGGGAAAGAGAAGGGGATCAATCTCCAACCAAGCCTTTCGAACACAAAACCGTCGTACACCGGTTGACCGCTCGATTCCTTCGGTTGCAGACTACTCGCCTGGCGGGTGTCGTTCCGACGACTCGGCGTGCATCCTTTTGCGGATATAATCCACTAGTTGGAACCTTCCACTGTCAGGTACTGGTTAAAACATCAGCCTGTCCGTCTGAAGGGAAAAACAAGAGGAAATATCCACGACTGGTTCTCCTCTGTTGTTGAACCGCCGTAACAACGGTTAAACACTCGCTTCCTTCGGTTGCGGACCACTCGCCTGGCGAGTGTCGTTCCGACGAATCAGTGCTTAACTGTTAAAGAGACACGGTTCTCTAGTCGAACCTTCCGCCAGCAGGTACTGGGTCAGCCACCCAGCCTGTCAGTCCGAAGGGGAAGATTGGGGAAACGCACTCAGTTGGCGTCTACCAGTTGTCGGTAAGATCGAGTAAACACCGCGAGATCGTGCTAGAGTCGACGCGCGGATTCCGGCCATAAAGAAAATCCCGCGGGCCGTTTACGTTTAAGAAACAACCAAATTATAAGCCTAGATGTTTGAATTTATTCACAAGATTTGTTTTAAAAGGATACTGGAAGCACTGGCTTTTGTATCGTCAAGATTATCCACTGAAAAGCAATGAGCATTCTTAAATGAGTCGTCGCGTGTGAATTCTTGGTTTGGTGGTGAATACTTCAAAAACAGTAGGTGAAACTGAGCGCGAAAAGACCTTCATAGAAAGCAGTGATACGATAGATGGCGGTACTTTCGATGTGGTGAATGAGTTCGTCTACCTCGGATCCTTGATGATGGCTTATAGAAAAGTTTGGCGAGAAATACGAAGGCACATCATCTGAGGGCTCCAGAAGAAACTGCGGCCAAAAAAGATTCACACCCGCACCAAATACACGATGTTCAAAATGCTCATAATACCAGTAGTACTCTACAGGCATGAAACGTGGAGTATGCCATCCTCTAGAAGGATTTGAAAGCTCTTGGGGTTTTCGAACGCCGGATGCTTAGGAAGATCTTCGGAAGCATGCGGGAAAACGGAGTTTGGCAACGAAGGTTGAACCACGAGCTCGCCCAACTCTACGGCGAAACCAGTATCCGGAAGATGGATCAAGCTGGAAGGATACGCTGGGCAGGGCATTTTGCAAGAATGCTGGACAACAGCCCTGTAAAGATTGTTTGCTTGATTTTCAACTATGTGGTAATTAAAATTGGTGATAGTATTGGCTCGAGAGTCTTAATCCTCTAATTAAACGAACTAATTTTGTCTCTCTCTGACGTTTCGGTCCGTATTTGGGACCTTCTTCAGGGATAAAGAATAACTCGTTCTTTTCTAAACGACAGGCTAAAAGTAATACAGACCGAAATGTCGGAGAGAGCCAAAACTAGTTCCTGTAATAAATAAATTAACTTTATATAAATTAACTTTATTTTACAAACGCTTCTGAAGGCGTAAAGCAATGTTAAACCAACCTAGCCTCTATCTTGTGATCATAGTATCTTTTTGAAAGGTTTAAAAGAATACCAAACAAAAAAAAACTTTTTTTCCTGGCGACAAACAAAGGCCAAAAACGGAAGTTTGCGATCCTTGTCAACTGTCTACGGAAATTTGTGATGTGGTTTACTCACGATCAAGATAAGTCATAGCTTGTTAGCTCAAATTAAAGCACTGAACTATTTAAATAATATAAACTTTCATGTGCACCTGGCGAAAACACATAACTTTCTGATTCCGTAATTGTTTATGATCAGAATATGCCAACAAAAAGCTCCATACCCCCTGATACAACAATTTTGCTCCATTAGACCATTCGACATGGTTCGACATCGTATACCAGAAATACCAGCTCCACAGTGGCATCGCGATTTGGTAACCAAAAATGAATGCATAATTAATCTAATTTATAGCTAAGCATCGGAACATCTAACAGTTTTGGCGCAGATCCCAACACCGAGAGAGAGAGGTCACCTTTTTATGTGCTCCCAAAACGGTAGTGTAAAAAGGCACGTTTCAAAATTTATAGTTCAAATCCAAAACGATAAAATGCGCATCAAAAACGAAACCAGTTCAGTCCTAGAGCATTAAAAAAAGAGTTCAAACACGCAAATGTCATCGGCTTTTAGGAGATCCAGTTTAGCTTGTTTGTTCTACTTTTCCGTGTCTTGATTGTAGCTTAACAGTTTTATGGTTCCTCTTTTTGATTCTTGTTAAGGCAAATTGCTGCTATCTGCTGGTCATCTGAATGTTCCTCGCAATCCGCAGATTCCTCTGCTTTTGCATCACCAATATATTTCCTTAAGGTGAAGATCCATCGAAGCCAAACCTCGAATTTTCAAGAGCACAAATCTAGAGAACCAGACAACCGTTCGTGCTGAAAATCTAATCGATTGGTCACCACCAGCGAGTGACCAGTGAGTAGCATTTTCAGCACAAACGGTTGTCTAGTTCTCTAGATTTGTGCTCTTGAAAATTAGAGGTTTGGCTTCGATGCATCTTCACGTTAAACAAATTATGAAATTTCAACACCCATCAAAATTTCACGACCTCTGCCCAAACCAATTGGTGGAACCCAAGAAGAAGCAGCTGATTTTGTCCTAACAAGTGGTGGTGTCACCTCATGCCGTAAAACAAGTCAACCTGCTGCCAACTTGTGTCTGCGGGATCTTCGTGCGAGCGATTCTTCGCTTTTGGCTCTGGCATGGGGGGGGGCAGGCCTAATGAGAGGCACCGCTATAAAACCCTAGGTGACAATTATCGCTACCCCCTGACGTCGGAGAGACCGGCATCCGCTCGGAAAACAAATGGCTGACATAAAACAAGCCAACAACGAACGGTGACATTAAACTCCACTGAGATTTTGCAGTTGGGCGTAGGACAAGTGCATCATCGCAGCGTGGTTTGACGGATCGACAATGGGCAGAGATCATGCGAGCAACGTGACATCCAAAGATCACCGTTGAGGGGATGGTGGGATAAGAAGGGGGAGGGGCTAGCAGTGGGATTCGCATTTTTAATGAGACACAGACCTAATAAATTATCCTCGCCGAGAGCTGTCTTTAATGGATGATAAAATTCAATCTAATAGAAGTGATCTTTCTGGTTCTTGAGGTTGTTTGCGAGGCGATGTGATATTTGTTTGTCCGGAGCTGGGCGGGTTTTCGTTGAGAGGGTGGGTGATTAAAGAGCCGTAGGGACGGGTAAAGGTTAAACCTGTGGCTGATCGAGCAGATGCGTAGTTTGTGAGGTGGAAGAAGCTAATTGTAATGTAGGATCAAATCAAATGGTTGCGATCAGTTTTTATTTCTTCACCAGTGAATACTCGGACAATCATGAATAGCTTCATACGCTATAACTTTTCCATCTTTTTCTTGGTGCAATATCCTTAACCTTCCAGTCGTCGCGTGGTTGACCATCGTCAGAACCACCACGCTGCTGTTGTAATCGAAAAGCGAGGTTTTTTTCACCAGTGTTGTACAAAATACAACAGCGCGACGACTGAAGTGTTAAAATCAATTTGAATTAAACCATTAAATTTAATTCAAATCAAAATCGAAATGCAAGTCGAAATTCTAAATTTAGAATCAAATCAGTATTTAAATCTTAAACAAAATACAAATCGAACCCTAATCAATTTTTTTGTTTACTGGAACCTGTTTCAAATAAAACAAATAAGGAATTTCGAATAACGTTTATCGCTGCATCATTTTAACGGTCAGCATCTAGAAGTTCAATAGTTCACCGTAGAAGTTTCTCTTTGATACCTGAAGTTCCATGCCAACAAATTCCACGTCTATTGATCGACGTTCCAATCGAACGCACACTACACGGCAACTTAAAATAGTTGAAATTTTCCTCTTGAGGCTTTCTGAAATCGAGCAGCCGGTGCACACTCGATACCCGCAATGGAACGCCACAAATGCCGAAAATGATGCCTATTATGACGCACCGAGGATGACTTGCCATTCCCTTCACAACCGAACAATGTCTCGAGTTGACTCGAGCAAATCCCAGCTGCTTCTAAACGCACCTCGGAAACTATGTCCTACCCCCGATCCCCCCCTCCCATATCAAACACTCAAACTTACACCATTTGGTATCTACAGTGCTAGTTGCTGTCTCAAGACAAGAAGAAGAGAGTGTAAATCAGAAGAAGAAGCAAAAAAACAGTTTATGGTTATGGAATATTAAATGAAATTGAGATAGCTTCCGAAATCTGTTTTTATTTTCGGGTTGTTCCATCGAGACACGGAATCTGGCCGAGCAAACCGGGCAACTATCCGGGCGAGCAATTTTGTGATTTACGGTTGTTTTCTTGCACCGGAGCAGGAAATTACTTTCTCACACCTTTTAATTTTCGATAAAGATCCAATTTATTCACGGGTGATAATGAAGAGATTTAAGTACGCGCTCGCTTTTTTTCCTCCTCTCGGGCTCTGATGTGGAGTCGCTTCGGGGCTCATCGGAGATGGTAGCAGCACCTCGTGCAATTAATCGCTCAAAATTGGTGGAAGGTGATTTTTTTTCGGGAGGTGATCAACTCATAGTGGTTCGGATTTAAAAAGTCATGGATAAATTACACATTTTTGATACATTACAAATTTTGATTTTGCCAAGTGTTGTGGATTCAAGGGAAGTGCTGAATAATATCAGCGAAAACGTGTCGACTACTGTGATTGCTTTTCTTTTGAGATTGGTGATATTATGCATTTTGTCATGATTTATTCCAGAAATTTCATCAGAAAAGAATAGAAGACTAATTCAGAATTATTTTTGGAAACTACTTCAGATTCCTGCAATGACTATTCCTGAAATTTCTCAAGAAAGTCATCAGATCTTCAGGAATGTATTCAATTATTGGTCCTTTAAATTTCATAATCTCTTTTCAGGAATTCGCCTTAGGACATTTCTAGAAATAACTCCAGAAGGTTTTTGAATTTCTCAAGGTAATGACTCAAGAAATACAATGAAATTTTCAAAAATTAATATAGTGATTTTTCCATCAATATTTCTCGAATGTTCATTAAGACCTGAATTCAAGAATTAAATTTCTTCTAAGATATTTCTAGAAATTACTCAAACAAATTCAATGAATTTCACAACGTAACAAAAATGACACTTTTGCGTGTCTCAAGGATCAAATTATGAGTCTTTAGTTATCTTTCAGAAAATTCCAATGGATGCCATCAAAACATTTAGAACGAAATTCGCGATTTTTCTACTATTCTCCGAATGAATGATCGCCAGCGTCCGGAATGATCCTTTTTCCCGAATGACCTGATTCTCCAAAAAGTGACGCAGTTCAATAAAATTTAAGAATAGTTTTTAGTAATAGAATGGTAAACTACAAAGTACAATAAGTAATCAAAAGAAGTAGATATTTGGTCATTCTCGACGATAAAACTCACAAGAACCTCCAATCAAATAAGGAAGGGTGGATAGTAGCCAAAAAATTCATTCACCTCCTTGAAATATATAAAGTTCTGACAGATACTTTTCGGGAAATGGGACTATTCGGGGAAACGAGGTATTCGGGGAATTCGGAAAACTGGCTGAAAATTGACTGGGGGAAATCGACATTCGAAGAGAACAACAGTATTTGTGGAAATCACTGGAAGTATGAGTGTTAAAATTCCTAGGTGTGTCCTTGAACGAATTTACTTGAGATTATTTTGTATACCGAATATCAGAGGGGCCCAGATAGCCGTAGCGGTAAACGCGCAGCTATTCAGCAAGACCAAGCTGAGGGTCGTGGGCTCGAATCCCACCGGTCGAGGATCTTTTCGGGCTGGAAATTTTCTCGACTTCCCAGGGCATAGAGTATCTTCGTACCTGCCACACGATATACACATACAAAAATGGTCATTGGCATAGTAAGCTCTCAGTTAATAACTGTGGAAGTACTCATAAGAACACTGAGAAGCAGGCTCTGTCCCAGTGGGGACGTAACGCCAGAAAGAAGAAGAAGAATCAGAGGAAAATGACATCGTGAAATTAGAAAAAAAAAGTTACTTTAAAAACTATTTGTCCAAAAATAGTTATTTTTGCTATTTTACATCGTAATAGGCTGTTTTTCATCATGCCAAACTGCCATGAAACGACCTACTTTCCTGCACTGAAGTATGCAATGCGGGAATAGTCATTACGCAACTGAAACCAGTGCTGTAATGATTCATTACGCAACGCTTTCTCATTACGCAACTGTTTTGAGTTGCGTAATGAACCATCAAATAACAATTTTCAGAAATTGTAAAATGATTGTGAAAGCATTCCGATATAATTTCATATACCCTCAAGTGGTCTTCTACGAAATTGCAAAAAATGATGTACGGAACTCTTTGCAGAACTCGATTTTTACAGCACTCGTCGTAATTATCCTACTCGGCAAGCCTCGTAGGATAAATTTACGACTCGTGATGTAAAAATCATAATTTTGCAACTTGTTCCGTAAACTACTATTATGCAACAAGTTGCAAAATGATGATTTTTTCAGTACGATTCGTACATTTATCTAACGAGGTGTACCAAGTTGGATAAAAACGACGAGTGCTGAAAAAATCGAGTTTTGCAACGAGTTGCATACAACATTTTTTGCAATTACGAAAAAAGCAATTTAGTTGGAGCATAAACATGTTTCAAGGAAATCCACATGAGCATCCATGCGTAGCAACAGCTCAGTTTTCCTCAATCAGGTAGGCTGTGGAATGGCTGTCACATATTTTCACACTTCCTTTGCTGATTCAATTTTCAATTACTGACCAGGTAAGAGGCTGCATACAATTTTACAACAACATCGAAATTATTATCTTGTGCAGAGGCAATTCAACCACGATCCACCGCATAAACCTGCCGGCTTTTTCGAGAGTGAAGAAACAAACTCAACGCCCACAAGATGATTCCACTCCAACTCATAATCCAACACAGCCAACTAGCTCCAGTTTCTATTTCCGTTGGACGATCGGAGTTCGACTCAATTCTGATATTCAGACGAATGTAGAATCAGAACCAAGTTGACTAAGTTATTTAGATATTCAGAACAATACGATAAATTACGCATAAAGGCAATCAGATATCAGTTTGACAACTCCCAAAACAGTGCTGAAAAGTGGTGCTTCTCGATACCGTTATTAGTGCTGAAAAGTAGAACTTTTTCTTCTAACAGGAAAAGTAGGCCATTATGTTGATCAATTTCTTGTTAAAAAGTAGGGTGATATGCAACGGAATTGCAAAAAAGAAACATTTAAGTCCTTCGACTGAGAATGGAGACTTTTTAGAGACTTGCGTGATAACAGAGACTAAGTATCTAAAAATAGACCTGCTATAAGCCATGCAAATCCCAAGACGTCGAAAGAGACAAACAGACTACTTACAACATACACTACCCGTCATAAATATGGACTCGCCTGAAAAAGTATTGCAGTACTCAGCTGAATCTTGAATCACCCTGAAAAGTTAAGCTTCGCCTCAAAACACGAACATTCATGATGCTAAATCTCTGATGATCTATAATGGTGCGGTCTTCAGAAAAGTTATTCAAAAGATCAAGGACATTCGGAAGGCAAACAGTTTGGTTCGTAATACAGTAATACCTCGATATAACGTAACCTCTTTATAACGTAACTCGATATAACGTAATTTTTACCTCGATATAACGTAACTTTTTTTTGGCTCCCATTTATTTGTCCAATTTTCATTAAAAACATGATTTATGAACTACAATAAATATTCTTCAAGATTCAAACTACAACAAATACGAAATCAAAGCAATGCAAAGGTTTACTATAACTGAATACAGTCATAAATCGATATCGAGTGAGCTATAAGCTCAATGTTAAAACCAACATTTTGTCATTGCTGTACATTTGTATACATCATTCTAATTTATTTTTGTTACATTAACGCTGCCACTGGAACCAAGCCTGCTAATCACTTCATTTTTTTTATGAAAACTTTAATTATTATTGATTTAGACTTAGTGTTCAAAAAGACAAGATCAAACTAAAATTTGTAAATTTGGTTATTGCTTCAGGAATTCTTACAAATATTTTTCAAATGATTTCTCCAAGAATTCGTTATTTCTCCTGGAATTTTTCCATGGATTCTAGTTGAAGAATCATTCGGAGGATGCCTCCAGCGACTCCTCCAATAATTTCTTCACGGACTCATATTAAACTCTTTTAATATTCATGTGCAAAACTTAAAATATATCCTTAAAATAATTCCAACTGGCATCTCTCAGGAATCCCACTAGTTAATATCAGGAAGGTATTCATGATTAAAAACCTTTGAAATTTTTTTCTGAAATGAAACCAGATTTTTTTTTTTTCAAATCGATTTTAGAGACTCGTCCAAGAGATTGTAGGAACATTTGATCAGTATTGTCTTAACGAATACCCGTCTAAATTATTGTTTGAGAAATTGCATTAAAAAGTTCTTATTGAATTCCACCAAGAAACAGTTCAAATATTTCTTCATGAATTTCTTCAGAATATGTCTAAGAACTGTTCCCAAAAAAATCCAGATTCTAGGATTAATCTTGATGTTATCGTCTATAAATTTGTCTATGTTTCTTTATTACAAAAATATATTCAGGGATTTGTTCAAAAACTGAGAAAATTCCCCAGATCCCCCATAGAACTCTCTTAGCATACTGCCGATAATCCACCACGTACTCCTTCAAAAACTTTTCCATAGAAAATCCCTCAAGGATAGTTTTAGTTTTTAAAGTAGTTAAAATTTCCAAGAATTCTTGGGACATTCATTTTATAATTCTGTCAAGAAATTACAAAAGGATTTGTTTTAAGAGTTTTACCATGAGCTTAAACAAACAAAATGGAAAAAATCTTGGAGTACCACAATTGCCTGCATGAATTGTTCATAGACTGTTCAACAATATTTTTTTTAAAGATCTCAATTATTGAATTCTTTTAGAATTGCAGAGGTGAAGCCGCCTAAGGCTGAAAGCCTCTATAATAAAGGAAATTAATTCTTTTAGAATTTCTTCAAAGTGTTCAAAGATTCCTCCAAAGATTTTACCTGAATACATTTCTTAAAGGATTACTGCAATAGAGACGTAAAAATAAAAAAAAGAATATACGAAGAAAAATACAAAAAGAACATGGAAAAATATCGAAAAAATGTGTAGGAAAGACTGAAAATAACTGCTAGGTCAATAATATAAATTTAAGACCCATTTTCTCATCAAACAATACATGTTGAACGAAATTGAGAAAACAAAATATTTAGCTTCGATATAACGTAACCTCAATATAACGTAACGAAAATAAAAATCGAGTTACGTTATATCGAGGTATTACTGTATTGCAGCTAGGTGGCACAAGTGAGCATTTAAAATTGAGCATTTTAATCATGTTCTATATTTTGATCTACATGAGATAGAATAATCGAGTGTCCTGCAAAATTGTTCAAAAGATCAAGAACATTGAGAAGACAAACAGTTCAGTTCGCAATTCGCTAGGGTGTGCTAGTATGCATGTGAAATTGGGCATTTTAAGCAAGTTTTACCTTGTGATCCATTTGAGATAGAAAGTTCAAGTCTTCGGCATAGTTATTTAGAATGTCAAGGACATCCAGAAGACAGGTAATTTGTTTCAAAATGTTACCGTTAGGTGGCGCTAGTGAGCAGATAAAAATGAGCCTTTATCTCTTCATCCAGACAAGATAGAAGGTTAGAGTCTTCGACAAAAGTGATTATAAGGTTAAGGTCATCCAAAATGCAAACAGTTTGGTTCCAAATTTTGCTGCTTGTTTTATGTATTTTGCTGCTAACCAGTTTTATCTTTTGATCCTAATAAGATAGAAAGATCGAGTCTTCGGAAAAGTTTTTCTGAAAGTCGAGGACAACTGGAAAACAAATTGAATTATATAATTTTAACTTCATACACGCAGTGCTGGGAATGGTAATAGTAGTAGGCTTGAATTTAGCGAAAATCACGTGGCTCTCTCACTACAGTAGTTTAAAATCGTGAATCTCATCAAGTAGCCTATATTGGGTACATGAATTTCTCTAAATCAGTAGTGTCATTGAAGACTCTATATGCGGGAAATGCAGCGGGACCCGAGCAGAAGAAAATAACTTCTGAATACCAAATTGAGTTATTCCATACCAGATAATTTCCAATACTTACAACCTGAATGAGGTATGAATGAGCCCTACATAAGAGGTAAAATACCTCAAATAATACCTTCTGCATATTCTACAAATACCAAGCTGATAATTAGATCAGGTATTGTAATACCTAAATAATACTTGATGGATTTTCATTTAAAAGTGAAATTTTCCAATACTAGTTCAATACCTCCAGCAGTCCTCAATAGCTGTCGAATACCAAAATGAAGTATTTTTAATTGTTTTAAACATTTTTTTCAAATACCATTATAATACCAAAATGAGGTATTGATAACTGAACAATACCTAATTTTGGTATGATACCAAAATATGGTATGCATAAGTTATTGGCGAGTTATTCTTTCCGCCTCGGGGAAATAGAACATTTTTCTACAGTTTTTGGGTTACCCTTAGCAACAGGCGTTTTGCAATTTTCAAGGCTCTTTGCCTACAGCAGCGATAGGCGTGAGTTTCACTGGCTCCGCTGACTGCGATTGGCTTTGTTTGGCTACTGTAGAATGAATTTCAGATTTTTTCCTAACCCTGCATACACGTTCTATATCATAACTTTGATAAGAAAGATTGTTGGACTTGCTTAAAATGCTCATTTTCTCTTGCTTACTAGCGCTACCTAGCGGCAGAACTAAACTGTTCACTTTCGGATGTCTTTGACTTTCAAAAGAATTTTGTCGAAAACTCGAACTTTTTATCTCATCTGGATAATGAGATAGATATTTATTTTATATGATTACTAGCGAAATGTTGGTGCTAAATTGCGCATCACACTGTCTGTCGTTCGAATGTCCATGACATTCTGAACAACTTTGTAAAAGATTACTCGCGAAACATTTCTAAAGGACCTATGTACAAATGAGAGATTCTTTTCTCTCTCGCTCTCTTTCGATTATAACAGTGGAATACCAAAGCTTTTGGGAAGTTTTTCACTACAGATCGGAAGATAATTTCCTTGACTAGCGTTTCATACAAAAAACGCAACAGGATAGATTAATGTGACTCAGTTATTGATCAAAGAGAGCCTCTCATTTGTACATAGGTCCTTTAGTAATGTTTCGCGAGATTAGATCTTTCTATCTCTTGTGGATCACAAGAGAGAACAAGTTTAGCACGCTCAAATTTACATGGTTACAAGCGCCACCTAGCCGCAAAATGTCGAACCAAACTGTTTACTTTCCGAATGTCCTTGACCTGCTCCAACTTTGCCGAAGACTCGAATTTTCTATCTCTTGTGGATTTCTAGATAGAACATGCTTTAAATGCTCAATTTTACATGCTCTTTAGCGCAACCTAGCGAAAAAATTGCGAACTGAACTGCTTGCCTTCCGGATGTCCTTGATCAGCTGAACAACTTTGCTGAAGATTGCAAATCATAAAGATTTCGAGATAAAGTCATTTAAATTTACCTATTTTGAGGTGAAGCTAAATATGTTGGGGGGTGATTCAATATTCAATTGGATGTTACAACTTTGCTGAAGATTGCAAATCATAAAGATTTCGAGATAAAGTCATTTAAATTTACCTATTTTGAGGTGAAGCTAAATATGTTGGGGGGTGATTCAATATTCAATTGGATGTTACAATACTTATTTTAGTGAGCCCCTATTTATGACGGGTAGTGTATATCAATCAGGCATTGCACGGCAAAATTCTATCTCTTTCGCTCTTCAAGAATGGTGCCAGTACCTGTCAACTTTGACAGGCACTGGCACCGTTGTTATCAGATTTCCCGAAGGAGGGAAAGAGAGTGATTTTCTGATGACGTCACCGTGCAATCGGCAATAAAACAAGTTAGAAGGGAAACAGCAGCGATGTTGAAAGTAAGATAAAAGCAGAGTTATAATAAGAGAGAAGTACGAAAGATGGAAGGAGGGGGAGAGAAATAAATATCTTTTTTTTGTACCTAAGCGTTACGTTCTAGACGTTATCATTTTTGACAGTCGAGTACGAAATTTATGAAGGCCTAGCATTTAAGCAGTCGTATATCGGCCCAGAATCTTTATTTTGGTAGCATTGAAGGCGAAGTAGGCCATCATTTAAATTTGTACGCATCGTTGTTCCAGAAGCAAAACTTATGCTGCTGTTTTGGTGAAAATAAAACACTTGAATTTTAAAGAGAAAAATGAGGATTTTTAAATATGTACACCTATTTAGTGTCAGCTGCCACGAAACTGCTAAGAGCGGCGAATGTTTTCGTTCGCTACGAGTTGCTTAATCATGTCACAATTTCGAATTGATGAAAATCAGTTGGTATTGCACTGACGCATCTGAAAAAGTATCAGTATACTTTCCACATGTCAGCGTACATGGTGATACTTTTCTGGATTAATATGAATTTTAAGGACAGAGTTTTATTACTTTGGAATTGCGAGCTGCAATATGATCATGGCTGCCAAAACGAATGACGGGCTACTTAGCCTCAAGAGAAAAATAACCATAATCGATTCACAAATTTTCAAAATCAGTATTTTTTACTCAAAATTCAAACAATGCTAATGAAAGTCCAACATTGTATCACACATGATATCTGTAATGCGATGATAAATTTTCATAAGTATTCCTTCAAAATCTAACGAAAAAATTAGCTTAAAACGCATATACGGTTTGCTAGCATTAAATGACTTGCAGTAATGGCGCATATACTGCTGAATCAATGCTTTTATTAGTGCTTTTAGTGTTTATTATCATACAGGGTTCAAAAGGAATCGACAAAACTAAAAGAAACAGGAAGAGCTCGATTCCTCATAGAATCTCTTCTGATATGGGGCTTCATGATCGAGTAGGGAATTTGCTGATCGATAAAACGACGGAGGCTGCCAAGTGGAAGAAGCACTCTCAGCAATTGTTGAACGGTGAAATGGAAATGAATCGAGAAACAGGACGGAAATTGATGATGACGACCAAGCCGTGGACCCACCGAGAGTGGGAGAGGTTAAAAAGGCTATCAGCGAGCTGAAGAACTGTAAGGCTGCTGGGAAAGACGAGACTCCGGTCGAGCTTCTCAAGCATGGGTGTTAGCAGCTTTGAAGCTACCAGTCGATCCACCGAGTACTTCTGAAGATATGGGAGAACGAATAAATGTCCACAGGCTGGTTGGACGACCTCATACGCCCAATGTACAAGAAAGGGCACAGACTGGAGTGTGGCAATTACAGAAGAATTGCCCTGCTGAATTCGGCGTACAAAATTCTGTCGCTCGAGGAGTCCTACGTCGGCGAATACCAAGCTGGTTTTCGTGAAAGCAGCTCGACAACGTACCAGGTGTTTACTTTGCGAATGATACTAGATATTTCCCGGGAGTATAACTTGCAGACTCACTATCTGATTATTGATTTCAAGGCGGTGTACGATTCAGTGCAAAGAAACGAGATGTGGCAGATAATGTCTGAACATAGTTTTCCGGCGAAACTAATTAGGCTGGTACATGCTACGCTGGATGGTTCGAAACGAACTGCTTTTAGGAGATCTAGCGTGCAGAGCAACGGCACTATTATCATACGGTCGCACATGCGCCTTGGCTTTGCGGACGATATAGACCTAATTGGAATCGATCGCAGGTCAGTGGAAGAGGCCTTCGTGCCTCTGAAGGGAGATACCTGACCTGAGGGAGGATAGGCCTGACCATTAATTCTACCAAAACGAAGTATATGGTTGCTGGTAGAGATATAGACAGGTTTAGTGGCATAGGTGCTGAGGTAGTGTTTGATAGAGGTGTGTTTGAGGTTGTTGAAGAATTTGTTTACCGTGGAACACTAGTGACATGTGACAACGACGTTTCCCGCGAAATAAAAAGACGTGTTACGGCTGCGAATAGGGCCTTTTATGGATTACGTAACCAGCTATGGTCCCGCAACTTACAAACGTAACAAAAACTCCCTGTATAAAACATTGATTCTTCTGGTTAGAGATGGACAAACAGAATCGGAGCCGTTCAAAAGATCCGGATCACTTAAAAGAACGAGTGATTCGTGGCTCTTTTTTGGCGAGAGTCGATTCATTTGATCAGCATGGATCAGACAAAAAGTTACCCGAGAAAAGAACGAACCTCCTTCGTTAATTTCTCGGCTTTATTATAACGCTTGTAACGTGCCTTGCTTTGCGCGCCACGCCACACAGACAGGCACATTTTTCTGCTGCTCCGTGCTCGCAGCGCTCTCAGCATAGACAGACAAATGTTCCCCGCTCACTTGCATACAGACATATGACAGATAGTGAAAAAGAGCTCACTTGAATGGTAGAGCCCATTTTGCTTCTTCTTTTTGGTACGTGTAGGAAAAATCGGCCTAGTACATCGTGAGTTCAAGAGAAGAATGAGTGAGCCAAAGATATGACGCATGTTGCGCAACAGGGAGTGAACCGTTTTTTCCGTTCGCTCTTTGTTTGCAAGCCACTGAACCGTTCAAAAGATCCGGTTCACTAAACTGAGTGATTCGGATAGGATCCTTTCACTAAAATGAGCCGCTTTGCCAATCTCTACTTCTGGTGGCTCCGAGAAATGTTTGGAAGAACGATGGGAGTAATTCTTGAACGAATTACTGTAGCCTTTCCTAGAAACATTCCTGAAGGAAAATCATGAGGAATCCCAGGTTGAATTTTTCTATTAACCCCTGGACCTTTCTTTTTTTTTTTTTTTTGAGAAGCTCTTGTGGGTAACTATAGTCAATTCTCGAAGCAATCTACAGTATTGGACCAAACATTTGCAACTTTTTTGATTTTTCATATAAAATGACCAACTTTGGTAAGCTATATCTCGGTTATTTAGGGACCGATTTGAATACAATTTTGGCAGAACATCAAACATAACTTGAATTTAAACATATATTTTTGAGTGATATTTTCAATCACAAATTCAAAAGCAGTAACAGTTTGACTAAAGTGAGTTTTTTGACGATTTTTTTATAAATTACATAACTAAACAAATCGAAGGAATAGCTTCATGGTATCTTCAGCCAAGTTGTAGATTTTTACTAGATGAACAAGTTTGCTGAAGACAGTTTTTGTGCCCTACACAATCAGATTTTGAAATTAATAGTTTTGAATTTTTTGTCGAAAATTACACTTTAGTCAAACTGTTATTATTTATAAACTCGTGATTGGAAAAAATATTCAAAAATATATGTTAATATTCAAGATATATCTGATGTTCTGTGAAAATTTCATTCGAATCGGTCCATAAATACCTGAGATCTAGCTTAGCAAAGTTGGTCATTTTATATGGAAAATCGAAAAAGTTGCAAATGTTTTGTCCAATACTGTATATAAAAAGCGCATAATAACCTCTAAAACCTTCTCTGGTATCTGTAGAACTAGCCAAGGTTCATCACAAGTAGAGTAAGAAAACAAGTGACTTTAAGGAATATTTTATTTTCCAGACCTTCCAATAAGAATTGAGACCATGTCTCTAAAAAGATAAAAAAAAAACAACTAGCAGCTATATATGCGTGTTAATATTTCGTTTTTAAAAGCTTTTAAAAAAACTGAACCCCTATGCAATTGGTTTAGTCGGAGCAATTTCCGAGGTTACGCACCGAGATTGGATCAAGGGGCTCGAGGTGGCGGCTATAATATGTCTAACTGTTTTGGGCCACTACTGGCAGCTTGCGGCGGTAGCGAAATCGACACCTGATGGCCCGCAAGATCTGAGTGAGGCCCACTTCCGAAATCGATCTCTGATGCGGTGTGAATCGTGGTAGCAGCAGCTGCTAAAGTTCCGTAGGTAATTGCGCGGCTATTTTAGTGACCAACTTTTACACGAATTTTCGCTCCAACTACACAGGCAATTGCGCTGGTTCGGTGATTACGGTTGGCGTGGATCGTTGCGGGTTAGGAGCAAATCGGACAAGTGGAAAATCCGGAACTCGCAGACAACAACATACAACTGCATGAGATGGTGTTTCTTTACGACCTGATAATCTGCTGCAACGGCCAACAGCTTGTTGGACTGATGCGAGAAAAGGAATGCAAAACAGTTTACATGTTGATGGGCAACCACTTAACCACCCACCACCGCCGCCATAGGAAAATAGTGGAGTTGAAATCGGTTTGAATAGATTCGAGCATGAAGGGATACATAGGAAGAGCATATGTAGACTCAGACTGCATGGGTTAATTAGTAAGGACGTATGCAACGATGTGATGCAAAGGGTGATTTATAATGTTGCTTTCTGCTTTCGTTGTACTGATTTCCAACAAATTTCAAACCTTATCATTAAAGTCGATATTCGGTCAAAGCAATTTGCGGTAGGTAAATTGCATGAAACCTTCTTCCTCAAAATGCTTTCTACCATTATTGGAGACCAAAACTCTATGGCCTTACGTCGTTTTTATTAATCATTCAAACTTAAATTAGATTTGCATTGGATTTGGATTGACTTGACGAACACCAAAAGTCCTTTATCACATGTCAGTAACACTTTCAAGCTTTTGCTACTCAATCATCGCCTTACATTGCAACATTATTCGTTGATGAATAGCCCAAAAACAACATGCTCGGGTAGCACCTCATCTTTAACAAAGCCTCAACTACCAATCCAAAGGAAGCCAATTAAGTGGTTAAAGCTGTCCCCTCCCGCTCCCTCGGAGTTCCCAGCTGAGCCGCGTTTATGATTGACATGATCAAAATCAATAAAAGTTCATCGCGCGCCTAACCACCGCATATCATACTCGAAATTGGCCTGATCTTTTCTTCGTTTGTTCGTTTTGTGCACCTATCTGCCTATTGGGCATGCCAACGTGTGTAAACCGTAGTCGTACAGGTCTCTGTTATAGGCACTTTGGGTGAGGAGACGTAGGATGATGAGCGCTATTATTATGCAAACATAGCTGTGAACTTCTCTTCTTCGTCTACGAGGAAGGAGAAGTCGACTGTGCTAGGGAAGAAGTGAAGCCAAACCATCGCCATCAGCATCGTTACGATCATCGTCATTCTGCCAGGTGAGAAGACGACAAACATCGGATCCCGAGCACAGTGAAAACGACGAAAACCGTATAAAGAGGAAAATGGAAATATCGGATGCTATTATGTATCTGATGATATTATTTGACCTTTTGGAATGTTGACTTCGAGGTGGAGATGTCGTTGTTTGTTCTTCTCCCCCTCCCCCCTTGTGACAACTGAAGCGCGAAAGGGGTTATAGAGATGTTGACGGAGGGAAAAAGTATCGTGAACTGGGAACATTCTTGGGGGTACGGTTCTATGAACCTGTTCTACTAGAAAAAGCGGTTAGCGGCTGTTTTTGGTCTGACCGACTCGGTGGCTGTCGTTGTTGCACAGTGGTCTACGGAGTGTTGAAAAACTTTTTCCATTCGACTGAATGAGAAACTCGCTCATCCCACTGTGCGGCATTCCCGGCAATGGTCCCGAGGGATCTTGATGAACATTATAAACAGCCCATTAACAGAGAGTGACTTTTCTGTATCGGCCAGGACAACGAGGAGACGAAACCCGGGACCAGGTCTTGCCCTGTCTCTTTATCGGGTGATGTGCTCTGCTTTCGGACTGCGAGTGTGTGTTGTAATTCCACTTCCATTCTTCCCTCCAACCGGTGATTTAATTTTTTCCGACTTCATCTTACCCGTTCAAAGTTCTGCCAGTTTTTCTATAAAAGTTCCCTCCCATCTACCACCCCTTTTGCTTCTCTCGTCCAGGTTTGCGATCATAGTCGCAGACGGAGAGATTCTCAATTCTCGATTGGTTTCCCACGCGCGCGCGCCATGTGAGCCCGTTTCTAGGTTCATTTGGGGCTTTGTGGTTTTCTGCTTTATTACAGATGGCGAGGACAAGATGCTTGACTCTTCTTCTGATGGGGTCCCAGCTGCTGCCTCTGGGTTGATGTCGTCACCACATCAGCACGTCATTCGAACGGGATGGGTTTCGTAGAGCTTTTTACCTGCACTGCTTTCCGACCAGACTCATATAACAAGATCATAACACATTATCATCGAAAGTACCTAGTTGAAAATAACAAAAGTTGACATAATGTTGTTATAACTATGGCTCTGTCCTTAGCATGTTAAAGTGTTTGTAACACATTTATAACAAAATTTGTTGTAAATAACATCCGAAACTATGAACAGTAATATAATTTGCAATATTTTTGTTTTGTTTTGTAACAACCTTGACACAAATTCTGTAAAAATTTTGTTATTTTTTTTACAGATTTTGTTATATTATTGGTATATTCGATGCAAATTCTTTTCGCTTCTTCTGAACTGCTTAACATGTTTCATAACAAGTGGTGACATAAAAAATCATATCAGGGGAACACACTCTGATATAATCTCGTTTCACCCGTCTACTCGGGTTTGCTTGCTGCGGTCAAGATCGGTGCAAAATGTGTCGCGACATGATCCGGTCGGTCATATCGATGATGGCGATGGTTGTTGGCCTTTGGACGACGGATTGGACGGATGGACCGGACGGAACGACTGGAATGCTAGGCAATGCTGTGGTGGTCGAATAGGAAATGAGCGTGTGACCGTTGGTTGCAGCATCTGGCGGTTGAACAACACGTAGACGGATAGGAAATCGATCGCTTTTGACTGTGGTGGAAAGCCAAATTGAGGTTGATCAGTAATAATCACATAACGATTAGAAGACGAACTTCCATATTTAGGAGTTATTAATTTTCGTAATATTATTATAGTTGGGTATATGCCGCTTTCAAAAACTTCCCAGATATCACTGGTTATCTATAGAGATATGGAGGTCTTCACTTCATTGAGTTCGCAGATAATTTGGAACGTTTAAATAATTCATCGTATGATCCAAAATTTATCTATGATTCTTTATGGCTATATATTGCGTTCAAAATTCACCAATTCTGTCAATTCATTTAGTGATCACGATTATAGATCTGAGGACTAAAAAAAAGTCACTACATTATTCGTAACACCTGTAGCTATCGGTTTATGAGGCTCGTTCTATTACATTCTACTTACGGCATATACCCCCAATAAAATACAGAGATCATTACTTACCTCTGAAGATCTGTAGGTTTACCGTCTGTGAGTCCTCAGGCGATCTGCATCATCTGAAGAATTCAATGTACCAGTAGTTCTATGGAATTGATTCATATATCGCGTCGAAAATTTACCTAGCTTTCACTGGTTACGCTTGCAAATTATTACAATTTTCTTGAACAAGAATCTCTTATCAAGCTAGTATATTAAATTTGATCACTAATACAGTCACCCCACGCAGTTGAATCACCCACAATTTATGAATAACCTGTTTTCAAAAGGCAAAATTATTTCAAGGTTTTTTATCTCAGTAAAATAGCTCTTGATCGCGGTATGAACCAACAATATTACTAAATTCTTTTTGTAGCTATTTGGGTTGTATTTTTAGTCAACTTTGTAAGCCGTGTGCCTGTTGACGCCTAGCTAAAAATGACGTTTTACATTTTGTTTCAAAGTTTTTTTTTTGTGAGAGATTGAACCCCATACAACATTTACAGATTCAATAAACATAGCTATGAGAGATAAGTACGTATTTATACGGATTTGGCTAAGATTTTTGAGTAAAACACTTGATCAATAAATTGTGGGAAATATACACACCAGTCACCATTTATGAATCCGCGTTCAAACTAGTAGTACTTAGTATTTAAAAAAATGATTCTTAATTTCAAATAATTTCCAAAGTAAAATTTTGTTACGTAAGAGCAAAAGTGGTTTGGGCCGTTCATAAACTACGATTTTTTTTTGTGAAAAAGGAACATACTAATTAATTTCCATGATTTTGGAAAAAAAAACAAATTCTTTTATGATAATTTGGAAAAATTCCTAAAAACAATCTGATGGGATTCTTAATGAAGTATTTGGTCGATTTACCTAAAAAATCGAAGTGAATTGTTGTAGCTTATGTTCATCATTCAATAAACTTCTGGAGTAGAGTTTAGTGGAATTCGTACACATTTTTTTCAAAATGGCGGAAAACACTCTACATAAACTTTCAACCCTATTACTGCCCATACTCGCATAACAGTCCTATTTATATAGGGAATCCCATATAAATTAGTATGATAATAAATCTTTGAGCTGTTAAGTAGAATACCTATAAGTAGATGAAAAACCAAATTTAGTACTATACCATTTAATTCCACTAGAGTTTGTATCTTTTGACAGCTACGCGTATTTCGACCTCAACTATAAGGCCGTCTTCAGTGTCGAGTCTAGTACACGACACTGAAGACGGCCTTACAGTTGAGGTCGAAATACACGGATCTGTCAAAGGATACAAACTTTAGTGGAATTAAATGGTACAGTACTAAGTTCGGTTTTTCATCTACTCACTATTAGTTTTTATTTTCTGATGATCAATAGAAGCGAAATGAGTTATATGGGAGCTAAATGAATATGACCAGTAGAAAAAAATACTAGAAAATTATGAACATATGATCATATAGTCATTATAGTCTTATAGTCTTATATGGCCATAAAAATTGTGGACGTTGTTTATGTAAGTCCTCCAAAATTATCATGTTGGATAATTTATGGGTAAATAAAAAATCCTAAATTTGTGCGGAACAAAAAGAAACAGTATAATTGTAAACAAATGTTAAGAATTTTTTTTAGTTACACCTGATAGGTTCTTCCTAATTTTGCTATAAAAACGGGGTTTGGTTCTGCAGAAGGATAAAAAGCAAGGAGTGAGAAAGAAAAGAACTGGTTTTCATCCTCCCTGATTGATATCAATATCAATTGTTTTTAATTTGTATGATCACTTTTGTTGCACGTAAGCTTTTTAGATGAATTTCCAGTCTAAACTGTTGGCTCTTCTATCAGACACATGGAGAAGTAAAAAAGTATTCACACTTATAAAAAATATAAAAAAATAAGAGGTCATGGAGTATCGATTAGATGTATGTAGCCGTTTTCTTCACGTGCGTAATGTGCCACCATATAATCGCCATATAATAAAGGCAGTCGAAGAGTCATACCTTTACGAGTTCTGCCATCTAGATCTAATAATTGTCTAATTACACTACCTGCCATCATCCTCCAAATAAACATGCTCCAGAAGCATATAAATCCACAAATACAATGTTAACTAGGCCCGCTCAACAGCAAAATTAAAAATCAAGCAAAGTCATGCAGATCCTTGAAATACTTGATTCCGGAATTAATAACCGTTGTCCGCGGCAGTGTTCTAATAAACATATGAACTATATAGCATTTAACTGCATAATAATTGAAAGTAAACGACTGATTCATAAATCGCGTTCACATTGATTCATATTTGTGGACAACTTTTTTGCCGATTCATAAATTGTGGTTTTAGACAATGTTCAAATAAGTGAAAATTTCAAATGTTTTCAACCATTTCAATGACAACATTGTGCATGAACTGCAGGTATATATCCCACTTTACCTTTCGGCATTGATTTCATGAAAAAATATTGATTATTTTGCTCTCTATAATTTTTCAAATTTCGGTAGAGCCTTAAATGATTCATAACTGTGGAACCAGTGTACTGCTCAACAGTTAAAGACGAAGTAGAGCGTTACTAAAATTTGTGCGATTGATGATCGTTGCTCAGGGCCTTACAAATGCGGATGCCCCAGGGCCAGAACATTTTTAAAGACACCAAGCCACGTTAATGCTTCCAGTGGACGATTTGCATACAATGCGAGTGTTTAAATATTCCACCGAACTAACCTGTGATCTTATGCGACTTAACTTATGATAACAAATGTTGATTTGACAGCTGCTACGAATTGATTCGACTTACTTTGTACGAGTGTACGGCACGAAACAAAATGTGCAAATGAACTCAGAGAAAAAGTGTTTTATGCGAGGAAACTCATCAATTTGACGAGTTTATCCACGGTGTTTTGCGAGTTTGATATAATTAGTATGAATAAACGAGTTATAACGTGAACTTTCATGCGATTTCTGGTTGTGTGGGTAGATAGCGCCACCTTAGACTAGTGTGCTTGACAGAACAGCACTGCCCATAACTGCAAAACAGTCACATTCGACATTTTTGACAAATTGGAGTTAATACCGGGGAGAGTCATCAAATGATAAATACTTTCGATCAACTTACTAAAATCTGTGAGTTTGTTCTAGAAAATTCGAAAAAAATACCAAGTTGTTTTGTCACACTGGCAAATGTAATCGCATAACAGTCACATTGAAATTATACATGAGCCTCATAATGTAGTAGCAACGAAATTTCTATCAGAATTATTTTCTGTCTATTCACCCAATATGCGGTATGAGTTATACAAAATTTCAGCCTCAAATAAGCTCTTTTGAATTCTTAATGATTTTTTGAAATTTTAGTTTCCTCCCATACTGCAGTAAAATACAAACTTGGTATCCCATTTACTCAATGCCTACTTTTGTCGAATGTTACAAATATGCAGTTATGGGCAGAGCAATGATGTCACAATATTAAATCCCATATACCATGGTGCCTCTGTTCTGATGCGGCAAGTGCCGAAAGAATTACTTTTTTTTTAATTTTTTCATTATTTTTCAATTTGAATGCGGCATAATATTGAAAATTTTCCACTAAAGTTTGTGTTTGTTATATTTTTGTCAGCAAAAAAAATATATTTTAAGCGATTGTTGAGAAAAATGTCAAACTCGTTAAAAAAAATGTTTTTTCACTCATTTGGTCTTATTTGGCCAATAACTCGAAAACAGTAGGCTGTGGAATTTTGACGTATTCCAGAGAATTGTTTATTTCATAAAAATGAACCACTTTGTCTAACATGCCAAGTCACTAGCACGTCACAGTAAAAATATAGATTGTGGCGCCATCTATGCTGACGGTTTACGAACTATCCGATTATGCCAGTAGATGGTCCTCGTTGTTACAAAAAACTTTGCCGAAGACACCAAATGCCGGAAATGCTTCGTTACCGATTTATTAATATTGTACCACCAGATTGCGTCCCTGGCCCATAGTCCAATGTAGATATTGATGTTGCTTTCACACGTGCAGTGAATGTGCAGATCAGGGAATAAAGCTACTTCTCAGCTGTCATTAGAACTAAAAACTCCGATTTCATTTCCTGTTGCTTGCAAGTAAATGAAATGAAAGTAAGTGCGTAGTTTACTAGAATACGTGGATTGACAAATAATCAAAATACCAAAGAAAAAAAAATACAAAGTCCAAGTAAATTTTAGACGAAAAAAATCCAACTTCCAGCCTACGTAATGTGGACTCTCGATTACAGCAATTTCAATTTCAACGTGTTACAATTGTACGGATTATCCCCTCATAAATACACATACACAGCTACGACAAAAACTGCTAACCCATCAGCCATCATCGTAGATACAACTGGACACCTGACAGACAACAAATTAATTCACACGTCAATATTCATTCGATTCCGTTTGACGTCGGGATCATTAACTGCCCCATCACTATTTTAGAACTACCATCCCGCTGATTGAAACCGCGACTCACAACCTACCGATGACAAAACTGCAACAATCTGTTTGCCTTTGTACCCGCATATATCTTTTATATGGACGTGTACATTAACAATCACCCGAGAATGTGCAACAAAGTCAATGCTCAGGGAGAGTCTGGCGCGCGCGGTCGTAACTTTACCGTTTTATGGCCGTCCCCTATGACCTGTGAGCAAACACCTTGAGCGGACAGGTATAGGCATCTACCAGGCTACTTCCAAGCGCTCGCACATCTTAATGTCCACTTCGATCCGGAGCAACACGCCGAGTGGACATTTAAGTGCTAGTCGATCATAAAAACGAGTCATCAATTCGAATCCCACCTCGGGCAAATGAGGCGAGGGTGGACGACGATCATCCGCGCGATCATCATTCGGATTCGGTGCTGAATCGTTTAAATTTGCGGAGTCGCTTTGTTCGCCAATCGGCAGAGGTGACAAATTGCCGACGGGTTCTGAACAAAGCGAGGGATGCTTTTTGGCGAAATGGCGCGCATGAGAGACACCGCGTGACCGGAGTGCAAGCGATAGGTTAATAATTTATTCTAAAATTGATCGGTCATTGCAAGTCGCGAGTACGTGACGGTATGAGCCTACTGACTCGGTATGGGTTCTGTGTGCTGTGATCGACTAACTGATGATGGTTTTACCTGATGAACCTAACGACAATTCAGACCGTAGGATGAGTTGCTTTGGAATTAACTTACTAACATAATCGTAGCTAGGTTTTTTTTGGATGGGGACTAGAAAGGGGAACTAACGTCTTTTAATATTAGGGAATTAAAACCACGCATTACTAATAATTTCCATAATATTTCAATATTTCACTTTTCCAGTAGCAGATAAAATGATGGAAACAGTTTTTTAAATAGAAACATAAAAATAAAGAAAAGTCCCAGAGATTAGCCACTTGGTGACCCAATAACTGAGTTGGTTACAAGTTTAGAATTCAAATCCCCACAGACCACGCAGACCCCTTTCATAACACATATCCCAAGTAACACATTATGTCATAAACGTGGTCAAAATACACCTTTCATACATCGCCGCTGTTTTATTTCGAATGTGCAATACTAAACATCATACACCTTTATAACCGAAAAAGCGCAGACGGTGAATGATTTAAAACATCTTTCATAGTTTAATTAGATGTTTTAAAATACCTACTTCATACTTCTCATAGCATTCTGATGTGTTATATCAAAGTTATATCATACATCATTATAACCAATAAGTTGTTATCAAGTTATCAAGACGTGATTTTCCGTATTAGAATACAAGTGCATTTTGTGTATTAGGTGTTTGAAATATTTTGACAGCTCAAAAACAAAAACAAAAAAAATATCCATTGACTTCAAATGGTGCAAAAAACGTGATGAAAAACAAGCATCTTGCTGCATGAGATTTACTTGGGATATTTGTTTTTGCAAGTTACGAGTTTTAAAATATAAAGTAATATTTGTGCATGTATGGTGTATGTTTTTCTAGGTGCCGTATTAGATTTTAGGTGAAACTGAGTGTTGTACTCCTTGTTTATTGATGCGCCATTTAAAACATGCGCAATTGCAACTTAAGTTCAGTGAAATATATCCGATCGTGTGATTTTTTTTTTCTTTGGAGGAACAAGCGAGAAACATGTGTTTTATTTTTTTCAATAGAACGTAATTTTAAAAAAATCAAACTTTTTAGCTGGGTGGGTCCTGGCGTTTCGTGCTGAAAACCGTAATTCAGCTAAATGTCAATTGCTTGCAATGAAAGCTATAAGTTATTAATTTTTCTGATCGGTGCTGTAACATGGCATTGCTTTGGAGAAGTAGAAGACACGAGTGTTGGAAGCAATTTTGTGTTTGAAAGAAGTTATAACTACGTATTCAGTACGTGTTCAAAATAACAAACATAAATGCTGCTCAATTAATTGATAATGTCAAATTTCGTCATTGAGATGAAATGCTCGTTGTCATTGGAAAAAATCACATCTGAAGAACTTTCATTTGCGCACTATTTTTGTATATATGTTCAGTCATTTTTCTTCTCCGCTTGCATAAACTACCATTTAACTTATTTGTTCGCTACAGATTTAGTTTTGCTACAGGTTTCTGCATCCATCTTCGGGGAGAAACTGAGATGTCATAGAGACACATGCTAAAAATATTTTTCATTTGACAGGAAAAAAAAAACATAACTATAACATCTCTATCAAAACAATCAAACAAATATGTACGAAAGATGTATTCAAGAGCAACTTTATAACTAAATTAGCATAAACTGAAGTTTGGTTATGGGGAGTGCTTTAATTAAGTAATATATACGTTTGTCAAAGGGGCCCAGATAGCCGTACGGGAAAAGGCGCAGCTATTCAGCATGACCAAGCTGAGGGTCGTGGGTTCGAATCCCACCGGTCGAGGATCTTTTCGGGTTGGAAATTTTCTCGACTTCCCAGGGCATAGAGTATCTTCGTACCTGCCACACGATATACACATGCAAAAATGGTCATTGGCATAGTAAGCTCTCAGTTAATAACTGTGGAAGTGCTCATAAGAACACTAAGCTGAGAAGCAGGCTCTGTCCCAGTGGGGACGTAACGCCAGAAAGAAGAAGAAGATATACGTTTGTCAATCGGGAATATAACATAAACATTGGATCTGAGTTTGCAGAATGGATATGTTCTTCTAAAACATCTCGAGAACGGTTTTAGAACAGAAGATGTATGGATTCCATCTTTAACATCTGATTACAACATAATTTGCGAATAGCTCACCGGGAAGATGTTTTCTGTGTTACTTGGGATACATCCATATGGGTTATCTGGGGAATTTGAATTCTAAACTTGTAACCAACTCAGTTATTAGGTCACCAAGTGGCTCGGTAGCTTAGTTGGTAAAGCACTCGTCTAGCATACAAGAGTCCTGGGTTCAAACCCCAGCCGAGCACGTATATTTTTTTCATAATTTCATCTATAATTTGTTCATCTTTACCACACGTAATGAGTTAATTAATTCAATAACTTTGCGGATTGGATTACCGAACAGCTCAACATAAGCGTCTTTAAAAAAAAAAAAAACATTTTTTTTGGAAATCCAGTAAAAAATCCTGCAAGAATTCTAGCAAAACAAATACAAGGATTGTCCTTTGTGATTCTTCCATGATTTTTTCAGGTATTCAACCATGTGGCTTTAAAGAGATTAGAATTGCTTAGAATTCCTACGGGAATTTCTTTATGAATTATTTTCGTGCTTCTCAGTGCTCTCTCCAAGAACCAAGTTTTTACGGAGTTCGTACTGGGATGTCCACAGAAAATCATCACCAGAAAATTTCTCGAAGAATCTCTATCGAATTGTTTAAAAAATCCTTCGAAGAATTCCGCCAGAGACTGCATTATAAATTATTTTAATCATTTCTCCTGGAAAGTGCTCTTCATACTAATTACATGTAGATTCCAATTGTTTCAATAAAGTATAAATTCCAAATCCAAAAATTCCATAAAGTTTTATTATAGGTTCTAGAAATAACTCCATTTTTTTCGAATGATAATCTCAGAATTCATCCATAAATAACATTTAAAAATGTATCCACTCTCTATTATTTTGATTCATAAACTACTCCATGAATGTCTCAATATTTTTATATCAGCAATCCCTTCATAAATTCCTTTACGAACCACTTCATATCAGATTTGAAATCAGGTTTGAAAGAACTTTGTTGTTGTTGTTATTGTTTTTTTTTTAAATATAGTTCGTATAAACTTACAAAATTCCTGTCGTAAAATTTATAATTCGCCTATTATAATAGAAAAATATCGTTGCTAAAACGGAAGGCAGGTTTACTGAAAGCATTTGTAACAATAATCTTAGATAATATTTTGTATGAACTACGAAGCTTCTTGATACTATATAGTTAATATATTGAGGTAGAAAGAACCCATTTTTCCTACCTTTATAAATTCCAAACACTAATTTTGGAAGCAAAAGTTTTCCTGGGGTTTTTCAACAAATTTCCTCTGGAGATTCGAAGGCAAGGGACATTTCAAAAACAATTTTCAATTCATGAACAAACCTGGGATTTGCGGTGAAATTACTAGTAGAACTTTAATTGAAATATCTAAGTATTAGATTTGACGGAATCAATGATTTTATTGGAGAAATGTCAAGGACGTGTTTGAGAACATTTGAAAAATTAAGTAACATTTTCTATGTAAATCCGGGAACATATTCCGGAATCAGCTTGCTCATAAAAAGTAGACATAGAAGGAATGGATCTTCACCAGGAGGAATTCGATTTAAAAGTATAAATAAGTATCACAATATTAGACTAATTTTCATGAGATTTGCAAAAGTCTGAAGCCACCCTGAAGGAAACTTGCCCATGCCGAAATTCTTTGAAAGTTAAACCTTGTTTTTCGACCAAAAATTCCCGAGCATGGGTATGTTAAAAAACATGAGATATCAGAATCCAGTGAATATGCTGCCTTATGTTGAAACAGCAGTTTTTGGATAATTTATAAAAAAAACGAATATTGGGAATCAAATTTCCAGGATATTAACGCTTTTTAGTAGCACGATTTTTTTTTTAGACGGAGATGTCGCTAATCGATCGACAGCGGGACTGTTAAGCTTTCGGTTGTCGCGTGATTTACCGAAGTCAGAACAGCCATGCTGTGTAAGACAAGCGAAGTTTCCTAACTATAGTTGTACAACATAAAATAAAGTGACAACTGAAGCGATTTTTATTTTGTTAACAACAGCCATGTACATTAAATAAGAAAATGTAGCTTCATGTTAAATATTTTATTATTATTATTATTTTAACGCCATCAAAAATTCTGAAGGAGGCCAAGACCCCCCTGTTGCTACGCCAATGAACGTGGTGCAAAAAGCGTCAATATCCAGGAAATTCGGTTCACAAAATTCGTGTTATTCAGAACACGCAAACTATGCTGTTTCAAAGAATCTATGACAAAAGGTCGAAAGACAAAAGGTCGAAAGGACAAAAGGTCGAAAGGACAAAAGGTCGAAGAACAAAATAGGAGGAACAAAAGGCCGAAAATCAGTTTTCAAAGAAGGAAAAATTTCCCACCAAGCAAATCATTTTCGACCTTTTGTCTTTCGATCTTTTGTCCTTTCGATCTTTTGTCCTTTCGACGTTTTATCTTTCGAACTCTTGTTCATAAACCGTTCCAAATTATTTAGTATAACACATTAATCGAAAAAATAATAAAACATCTTCGAGCTGTTTAGTAGAATACCTATAAGTAGATGGAAAATCGAATTTAGTACTATACCATTTAATTCCATTAGAGTTTGTATCCTTTGACTGATACGCGTATTTAGACCTCAACTGTAAGGCCGTCTTCAGTGTCGTGTACTAGACTACTCTAAACAAAATTACTATGGGATTTCTTAGACAACAGATAGTGGGAATTGTTGGCGAAACATAATGCTTAATTCATAACAGATGTTTTAAGGAATTTCAACCTGGCTAAGTTTTCTTCAGAGCGATGGCAGAATTTTAAACTGGTGTGAAAAGTCATACAAAGTCGACTAAACTCGATTATACAAAGTCCAAGAAAACTCGACCATACAAAGTCCAAGATTAAAACGAGTTTTATATCAACCAAACGTTTCGACACGGAGATTTTGTCTTCCTCAGGGGAGCTGTAATTTATTTAATTGTTAATAGTGTTTAACAAATTTGTGTTATTTTACTTACATTAATTTGTCGTTTTTTGTCTAGTGTTTGGTCTAACTTTAACTGTCCTATGTTTAAATTTTTGTTGGTACATGCTGTGAGATGAATATTGTTCGTTGTAACTTGACAAAAAAAATAAAAAAAAGTTTAAATAAATTTTCGAAGAAGTTCTTGGTATGGTCGAACAAGTTTTCTCCACAGAAAAATCGAACATTTTGAGTCTAGAATAACTTTTGAAAATGGCCTATAAGTTTTTGCATGCAAATTAATTGAAAAATTCTAACTTCAAAATTGTTGATTTTAGAGAAAAATGTGCAATGAAGAAATTGTAGCAAACATTTGGACTGCAAGAAAAAAAATATTTTTTTTATTCATGAAAAATTCAAAAGATAATTTTTAATTTTACACCATAGAATCTTGATAAGAAACAGAAGTTTAGGACAAAGTTAAATGATGAAGAAATTTGTAATAAAAAAGTTTTTCAAAGAATAACTTTTGGTCGATTATTTAAGTTTTGATTTTTGTCAAAATAAATAAGCTCTGATGATACTTTAAGAATCTTGAAATCATTCTAACCCACAATGATCATCAATTCTCTAAGAGTAGCCATTTTCAAATTATATCAAGTTAAATGCAAAAAAATATTCATCAAATAATAAAATAGGCCATTTTCATTAATAATCCGCGATTCTCCATAAATAAAAGCACGTTTTCGAGAGTATAGACCATATCAATTTCCATTTACTTTTATTTTTTATGAAGAATAGCGAATAACTAATGGAAATGACCTTTTTTATTATTAAATTATTATTTTTTGCATCAGAATTGATATAATTCCAAAATAGCTTTATCTAGAGAAATAATCATGATATTCATTATGAATTAAAATGATCTCAAAATTCATATTGCATCATCAGAACATATATATTTTGACAAAGAATCAATATTTTGAAAATCGTTCAAAAGATGTTCTTAATAACTTCTGCATCATGGAGCTTTGTCTCAAACATTTATTTCCTATCAGGATTTTATGGTGAAAATTAAAAACATAATAAAAATTGAGTTTTTGAGTAATTTAAAATTTAGGTTGTACTTTTGAATTTTTTCATGAAAAAAAAACAATAAATATTTTTCATTGTATTTTTTTTTTCTTGTAGTCCAAATGGTTCGCTACAACTTCTTCGTAGAACATTTTTCTCCAAAATCAACAGTTTCGAAGTTAATTTTTTTTTTAAATAAATTGCATGCAAAAACTTACAAGCCATTTTTCACAGTTATTATTGAGTCAAAATGATCGGTTATTTTTTGAAATCTTCGAGAGATTTTCTGGAGTATTTGTTAAAAGAATCTAATTTGTTTTTGGGATAACCTTGAAAAAATTAGGACAAACTATTGGTGAACTCTTTGAAGAATTTGTTGAATGAATTAATACCTGGTGAAGGAAATTTAATTTTGGTGAGACTTCTAGAATTTCTTGGAGAAAAAAACCCTAAATAAATTCTTAACGATCTCGTAAATATCAATTAACAATTGGGATTTATATTTTAAAAGTACGTAGAGGACCTTCTTAAGAAAAAGTTGAAAGATTTTGTTTTAGGAGTACTCTAGCGAAATTTTTCATGGAATTTTTTAAGCAATTCAATAGAGATTCTTCTAGAGATATCTAGATTCTCTTTTTGGTAAAGTCAGAGAGCCTAAAATAACTTCAGGAAAAATGTTTATTAATATAACTACTAATCCTGGGAATGATTTGCTAAAACCGGTTTTTGGAGAAAGTGTTGAAAAAGTACGGAAATAATTCATGAAGAAACCCCCGTACGAATTCTCAGAGGAATCTTTTAAAAATAAATTGTTGAATACCGTCGTTGGGGGTGACAATGGGTCAAAAAAGGATATGTGCGATTTATTTTTTGATTAACTATCGCAATTTAACTCCAATAAACTTCAAATTTGGTGTGTATGTACTTTGATGGTACATTAACAACTGTTAAAAAAATTAAAGACAAATATTTATTCACAGCGGCACCACAAGTGAATGAAAAATGATCCAATCTCACCCCATAGAGGGGGTGACATTGGGTCACTGTAATTGAAATAACTTGTTTTTGAGAATATGATTTCTAAACCATTCACAACTGAAAAATATTGACAAAAAACGATGCAAACAAGACAAAAAGATATCTAAGATGTTTCACAAGTATGGTAAACCCACTTAAAAGAAAGATTATACTGAAAATTGAAGAGCTATGAGAAAAAATATGTAAACCCAACATTTATCGTTAAGTTTACATAATTTTTTTTGGTTTTTCCCTCAAATTGTCTTCAAAATCTCATCCCCATTGCTATAAAGCCCATTCAGTTTCCCCAAAGGTGTACTGAAACAGTGATTATTTTAAACCTTCGCAAATAGTTAAATTTCGGTGCGACATTCCACGATCAATAAATTTCAGGCAGAAGTTGACGTCATAATCCCAGTATTTCAGCGATCCAACTCATTTGTACTTCCGTGAGATGTTTCCATAATATGAAAACACTGATAAATAATCAAATTTAGAAAAAAACACCCTTTTGATAAAAATTTGCGATGTTGCTGCGCACGAAACACAGTTGCTGGTTTGAGAAGTTGTCAAAATGCGTTGTATTGTTATTCAATGCACGGAATACTCAAGTAGACTTGTTTGATGTTTCAGAGATGCTGTATTTAGAAAGAATAAACACATCTTAATGAAAAAAGAAAACACCCGGCACGGTAAAATGTCAAAAAAGTGGACTTGGAATTTCATTTACTATCGTTCTTGTTTGACCCAATCTCGCCCCCATTTTCAATGTTTTAGACATCGTACCGAAAAAAATGATTTTTTGTGGAAAAATCAAACAGATTCCGGAAAATACCTGTGATGTGTAATGAAAAGACATTCTACTAATACAACGATAGAGGCTAGAGTACATGCGTGGTACTTTGCACAGGAGAAATTTAATGTTGTAAATTTTATCTAGTTTCAACATGCAAGTTTATTGATGTAGTAAACAAAAACTACTATTTCTAAAAATGTATATTGTTATGAATTATGTATAATAACATGTTCCCTAACATATGAATTATTAATTTTAGTAATATCAGCGTTATTAGCTGAAATATTTCACAAAACATATATTTCCGTTTTGACCCAATCTCACCCCCTAGACCCATTGTCACCCCCATCGACGGTACTTGAAAAATTTCTTTAAACATTATAAGAGATAATCCTCGCGAGTTCTTTGACGGACATTTTTCACAAGATGAGACAAAGCATGAATATTTTCCATATTGAAGATTGCAATTCACAAATATCACTGATGAGCAGCGATGTGACACAAAAACACAGATAAATTAAAACAATACAAATCTATTCAAACTACGAAATTTATGAAAATAATGATTATTGCAACCGATATTACTTTTTGTAAAATAAGAATTGAAAATCCAGCCTAGCCCCTTTCAGAAAAAATGCAAACCACGCCAATGATTTTGCGAACAATATATATATATATATATATATATATATATATATATATATATATATATATATATATATATATATATATAACATTTTCACATCTGACTAACCTGAGTTACCTAACGGATGGCAAAAAAAAAGGTTTGTGGAAGATACCACCGACAAAGGACGAAGCCTGCGTGTCATTTGTAGAAGATTGCAAAAAAGTTTGGATATTTTTTCTTCATACTTGCAAAAAAGGAAGATTTCTCCTAATGCTACAATGACTCAATGTATGATATTCTTAAATAAACCAAATGCTCATTGTTCGAAACCTTCAAGTAGACATGGTGTCACGATGAGGGGGGTTCCAATAAATTGATCAGATGAAGTTCAGTTTCTAGGGCTCATGCTAGATACAAATTTAACTTAAAAAAAACAATGAGGGCATTCAAGCCAAATGTAACAAATATGTAAAATGTCTTTATCCTCTTATTGAAAGAAAATCAAAACTTTTTGTTTCAAGAACAAGCTTTTGATCCTCAAACAAATTTTCAGGCCAGCCATGCAGTATGCTGTACCAATATGGACTAGCTGTTGTAATACCAGGAAGAAAGCTCTGCAGAGGATTCAAAATAAAGTTTTGAAAATGATTATGAAGCTTCCTCTCTGGTATAGTACCAATGAGTTACATAGAATATCCGATGTTGAAACATTGAAACAAATGTCGAATAAAATTTAAAAATATAGACACAAATCGTTGCAATCTTCTATTGCCACGATTGATGCGATATATATTTAGGTTAAGTTAAAAGAAGGCATTTTTTTTCACATAAACAAGGGAATTCAACTAAGCTGAAAAAAATCTGAGCTGCTACGGCATATGAAATGAAATGGTATGTTGTTATCAAAATGTTAAACAATGCTCAATTTAGTTTTACCGAATTAGGATGATAGTGTCTTCTAATACAGAACACCTAGATATAAGAAATGAATGTAATTCCAGAAATGATACTAAAAGAATTGAAAAAGTAACTAAATAAAAAGTTTATCTATTCGGCACCAAATCAACCCCCATGCACGGTAGCTGTGCGGGACTTCTTTGTGTGTTCACGGGGTGCGGGTGCGAGACCTTCTCGATCGATTCACACGTTTGACTCGCGCCCTACTATAAAACAGCTAGGCAGTCGACGTTCGATCGCGACCTGGGGAAACTTGTGGTAGAGACTGTGGCAACAATCAGCGCAAACTGCCATTAACTGCCATCAAGTAGTAATAATTTGCAGCGTTTATTGTTTCGGATGATTGATATTTTCCAAGCGGAATATCTCGGGACCGGGACACGCCAAAGCAAACACCCAACCAGATAAATCGTTTTCTGGGAATATGAGTGATCGCGTGGCCTATCCAACAACGCCACAGAGTATGACCTTTCCTAAGGAGGTTCCTACGTTCTCTCAGGCGCGTAGGTGACACAGTTTACCCATCCGAGCAAGTGATAATGTGGCAAGTCAACAGAAAACACTTGAAAATAGGCCCACCACATTGCCCGCCGTTTGCGAGTATCGAAACCTGCAAAAGGGTTTGGCCTCTCTGCTCATCAGCATGTGTGTACCCGTCGCAAGTGCGTTGGTTTGTTGGACGCGGAAGCGGATTGTGGAATGGGGCGGAGGCCAGGTCGCATCGTTGCTGTCGTTGGGTGAAGAATGCCAAACGGATTGACTGAGTGAGGGACTGATTGACTGGATGACTGACTGACCGGTTCGTTGGGTGGTGGCTTTAAATTTAATGAACACATAAACTTGGCATTCGGCGCACGTTGCGATTGGTTGCGATGACCAAGACCAAGGCGATGACTTCGGTATGACGGCGACACCCGAGACAGGGAGACACACTTATTAGGGAGATCGAAAGGTGCGAAGTTATTTAAAACTGGTGATCAAATACGGGCCCAGCGGCGTTTCTTTGGAAAACGACGAATTTTACGCCTTTTCGAGGGTTGTTTGGGGATGATTTCGAGGTCATTGGTCAAAATATATCGTGTACCGTAAAACGGGGTAACTTTGATTATTTTTTTGTTTATCAAAATTTAATTATTTCTGCATTCAGCCCTAAAGATTCTCAATCAAGATACCTTTTGCAATTATGTTTGGACTAATTAAGAAGAACTATTTTCAATTGGTATATTACCCAGAAAAATCGAATAATGACAAAGTTGTATCAATGTCTAACCGAACAAAAATCTTCCAGCTATCGTCCAACCAGCCTACTCTCCTTTACCAGTAAAAAAGTGTCTTTTTACTGGGTTTTGGCTTACTGTAAAATACACTTCAATTCTTTTCCTTCATCCTATGTGTTTTCGTTCTGGAATTATGATCTCTACTACGTTTAAATCAACTGTTGCTCGTGGTCTCTTCCTGAAAACCTCTGATTTCATACTCGGTAGTTGTGCCTATCTAAATAGGTGGCCCACTGCAGAACCTCGCTAGCAAAAGCCTATGTCTCCTTTCTCTCATCTCAACAACGAGAAAAATGCGATGAAACCGGGCGATGAAAGCCAAAGCTAGTACGCACATAATAACATATTTATCATAATCATCACATCAGCCACCGTGTGCGCATATCGTGATCGTGCGCTGAACAACGGAGCATAAAACCGTCCATTCAGAAGCGCACTCATGAATCATGGAAGCTGTGCGACGACCACCGCCATGAAGCCACTGAGGCACAGAGGCCCAGTTTTCTCAGAAGCTGACAAAAATCCAATTTCCAAACATTTTTGAATTTGAAAACTAAGTCAAACATTGATCTTTAATATCTGATAGTTAAGAGCACATACAAAAAATCAAAAGAGTTTTTTTCACCCTTTGTAGCTGCACATATCCAAAAAACATTGATTTTCGATTTAAAACTCAACTATTTCATCTTCATCAAAGCTCATGCGAACAGACATGATGCGAATACAGCAAAGAAGAATCTTCTTGCCTAAGTTAACCTAAACATTCGCTTCGTGAAAAAAATGAGAGTCTAGAAATGTAAGGAACACAATAATTTTGTTAAAAGTTTGTTGCATGAAAACCAGAAATTGATGACTATCCCAAAAACACAGTCTGCAACCCAAAAACGTGTTCCACAATACTTTTCATAATAAAAAAAATCAAATATGGAAAATACGTAATTAATCCTTGACTTCCTGAACCTGGACAACTGTGCGACGAATGCAAGAGTTCAACGTTCAACGGATGGATAGCCAGGCACTAACGGGAGAGAGAGTATATTTATTGCCGTTGAAATAAGATTCCGATAAGATCGGTACGATGCTGGCTTCATCTCGGATGAAGTGGCTCTTCACATTGAACTTCAGATGAAATGCGCACGGATTTGTTTTTGCCTAAACAGCGAATTCCAGTGTTCCATTTTCTAACAGGATCACCCTGTGAGGTGGGTGGGGAACACTAGGCAACGAAATCATAATTTCTTTCATGCGATTTGACCCTCTACAGTGGATTCCATAGAATTTTTTGGAAGAATTTTTCTAGGTGTTTTTCATGGAATTACTCAACGGATTCCATTGATAACTCTGCTGAGGATGTCTGCAGAGAATCCTCCTATAATTTATCTATGGATTCACATCTGCAGGATTTTTTCCATGAACACTGCCAGGGTTTCCTGTGAGAAATCCTTTGGGAATTCTATAAGTATTTCTTCATTGGTTTCTTCCAGGGATTGTTTTAGGAATTGTTCCAGGAACACCACTAAGTACTCTACCACATATCTTTTTACAGAATTCTGACACGGCTCCTCCGTGAAATTTCCTCAAAGGATAATCTTCTTCAGATATTCATCTATTGACACTTCCAATATTTCCTTTCAAAAAATGATTCATTATATTCCACCAGACATTTTTACGGTATCCCTCATTAGTTCTTTCAGAAATTTCTGCACAGAATTCTGCAGTTTTCATAAGGATTTTATCAGTATTGAGTTTGAGTATTCGTTCGAAAATTTCTGCAAAAAATTGAAAGGGATTATTTGAAAAATGTTGCTTAGATTATTACCGGGAAAGAATTCTCTTCATGGATTTTGAATTGTGTCAGTAGTGTTTTGCATATTTATTTAAGAATTATGCTGGACGTTTGGTACAAAATTTCATCAAATAAGGATTTCAAATGGATTCCACAAAGGATTTTTGAGGAATTCCTCCCACGATTTATTTATTTACATCAATTAATTTGATTAAACCTCGTCAACGATGTTACGCCAATTTACTCGGTCCATGGCTCTGTGTCCCTCCAACGTCGATTTTGGCCCACGCTTTCCAGATCTTGTTGTACCTGATCACCTGACCTAATACAATATTTTTGATTTTTTTTTCTGGATTCTTGCATGAATTTGTCCAGTGATTCTTGCACGAATTACTTCCCTTTACAAAAACAGTATTTATTTGCGGGATGTCCCTAGTAAATAATCAAAATAAAAACGTGTGAAAATTCGCAAAAAAAACTTGAAAAGTCTGCTTAGAATATCCCCAGAAATGTTATTGTAAATTTATGTAGGAGTTTCTCTAGATATAAATCCACGAACTACTTGAATTTCTTCGAGGATATTAGGTTGAAGGAAATCCTCCATCGATGACATTGAGAGTTTCTAAAGGAAGTTCTCAATGGAGTGTTTTTATATTTCTATAATTATTCGATAAATGCTCTAAGGATTCTTTCAGAGATCTTTCCTAGATTTGCAGCAGTTTTTCAAAACAAAAATTTCATTGAAAATTCCCCCCAAACTGAACAAATATTCATCCAGAGTTTTCTCCTAGAATACTGCCAGTAATTGTACCAAGATCGTTACCAGGTTTATTCAGGAACTATTCCTTTCAAACAGAATTTGGATTATGATCCGAATAAGCCGATCGAACCATATTCAGAGAGTGTAACAGTTCATAAAGCATAACCAGGAATTGAATCCTGAGAAAATTGAGAGAATCTCTCACTTATTTTTCTCTTTAACAATCATGATATGCAGCACATCATGAGAACCTGTTTATCGTTTACTGCTACAGATCTGATTGATTGGGGGGATAGCAGTGCAAACAAGCTCCAAACCTGGGGGACACTATTGTTATCGAATGTTCGGAGATTGTTTATCGTGTCAGTAAAACAAAACACCAACTGGAATGATAAACAAGAGAGAAAAAGGATTTAATTATCGCTCTCTCTTTTTGGGCTCTAGTTCGCTGCTCTTATTTATCAAACTTGTTACAACTTGCGATACATTGCCGATCATGGACCGCTGCGGATGCAATGTTTCTTTCCTCTTGATTTGTTCGTGCTTCTATCAAATGAGAACGAATTATGTAATGCCTGATCATAGCAGTTCGTGGCACATCGCATTCGGAGAGTCTTATGAATGTTGATATTCACTCTCTCGCATGGTACTTGACGAGAGAGCGTTCAAGTGCTAATGCTTTCATAAACGACAACAATAGCTTTCGAGAGATTTAAGTATTGCTTGAAATTGGTGTAATTTTCCATGTTATCTGCTAATGCTACTCTAAGTAACTTAACACGTTGTGACACACAATGATCAGTACGAAACAAAAAGATGGCGTGTGTCCTTTTTATCTCTGTCGTGACTAATGATCTTCCAAGAAAAATAAAAGTCATGAGTTTTGTGTGATTGTAGACGCATACAAGGGATAAAATTATGGCTCGTCTGTCAATGATCGTTAAATTTTCCAAAGCCTGCTTGTTTTGAAGAGTAGTTCTAGAATTGTTTAATGAGTTTTTCTGTGATTTCTCCATAAAATCTCTTTAACAATTTCTAAATTATTTCTCCGACAATTCACTATGAAACTCTTTCAAGATAATGTCGATGATTTTTGCTTAAGAATTTTATTATGAATTCCGGTAAAAAATCTTCGTTGGGGTCCTTTGTATTTTTTTTTTCAGAACTCTGCCGTAGATTGCATCCAGAATTTCCATAATAGGTCCCATCAATGACATTGACCAAAACTGAACATAATGCACAACACATATTTATGTACTGCTCCTCATAAACCCTTTAAAATATGCGTGAGAGTACTTTGCTAGGTATTTCTTGTGAAAGTTCCTTAAAATATTCCTTCAAGGGTTCCTTCAATGATTTTACCCAAAGATATTTCGATACATTTGTTCTAGAATTACTCTAGTTATCGGAAGCACACTTTCCCAAAAAAAAAAACTCTAGCAATTCCTTCAAGATTTTCCTACCCACTAAAACAATTTATAGTACACCAAAATCTCAATTTACGAAGTTTTTTTTACAAAAAAATAAATTTGCGTAATTAACGAGTCATCCAAGAACTTGGCTTGGCGTGAATCGCAAGTCAGTCCCATCTGAATTTTCGTCAGAATTGAGTTGAGTTTAGTTTTTAACATATCTTCCAATGCACACTGGACCAGGAGCAGAATTTATCCAGACAAAACCTCTAGCGCTTTAGGAGTGCATTTTTCCGAGTTGGTGTAAAAGGAGACTTATCTTGAATTTATTTGTTCTTTAATTTGATGATAAAAGTTGGTTGGAAATTTCGCCGCATAGGTGGCGCTGCGATGCAAACTTTTTTATTTCGCGTCCTAGAGCTTTCGCGTCTTCAGCAAAGTTTTAGAACTTGTAAAAAACGACAAGTTGTCGAAGACACCAAAGTTTTAGGACTTCAAATTACAAAGCTATGGTAAAAATGGTGCAAATCACTTAAATTTTACGTTTTAAACACTTTTTACGTCAAAATTATAAAATGTTTTATTTTAAACACCATGCATCAGTGAAATTCAATAGCATGCATGTAATGAATGAAAAAAAATCAGTTGCAAGTTTTTGCAAAAACTCAGAAATGCACTCCTACAGCGCTAGAGGTTTTGTCTGGCTAAATTCTGCTCCTGGCCCAGTGTGCAATGCTCTTTCAGCTGCACTAATGAGATAATAAAATAAGTTCGGAAAAACTAGGAAAAAGCAGCAAGTCCAATTGTCCTATAATGAAGAGTAATCGCATATCAGTCCCACTACAGATTTCCGTATCGGCTAAGGGTCTGTGTCATAATGAAAACCTATCAAGATCCTGAGCTCTATCTTCGACGAAGTCCTTGGAGGAGCAAGAATATCCATATAAATCAATGCAATACTCCGTTTAGTTATAAGAAGGGTTAAGAGTATGAACCGTTATTAAGAATTATCAATTTACAACTGTTAAGCCTTGTAGATGTTTTGGCATGTATTCCATTGAGTCCTTGGAAGACCAAAACATCGGTACTTATCTGCATATCATGCTGTGAATATTTCATAGCAGTAAAAATTGAGTTTTTAACAAACTTAAATATACACAGGCAAAAAAAAATTGGGTTTGAAGGGGATCTAAATTTATAATGTGTAGGGCCCCTCGAAGTTTTCTAAAGTCTCTTTGTTTTTTTTTGCAAACAATATCTAAAGTTCATTGTTTCGCTTTGCAATAAATCTTGGTTTAAATTTTCGAAGGTCTAGAGATTACCATGCGAGTATAGGTTCATAGATTAATCTTGGAAGATCTTCAGGAATTCTTGTAATGGAGCATTCAATACTTTCTTCAGGAATGCGTACATAGATTCTTACAAGTATACCCCCACAAATTGTTATATAGGATCCTCAAACAATTATCCCAGGAATTCGCTTTGAAATTCTTTGAAAGATTCCTGAAGATTTGCTAAAAAAAAAATCCATGAAAATTTGCTCCAGAAAATCCTAGGGCAGTCTATCAAAAGATTCTTCAAATATTCTTTGGAGAAAGTACCATGGATTGCTCAGTTAAAAAAACACGAAATGCTACAAAAATTGTTTCTTTAATTCGTTCAAGAGTTTCACTCGGGATTTTCCATGGATTTCTTCTAGAAAATCCTGCGGGAAATTAGGCAGGCTTTCATTTGATAGTTTTTTCATTATTTATTTTAAAATATCTTTGAAACACTTTTCTCTTGTAAGAATTAACCAATGACATCCTTAGGATTTCATTAAGGAATATCCACCGGTTTTTTTAAGAATTTCCACCATTTATTTCTAAAAAAAATCCTGACCGTCTCTTTGGATAAATTTCTAGAGAAATCCTGTTAGAATTCCTTGAGGAAATTATGGAATTTTTTGAAGATGTTTAAAAAAAATCTGAGGGTGGAATTAAATAATCTGGTTGAATTTTTCAAGCTCAATATACTGCCGTGAATCGCAAGTCAGTCCCATCTGTAAAAAGTAGGCATTGAGAAAATGGGCTATGAAGTTTCCAAATTCGTTTTCCATACGAATATTCAAAAAATTCCAGAGGATTGGAAAATGTTCAATTCTTAATAAAACTTTCACAATTCGCCTTTTACTACAATATTATTATTAATTAGATGTTGAACTAATAAATAAATAATAAATAAATATTATTCCGAGAAAAATATAAAAATAGAAGAAACAAGGTTCATTTTTGTGTTACACGGTGCGGAAATCTGTAGTGTTACTGATATGCGGTTCCTTTTCATTATAGGACAATTTGACTTGCTGTTTTTACCTTTTTTTTACGAACAAATCATATTAGCTCATTGGTGCAGCTGAAAAAGCATTGGATGATATGTTGAAAATTGAACTCAACTCAATTTTGACGAAAATGCAGATAGGACTGACTTGCGATTCACGGCAGTATATCTCGAACGAAAATTCTTGGAAAGTTGCCGCGTAAAATCTTCAAATCTATAACTGAAGGGTACTTTAAACAAATACCTGAATAACACTCTGATGATATTGCTTAAGAAAATCATTGAACACATGTAGCATTTTTCAGCGTAAAGTTTTGAGAAATTCCCACATAAACATTTAGAAAGATGCTTGGAGAGATGTCTTGTCGAATTCTCTGAGTCATCCTTATTGAAATTAGGAACCGGGAACCGTTGACAAGTCGATTGGATGTTGGTTTAGCGGCACACACTCCTATATTAAAAGCCCCCCGAATCTGACTACGCACCGGGCTACGGAAACCCTAGTTATGCCTCAAGCTAGGGGGGGGATCCTGGTTATACAAACGGTTCAAAATTGAACAGTTTTCTAGGGTCTAATGGTACTAATTAGAAATGATGGATTTAATTCCATTTATTCATGTAGAATCATATGCCCAAACTCCAAGAAATTTTTGGAAGATCTTAACAGATTTTAGCCTGATAAAGAATCAAATACACCAATAATTTTCTTTGGATACTGAAAATGCAAAATATTCCGAAATAATAATAGTAGTTTACGCAACAAGTTGCAGAATGATGATTTTTACACTACGAGTTGCACATTCATCCAACGAGTGCTGCAAAAATTAGTTTATGCAATGAGTTGCATACAATATTTTTGCAATGAGAGTATCAGCAGACATATCAGGATGCATTCACCATCGTTTTGCAATTGATGAAAATGGTTGCGTTTTCATTACGCAACTCAAAACAGTTCCCTCATTCTACGAACTGATTCCATTCACGAACCTTCAATCTAGTTCATAAATTGAGGTAACAGAGCCCATTGAATTGTTTTTACAACCAATTCGGAAGAGTTTGGTGAGGCTTGATTGTAGCGGTATTTTTAAGAACAAATTGTTGATATTTTTATAGTAGTCTTTTGAAGTCAATGCGCTTTCACTACTATTAACATAATGGGTTTGTTAGCACTTTTAGAATATATAAGCAGACTCCTTCAATTATGTTTTCAATAACTTTCACAAAAAAATTTGGAGGAATTTAAAAAAAAATCGGAGGAAATTGGAAGTCTAAGGACTTTTTCGGATTTTGTTTTCTAAAAAAACTCTATTTTTTTAATGAGGGAACGGGCCTGGTGTAGTGGTTAGAACTGACGTCTCTTACGCGGAGGACCTGAGATCGAATCTCATTCCCGAGACAATTACTTAGGTCATAAGGTTATAAAAAAGTAAAGTTGTTGGTCCCGAGATGAACTAGCCCAGGGCTAAAATTCTCGTCAATAAAGATAGAAAAAAATATCTTAAAAGGTCCATCTACAGTCTGTTAAGAAACTTCTTGATATATTCCTACTAGATTTTTCTACATTTTTTCAATTTCTTTAAGAATCCCATTGCACATTTCTTAAAGAGTTTTTCATTCCTTCTGCACAAAGTAGCAACTTTTTTTTCAAAATTGTTGTCAGCAATTTCTTAAAGGTTTTATATACAGTAAATCTGCTAAAGATTCCAGAGACAGTGCGAGCTTCTCAGCTTATAGTTTTATGAGCACTGCCACAGCTCTCAATAAGCTTTTTGTCTAAGTTTCCACTTTTACATTGAATATCGTATAGTAGACACGATGCAGTTATGCCAGGGAGGAGGGAATTCCCATTACTAGAATTGCCTACTCTATCAACAAATCTTTTTACTGTGAAAATGCACTGCAAGCACTGTACAAAGCTGAGAAAAACGCTCTGTTCCAATTAGGACGCAACGCCGATAAAAAATAAAACAAAAGAAATAAGATAAAATGAAAAGCTGGAGGAAAACACAGAAAAAACTTTTTAAAGAAATTTCAAAACGCCTAATAAGCGAATAACACAAATTTAAGGTTTGTTCGCTCATAAAATAATCCATGTTACACAAAATCAAGCAAAAATCTTCAGCTTCGATATAACGAAGCTTCAATATAAAGTAACGAAAAAAATGCTGCGCTAAATTCTTAAAGTGTAGAGTTAAAATATGAACTTGTAGAACAAAATTCAAAATTCTTTGTGAATATGAGTGATAAACAAGCAGTTTGACTACAAGGCACGTATCAGTATCATAGTCCATAAGTTGATTCTAATCCTAGATATTTGGACACAAATTGAGATCTTTAAGAAGTAATAGAACCAAAAATTTTTCCATTCCGGTTCATTATACGTCACAATATTCAAGTTCATTTTTCGTGAAGGGTGTCAATTTATGGAATGCTCTGCCGAATTTCTTTAAGGAAATAAATTCAATTATAGTGATTAAGAAGCAATGCAAAGTACACCTCAATAAGTTTTAGTATTTTTTTCTATAATTTGTAAAAGAAAATGTGATTGTTACCACGACGCACTCCATTATAACTTTGTGGAAAATATTAGATTTATATCTTACGCTGCTTGCGAAAAGCGCAATAAAAAATAAATCGATTTTTTTCTGAAGAAAAACAATTGACATAAGAATAACGAGAGTTTTGATGAGCTAATCGAAGTCCATGAAATACATTCCAATAAAGAAATTAAAATCTTTGAATAACAACCTCTTTTTTTCTGAAAAACTGGACGTGATAGGAAAATTATGTGAACACATTACCCAGACAACCTGAAGTCGCATAACAGTTTACGAACAAAGTCGTTTACTTATATAAATTGCATCACACCCGCACTAAATTGCGGGTGAAATCATTTGATCGATAAGTTTCCTCGCATTAAACGCTATTTATGAGTTCATATGCACATTTCGTTTCGCTCCGTATACTCATACAAATTAAATCGGATCAATCCGTAGCAGCTGTCAAATAAAATTTGTCTCATCAATTTAGTCGCATAAGAGTACAGATTAGTTCGCAATGAAATCTACACACTCACATTGCATACCATTTTTCATCGTATAAAATATGCACGTATTTCGCCTCCACTTTTGTACGTATGAGGCCTTTTTGCCTCATCTTATACGTGAAACTTTACACATATAAGCAGCGCCTAAAGCGAAAGGTGATTTCATTATACGCACATTCTGGTTATCTGGGTAGAAGTCAGCGGACCAAAACCCTTCGAATCCATTACAACTGGTCAAAGTGCGTAAACCACTGTTCCCCATTATGTAATCGGTCGATCAGTTGAACTCTTTTCCCCGCACAAGAAACCGTTCAATGGCGCACCGGCTCTCAAACATTCCTTCGCGGCACTCTGATCGTCTGACCGGCAAATGCTTCGGGGGTAGGTATCAGTTACCTACCACCGAAGCGGAGAGTTCGAATGCTGGCCAAAAGGTGCTAGGAAATTATTTTCTCATTACTCGATTGGCGCACTCGAATGCGGATGATGCCTTCAGCGTAAGAAGCTGAACTCCCCAATTCACGTTGTTGTTGCAGAAATTCCCCAAAAAGCTCACTTAAGTGACGACCATACCAGAAATACTTTCGTTGTCTGAAGATGGAAATAGCTTCCATCCTCTCGAGTTGGGGTGATGAGGAGGTTTGAGGGGAGGAAAAACGTTCGCACTTAGCGCTGAGATGGTACTCCTTTTGGCTAACTTCTTCACCGAGAGAACCGCACTCATTGCCTGGCGTTTTGGTTTGCCAAATAAACTGCCCATACTCGCAATACAGTCCCATTTGGAAAATCATCATGTCGGGAAAAACGCATCTGAACCTTATTGCAAAATTTTTCGTAACGCCGCTGGTGGCGACATAAAATTCTGGTGGCATTACTAAGCACATTATCATTACAGTATAAGAAAATGGTCAACGAATAAAATATTGTTGATGCAATTGATTTAACTGTATAAATCCAAGATAAAAGCAGGTGGGACTCGTTATCCGAGTACTTTTCTCATCAAATGCAAATATACCCGCATACCAGTCCCATTACTTGGGACTCGCTTACTTTGTTATCGCGCACATTGACACATTTGTTGGCAAGTTTACTACATCTTCCAAAGCACTTTTCCTTTTGCTATAATTAGTGCTATCATCTTTTAATTGCAATATTTCCTTTAAAATAATCAACTATACGGTGGAGGTGGTGACAGTGTTCAGTTCGACCAGTCGACGATACCAGTGGTGATGTGCGTATGCCCATGTAGGCCCAAAAAGCTTTCCCCTCCATGTCGTTTGAAGATTAACCTACCGGAGGCGGAGATTTCGTTACTAATTGACCAGAGGACGAGAGATGTGACAGGTATAGCTTTGACTTGGAGGAAAGCTATTTATTTTATGTTTTGTTTAGACTTTCTTAAGAATTAAAAACTTACAATGTTTCAACCATCAATATCACCAGAAGCATTCTGGAAAAAAATGAAGTCATGTAAAGCAAAAACAAAAACTACATTTTCATGGAATAAAGTTGACTTACAATACTCAAATTAGTAGTATTTCTTTTTCTTTTGAAATGAAAACTACGACGCAAGATTACAGGAATCATAACAGGAAAGAGTTGGCTTGAATTTCATCGTAATCTACTAGTGGGACTGTTATGCGGGTACTTTCAATATGGGACGCACATAGTTTGGTATTTTTTTCGCATTTTGTCCATACAAAGATACAATTTTAGATATGCTACCAAGAAGTACACTAATAATAAGTACGATTCATGAAGAAAACTGAAAAATGATGAAAATTCAAATGGGACTGTTATGCGAGTATGGGCAGTAAACACCTGTTTAAATTTCAAACATTTGAAACATTTTCGATTTCGAACCAGAGGCAGAGGCCAGCGAACGGTTGCGGCACACAGTAGTCCAGATTTTAAAAAATCGTGGCAAAAATACGAATTCTTAATAATTTGCAAGTTTTGATCATGATTAGTTATGTGGCGTGTTTTAGGGGTGCAGACCCTATTTTGGGCATAGTCACCACATTTTGGTTTTCATACAACCAAATATTTACAAAATTGTTGTTTTTCTTAAATTTTTAGGCTCTCAATGTTTTCAAACAACGAACATTAGGCAAAAGGATTTTTCTCTGATCAATTCCTTAGACCTTAGATTCCTTTTGAGCGAGACATTTTCGTGAGGAGCGATTAATATGAAATGAACAAGCTGTCCTTTTATTATATGACATGCCTACAATAATAGTTGTTAACTTTATAGGGTTAACAACAAACGAAAATTTGCATCCGTAACTGATGAATTTTCAGAAGTTTTGAGCGTAATTGAAATTCCTAGTTGAGTTTTAAAACAAAAAACAAGGTTTTTTGGGCATTAAAACCTATTTAGGTTCAAAACAATTTATTTTGAAATTTTCATATATGTTCTTAACTATCTGATATTGTAGATAATGTTTGGCTATGTTTCTACTCTAAAAACATGTTTTAAAATAAAGTTGTAGTTTGCTTTTTAGAAAACTGGACCCCTGTGCGGCGGCGCTTCAGCCCGATCCCCGCCGAAAAGCCCACCAAACGCGAATGGGAAGTGTTAAGGGAAATTATTGGTTCATCGATCTGTGGGATGCTGTTGGAGTGAAGTGGCCGCCGCAAAACGGTTTTTTTCGTGGAGTATGATGCGGTTCCGGAGGTGTAAGGTGAGGTCGAAAGTTGTGTGGAAACGATCGGTGAAAAAAAAACAACAAGCCGGGTTTCCAAAGGAAACGCAAGGTCAGAGAATTCTCTTACGTACGCACGATCCACATATTGGCGTGGGTATCTGCTTTTAATTCTATTAGAAAACCGTATTCGATTCAGTTCAAGTATGATGCAGGTAAAAAAATGAAAGCTCACCTGAAGATGTATGTTCATCAAATTGCAATCTGTGGTTTTTACCTGCAATGGAGAGATAAAATAATTAGATTTTTAACGTGTTGAAGTTTTGATATCGTTGTTTGTTATTCCTAATCTACCAAATTTATTGAATGCCTGTTAGTGACGGATATCATGATAGTATTTCTTTGCGATAATCCGACCTCCAAGAGCTCTGTTACATTGACGTACTTAATTGGCTGTTCAATATACCATGATGATGGACCAAATGCGAGTTTCAAAAATATCTTTTGACACAACATAATACTTATGGGAAACAGATAATTGAAAATTTGGTAAGATTGATTGGTGATGGTGATTAACAGTCACAGGCCAATTTACAGTAAGGGGTACCTTAGGATAGATGGTACTACCCATTAGCCTTTCCCACCACGTTTCGATCGAACGATGGCGAAGGTACAGCATTTTGATACTTCGATAACGCCACCCAGTACTGTAAAGGTTAAAAATCATCAAAAAAGAAAGGCTTTTGATATCGGTACCGAACAAAACTCAAATTATATGTATCTAGTACATTTAAGGTTACTAAATATGATGCTACTTTCATAAATATCCCAGAATGTCACAATTTCGAACAACAAATATAAAATACAGGTTTTTTCAATGTTTACAATAAAATTGAGTGCAATAATCCACTTTTAGTGAAATAATCCACCAAACATGTAAAATAGGACTTGAACTTCCATCTAGGATATGATTTGTTTCAAATTGCATTAAATTCAGATTAGATCAAATTTTTCAACCTACTTACAGTTTCTATACAAAGTTTTTCGTTTATTGTATATGACAAAATAATATATTTTTATAAATCATAAAAATATTAAATATTAAATAAATAAATCGCCAGATAAACTGGTAAGCTTACATGTAAGTTGGATGAAAACAACATATTCTGCATTTTCAACTGCCAATCCCAGGTAATAATAATTGGTAGCTAATTAACAGTTTACTCACCTGAAATGAGCAGTTTAAAAAAAAGGTTTCACAAGCTTGGACATGTTTTCCCTGAAGAAGGTTTTTCCATTGACTCCATAAAATGTTCCTTATGCACAACGTTTTCATTCAACTAATACATCGAATAATTAAGTGAGGAACTTGTAAAAAGAATTCTTGGCCAAATTCTAAAAGTAATTTAAAGTTTTCCAGTAACACATTTATAATTTTCCAAACAAATAATGTTTTTGTAACCAAATTTGAAGGTTTTCTGTAAACTTTAACAATTTATTTTCATATTGCTAATCATAAAAAAGGCATCCCCATTTTTCTATTCCTTCATATAATCCATCCTCCAATGAACATTGAGTACAGAAACAGTTATTGAACAATCGCAAGAAGCTTCCTTAACCTTCCTAATGTATTAAGATTAAGTTACACATTATGCATTAAAATGACCCATGACTTTGAAATGCTCTCAAAAGACTTTTTTTTAATGATATACGTACTTTTACGTTATATGTAAGATATTGAACTCTACCCGAGCAACACAGATGTTATAATAGAGTATTTTAAAACTATATATGACCAGATTTAGTCATATATCAGTTGATAATGCTCGATTATAACATGTGTGCTACTCGGGTAGAATAAAACTCTGGACATATTTTGTAAATACGGCCAGTTTCTCCGAATAGCTCACTTTCCCGAAAAGTTTTTGGCACTCATATTTGTCATAACTTCATGCATCTTAGGTTGATGAACGTTCTGGTCATCTGATATGCACCCTTCTTTATTTGATTGGCGGTTCTTAGTTTTACAAACCTCAGAATTTTAGGCAACATTTGTTCTTTCTAATTCACCATCCTGCCACTGAAAACGATTATGGCATCTGGTTGAACTGCTTCACTTTTCAGGGAAACGGGACATTCGAGGAAATGGCGTTTCGGAAACCGACATTCGAGGAAACAACATTCCGGGAAAAGAAGCACAATCAGTTCAATCATGCGACAGCTCAAAATTCATGATTTTTCATCCATTATTAAATGCCAATCTTCGTTTTTCTGGCGTTACGCTCCAACCGAAAAAGAGCCTGTTTGTCAGCTCAGTGTCCTTATGAGAACTTCTGTAGTTATTTACTGAGAGCTTGCTTTGCTGATTGACCATCTTTGCATATTTATGATGTGGCAACTACGAAGATACTCTATGCTCTACTTAGTCGAGAACATTTCCAATTCAAAAAGTTTCCCGACCTTTAGAAAATCTCTCAAAGACTTCTCCAATGGTTCCTCAAAAAGAAAACTCTACAAAGATTCTTGCAAAGATATCTTCAAGGCATTCTTTAGAAATGGATACAGGAGTTACACTAGGACAATCTTTTTAAGGATTACTCAAGATATTTCTCTAATGATTTCTCCAGGTTTTACTTCGAGGATTCCTCCTAAGTAGTCCTCTCGAGATTTGTCCAGGAAGATTTCTTCCGGGATGCTTCTATCACTTGCTCAAGGGATTCTACCAGAAATTGCTCCAGGGATTCCATCAGGAATTCCTCCAGGTTCTCTACAATTCTTCAAGGGATTCCTCAATAGTTTCATCCAGGAATTCTCACAGAGTTACAACCAGGAAAATCGCTATATGACTTACTCCAAAAATCTCTCCAGATAATCCAACAGGGATTCCTCAAGGTTTTCTCAAGAGATTCGTTCTGGGTCTCAAAAAAATCATCTAGAGATTCCTCCACGAGTAGCTTTTGAAATTCGTCCAGAGATTCTCCCATGAATTCCTGCAGAAATTTCATCAGAAATTATCCAAACAATTTTTTCATGGATTACGTTGGGAAAATGTCTACAAAAATTCCTCCTGTAGAATCTGTATATTGATTCCTTTTAGAAAATCTCTCCATGGGTTCCTCCAAAGATGCCTCCTTGATGAGTCCTTCAGGAGTTAACCCCTCTACCGGCAGCTTCATTTTTTACCCCAAAAATAATATTCAAATAGCGATAACTTTTTTGTTTCTTGGTATTTTTGCACCAGTTTTTCACAAGCTCTCAAAAAACTCTTCTAGTTTTAGAATATGTTTCGATATTGCTTATTGGTCATCTGGAACCGGAGATATTCAAAAATTCCTTGGGGGACCGACGCGTAGACATAACCCACATAGATATTAGAGATGGTCGGGTCTCGGGTTTTCAAACCCGAAACCCGACCCGAACCTGAACCCGACGGGTTCGGGTCGGGTTCGGGTTTGAAATTTTTTATTTTTTCGGGTTCGGGTTCGGGTCGGGTTGGAAGACTAAAAAATTATCGGGTACGGGTCGGGTTCGGGCTTGAAAAAAGTCGGGTTTAGTCGGGTTTGGGTTGGGTTTGGTGAGAATTGTTCACAAAGAAACAACCTGAAAGCTTCCCTATGCATCAGAAACGATGAATTTATCATCTTTTCGAACTCGGGTTCTATTCGGGTTTTTCTTAGAAAACTTTTTCGGGTTTCGGGTCGGGTTCGGGTTTGAACAGCAAAAATTTTTCAGGTTCGGGTCGGGTTCGAGTTTGCTTTTCAATATTTGTTTCGGGTTCGGGTCGGGTCCGGGTTTGAAGGAATAAAATAAGTCGGGTACGGGTCGGGTTCGGGTTTGAAAAATGTGAAACCCGACCATCAGATATCAAAGGCTACATAATTTTTATCGCATTTGGATATTTACTCCTTGGAATAATACATTGATGAGAGTATGTTGTGAAAAAAAATAAAGCAATTTGGTGGAACCGTCTTTGAGTAATGAGCATTTATGTTTCTGGTACCACCCTGGCCAAATAAAGATCTTAAAAACTTCAAAAAATCTGACATCGTAATTTTCAGATTTCTCCAAGAATACTTAACCGATTTGCATGATTTTACTGGGATTATTCTAAGAAAATCCTTACAGGGATTCTTGCAGAGACATCTCCAGCTTTTTTTTAGAGGATTACTAGAAATTGTTCCAGGGATGAACTGCAAGAAAATCGATTGTATATTCAATTGAAATATGCCTTTGTCTACGCAGTCTATATAATATAAAACCGTTGAAAAAATGAAGACTGCGTAGTCAAAAATCATATTTTATGTTCCAGAGATTTCTTCAACAATTCCTCCAGAGATTTTATCCGGCTCCTGCAAGAATTTCTCCGGGATTTTTTTTTTTCAGAAATTTCCTCTAAAGATTACTTTAGATTTTTTCAAGGGATTCCTCCAGGGATTGCTCTAGGAACTTATCCAGGAATTTCTCAAAAAAACTTTTTCAGGAAAGCACATAGGCATGCAAAAATGGTCAATCAGCAAAGGAAGCTCTCAGTAAATAACTGTAGAAGCTCTCATGAGGTTCCAGGTGTCAGGTCTCTATAAGAGTTCCATATCTTTCATATAAAGCCAAAACAATGAAAATCGGATCATAAATGGATTTTTGCGAGCTTTGGGTAATTTTTGACACTTAATGCATAATGTGTCACTCTTTTTGTAGCACCGCTCCTAGAGGTCGCTGAAAGCTTCTTTTGTCGCGAAATGTTCGTTTTCAGAAGTTAGTAGAAGTCAGAAAATTTCAGATTCCTATCTCTTTTCTATACAAAGTTACAGCTCTTTTACCGTGCCGATTGGCCAATAATGACCCCAATGTCGGCGATATTTGTGGAGAATATCCTGTAAAGACTCCTCTGCGATGCAAAGATGAGGCGATTTTGCCGTTTTTCTGAGGAGTGAAAACTGAACTCAAAATTTTCAACACAGATCCTCAATCGAGTCGAGTGAGAGTGTGAAAAAAATGCGAGGATTTTTCCAGGTACTAGCTCTCTCTTTTGTTGCGATGCTCACCTTTACTCACACTTCAAAATAACTCTTGAGTGTCCCGCCCGAACAAGACAGTCCTCGGGAAGCAAACTCATGGAGAAACATGGTTGCTAACTACTAGAGATGGTCGGGTTTCACATTTTACAAACCCGAACCCGACCCGTACCCGACTTATTTTTTTTTTCTTCAAACCCGGACCCGACCCGAATCCGAGATTATAATTGAAAAGCAAACCCAGACCCGACCCGAATCCGAAAAATAAATTCTGTTTAAATCCGAACCCAACCCGAAACTCGAAAAAAATTGCAAGACAAACCCGAGTTCAAAAATACGATAAACCCATTGTTTCTGATGCATAAGGAAGCTTTCAGGTTGTTGCTTTGTACAAATCTCATCAAACTCGACTTAAACCCGGGCAAGCCCGTACCCGACCCGTACCCGATAATTTTGTAGCCTTTGAAACCCGATCCGAACCCGAAACTTTTCAAATTTTCAAACCCGAGACCCGACCATCTCTATTAACTACTAGTTCTCCATACTAAATGGCATTCTACCCCATCCATTTGGCCATTTTGAACCACCCCCATTTTTCAACCAACTTTTCTACAGGATTTAAACCTGTTAAAAAGCTCAAATTTGGAAAAAAAATTATGATGGTAGCCAACAAATATTGTAAAATTACTGTTATGACTTTCAATGGCGTTAAAATGTGGATCTCATTAGGAGAAAACGACACAAATCCTTAAAGTGGCATTTTGGACCATTTGACCCTATTATCTCTGCTTTTTCTGACTCTGTGCTCGGTAACGCCTAGTAAATTAATAATCAGTGACTTTTCTTAGCATTGATATCAAAGCTTGAAATATATCTCTGGATTTGAACTGCTATTTAGGTTTCTATACAGAGCCGGCTCATCAGAATTGTGTTTCATTGGCCAGCACTAAGATAGTCTATACCCCGAGAAGTCGAATTAGAAGATACGAAAAGTCTAGTTCAATAACTGTGCGTTTAACACTGTGGCTGTCTTGTGAGGGCCCTTTTCTCTGTAAAACATTTTAAAATTTTAGAATAGACTAGATATTTTTCAATGTTCCTAGTAAGGTTTTCATTATCAAAAGTCAAATTATTTTATAACGTTAAAAGAATGTTTTAAATCCTTCATGAACGTAAACCAATTTTGAATTAACATTAATGTCACTTATGTTTTCTTCAATATTTTATATATCTCGCATACCATATAATATCGCCCTAAAATCCATTGGTAACCATGTGTGTAGCTCATTGCTTCTGAGCATTTGAGTGTAAATTCGTTATATACGTTATTTAACAACGCTATGGTGATAAAAGGATCATTTTCTACCTGCCAGTGATGTTAGTTTGGATGATTTTTCGTTCATTTGCGTACAAACAATGAGCTACACTCGTGGTTACCAATGGCTTTCAGGTCGTTATCCCAGAGTACGCGAGATATGTTTGTCAATTTTATATGTTTACAGGTTGAATTTAATGTTTTTGGGGCATATTCGTCAACAATAAAATTCATTTGGTGATGTTCCTCTTATTGGTACCGTCATTCAAATTATGCTTATTCTATTCACTTAACAGTTTTGAGTTGAAGAAATTAGTGTAGGGTTGGCAGCTGGTCTTGTTCTAGAAACTTGATCTATATTTCAATGAAATTCTCTAAATAGTCTCTGAAGTCTCTATTTCAATTAAAATGGTCTCGTAAGTCTCATTTTTCATTAATCTGATTGCAGGTTTTCCTGATGTTGATCCTGCAGGCAAAACTTCAAAGACCATAACGTGGGTATTCAGCAGGTTCTTCAAGAATTTCGTCTCAAATGTTTTGAGGAAGAACTGTAAGCAATCTACTAATGATTCGACCAGAGATTTCATCTGGAATACTTTAGGGACTCATACAGGGATCTTAATAGAAATTCTTCCAGCAATTTTTCAAAGGATGCATTGAGGATTTCCTTCAGGAAATCATTATGCACTCCAACGATACTACCTCCAGCAATTTTCTTAGGGATCGATCGATTTTTTTTTTTTAAATCATATTAAGTATTCTTTTAGATTTTGTGTCTACTAATCCTTCAACCGAATTCTCCAGTTGTTACTCTAGGAGATCTTACAAAGCTTTTTTGCAGATGTTCTAAATGCAAACCTTGGAGGATATACTAAGAAAATCAATTGAAGAATCACCGGATAAAATCCTGGAAGACTTATATCTTCATTGAAAAATATAAAATAATCTTTGTAGAGGTTTCTGATAGAATCTCTTAGGTAATTTCCATGGTTACCCTTAGTTTTGAGGTATCCGAAACAATCTTGGAGGATTTCTACAGGAAATAATAACTTAATGAACTCCAAAAGAAATCTTCGAAATAATCTTGTGAAACTTTGGGGAAATACTTAAATTCTCACGAAATTTCAAGAGAAAATTATGCAAAATACACACAATAATACGAGCTCTAATACTGCCGTACTGTCACGAGGAATTACAGAACAAGAGAATTGTCTGGCCGGATTCTATGATGAAGAATTAAACTCTTACCTTCTGGTTTCTATAACGTTACTTTTTTGTTTTTCTGTTTCCTGTTTGGTCCATTTTCGGTCTTTTTATGTTTCATGTCTGGTCTCTTTTTTCAAGCTAGAGGTCTCATAAGTTTCTATATTCAAGGCACTTAAACACTACTAACCCTGCAGTACAATCAATAGAGTAATTTTCTAAATAAAAATTTAGATATTTATTTAGTCCTATCACTTGATATGCAGATACATAAATTACATTATAACCTAGTCTAAAACTTCTTTGAGAAAACTTTTGTTACAATTAGAAAAAATCACATTAAATCATCGATAAATTGTACTCTACTTGTTTATTGGCTTTGAATCTTTCTTAAGCTTCTTGTTTCTCGTGAAGACAACAAAATCCTATTCTGAATGTTCTAATATTCTGTATTAGTAATTCTAGGTTTTTGCATAAATTATGCCAATTATCTGAATTTATTGCAACACCTTGAATCTTCCTAAAAATATGATACGATCCCCAGAAATACGAACTTACATTGATACTAATTATTCGTAAAAGTTAAACTATAAATTTCAATATAATTATCGAGGTTTGTGGGGGGCCGGGCCATGGTCTCCTTATTCCACCCCCTCCCACTGTAAATGTGGCACTGGATATTACCATGATGTATAAGGTATGTGGATTCATTCATTGCAACGATGTTTTAAAGATTTCAAGGGAGCATCTTCAGTGTTGCTCAAAATGTGTAATAAGTTCAATCCGAAGTATTCCAACAAATCATGAAAAATTGTTTTGCCTCATAATTTCCCGCACAAAACCAACACGAAACAACCGAACGTAAACTCTAAGATGTAGTAGATCCACCCAACCTTTCGGTATTGTTCCGGTCTTCAGTGTCCATCTGGTTCCACAGTCTGGTGAGCACCGTCGTCGTCGACCTTGGCGGACCGACACCAATAGTGCAAGCAATGTCGATACTTAGCTAGGGTAGTGGAAGTGCAACACAAGCATGTGACTCTGGGTATGCGCAGAGTGCACATATATTCAACATACAGCCAGCCACGCCAGTTGATCTTTTGATCGTGTTGCACCTTTAGCTTCACCTTTCTTGCATTTCAAACGATCACGTCCGCCGAGTGCATTACCGACAACAGAGAGCATTTGCGGGTTTGCTACTACCAGCACCTACCGGTGCCAGTTGCTAGAAAGACGATATCGTCGAAGGAACGTGCACACCGCACCGAATAGACGGATGGCTGAGGGGAAGACTGAGGACTTCAGGCTTCCACATCTTAGCAGCACTCTCTAGGGATGTGTACAATGCGAACACCCCGGCCAGCTGGCTAGCCAGTATGGTGCATAGTGGCGGCAAAGACTCCGTGCCGGTGGCGGATTGAATTGAAATAATTTTGATTAATTGCTGATTCAGCGAAATGCAATTAACGATAAATACGGTAGGGAAAGGTGGAATTATTGACCTTTCGAGGCTTGTTATCATTCCGTGAGGTTCCCTTGAAAAGAGGGAGGCGGAGGATCCATAAGGGGGGGAAGAACTGACTTAGCAGATGTCGGATAGGTGTACCAACAATGTGTTCCGAGGAATAAGCTACACTGAAACCTCTGTTTACGAAATGGTTGTAGAGTAGGCAAATGGGTTTTACGTGACGCAACGCTAACCCCGTTTACGTAGTGCTTCTATGTAAGTAAATAGTAGTTTACGCAACAAGTTGCAGAATGATGATTTATACAGCACGCGTTGTACATTTATAAACATAAAAGTTTATGTACTTAATATTACATAAAAAGACATACAAGAATGTAATTTACGTATAAAGAATGTACGTAAATATAAGTTTTAGTGTACTTGAACAAATACCCGTTCGAGTAAGTCATCACTGGAGAAGCCCAGTTATAGCTGCAATTTCCACCCTAACAATGAACATTATCTACGTGGATCAGCACCAATTGCGCATATTAAGATAAATTACAGAAATTCCCCACCGAACCGATCCGCACGGAAAACGCAGCCAAATAGCCTACCGAAGCAACGCTTTTCCCTTTTGCCCAAAATCCGAATTAAGGGTTAATCAGCTAGGAAAATCGGATATATTTCAGTTCCCCCTGCAATAATAAGCCACCTTATTTCCGCGGTTGAACTTTCCGAAAATTATACCCAACAAATAACAGTTAATTCGATTTCCCTTCTGGCCCGGCACAAAAAAAGAACCGTACCGAATCGTACTTCCTCTACGGTTTTGCAGCAGCAGCATCTACCAGTAGTGGCTGAGGCGATCAAATTCAGCTCACTGTTTTCCCATAGCGCACTCCTCGAGCGACTGGCTGACCGCGGTTCGTAACCGAAACAACCTCACGCGTATAGAGATGACGGATAATATTTTAATCAATTTTTCAATTAATTTCGCCCCATCTAGCATCGTGGGGCTCAGCGCCCAACAGCCACCGCCGGATGGCAAACAAACCGATCGCCAATAGTACGGATCGATGCCATGCCGATGCACAGAGGAGTAGCTGGAATTAATTCGTGGCCGTAATTTAAAATTTAAAAAAAATGGGATTTTTTATGCCGCCATTAATTTATTTAGTGCTCCTGAAAATTTGAGGTTTGTCTTCGATGCATCTTCACCTTAATGACAGAACACAATTTTTGCCATGATAAACCAAAATTACACCTCCGTGCGCTACTGAACCAACCGATCGAGCAGATCGGCCGCGCGCCGCAAGATCCAAGTGCCACTGTGCGTGAGAAGCGAACCGAAGAAGGGAGGAAGCAAACGTTCCCTTCGGCGGCGGCGGCGGCGATCCGCCCGCGGTGGAAAAGCTAATCGAACTTTCACAGTACGTGGCCGTTTAAGTGGAAGTCGGGCGGCCCCGCGATTGGTAATTGTGCGAACAATATGGAATTTTGCCGGTCGGCCGGCGGTGAGTAGTAAGAGCCCTGAGTAAGAGTATATTATGGTGGGCCAGTAACTGCGTAAGAGGAAAACAACCGTTTGACGGAACTAGATAGCTTATGGAGCTTAACTGCGGCACGATCGGGGAGCGCAAGGTGTTCTCTCGAGATTCGAAGCTCTTGGGAACTTCACTTTCGTGAGTTTGATCATAATTTACAAAATCTATGATTAGGGAAACTGCCGACCAATTGATCAACTGGAAGTTGAGATGATTGATACCTTCCACAATTCTTTTCCTAAAAAAATTTACATTGGTGACGGTTTTGGGCCGTGTTCGAGTATATCGAAGACTAAGAGTGTGTAGCAAAATATACACAAAACTGACATATAGGATACATTACGATACATTTTTTTCCTAGCGTTATATCCCTCTGGAACAGAGGGAATGGATATTATGAACACTTTCACCGTCATTAACTGAAAGCTTTCTTTGCCAATTGACCATTTTTGCATGAGTGTATTATGTGATAGAAACTCTATACCCTGGGAAGACGAGAAAATTCCCTACCCTAAAAAATCGACATTTACAGGACTGCGAAATGGCGAGCCGACCACCTGTTGAAGAAGCGTCCTAGTCCTCATAAGTTCCTTCCTCATGCTTTCACGGGTCAACTGATAACAAATCGGTTAACTAAGGGATGCGTACTTAGCTGGTAGTGCAACCTGATCAATGTTGTCTTTCAGACATCAACTAGAGTGAGGTGGTGCATCTCGAATATCTATTTAACAAGGGATGTGACTCAAACAGCGTTTTCACTGGCATCTAGCGTTTGAATACAAAATACTCTTTTCCGAAACCTTAGACTAACGACCTCGTACTTCTGCTTTATTCTATTAATGTCACTTCAACCTGATTGCATTAGCGTAGCTAGGATTTTTTCTGAAGGGGGCCTGGTGGGCCTAGTAAAAACTTGTTTTACAGAAGTAATGTCGGTTGCAATAATCACGTGTTACAAATTTCTTAGTTTTAAAAAAAATTGTATTGATTTTATTATTTTTTTGTTATTTTGTCTAATTTCGCGCTATATCAGTAATATTTGTAAACTTCAATTTTCGCTACGCAAAATTTCATTCTTTTCGTGATCCAGTCAAAAATCATTCAAGAATTCTAGCAACAAAAAACTCACAAGGAATGTCTTTTGTGATCCTTCCATGAACTTTTCAGGTATTCAACCAGAACGGGAACGAGATACGGGAATTTCTTCATGAATTATTTAAGTACTTTTCAGGGAATTCTCCGAAAACATTCGTCCTGGGATTCCTACGAAAAATCATTCCTAGACTTTCTGATCTCACCAGAAAATTTATCGAAGTATCTCTAACGATTGCTTAAAAAATCTCTTAACGAATTCCGCCATAGAATACATTAAAAATCCTTTTAATAAATTCTCCTGTAAGGTCCTGTAACGTACTTATTACATGTAAATCCCAATTGTTGGTTTAAAGTATTCTCTTGTAATCATTAATCATTTGTTTAGGATTTTCAGGAATTACTTTGCTCCAAAAAGATCCAGGAGTCTCACTAAAAATGTCTTCAAGATCACTAAGCAAGGATTCATTCCCCGAATTTTTCGGCATGTTTGCCTGCAGTTTTTTTCGAAATTTGCTTTTGAAGTTCTTCCTAAAGTTTCTCTACAGCATTGTTTGAAAAAATAGCAGTAAATTATATAGACTTCTTGCAAAACAAATATTGACTCTTCCAGCTGTAACTGTAAGGATTCTTCATAATATTCCACAAGAATTTCATGAGCAATCAAAAATAATTCAATTAAGAAAATGTTACTCATGATTTCTCAGAGAAGTTTTCACAGATATTTATCTTTTAGATTTCTCTAAAATCATGGATCAACATCTCGCCTTCCTTCATAACTCTCTCTAAAATATATTTTTTTGTTCAAAAATGCCTAATTAATAAATGTTTAAATAATTTTAACGTTTCTATAATTGCGAAAAAAAAATCATAGCTTAATAGTTCAACTATTTTTTCAAAAACTCTACCGCGAAAATACTCAAAGAGTTCCTGAGTAGTTAGTTCAGGGATATTTTAAATACCGTCGGACGGGGCTACTTTGGACATTCACTTTTTTGATTTATTTGCAGCATAAATATTGATCTGAGCCATTTTGTGTCTTCAGCACTTTTATGAACCAATATTTGCTCTACAACCAAGCATGAATATTTTTTGGAACAACATCAACAATAACAGTATAAAAAAGAAAATATATCAAAAAAGTCCAAACAAATATTCTCAAGGTACAAAACATTTGCTATGCAGACTTTGTTTAGATGATTCACATAGCATGCAAAGTTGTTGGGAGCATCACAAAACTATCAAACAGGCAAGTTCCATAATTTTTTTGATAATTTCAAATTGAAAATTGTTGTTTTGTAACAATAATTGATTAAAGGTCTTGATTTTACGACTCTTTTGTTTATTTTAAAGTGCTGGTTTGTATATTATACAACACGACAAAATGAACAAAAGATTAAATATAGTGAATAACTATACAAAAAATTTGTTTCAATACATATAAACAGTAAACCTACAATAAAATCTCTAAAAACAATTTTTTTTGTTTATATTTTACATAAATCCACAGTACAAAGCAACTGCATCCTTCATATGCTACAAATAAACTACTCTTATGCAATTTCAAAACTATTTAGAACCAAAGTGTTTCTGGTATTAGCAACATTTTAATTGTTTCCAATCTTGCGACATATTATTCTTATACTTCACAAATTGCATTTTGAATAAAAAATAATTTTAGTTACAGGAATCAATTAGATCCTTCTACATATCAATAATATAACATTAAGAATCAGAACGAATGTTTTTGTACAGAACTAGTTAATCATCGTTGTACTTGGTACTTACATCATTCATTTATAACATTTTAGACAACCAAGCATTTGTAACTGACAGCTTGATTTAGAAGGAAATTAACTTGAAGTTACAAATTAAAAATATATGTGTTTCGCAGAAAAGTGTTAATAATGTGTATTGTTCCGAGCTTTACATTTTGTTAATTATGTTTATCCATGAAAAAACGTTTTAAAACATCTATAGAATAAGTATGAAATTCATGAGAAAAAATCATTTTATTGTAAAATCGTATTGATTTCTTAAAGTGTCCGAAGTAGCCCCTTTTTATTGTGAAGGACACATTTTTTCGCTATTCAAGCAACTTTTTTATTTCTTGATGGATTTTTCTCATATTTTGCACATTTGCTACGCACATATACAACTTATATATATATATATATATATATATATATATATATATATATATATATATATATATATATATATATATATATATATATATATATATATATATATATATATATATATATATATATATATATATATATATGCCAGAATTATTGAAATCTATCCATAATTTTTAGTACTACAAATCCTCAATGATGCAAAATGTGGAAATAATGTCTAAAAAAGCCCCGTTGGACGGTAATTATAATATTATTTCCCTAATATTTTTGCGAAAAATTTACCAGAGATTTTATTTATTAAACTGCATTTACGATTCTTTTGGTAGTTTTTTAAAGAAAATTTTTCACCTAATTTACTGAGCTTTTACATTTTTTTCTTGAACTTCTCAAAATATTTCTTTAGAAATTCCATCGAGTTTTTTTTTAGGTTTTAGAAATAAATCCATTTGTTTTGTGAATGGTAATCTTAGGATTCTTCCATAAATAACTTTTCAAAATTCATCAACTCTATTTTTTATTTCAAAAACTACTCCAGGAATATCTCAATATTTTTTGGAAATTGCTTTACAAATTCCTCTACTAATCACTCCATATTAGATTTCTGAAGAAACACACACAAAAGAAGGTTTGAAAGAACTTCGTTGGTATTTTTTTTAATAATTGTATTTTTAAATATTGTATATGTAGCTTAATTATAATGTGGAAAAAATACTGGATTCCTGTCGTAAAATTCAAGAATTAAACCGTAGAATTTCTGAAACTGGATGACATTGTACCTCGCAGAAAAGTTTAAATGGTCCTTGTAGGATTTATTACAAAAAGTTTTGTTTTGTTTTTATTCGTCTTTTATAATTGAAAATGATTGGTGTTGAAACGGATGGAATTTTTACTGAAACTTTTTTTAACTTAAATCTTAGATAATATTTTGTATGAACTCCGAGGTTTCATGATACTATGTTGAACATATTGATGTAGAATTCATTTTTCCTACCTTTGAAAATTCCAGACTTTTTTTAAGGTGAAGGTCTATTATTGATTATTTTGTAGTTCTGTAGATTTTTTACACGAAAATATTGAGCATTTTACACCTTATTAGACTACTGTGCAGAAATTTTTTGCACAGTGAACATTTGCACACCTCACACATTAACTTACATTATAGTTTGACAGCTTGCTTCGATACTAACTTTTTTCATCTTTGTTTTGATTTAGTGCGAACGATAAGCAATAAATAATTAACTGGACACTGTTCCAGGCCAGAACGTAGCCAGAAACGACACTGGAAGTATGCTTCAGTACCCAGTATACTTCTATGTCGAGTTTCATCAACGTGGACTTCTTGGCTGAACCGATGGACAATATCGAAGATCAAGTTGCTGAAAGTTGTTTCGCTAGTAGGAATTGCTAATCGATTACGTCCTGAATCAAGCAACAGGAAACGGATCTGATTCCGAAGACAATTTTGGATGATTCTATCATTTTGGATTCAACAAACAATATCTCCTCAAAGGGAAGCTTCTCGATGAGCTTTACGGCTGCTGGCTATTAGTTGCTGTTTCAAGGACCTTTCGTCGGGAAATGAAGTGTGTTAGTGGTTTGTAGCTGGCAATACGGTGGATATTTTTTCATCAACTATGGTTGCTTTCATCTAAACGTAACATTAAAGAAGTTATTTGACTGCTTTGAGCTAATTTGAAACGTCGTAAATAGCTTTCAAAGCATACGCCTGCTGATGTTATTATTAATCTAAAAATTCGTGCAATGGTCAATATTGCCCGTATTTTTCAAGAACATTATCGAAGATGTACTACTACTACTACTACTATCTGGCGTTACGTCCCCACTGGGACAAAGCCTGCTTCTCAGATTAGTGTTCTTATGAGCACTTCCACAGTTATTAACTGAGAGCTTTCTTTGCCTATTGACCATTTTTGCATATGTATATCGTGTGGCAGGTACGAAGATACTCTATGCCCTGGGAATCGAGAAAATTTCCAACCCGAAAAGATCCTCGACCAGCGGGATTCGAACCCACGACCCTCAGCATGGTCATGCTGAATAGCTGCGCGTTTACCGCTACGGCTATCTGGGCCCGAAGCGGCCATCGAAGATGTATTGTGGTGAAATTCGTAATGTAAGGTTTTAATGAATTTAAATCTTACGGGAAAATTTTGCATTTGTAAAATATGTTGAGAAATTCCTGATCGACTTTCAGGAATCAAGAACCAAACGTATAAGAATTCTGCAATCAAAACTCCTATAGTTTATAATTACAGGATAGTTAAAACATCTCTAATGAATTTACAAAACAAAAACAAATTTCTCAAGAAGGTCCATCAGAATCTTCTTTAGAAATTATCCTTGAAATCTATCCTTCCTTGACTTTTGGTTTTATAGAATTCTACCAGAAAGTCTTCAGAAATTCCGCCCTCGTCCTGCACAAAAATTAAAACCAAGAATATAGATTCTGCCAATAATTCGATTTCTTTACCGCTACGCTAATTTCGGAAGCAAAAGTTTTCCTGGGGGTTTCTAAAATATTTCCTCTGGAGAGTCGAAGGCAAGAGACATTTCAAAAACAATTTTCTTTCCAATTCTTGAATAATCCAGTGATTTGAAGCAAAATTTATAGGAAAAAATAGAAGAATTTTCGACGAAATTTGTGAAGTATTTTGGAAATATTTCCTAAGGACTTTTGACGAACTTTGTGGAAAAAATTGTAATACAATTTTTGGGAAAATTATCTAAAGAAATTCACAGAAGAATTTCCAATAGAACATTCAGCAAAATGGTTTGACAGAACCAATGATTTTTTGAAGGAATTGCGAGGGAAAACTAAACTTTTGATTAATCTTCCAACATTTTTTAGGTAAAAATCCGGGAACATTTTCCAGAATCAATTTGCTAATAAAAACTTTACATAGAAGGGATGGGTGTACACCAGGAGGAATTCGCTTTTAATGTATGAACATGTCCCACAATTTTATTTGACTAATATCCAAGAGATTTGCAAAAATTCTGAAGCCACCATTTATTATACTTAAATTCTATAAAGAATATCGAAAAGTTTTGCTACAAATCTTTTGGAAATTAATCAAATAATTTATGACATAATGAGTTTTCTTGGAAAAATATAGTTTAAACAATTAATTTATTCATGTAGAAATAATAAAAAAAATAATCAAAATCAATGAAAGAATTTATTGCTAGAATAAAACACTTGGTGGATTTTGTTAATTTTTTTACACCAGGTTAAATTTCTAACATTCATCTGAAGAAAAATTGGCCATGCCAAAATTCCTTGAATGTCAATCCTTATATTTCGACGAAAATTCTCTCTACGTATTGTCTGAAAAATTCCTTTAGTAATTTTGTCTACATATTCTTTTATTTCTTTTTGACATTATACGAGGTGAAATTAATCTATTGATTTCTTTAGTGAATTCTCATAAGGGAAATCATCATCATCGGACACCTCGAGCATAGTTTCCTCCAAAAATATGAAAAATCAGAATGTAGTGAATATGCTGCTTTGCAGAAACAAAAAGCTAGTTCTTACATTAACTAATCGATCGATGGCCGGACGGTTAAGCTTTCGATTGTCACCGAAGGCAGAACCGCCACGCTGATGCTATGTAAGACAAGCGAAGTTTTTCCACTATAGTAAAACAAAAAATTACGTAACTACTGAAGAGATTTTGGTGAATAACAAAATTGATAATTGATTCAAAAAATTTTCGCCATGTTTTTTTTTTCATTTTTTTTATTATCATAAAAAAACTGTGGGTGGGGGGCTGGATGACTCTGGAGGGGGCCCGGACACCCTGCCACCCCACCCCCCCCCCTCCCTGTGTTCCTACGCCAATGCCTGATTGCCATAGCAAGGGAAGGTCATACGTGACAGCTACTGCTTCTGAAACCTTCAAAACCGTTCAAAAAACCGATAGAGGAATCTCAAAAGCCAATCTAGGTCAAAGATCTTCTCAGTTACCTACCGCAAAATGGGGTGAAGTTGATCACTTTAGAGTGATTCTGTTCTGTAACTCCTAGTGGAATACATGTATTATCTTCCAGATATTTTTAAAACATGTACTGGTTGGATATCTATCGAATTATACAAACGAAATTTCGACAAAATGTTGTCTTCATAACAAAAACATTTTTGTTAAATCAAAAAGTGGGGTTTTTGATTCCGGGGTCAAGTTGATCAATTATTGCGAAAAGTTTCCTAAGATAAAGAGATATGCTATTCACTAAATTTGGGGTCACTGAATATGAATCAAGTCTCAAAAATCTTACAACTCAATGATGTATTGGTCAATTTTGAATTTGAATGTTGTAAATTACAGAATACACCACATTAAACGCCTAAAAGTATGCAATTTTCTTTGAAATTAGCAACTCTCGCACAAAAAATACATTTTTTACTCAAAAAATGATTGTTTATCCACAATGCAAATTCAAAACTGGATTCACAGAACATATCTGGAATGTATGAATCAGTTTATTTAAATGGAGTCTTCAACAGTTCATCAAACATTTCCTAAAAAGTCTGTTTTTTCATGGTATAATTATCTTGATAGTCAAACAGAAATTAGGACCATCAAAAGCAGCCATCAGGTAATACGACGCTACATAAATTGTGCTAATTGAAATTGAATCATAGCTTTCTTGACAGTTTGTACATGTGGGTATGTGAATGATCAACTTCTCCCCACTGATCAACTACACCCCGAATTACGGTACCGATGATTTTACATAAAATCTACTTAGTATCGCCAAAGATTTTGCTTTACATGAACACTGAAGTATCAAGAAACATCGGTCAAGGTACTTCGTTACAAAATATGATAAATCCTACCCGTTAAAAAATAGAAGAATCGCATCAAATTACTCCCTAGCAAATCGTTGCAATTCTCAGAATATTTCAACGATAGATATATATATCCTTCAGCAAAATGGATAGTCAAGATGCTCAATGCCTGATGCTAAGCTTTCGTGCACCCTCCGCCAAAATTTCTTGTTTCGGCTGGATGATCCATAATTAGAGCTTTCTCATACCCCTAAGAACACAGTGACAACGCTAATCACAAGCACTAAGCACATGTTCTAATTTCCACACATTTGATAAGCTGCGTGTAAAACATCTCGCCAACGGCCCATAAAACTTTACTACCCGAACTAAAAGCTGGCAATAAAATAATCTCACCCAAAACGTTGACGACCTAGGCTCGAATCACTGCAAAGCAAACCTGAAACATCCATTCGCTATCGCAGCCCAACCCAAAACTATCGGATTAGGCTTCGAAACGAACATCTTGATACACTCCACACTCCGAACAAGTGGCTGGCTGAGGATGATGATGACGGTGATGATGGATCTACTCGAAACAGTAACAACAACAACAGCACAAAAAATTGACTAACGTGTTTCGGAAGGAGCAATAAATGTATAAGCAGACATAAATAGCGCCTTCTCGAGGGGTAATGCGCGAACAACCAAAAGAAAATGGAATACGAACGGACGAAGAAGTGGTAAAGGAAAACAAACAAACCGCGCGCGGCAGCTTATCTCTTGAAGATGCGCAAACCCTTTCAACTATTATTCGCTCACCTGTTGGGCTTCCGGAGAAACTCGCGGTGGTTTGGAATGGGCGATAATTTTGAGAAGTTCATCCATATGAGCGAATGACACTCGCGGAACAATAATTCTATATTACACGCAAGACTGATGCAAATTTTGAAATTTTGCTCCCTCGTGCTTAAGTAATATTTATAATGCAAATATCATTCTTCCAGAGTTTAAAGATAATCAAAAAAGTAGATCTGAATGTTTTACTTTTAAATTCCGCCCTAATTGCTTATCGTTTTATAGATACACGTATTTCGGTAACCTCTTGTAGTTTTTTACAGTGTTAGTTACTCGCATCCAGTAGTAATCGAAAACGGCTATCTGTCAAAAGATAAACAATTAGGGCGAATTTATGAAGCACAATTCTCATAACTCTAATAACCCTTTCCAAATGTTGATAATCGTTTATCAAGAAATGTTCTGCAAATTCAGAGTAAATACTCAACTGATTCGTTTTCAGCTCAACAAAAATGACATTCAGGTGATCGGATTTCTTTCAATTGTATTAGGGTGATACCTGTAGGATACTAGAGAAGATAAAAACTAAGCAGAAGGACATATTGTTTGAGTGACAAGGAAAACCTAAGCAAACGGGAAGGGACGAATGACACGTCAGTCTTGTAAATTGTTTCGAGCGATGAAGTTGCGCTAGAATTGTTCCTGTTGCAGTTCGGCTGATTGAGCCACTTACTTTGTATATGCCGGTTCCTCCCTCCGGACACTACAATACCGACTTGGGCAGTGGCCGGTCATTAGGCCTATTATTACATTAAGATTTCTCGCGTAGCTTTGCTGAAGGACCTATGAAACAATGGGAGGTTCTCTCTTCTCTCGCTCTCTTTTGATTATAACAAGGTAATACAACAAAGAAAGCCTCTCAATGTTCGATTGGTATTCATGAAAAGTTACACGAGATTCCATTTATTAATATTAAGTATTTTCAAGAGTGAGCTCTCTGAATCTAAGGGCTTTGGTGCCGTCAGTTATGACCTTGTTTATTCTAAAGCTGCTATAGACACATTGTAGGTCACATAGGGTCGTCCAGAAATTACGTCACGCTCTTAGGAGGGAGAGGGATTGAAAGAAACGTGACGTTCCATACCAAATCTTCGATTCAAACAAACATGAGACAGACACTGATTACGATTAGGTTCCTTTTGACATCCCAAACTATTCATTCCTAGGCACGGTATGTTTAAGCCGCATGGCACCATGGAGCTGTGCCGAGATCCAGGCACCAATCCGTGGGGTGATGCATATCGGGTCATTATGGCAAAGATCAAGAGCCCTTCGACACCAACTGAGATGTGCCCAGATAAGCTGAAGTTGATCGTGGTGGGTCTCTTCCCGACGCACGATCCAAAGTCCTGGCCACCAACGCCGTACGGTGAAAACGCAGCTTGTAGAAGCGACGAAGCGACTAATATCGAAGAAAGCCCCTGGTCCAGATGGAATACCGAACGTAGCGCTGAAAGCTGCCATCCTGGCATATCCGCATATGTTCAGGAAGATGTTGCAGAAGTGCCTTGACGAAGGTAACTTTCCAGGAATATGGAAGATCCAGGAGGTGGTACTGCTGCCAAAGCCAGGGAAGCCACTGGGAGATCCAGCCTCGTTTGCCTGCTGCATACGCTCAGATAATTCCTGGAAAGAATCATCCTTAACAGGCTGACGAAGTGTACGGAGAGTAAGCGCAGGTTGTCGCAAATGCAGTTTAAATTCCGCTGAGACAATTCGAGCAGTATTCGAGTTTGCTGAAAGGGCTTCGGAGTAGAAACGAAGAAAAGATCTATACTGCGCCTTGGTCACGATAGATGTGAAAATCGCACTCAACAGCGCCAGCTGGGAGGCCATCGCCGCAGCACTGCCCAGAATGCAGGTTCCCGACTGTCTGTGCAAGATCCCGAAGAACTACTTCCAGAGCAGAATACTGGTGTACGAAACAAATGAAGAGCAGAAATAAATGCAAGTTACAGCGGGGGTCCTCAAGGTTTCATTCTCGATCCAACTCTTTGGAATGGGATATACAACGGAGTCTTGACACTGCGGAAGGTGAAGATTTTTGGTTTTGCGGATGATGCGTCACTAACAGTGATGGGCGAGACGCTGGAAGAAGTGGAGATGTCAGTTATGGAAACAATTGACGCAATCGAGGGCCAGATGAGCGGAGTCCAACTGCAGATAGTTCACCACGAAACAGAGGTACTGGTAGTCAGCAACTGAAAGGCGATTCACCAGATAAAGATCAACGTCGGAAAGTATGTAATTGCACCGCATTGCGCGTGTTCAAGCACCTGGGAGAAATGATCGATAGTCGGCTGAATTTCAACAGCCACGTTGATTAAGCATGCGAAGGCAATACGCAATAGGGGGAATCATACCAAACTTAGGCGATCCAAGCTGCAATACGGGGCGTCTGTTAGCTAACGTCTCGTCTTCGATGCTGAGATATGGCGTTCCTGCTTGGGACAAGGCACCGGAATCGCGAAAACTGAGCAGAGCGTTTCGGCTGATGTCAGTGCGAGTCGCGAGTGCGTATAGAACGATACCGTAAAATGCTAAATGCGTTACAGCCGATATGATCCCCATTTGCATCACTTTGCGGAGGATATTGAGTGCTACCAACACAGTTCGAACGAAACGTGTAAATTTCTGAGACATATAATGCACATAATTGGAGCGTGAAACATCATGGATATTTACATGATATATTATGTAAACTTCAATTATATGTCATGTAATCTAGCTTGATCCTAAGTGATTACATGACATATAACACATTTTTACATGATTTCAGAATTAAAATTACATGACGCCGTGTTTACATGGCATCAATGAAGTTTACATGACGTGTAATCTTCATTATTTGTAACTGTGAACGAAGAGACGTCAGAAACGAACGGAAGACGGCCAGAGTTGGATCTATGACGAGGTGGCATCGGTCCTCCATCGGAATCGCAGGACTGACCTCGGCACCATACCGAGCACCATCAAGTTGGAGTAGGCTAGATCCTCCGCCAGGGACTAGCTGAGTAGATCGTGAAACAGCACCGACAAATGGTCCTCGGGGCGCCTGTGAACCGGAAGTTTGTCGGAGTATGATAGATCCACCGTCGGGGATTATTCTGAGTAGTCCGTAGCGAGTCACCGGCTTAAGTCATTGGAGCGCCAGTGAACTAGAAGCCATCCTCCTACCGGAATCGCCAGGCCAGCTTCTGCACTCTACCGGCCAACAACAGAATAAGAACAAAGCGTACACAGTGCGAACGAAACATGTAAATTTCTGAGACATATAATGCACATAATTGGAGCGTTGAATATCATGGATATTTACATGATATGTCATGTAAATTTCAATTATATGTCATGTAATTGAGCAGGATCCTGAGTGATTACATGACATATAACACATTTTTACATGATTTTAAACTGAAATTTACATGACATCATGTTTACATCGCATAAATGAAGTTTACATAACGTGTAATCCTCATTATTATTAACTGTGTAACGTCACCGGTTTCGGTCGGGGAACCGACCGTCGGGGAACTCTTCATAAGAGTTAGCTAGCTTCACCTTCGGGAACTATGCCGAGTAGTATCGATCACGACGAATCGCCGGCTTTGGTTCGTCGGGGCAACGAAATCGCAAGACCGACCTCGGCATCCAACCGGTTCGCCTGAAGAGCATGACGAGCAGCGCAGTAAAGTCCAGAAAATGTAAGTGACGGAGTAGAGACAAATCGCAGCCAGAGCAAATAGAGCCGGAGGTGACGAAATGAGGTAGAGACATCATCAAGCCCTCAGCCCCTTGAAGTGATAACATGGGGTAGTCCGGGAAATGTAGCGAGAAACATCATCCTGTTGATGGATGATGACGACCAAGCTGTGGACCCACCGGTATGAGAGGTTAAAAAGGCTATCAGCAAGCTGAAGAACTGTAAGGCTGCTGGGAAGGACGGGATCCCAGTCGAGCTTCTCAAGCACGGAAGTGAGCAGCTTTACCAGTCGATCCACCGAGCATGGAAAGGACGAAGGAATGCCCACCTGCTGGTTGGATGGCCTCATACGCTCAATCTACAAAAAGGGCACAGACTAGAGTGTGCCAATTACAGAGGAATTACCCTGCTGAATTCGGAGAACAAATTGCTGTCGCGCACCCAGTTTAACAGACTGAGAACGCTCGAGAAGACCTTCGTCGGCGAATACGAAGCTGGATTTCGTGAGGGTCAATCGACAACAAACCAGATGTTTACCTTGCGAATAATCCTAGATAAATTTCGGGAGTATAACTTGCCAACTCACCATCTTTTTATTGATTTCAAGGCAACGTACGATTCAATGAAAATAAATGAGCTGTGGCAGATAATGTCTGACCATGGTTTTCCGGCGCTACTAATTTGGCCGATACGTGCTTCGCTGGATGGCTCGAAATCCAATGTTCAGATTGATAACGAGGTGTCAACCTCATTTGTGACGATAGACGAATTGGAGCAGGGAGACGCACTTCCGAATTTACTGTTCAACATTGCACTCGAAGGTGCTACAAGGAGATTAAGCGTGCAGAAACGGCTCTATTATCATTATATTATATTTTGCGGACGATATTGACCTTATTGGATTCGATTGCAGATCAGTGGAGAAGGACTTCGTGCCTTTGAAAAGGGGGACATCGAGGATAGGCCTCACCATCAATGTTACCAAAACGAAGTACTTTGTTGCACGTAGAGATATAGGTAGGTTTGGTGGTGTAGGTGCTGAGGTAGTGTTTGGTGGGGATGTGATTGAAGTTGTTGAAGAATTTGTTTACCTTGGAACACTTGTGACATTTGACAATGATGTTTCCCGCAAAGTGAAAAGACGTGTTGCGGCTGCGAATAGGGCCTTTTACGGACTATGTAACCAGCAACTTGCAAGCGGAAACAAAATTAGTCATGTATGAAACATTGATTCTTCTGGTGCTCTCTACGGCCACAAAACGTGGACGTTGAAAGAGATAGACAGGAAAGCCTTCGGTGTTTTCGAACGTAAAGTGGTGCAGACGCATGAATCACGAGTTGTATCAAGTGTACAATAGATGCAAATATTATTAAGCATGTGAAATAGACTCTATGACACTGACACTACCCCGAACGCCACTACCCCGAATGCCACTACCCCGAACGCCATTACCCCGAAAGCCATTACCCCGAATGGGTCATTACTCCTAACGTCACTACCCCGAATGGGTCACTACCCCGAACGCCATTACCCCGAATGCATAACATATTGAGACTCATTATAATCAGAAGGTGGGGAGATAATTTTACGATTAATTGTAAGTATTAAACAAGTCCTCAGCTAATAATTTTTACATACCAAGTTTCGTTTAGCTTTGTTCACTAAATTTCATGAGATCTCCATAGCTACACTGCAATGCTCTGAAGAACAGTCTATTTTGAAAAGAAGGGTGAATTTATTATGAAAAGGATAACTATAAAATGCACAAAATTAGGGTGTAGTAATATCTGGGTTTGGACGCTGCCACTCACTTCCTCTACTAGCATTAAGATCTTGTAAAAGATTTTGTTTCGTAAACGATGGCAATACATAGATGACTCGATTTTGTCAGCCCCTTTTTGAAAACGTTTTTCACCTCTTTTTAAAAATGTAAGTAATGTTTCAATATTTTTTCTTCTTTACTTGAAGCATATTCATGATAACTTCAACATGACTTAAAAAGATGTTGTAGAAAATTCTTTAATGAAATGATAGGAACAAAAAGTTTTCCTTCAAATGGGGCTGACAAAATCGAGTCAGTACTGTAGGAGATCACTCTGATATTATCGCTGCAAGTGATGTTCTATGCAACCCACTTAAAGACCAACCTAATAGAAAAACGACACCATTTGATCGCCTCTAAAGTAAATACTTTAGTTGGTTTGTGAGATCATTTAGCTGAATTTCTTTAAGGTAACCACAAAAAAATATTGTGATTGGTTTAAGATGATGGTAGAAAAGTGTAAGCAGTTCCATAATCGACCTGACTGTTTCAATACAAAAAGATAAAAGAAGGGATATTTTTTATTAGAATTATAGCAGGATTATCTTCAATGAATGCCTTGAGGATACCTCCTTTAAAAATATACATATGTTCCATTTGAAAATACTAGCGTGACTAGTTCCCCAAGTAACCAAATAGCACTTTTATTCGTTCTACGTGCTAATATACTGCTATCAAAGAGCTGACATACATACATACATACATACATATATATACATAAAAAAGAAAAATCTTTGTTGAAAACAAAATTGAAATATAAACACCACCAAGAAGCCTAACTACCGATGAGCACGCAGCTGTTTAGCAAGACCATATTGAGGGTATTGGTTCGAAATCTTCCTGTGGTGGTTCTTAATGCATCGAAAATTTCCTTGACATTCGTGGGCATAGAAGCACATGTACAAGAATTGTTAATTGATTAGGAAAGCTCTCAGTCAATAAAAAGCTTGTTTTATTAAGAGCCCATTCACAAATTTCATAACGGTGAAGGTGACAAAAAAGAAGTTATGGTAGGCTCTTCTCGAAATGTTACACCTCATACAAAATTTGTGAAATTTCCATAGAAAAAGTGTTTTAACGGGGGTCCACAATGGTCGGAAAAAAACGAAGTTTGGCCAAAACTAGTTTTATCGCTTTAATCGATGAAATATGTAATCTGAATATATTATTTGGCGTTTTTATTGTTTCAGGAGGAGTTATCCACATATTACGTAACTTTTTTTATAAAGTTTTTTATTAGAAATGCAATCAAATTTGGCTGAAAGCACAAATTTTGTTTCTATTTTAACGAGTTTGATCAAAATATGTATGAAGAGTGGTTAAATCTATTTTATATCAACTTTGTATGAAAAATATCGTCAAAATGTATGAAAATATTGAATTATTCAAATAGCTCTAACTTGCAAATCAGCAAATTTCTACAAAAAATTTAAACGTTTTTTGTAAGATCTAAGGATGCATTTTAAAGTGCAATATTCGAAATGGCGACGACATGACGCGACAAGAGTTGTTTTTCATGTTCAAAATCATCAAAGTTACCAAAGTGTAATATTGAACGGTATAAAAACTTTAACCAAATATTTTTTTCTTTCCTCATGCTCGATAAAAGTGTTGAACCATAAGCTTTCAGATAGTGTGTAACTTTGTGAACATATTGCATTCCTTAAATATGAATTTTGTACTTTATTTTATTGTTACATTTTTCAATGTTTTGACTTCCGTCAGTTTGACGTCATAAAAGTCAAAGAAATTTAAATTTTAGTTCAATTTCAGTTAAGAATCATGATAATATAATACATGAGGTATATTTTAAAATGATAAAAATCATAAAAATCTCAAAAAAGTGTTATGGTAATTGTTCACGCACATAGAGCGGTATAATGTAATAACATAATCAATCCCGGTATCACTAATTACGCGCGGTGATATTATCACGGAGGTAAACACTTTTTTTCACAGTCAATGAACTACACTTTATTTCGCGGAAAGGTAAACACACTTTATTTCGGCGACAAACTCTAAGCGGTGTGTATTTCAACCGAACGCGGCGGAGGTTTATTTTTTACTGATTTTGCAATGCTATCTACTGCTTCTCCTGGCTGGTAAGATCACAACGCCCGATCGGGAGGCGATCGGTACCAAAAAGCCTTTTGCGTATACCGTACATAGGCAATGATGTGCGGTGATACACTATTGCGTACGATTGTGTGCTGTTAACTAATCTGGCAGTGAGTGACCACACAGTAGGGTGGCTCTCGCAACATAATTTAAATAATCTAATTCGAGTTTGGCGCAATCAGTAGTTTTGGCCGCTCCTTTATATGAAGCCCGACCATTGTGACTGGGTGTCAAAAACTACCATTAGAGACGCATACATCCAAAGTCAAATGATTTTTTAACAGTATAGTTAACATTTTTGCCCGCAAAGCAAGATACTGGCCTGCATTTCATACTATTCGGGGTAATCGCTCATTCGGGGTAGTGGTGTTCGGGGTAGTGGCGTTTGGGGTAATGGCGTTCGGGGTAATGGGATGGAGCCGTGAAATACGGTAGACTTCAGGAGGCTGGTCACTAAGTGTGAATGTCGAAAAAACAAGTACGTTTGCTGTACGCAGTAGAAGATGACCTGGTGACCCTAAACGTTCGGGGCAACTGGAGAGCGCTACGATACGACCGGCAATTGCGCAGTAGTCATCAAGGTACAAGGTAGGAACCATCAAACTTCTATGTACTTCTCTATTAAATTCTCCAAACTTCTTATTTCAACTTTTAGACAATGATGTTTACCTTAACTCGTATAGGACACCAAAAACTTCAAAGCATCAGTCTATTGTACACAGTAAAGAACTCAATCACGATAATGTGATTAGTTGATGTTACCATTGGATAATTCCTTCCACGTACCAAGTAACATAACACCTGTCTGCTGTAATGACCTTTAACCATGGAGGCGGAACGTTTCGCTACCGCAACCATTCGCAAATGTTTTCCACTAGGAAACGGACAGCCAATAATCTCCTAAGTCAGCCCTCGGTTACTCGAACCCACGCGATTGTGCGAATATGCGCAGCAGCAGCAGCTATCGATTAAAACACCACCTCCCCCTTCTCAGGATTCTCGAAGTGCCCTAGCATAGCAGTCACCACACCACCAGCCAGCACCGTACCGAATCGGATAAACCCCCTCGAGGCTTCCAAACGCGTTCCAGCGAACGGATAATCCATAGGAACGTTACGGTGTGATGTGCGGTCGAGATTGAAACCGAAGCGGCGAGTGATTTGTTAGAGCTTCGGCTCTTGCGCTTCACCGCACAAATTCAGCCCCCGAGAATGTGAGCTTAGGGTTACCATACGGTTTAACCCTACAATGACATAAAAATTAAAAAAAATGTGAAAATGATAAACATACGAAAATCAAAACTAACTCTTTGCAGAAACGTGAATTTTCGACTTCTTATAAAAGGCTCAGTGTACTTTTTTGCAGTCTCTTACTATTTCGCAAAATTGAAAATTGTGGGACCTTCCTTAGCCGAGTGGTTAGAGTACGCGGCTACAAAGCAAAGCCATGCTGAAGGTGTCTGGGTTCGATTCCCGGTCGGTCCAGGATCTTTTTGTAATGGAAATTTCCTTGACTTCCCTTGGTATAGAGTATAATCGTACCTGCCACACGATATACGAATGCGAAAATGGCAGCTTAGGCAAAGAAAGCTCTCAGTTAATTACTGAGGAAGTGCACATAAGAACACGACGCTGAGAAGCAGGCTATGTCCCAGTGAGGACGTAATGCCAAGAAGAATAAAGTTGAAACACCTCGCATAACATATGATCTCACCCTAAAAGCCATTGGTAACCAAGTGTGTAGCTAATTGTTTTTTTTCAGAAAACTAATGGATTAAGTTGGAAACCATCATCTTTTCATCGTAGCATTGTTGGATAACGTGTAAATCCTTTCATTTTCTCAGTAATAACAAGCTACACACGTAGTTACCAATGGCATTTATTACGAGATCATAAGAGCCAATATGGTAACCCTAGCTGAGGTGAGTATGCCAAAGCTGCGACTACCACCACCGGGTTTGGCACTGTGTATATCGTACCAGCAGCCCCAATAAAACACGCCTCCAAAATGTTGTAGCCCCCTTTGGATTTTGGTGGGCCAAGCAGGCTGGCAAGCATGACAGCGCACTTTGTTCCCTATCCCAGCACCGAGAAGCGTCATCATCGCCATCGCAGTTTTGCTGTTGCTGTTTAGTCCGTGGGGGGTTTTGCGCGTTCCTCCAAACACATCGTTCGGGCAAAATATGAATTCTAGGGTGCCACCCACCCATTGTCGGCGTTGCGATCAAGCAAATTATTTCAGTGGCTAATGCGAGAATCTGGGGGCGGTAGAAAAACGGGCGTGATTAGCTGGAGATAAGCTTCCCAGTTTGTGAGCGTGATGTCTTATGCCACCAGATATTATTGAACATGATTGTCTGATGAGAACTTTTAGAGGTTGGAACAGATATTCATGCACCTATTTATCAAAATGGTTAATAATACCATTATGATTCAAATTTCGAACGCTCTACTTTGTATGTGCAACATTTCATCGTAGAAAGTCTACACTTTTAGTCTATATATTTTATTTTTTTCATGTTGCGAGATCGAAGTCTTCACACAATATGAAAGTTTAGTGGTTTGAAAGTTCAGAAACGTGATTCCTCAACGTTACATAATAATTTATTTCATATACTTTTTGATTAGTTAAACTTCACTGTGGGCATGAGTATCCGTAATATTATTCAAAACAGTAATAACCTTGATGATACTAAGGACATTGCTAATCCTTTTTAAACAAATCATGCGATCAAATTCAAATCTCAAGATTAAACATTTGGTTGTTTCTAGCACATTTCATTAATACAGTGCAATAGTAAAAGCTAGCTTTTAAAATAAATCAGGTTTACACTAAAAACCAGCGATATTTTTAACGAAAACTGGCACAGCTTCTCATGTTGATTGAAAACATTAGTTTATGAACTAGCAACACAGCCGAGCTAGCATTAAAGTGCCATGTTGCAGTCTGGCTCAACGATGTGAGAGTAGGCCTTCGCCAAAACAATATGATGTTATCCAAGGTATCTAAAAGGGAGGTAGTTCAAACTGCCAGAATATTGCATCCGCCATGTTGAAATACCAGGCGAGTTTGTTTTGGTTAGATTATGCTAGGAAAAGCTATGTCTCATACACTTTGCCTGAATGTTTAGAATGGTTTAAACCACTCATTATTGAATTAAGTTCTCCGAACTGTATGTCAGATTTCAAGTTCAAAACCGTTTATAACATCATTTCAACACACAAAACGAAACACGAGAGGGAACAAAATTTCCAGCGCCAATATGAGCAAAATGCATTTTTTCATTGATATACATTCTTTACCTAATAAAACACTCGAACTATCAAAAGGAAAATGGATACACCAACTTATCCGAACGAACACCCAGTCTGTGTAGTGATTTTTTTGGATAGTTTAGCGTATAAACCAGCTTGCTATTACAGTAACCTGGTGTTTACGTCAATTCTTCCGTATAATCGTTCATTGAACTTATTGATTGGATGGATGAAATCATATATGCGTTTGTAGATGATAATAGTAAGAAATTAATCAAAAAATCTCTCACTGTCAACTTTTAAATTTTAATAGCACAGATCATTTAATCAAAATATAAAAAAAATCAAGAATGCCACTGCCCGAGCAGAAGAAAATAACTACTGAATACCAAATTGAGGTATTCCATACCAGATCATTTCCAATACTTACAACCTCAATGAGGTATGAATGAGCCCTGCATAAGATGTAAAATACCTCAAATAATACCTTCTGCATATTCTACAAATACCAAGCTGATAATTAGATCAGGTATTGTAATACCTAAATAATACTTGATGGTTTTTCATATAAAAGTGAAATTTTTCAATACTAGTTCAATACCTCCAGCAGTCCTCAATAGCTGTCGAATACCAAAATGAAGTATTTTTAATTGTTTTAAACAGTTTTTCTAATACCATTATAATATCAAAATGAGGTATTGATAACTGAATAATACCTAATTGTGGTATGATACCAAAATATGGTATGCATAAGTTATTGGCGAGTTATTCTTTCCTCCTCGGGTGGGAACACAAGAACGCATTTCCCCCCCATTGATAGTGCTGGTGGTTACGTCGACCATGGGAACATGGGCAGGATTGTGATCGCGCTTGCTTTGTTATTTGTTGTTGTTCGATGACAATTTGATGCATTGTGCATATTACCTACATGCAGAAATGCGCCACCCCCATTTCAATTAGGCAGTTTGCCCATGATTTTTTTCTTATCTTCAATACACTTCGACGAAAACGTCGAGTTTGTTTTCGAAACTACTAACAAGTAACAATTAATACGCATAAAAATCAGCAAATCTCATAGGAGTTTGCTGCTATCAATTGCCACGGAATGTTAAGCTATCTACCTCAAAAATATTTCAACACATATATGTACCGAAAACATATTCTAGATAAAAACAAGCATTCAAAATGGTATTAACCCATCAAAATAAAAGATTTTCTGAAACATGTTTTGCGAAAGAGAAACAAGGAAACATTAAAAAATTTAAAATGTAAAACGAATTAAGATGGCATTTTTGAGTAAAATCACAAAAAATGCTGAATTTCGGAAGAAAAAATGGAATGCATTTAGGACTTTTTCACAGTCACACAAACAACAGATATTTCAAATATTTTTTCTTATTGGTATAATTCAAATATGTATATATCTACCATGTTGTCCGATTAACATATTTTGTTGAATATTGAAACAATCTAATTGAAAAGAAATACGCATACTTGTGTACAAAACAATTGTTATTCTTTCATCTTTTCCTTATTACAGTGTTGGCATAAGCTTTAAAAAAAATGATTATAAGTTCAAGATACTATTTGAATTAAAATTTTAACCTTATTTATATTTTGAAAACTTTATATTAGGGTCGGTGCTCCCTTAGTGGACAGTCCCCTATAGTCGCACTAGTGGCTTTTTACGGCCGTTTCGCTTTAAATCTTTTCAAAATATTTTTTGACATGATGGTCAGAAGCTATTTATCTAAGTACCATTGATACACAGCTTGATTTTGTTCATAAAATGATCGAAATAATTAGTTTTGCTTAAAATTTAGGCTCCTTTGCGCCTATAGTAAACCTATTGTTCCTATAGTAGCACTACTGAGAGAAACTATTTTTTAATATACGAAATAATTGATAAATTTAGAACTTTTTTTACATCAAACGAAAGCTTCTGATAAATACTTTGTAGGAAAAATATAAAAGTTTTGTAAAAATATGGTTTTGATTAGTGTTTTGCCAACGCCGTGATGCTAGTGCTACTATAGGAACAGAAATTAGAAATAGTGCTACTATAGGCACATGTATTCCTATAGTGGCACAAGCGACAATAAATACAAACATATGAGTTTTCGTAGTTTTCATATTTTTTCCACAACACCAAGATAAAAAGCTTTCAGATGATGTAAAAATAATGACGCTAGCGTTATTTTTCGATTTTATACGAATATTTGTTCTTAGCTATGCGGCTATTGGTACATCGACCCTATATGAAGATTTTCATATGAAATGTTTCAAGGAAATATGTTAGGGGTCATGCACAAATTACGTCACGCTCCAAGGGGGGGGGGTGGAGGTGGTCAAGCCAACCGTGACATGCCTTACAAAATTTTCGAAGGACTCATACAAAAAACGTGACCAAGGGGGGGGAGGGGGTCGAAAAAGTTGAAATTTAGCGTGACATAATTTGTGTACCATCCCTTATCCAGTCCACAAGAATGCGAAAAATACTATGTGGGCAAAGTTTGAATTGTAAAAGTCGTTGAAAGTTGAGCATTTATCATTTGGAACGAGGTAAATGAATCCAATTCATTTTGATGTTTGTCGAACAATTCATTTGAATAAAAATTATAAATGGTGTGAATAATTTGAGTCAAGATGTTTGAAATAAATTAGCTAATATACGGTACCTAATGGTATTTATTTCGTCCTTGTTTAAATTTCTGTCTGACGCACAAGCATAAACTGCAAATAATTAAACAGAAAAAAAAGTTTTTTGAAAAACAAAACTAAATTTCTTAAAGGCTTTCATAACAAATGCTTAGCCTTGTTTTTTTTTTTTGTTTTATGAAGATTAAGATTCAGAAAATCATTCAAATGCATGAATTTTAACTAGGCCCAAATTCTCGAAAACAATGAGGGGATGGGTTTGGTTGGTAATTTCTTTGATACTTACGCATAATGTGTTGTTCCATTACCTGTAAATAAAATAAAAAAATATATTTAATAGATAACTTATATAAAACATACATACACATTTATCGAGAAGGAAAAATTTCAAGAGCTATAAGAAGCGCTCAAACAGACGTAGCGGTACACATGCAATTGACCAAGCTCGTGGATTCGAATCCCATCAGTCGAGTATCTCTTCGTACAGTAAATTTTTTCGACTTCCCAGGGCCTAAAGTATCTTTGTGCCTGTCACACGATATACGAATGCAAAAATGGTCAATTGGCAAAAAATGCTCTCAAAACCACATTCCTTTCTAATCCGCTGAATTGTTCAGAGATGCTGGAACTAATTGTAAATTACAAACATGCTGCAATAACTTCCTTTCCATTGTGAAAACTTCCCCAAATAGCAGCCGTGAAAGCATCAAGAAACTTAAGACAAAACGTTTATACGACAACAACACCCATCGACCTTAAGATCTGATATCTACAAACTAGAAAACCCCTCAATCTAACACATCCTGACATTTGTTTTGATTGCCTATTAATCGATTATTTAGGTACTATGATTATCCGAGTTGTTTTGTGCGCCAATTCACACTCGTTTGTTTATTAGCATTGTGTCTGAGTAGTAGGTATCCGTCTCTCTAGCACTAGCCAAACCATCGAATCATCGCGCCTAAAAATTATACGCCTCTCACCAGACGAAACTAACCGCCCCAATCCGGTGAGCCATCACACGTTATACCTACCTATGCATTCGTTTTCAATTCGAGCAAACAGAACGCGAAACAGACGCCAGCAGACTCGAATGATTCGATTTCATAAATGATGGCTATGATTTTGCATTTTCTGGCAATTATTTTACACACGTACGCGCGGGGTCCATCGAACGGACTCCCCTTCACATGCATCAACGTGGGGTCCGAAGCTGAACCTGACAGACGGTGGCGCTTCGAGAAGATGTGTTGCTCTGTTTAGTTCAGCAATTTCGTTTCCATTCCGGGCAACCGCCCCGCACTGATCAGTAAGGCAGTAGCGTTGCAAGGATTTTTTTTATTCTTTATCAGTATCATTCCAAACATTACATTCATTTCTTATATCTAGATGTTCTGTGTTAGACAACACTATCATCTTAATTTGGTATAACAAAATTACGCTTTTATTAACAATTCATTAACAACATATTACATTTCATTTGCGGTAGCAGTTACGAATTTTTACAGGTGAATTGATTGCACCTGCTTATAAGAGGAAAAAACTATTTCAATTTATTTAGCTTAAATACAGTGATACCTCCATGAGTCGATGTTCCATAACTCGATATCGACTCATGGAACCATACTAAAACCAAAATTTCATGGTTACTACGATGGCCCCGGTCCCCTCAAACAGCTTTCCAAAGCATTTATTTCCACGACTCGATATTTCCATGAGTCGATGGTCCCTTCAGATGTATATAACGCATTAATCGTGGCAATAGAAGATTGCAACGGAATTAAGAAGTTTAAATGAGCAACTACCAACGAATGAGCATGATCACCATTTATATCATGGGTATGATAATATAAGCGACCATTAACTGAAAAATGAGAATTGTTGGAGATTCTGTCTGAGCAATTCCGGCTACGTTGCCGTTCATCTGCCTAATATGAGCTTCAACGATTCGTTTGCGGGAAGTGCAATCCCAAAAGTTAGATTTATAGTTGCCACTGCAATTTACGCGTTGGTATCTCCCTTCACAGAACAGATGTCTTTAGCGTGAGAAGAACCTCCGCAAATTATGCCTTTAGCATCCATGCGGCAATGTTTTATGCCATATCCCACTTTTGATACCAACAGCACTGAGTGGGGTTCTGTTCACGTGTGATAATGTATTTCGGGGGCCCGAAACCCCTAGGTACGCCCGCTGTCGCGAGGGGGAATTGCCAATTCCACCCAGAAATGCAAATGTGTTGAAAAACAATTAGCTCAATCAAATGTCTACCGGTGCATTCCGACACCCGCCGAACTGGACCGTTCGATGCAAGCACGCTAGAAATGAACGTGTGGCTGGTTGGGGCGCTTGATTGGCCATACCGAAGTCAGCATGCGAAGCCCCCGAAAAACCCACGCCAAAATCGAGAAAAACTGCAATTGAACTGATGGGGCGCTCTCGCGGAATGACGCACTAAAGTAGGATCGTTATGCGGCACTTCATGACCGATCGATTGACGACCACGACGACGACGACGACGACTGTGAAGATGACGAGAGGTTATCACGCATGTGCAGCACTATGGGCAGTTTCCATATCGTCTGGAGGACAACATTTTTTGTCGGCTTATGTCATGTTTATGAGTTTCGTAGCACAAATTTGATGTTATGTTTTCAAAAAACTAGCTGTTGACACAAACAGAAGCACACAAAATTTTGCTCTGATATTCCAAGAATATCATAATACAAGTATTTAATATGGAATGATGAACAAGAAAACCCTATCGGTACATGTATTTTTTCCTCGATTTTTATCCACCTAATCGCCCAGAGTGCATCCATATTACGAGAGTGCGATCGGGTGGCAAATGGATTTTCCGGACAAATTTGTACTCTCGGGCTTTCGGTGGAAATCGATCTCCGAGCTTGGAAATGAAGTTCTGACGTCAAACGAGGCACGGTTATCCACTGGGGAGCCAAGGAGAGGAAAGCCAAATGGATGGCACCGATGGACCGATGTTTGCGGTAATGGGGTCGCGTTTTTGAAATGTTATCATTGGGAGATTGATTTGGAAAATTTGAGGTGCAAGGTACCGGAAGAGTTTGGGTGATATGATGGAGTGTGGAACCGTCATCGGCGCACTTCCAACCACAGATGGTAAGCTTTAATGTGGAACAGTTCAAATTGCGGACAACTTATGTGATATGAACTGTATCAGATCTTTGGCAATTGCGTCGAACGGACAATCCTGAAAACGCTAGTTTGACTTTGAATATGTTTGGAAACTTTGTCGTCTTTCTAAGTATAGGGTAGATGTACCAGTAGTGGAGGTACTAAGCACGATTGAACTTCATTTAACCGCTTTAATTCAAGAAGCGCAATTAATGCACATGTTGATGTTGTAACGAGAAGTAACGACCATTGACTTAATGAGAAAAATGATTTCATCGTAGTAATCCACGGCATGTCAGTGAAAAATAATACCTCCACTATTAGTACACTGTTCCTTTAGTTGCGGTTTATTTTTAATTTGTGTTCCTATAGTTGCGGTATCCGTTGTTTTCTTATGGGATCCTCCACTAAAGGAACACTTTACCGCAACTATTGGTACAAGCAAGAACAGTTTTAGCAATTTTAGTGATATTTCATCAGTTTTAAAGCAATTTGAGCACTCTTTTCAACTATTCCGTGTATCAACAAGCCAATTCGTCGATTGGCAGTGTCGGTTCTGTGGCCAATACAATAAAATCAGTGAAAACGGCACTACCGCAACTATAGGAACACCCACAACTAAGGGAACATTCACCCTAATGCCAACCAACAGACGCTACTCAGGATCAGTAGCATCCTGAATGTGTAAGTGCATTATTATAACAAACAATAACAGCGCCTGCTGCGTCCGAATGCAGGTCAATCTGGAGATGGGAATGAAAATGATGACGGTCATGCTCTAAGGGAGCCGTTGAGTCCTCTGCACTTCCACAAGAAAACAATGGGAGTTTAGTATAAGAGAGACGGTTGTTGGTTTGTAGAATTCGTCTTAGCAAACGATGTAATAAGCAATTTTATTTAGGCAACGAATTCAATGAGTTGCTTACTTTGAATCACAAGCATAGATATGTTGTAAAATGCATTAAGACATTTGTTTTGCCACATTGAAATTAGAAAATCAAAATTGAAAGTTATCTAATTGTAGCACTAAGGGGTGGATATGATGATCACAGCTCGACTTCCCAAAAATAACACCCACTAGTGGAAGTGGATGTGAGTAATTGCCACTGAGGATAATTAGAAGTGATAGTCGAAATACGCTTATCTGTCTGAGATGAGAAATCAAGGCGGAATCAAAAGGTACAATATTCAAATTTATTTTTTGATCCTCTTTATTGGCATTCTGCTCAATGGGTTAAAACATGTAAAAGGCTTGATTTGTGTTATTTTCCATTTGTGTCACTTTTATCTGTAATTGTGGAACCGCCGAGATTGCTCGTTCTAAAGCCAATGGAATTCCGGTCTCTGCTAGCGCGATCGTCAACCGCAACCACATCGCACCGGAGAGCATTTACAATCGGAGCGATTGATTATTGTCATTGGTGTGCGCGCGAAGGATTCCGACCAGTGGATTACAACAAAATTGTAACCGAGTTTGTTATGTAAGAAGCACGCTCTTTTCAGACAAAATACGTTATAATTTTGGTTCGTTAAACAATATATATATATATATATATATATATATATATATATATATATATATATATATATATATATATATATATATATATATATATATATATATATATATATATATATATATATATATATATATATATATATATATATATACATATATATATACATATATATATACATATATATATATATATATATATATATATATATATATATATATATATATATATATATATATATATATATATATATATATATATATAACTGATTTTGTTATAATTGTGTTATCATTTCATCGACTAACTCAGACTGCTTGTAAAACAAATTATACAGAATTTGTTATTTGTAACTAATTTTGATATAATTGTTCTACAATTTTGTAGCCATCCACTGAACGGGTAGCTCTCACAATCCAGTTCCATTGAGCCTGCGAAAGACTTAGGTAGTCAATCGGCCGTGCTGCTGGAAGTCCGTCTAATTTATAATCATAATAATAACAATAACGTTATCGTTATGGCTGGTAGTTTGCCTCTTTGATTGAATGGCGGTGCGCGGCGATCGACTGGTGTTGGGGGCGTTGCTCAGTTGCCTTGCTGCCGGATCGGTACTATAGTGATGATGGAATGATAATGGGACAGGGCATAGTGATTTTTTCGAAATGAATGAGATTAGGTGTGTTTGCGCTTGCGATGGCGAACAACGCGACGTTGATCGTCGTCGGTAGTACATTTGTACGATCAATGGTATTAGAAAATCAAAGATATGGAAAATGCTCAGTTGTAATTGATATCTATCGGTTAACCTCAAGTGCTGCAGCAAAATTTGGGCACGGAGATTTGTTACAACCTGGACAATAGAGGTATTGAACAAACTTGAATCACTCGGCTGTAATGTTTGGTAATGGGGTTTCTCCTATTTCAATCTTCATCAACACTTCGACAAACACCGACAAAAAACTATAGACTAAGGAGTGTATCGAAAAGTAGTCGCAAACATTTAAAACGGTATATCTCAGAGCATAGTTCATCTTTTCGAAAGCTTTTTTCACGAAAATCTTCATCATGTCATCAAAAATTGAAGCAGCTAAAAAAATATTGAATAATATGCAGTCTTAATATAAATACAACAAGGTTTATAAAGCATGGAAAATAAAATCTTGCACAAAATTACATTTTTGAAGTGTCTTCTGAAGATTCGATGATTTGTATTGAACAAAATGTATATCAAACAAAATAGGATGAAAAGCTTATTCTATCGGAAAATATGTTTACTTCACACAGCACGTAAAAAGAAATTCAAAAAAATAAATTATTGCTCTAAAAAAGCTCATTAATTGGAACAAGGTCGGTTTTAGAAAGTCACTTTTGTTTAATCAACTTTTGAAGCTCTGTCATATACAGCGGTAATTATATAGAGTAACATTTTTTGCTAACGTTACTTCATAAATATGCAAAGAAACTTTTCCAATCAAAAAACAATTTTTTATTCATTACAATCATTCGATATTAGCATTAACGTGTAGAAAGAAAAAAATCACAAAACGAGGTCCTTAAAAATCGACTTTTTTCGATTTTTGTATTTGCTCTTAAATGCTTGTTAATGATTTTTTCAAAATATTGTTTACACTATGTTAAGAAAGTTGTGGCACAGAATATATTAGCATAAACAAAACTATTTTTTTCTTAAAATTTAACACATTTATTAACATATCATTTTTTTCAGAGGTGTGCAAGATTTTCATCGACATCTATTAGTAATTTGCAAAATTATCATGCAAAATGCCACTTTCTTGAAATAATATCACCGCATCATCATTTTTAAATACATTGTAAAGCATTTCTGATCAAAACGTTGTTTGTAGGTTCAACCCATTATTTTTGAGACTGTTTTGAAAGTTTGCGACTACTTTTCGATACACTCCTTATTAAGGCAAAACAACCCATAATCCATAGAAGGCAGTCACATTGGTTGACCTATACTCCTGCTCACGATACAATCGTAGTAATCGTTCAATGCTATTATGAAAAGTAGAGTAATGTTTTTTTATGATTATTAATTTGGAACAAAACGCGTCCGAGCATTTCAGGCAATCCCCTTCTACCTAAACAGTTTAACCCAGATTAAGATGCAATCCGAATGACCTCTCGCAGATGCAGTGGATTCCATGGTCTTCTACAGTATGTGAGAAAATGCATGGAGTCTAAAAGTAGAAGATCATCAGCATTGAATCGAATCTATGACATTTGGACGAATGACATTTAGTCGAATGACATTTGGTCGAATGACATTTAGTCGAAAGTACATTTGGTCGAATGGACATTTCGTCGAATGGACATTTGGTCGAAAATAATTCAACTGCTTTAAGAAGCATATGATATTTTGTTAAAATGATTTTTAGTCGAAATCATGTTAGATCATTTGACAGAGTGTTATTTTGGCATTGAAACACAGTTATTGACTCGTTGAAAAAGGGGAAAGCATGTATGGTAATAGCACCTACCATACTGGAGGTTGCATATGCTAGGACAATATGATTAGAGAGCAAAAAACCTACATTGGTGTGTAACAAACTTCTAGGCTTCAATATGCGACGAGCAATATTTTGGGATATCAGTTGATCACCAGACTCCCCCACAAATCCAATTGACTCCTTGCGTTGTTGACGTTACTCGATTTTTTTTCTCATTCAGGCTTATTCTGCCGGTCGGATGAATCGCGACGAGTTGATCTCAAATAAAAGCAAATAAGCTTTTGTCACCTAAGTCGACTCGTCTCGCGATTCACAGGATTAACCTAGTTCTCTTGTTTCATTATTTTCGATTGAATTAATTATCAATTTGTTATCAATCGAAGCCCTCGACTGCGTTATCAAAACCACATGTTAATCTAAGATATGTGAAAAAGCTGGAAGTCACAATCATAATACAGCAATCATGAGTAGGAAAACGTATCATACAGGTAATACTTTCAATGCACTTTTGTCAAAATAAAAGCCATGGCCATCAAAATTGGCCCATTCATTTCTACAATTATATATGCAGACATTTCAAGTTGACCAAATTGATCTATGCCCACTGTATCAGGTCTGACCCCGCATTCCGCATTCCTTGAGCACGCTGTAAAACTTGAATGGTAATCAAGATTACGAGCACTCACACTGGAAATTGTCATTGGATAAAGACCAATAGTCATGTATTAAGAACGATGTCATTTTGACAGAATAATAAAGTCAGAAATGTTTAATATTCCAACAACTGAGCTAAGAAAATATTGAGAATTTTCTACAAAGAATGATGATATTTTGAAGGAATAATAAATTAGATATTAGATAAATTCATTATTGACTTCAGATGAAAAATATTTTCGCCCAAAATAAAATTAAGATCATCATAAAATAAAAATCATCCACTGAACAAAAATGCTAGTTTGGTTTTATATCCGTTGAGCCAATAGATTTTTCGATCAACCGTTACTAAATAATCTTTTGATGAAATGTAGTAAAGCCATTCGACCAAACGTCCCTTCGACCAAATGTACTTTCGACCAAATGTCATTCGACCAAACGTCATTCGACCAAATGTCCTAAAACCCATTGAATCTATGACATTTGGTCGAATGGCATGTAGTCTAAAATACATTTAGTCGAATGGACATTTGGTCGAAAAGAACATCATTTCTTCAAGAAGCATATTACATTTGGTTGAAAGGGCATTTAGTCAAAAATTTAGTCGAATAGAGATTCTTCAGACTATCGTACAGAGTGACAGCTTGATGTTAACACACAGTGGTTCGGTCTATTACTAGAGGTTGCATATGCTAGAACAACATGATAGAGTGCCAGAAATCTGCTTTGGTTTACTTGTTAAATTTCTCGAACAAACTTCAAGCTTTCAATATGCGACGAGCGATATTCCCCACACAATCAATTGACTCCTTGCGTTTTTAATGTAATTTGATGCCATTTTTCTCATTCAAGCTTACTCTGCGAATCGGATGAATCGGGACGAGCTGATTTCAAATGAAAACAAATCAAAATTTATCACCTCAGTCGAATCGTTCCATGTCACGCGATGCACAACATAAATATACTCATCATCATTAAAATAGGCCCCTATATTCTACATTTAAAAGTGCTAATATGCAGACAATTCGTGGTGGCCAGTTGTGTTATGCCTTACCGTATAAGGTCTGGTCTCCACATTCTAAATTCTTATTCACGGTCGTACGCTTCAAAACATTATACTTCATAAAAGCTTACAGGAGCACTCACACTGGAAGTTATCAGTAAATAAGGATCAGCAGTTATATTTTAAGAACGATGATATTTTGAATGAATACTGATTTCAACAATGCTTAACATTTGAATAACAGAACAATGAAAGTATTTAGGAATTTCACCAAACAATGATAATATTTTCAAAGAATTACAAACTCAACAGATCGGTCAGCAACAAATAGATATTTGACACAATACTGGGGATCAGCCTGCCTACGACAGGAAATCCCTTCAATAAAAAGTAAATCAATTCAATTCAATTCGACACAATAATTTCTGAATTTCTACAAAACAGAGTAAAATAAAACGGCTGAAGAATAAGAACGTTTATTAGAATAATTTATCCTTGTACATGTACAAAACCCCAGTGTTAAACATGATTAAAAGTTTGTCTGCCCAAAATTAACTTGGGATGCAATGTGCATCCATTGCGCAAAAAAAACTAAACTGTGTTGTGTCTGTTGAACCAAATGATTTTTCAATCAAACATTCTTAAGTCATTCGACCAAATGTCCCTTCGAAAAAAATACTTTCGACCAAATGTCATTTGACCATACGCCATTCGAGCAAATGTCATTCAATCAATTGTCCTAAAGCCTCAACATTAATACGCTGAATACCAAGCAGTCATCTTGGGCTATGGACATTCCGTCGAATGACATTTGGTCGAAAGACGTTTGGTTGAATGACGTTTGGTCGAATAACGTTTGGTCCAATAACATTTTAAAGGTTTCAGAACATTTCGTCGAATAAGCATTTGGCCGAATAGACATTTGGTCGAACGGACATTTTGTATTTCAGAATGGCAGACTTCGAATCATTTAGTCCAATGCACAAATAATCAAATTGGATATTTTTCACAGTAGAATGCGTAGTTTGCATTAATGAATGTTTGCTCCTTACAAGCATATACCAGATTTGCTGGTAGTCCCAAACACACTTTTTGGGAACTTGTAATCAGAAGACACAGTGTGTTTGTTTGACAAATTGAGACATGAATTTGCGAAAAAAAAAACGCGTTCTAGTGAGACTCGAACTTACGACTCGATGTACGCTAGATGCGCTTTAACAAACTAAGCTACAGAACATCATATGATGCGGCATAGAAAGCCAAACTGAATCCGAATACTAACATTAACGCTAACATCAACAGCTTTGTAGTGCAATCAAATGTTTGTCGACGACATGTCCATTCGACGTAACGTACTTTCGACGAAACGTCATAGATTCGTCATCTAGATGGTTGCTTATTCAAGTTCATCTGACCTTACAATACATGAACAGTAACCACGGACGATCAGCCAAGCTCCAAAAACAGTGGCCGCCAATACCGGAAACAATCTTGAAGTGTCTCAAAGGTATTTTATTTTACCTCACTGCAATTCCAGAAGCCAAATCAAATGGTGACAGCAAATGTGAGTTGAGTATTTGAGTTAAGAGATTTGTGGTAATTTGATTCAATAATCATTTAAACATAAGCATAAGGGTGCGATTGATTTGTCCTACAGTTCTTAAAACCAAAAATTCGTGTGTTCTTCTAAATTCAAACCACATGAAAAAAAACTTAAAGTTTGAGCCAAAAATATTGAGATTTAAAGAGGCGCAAGTGCAAGGTGAAATTTCCTGTAATAAAATTAGACATTCAGTGAAGTCCACATAGTTTTATTATTTTCTAATCAATTATAAAGCTCTAAGCATCATTTAAAAAATATTATGAAAAGTTAGTAGAACATCAAATTTGTCTAAAATCAAAACAAGTCTTAGCTAAAATTAGTTTTCTCTAAATATTTCCTCATTTTACTAAAAAAAAACATCTATGTTTGACCATTAATAAAACAAATGTTTTGACTAAGTAACAGTGCAGTAACTGCAGTGACCGGTGCAAAATAAAGACATTTTGCCATTCTTCATATAAAATGGCCAAGTTTGGAAACTTGGATCTTGACTCCTAGTGCTCCAATTAATCTTAAATTTCTACCGTCACTAGGAAATAACTTGAAATTTGTGCACTAAAAAGCTCACACCATTTTGATCACACATTTTGAAGTTATCCCAAATGTCCCATATTGAAAGAAATGTCAAAATTTTGGTTTTGATCTATTTTGAAGATTCTATGACACTACCCCGAACGCCACTACCCCGAATGCCACTACCCCGAACGCCATTACCCCGAAAGCCATTACCCCGAATGGGTCACTACCCCGAACGAAAAATAAATACGTTCGACCCGAATGACTCAAATCGAGTTAAAGGGTCGTTAATAAACTAAAAAAAAAAAAAAAAAAAATTACCCCGAATGGGTCATTACCCCGAACGCCACTACCCCGAATGGGTCACTACCCCGAACGCCATTACCCCGAATGCATAAAATTTGGAACTTATTCTTGTGAGAGAGTGGGGAGATAATTGTACGATTCCTTATGAGTATTTAACAAGTGGCTCAACAATTTATATTTCAAACATTAGAAGATATAAAAGCAGCTAGTTTTTTTTAGCTAATAATTTTTGAATACTAAGTTTTATTTCGAATTGTCCTCTAATTTTGGTGAGATTCACACAGCCACATTGCCATGCTCTGAAGAACAGCCTATTTCGAAAAGAAGGGTGAATTTATTATGCAAAGGATAGCTTACTTAATTATTTGGCTTTACATCAATTATCTTGATAAAGCCTCGCCAACAATATTTCGCCAATTCCCTCGGTTCATGGCCGCTTCTCTCCATCCTCGACTGTGACCCACGCTCTCCAGGTCCTGGTGTACCTGGTCAATCCACCTAGCTCGCTGCGCTCCACGCCTTCTTGTTCCGACCGGATTCGTGGCGAACACCATCTTTACAGGGTTGTTGTCCGGCATTCTTGCAACATGCCCTGCCCAGCGTATCCTTCCAGCTTTAGCTACCTTCACGATACTGGGCTCGCCGTAGAGTTGAGCGAGCTCGTGGTTCATCCTTCGCCGCCACACGCCGTTCTCCTGCACGCCGCCGAAGATCGTCCTTAGCACTCGGCGTTCGAAAACCCCAAAAGCTTGCAAGTCCTCCTCGAGCATAGTCCACGCCTCATGCCCATAGAGGACTACCGGTCTTATGAGCGTTTTGTACATCGTGCATTTGGTGCGGGGGTGAATCTTTCTTGACCGCAGTTTCTTCTGGAGCCCATAGTAGGCACGACTTCCGCTGATGATGCGCCTTCGTAATTCCCGACTAACATTGTTGTCAGCCGTCAACAAGGATCCGAGGTTGACGAACTCGTCCACCACCTCGAAGGTATCCCCGTCTATCGTAACACTGCTTCCTAGGCGGGCCCTGTCGCGCTCAGTTCCGCCAACCAGCATGTACTTTGTTTTCGACGCAAAGGATAGCTATAGTATGCAAAAAATTAGGATGTAGTATAGTTTCTTATTGGACGTCGGAACCCACTTCCTTTACTCATTGTAGGTGTCGGGCTACTAGCATTAAGATCTCCTTAAAGATTTTGTTTCGTAAACGGTGGTAATGGAAGATCACCCTGAGATAATCGCTGCAAGTGTTCGTCTATGGAACCCGCTTAAAAACCAACCTGATAGACAACCGTTCCACTAAAGCAAGGAAACGTTAATACACTTGTACATGTTAGAAAAACGGCGGCCTTTGATTGCCGCTACAGTAAACACTTTCGTTGGTTTGTGGGATCATTAATTTGTATTTCAATGAGATAATCACAATTTTTTCCGATTCAGCACAATGAAGAAATGATGATGACAGCAAAGCGGTGAGCAAATTTATAAGAGACCTGTCTGTTTCAATACAAGAAGATGAAAGAAAGGGAAAATTACTGATTAGAGTTATAGGAGGATTCACATGAGTTAATGTCTTCAGGATATATTTCTTCAAAAAAGCTGTTCAATATGGAAATGTTAATGACTAGCTTGTCCAACGAAAACATGAAAGAACAGCCTATTTAAGAAAGAAGGGGAAATTTCTGGTGAAATGTTTGCAGCTATGACGTGAATGATCACTGTAACAACGTGATATGTAACTATATGATATGTCATATCATGCTATGCATATATACACAAGAAAGGAAAATATTTGCTTTAAAACAAAATTGAAATATGGACACCACCAAGAAGTTCAAATATCTGTGTTCACGCAGCTGTTCAGCAATACCAAATTTCGTAACGCTGAGGGGGACAAAAAATGTTATCCATACATAAAGTGGTACGAACGGGTGGGTAGGTGTCAAAAATAGAAATTTTTGGCGTTATGAAATTTGTAAATGAACTCTTGAACTGCGAAAGTGCCCACTGGGCTACCGTATTCGAAAGAATGAGAAGAGTTGCCAACAATATATTTCGAAAGAAGAGCTGACATAAAAAAGAAGGGAAAATATATGATGAACATTTTACGCGCCATTAATTACCAGTTTTCATTAGAGACGCTCTTTTGCCCGCAAAACAATATATTTCACTGTATCTCATACTATTCAGGGTAATGGCTCATTCGGGGTAGTGGCGTTCGGGGTAATGACCCATTCGGGGTAGTGGCATTCGGGGTAATGGCGTTCGGGGTAATGGGATGGATCCATTTTGAAAAGTATGAAATTTACAGAAAAATTTGTTTCAACATACTTGTTTCTCTTGTTAAATCAAACATGTTCGCCAAAGGGTTTATTGCTCTAAATCCTGTCGTTTCAAAAACAGTTCAAAATGAAAAACTTTGCATTTTTTACAAAATGGGGCATTTGCGATAACTGCACAAATTTCAAGTTATTTCCTAGTTGCGGTAAAGCTTTTTCCTAGTTGACAAGCAGCCCAATCGGAGCTCTAGGAGTCAATATCCAAGTCACCAAACTTCATTTGTATTTGTCATTTCGTATGGAAAATGGTAAAATGATTTTTGATTCCACCGGTCACTATATTTTAAAACAAGCCGCACCCTAATAAGCATTGATGACCGTAATATTCGTAGTTTCTACTTCGTGATTGACCGTATCAATCAAAATTGTACAAGAAACCAACAGGCGCCGGCCACGTCCTAACGGTCATCGACGAAGGGAAGGAATGTTAGTGTGACGTCCATTGCTACTAGAAACTGAAATCACCTCTGCATTTCCATGGTTTTCACGGAAAAGAGTTTTTTTTTAAAGAAAGAGTTCAAAAGCTTGCTAAATTATGCGATTCATGTAGCCCTAACTTCAAACGTTATCTATCAGTGCGTTGACATTTTTAATGTCCCACTTTTAAAAGGTTGTTTTTAGTAACTGCAATAAATAAATAAAAGAATAGGCACGTGTATTTTTTTTTATAAAACAGCAATAGGAGCTTATGCCGACACTTATTGTGCCTAAAGCTTGAAACTCTTCTCATCTTAATTCAAAATCCAGTAACAGTTAACTCTCCCTTACTCGATATTCCGTATCTCGATATCGAGTTAGAGAACCATAGTAAATGTTGGTTTTGATGGCTAACTCGATGGTCTCTTGGATCGCAGTTGCACTGATTTTGTGTTCTGTAAGTCGATACCTCCCTGAATTGAATGCAACGTACAGCATACCAGTAAAGTTGCAACTTGTTTGATTTTCCATACAAAATGGTCAACTTGATCTAAGTTATTTTGTTAGTTAACTATCATTAAGCTATTTGACTACTTTGATTTTAAACATATACAGTATTGGACAAAACATTTGCAACTTTTTCGATTTTTCATATAAAATGACCAACTTTGGTAAGCTATATCTCAGTTATTCATGGACCGATTTGAATGAAATTTTGGCAGAATATCAGACATAACTTGAATTTTAACATATATTTTTGAGTGATTTTTCCAATCAAAAGGTCAAAAGCAGTAACGGCTTGACTAAAGTGAATTTTTTGACGTTTTTTATAAGTGATATAACCAAACATTTTGAAGCTTCATGGTATCTTCAGCAAAGTTGTAGATGTTAACGAGATAAACAAGTTTGCTGAAGACAGTTTTTGTGTAGGGCTATCAGATTTTGAGAAAAATAATTTTGAATTTTTCGTCGAAAATTACACTTTAGTTAAACCGTTATAGCTTAGCTTAGACTGACTACACATATCAATGGTTGCTATTCCGTGATTGACCGAAGTCAGTGAAAATGCACAAAGAATCAACTAGAAGTTCAGCTGGGATTGGCCATAATCTTCTTCAGTGTGCATAATTCAGTGCCTCTATTTATACAAGGTCAATAACGGCGCCGGCCACGTCCTTGCAGTCAGGTGGGATTGAGGGAAGGAATGTTAGTGTGTAACCTTTGCCTTTTGGAGACCGTGTTTGCCTCTGCATCTCCACAAAGGTTACTGGGAGGGATGTTTGTTAATGGGGAGGATCGTTGGGTCAAAGGATTCACTTTGATAAGCGATTAGACCATGATAAACAATGATTTGTGAGATCGCATGCTTATACGTAAATATAATTGTTCATATAATTTATATGTAGAGGAAAATTATGCCGACACTTGAAGTGACGAACCATTCAAAGTTTGTTGAACAAATACCTAAATGTAACATTCCTACAGCTGTCAGTACGAAAGCATGTGTTATTATATTTTACTCATTTGAAAAGAAACAAAAGACTCAATTGGTTGGGACATCATAGAACACTCTTATTCTTATGCCGACACTTACAGTGGCGAACCATCCAAAGTTTGTTGAATAAAGTGAACCTTTCGCAAGTCTACACTTGTAGTGTCGAACCATTCAAAGCTTTTTTAATTACAAAAATAAAGGTATATAAGGGTTGTTCTGAAAAAAAAAAAAATGTTAAACATAAATAAATCATGAATCAGAGTTTGTGTCGACACTCACAGTGACGAACCATCCATAGTTTGTTGAAAAATCATATTTACATCCCACCATTGTAACGATTAAATGTGCAGTCATACATATTTTATAGATTAGAAATAGTAGCATGAAACGAGCTCACCAATTGATCCGTTATCTTTGACTGAGCAGCCACAATCCACTTTCAACTTCACTCGTTTGCTCGGCTAGCACTCAGAAAAAAAAAAAAAAAAATAGGCGCGCGACCCGAAAAAAAACACGGACGACAGCTCGGGCTTTCTTGACGCACTGCCCAGGAGCAAGGGTCAAGGTCGTCGAAAGATCAAAAAGAACGAACCGATCGCGGCACTTTTTAACTTACTCCAACCGAACTCCCCGATCACGCCACTTTTTCACTTACTAAACCGACGCGCGACAAGTTTGATCCTGCCCTCGTTGCTCGCTCCGGCAAAAGCAAGCGTCAAGGTCGAAAGATCAAACAGAACTAACCGATCGCGGCACTTTTTCACTTACTCCAACCGAACTCCCCGATCACGCCACTTTTTCACTTACGAGACCGACGCGCGACATGTTTGATCCTGCCCTCGTCGCTCGCTCCGGCAAAAGCAAGCGTCAAGGTCGAAAGATCAAACAGAACTCACACTTTAGTTAAACCGTTATAACTTATAAACTCGTGATTGAAAAAAATATTCAAAAATATATTTTAAAATTCAAGTTATATTTGATGTTCTGTGAAATTTTATTTAAATCGGTCCATAAATAACTGAGATCAAGCTTACCAAAGTTGGTCATTTTGTATGGGAAATCCAAAAAGTTGCAAATGTTTTGTTCAATACTGTATATTTTTACAGTTTATTTTCCTTAGTTCAAAAGTAATAACGGATTAAACGAAAGTGAACGTTTTGACAAATTTAAGGAAAATGACGTAACTCAACGAAATTAAAAATTATTTTGACTGTTACTTTATCAAATCTGCACATGAGATGAACAAGTTTGCACAACACATCTCATATCTCATATTGTGATCATCCTGTTTCCTGTTTCTGTTCGGGATGAACCACTGCGACCAGTTTTTTGATCTTTTGTGGTATACCCGTGCCCTTTGTTTAGTGCATGGTGGCTGCTTGGTCGTTCATAGAAGTTAATATTCAATGTTATCTTCTTTTCCAAGTAGCCTAGATAGCCGTGTAGTGTCGGTAGTGGTTGTCTCAACTGGCTAAGAATAACACTACGGATTGCCTGATCCTGTAGTAAAAATCTACTAATCAGGTAACCCCAATCCCAAGGTGTGATGCGACCCGTGCTGATGGATGAATGGTTGAGGGGGTTTAAAATATGCTCAATCGCTAACGGAGCCTGGAGAGCACCAGGGCGAACTCTCCAGTATGTAGCTCTTACTGCATTAGGGCGGGGCAATGATGCAGCGGACCGTCTTTCCCCAGCGACTCGTGGGACCAAAAAATGAGTGCAAATAATCAAACCAAAATAAAAGGTGTCGACTGCCTCCCTCAGTTCGAAAAAGGTGACGACTGCCTCTCCCAGTCGGACGAAACGGAAACAGAGAATGCTTTTGGTAAGCTTGGACTGACCGAAGATGAGCTTCTCAGTAGTTCGCATGAAAACATGGAAACCGACCTCCCTCTGACACTCCCGAACGACCCAGGACTCCATCCTTCGGTTGAACCAATGGACGACGAAGAGGATGAAATTACAGTCACAATAAACTTGACAGGATCGCAGCCATCAATCACAGGATCGAACGTCACCTCTGGTCCTATTGATGGGAAGACCGATCAACATCCAACAGATGACGCGAACAAACAAAAACTTACTGGCACCAAAAAGATCACTCGGAGCCAAAGGAAGCAGCTAAAAGCACTCCGACAAAGTGGCTTAAGCCGCCCTGAGGCCCTATCCAGAATCACGGGGGGTGAGGCTATGGTGTCAACTCCTTCGAAACGCACTCGGCAGGACCTTGACAAGTCTACAAATGCTGAAGAAGAACATAAGCAGAAACGGATGAAACAACACCTGAATCCGAGAAAGCGCGTTGGGCAACAGGAAACCAAAAGCTCAACAGCCTCGACGATCAACAAACCCCCACCAGAAGATAAAAAACAGACTAGTCTAAGCTACGGTGAAATTACCAGTCGCAGGAGAGTCGGAATAATCCCAAAAGACTTCCCCACGACCCAACTTTCAACGACTCAGCTGGACGTTCTCCAGGAGGCACTGCTGCTTCGGGTTGAACAACAACGGAACGCGACAATGAAGCCCAAGTTCTCTAACCTTATCTACAAGTCTGGCCATATGGTTCTTATTTGTAAGGATCAGGAGACTGCGGAATGGGTAAAGGAGATAACACCTGCATTAAATCCCCTGGAAGGCGTTGAGTAGGTTGCAATGGATGAGGATAAGATTCAACGTCCAGAATTGATTCGAGCCTTCTTCCCTCAAAGCGCACAATACACCGATGATCGTATCAAAGCTCTCATCGAGAGTCAGAACGATCTGATAACCAACAACTGGCGTGTCATGCAACGGCTCACTCCTAACAACAAGCATGTGGTGTGGGTCTTTAATGTAGATGGACCGTCCATGGAAAAACTCATTCAATCCAAGTTCATCCTCAACTACCGCTTTGGAGAAATACAGTTGAGGAAAGTAAAGAGCACAACCCCAAACTCCAATGACAATCCAACTGGACAGCCGACCCAAGAGAAATCTGAGGAGGCCTCTAGTAGCATCCTACAACCAACTCCCACCATACAGGCTAGCTTGTCTTCCTCTGATGGAAAAGATGCATATTTGACCTCACTTCCTGGCCCAAGCGGTGTCACCTCAATGGCTCCCAATAAGGGCAGTGGAAATGTCAAAAGTGTAAAATTGACCACAGGGGATAAGCCAGCAGGCCTAGGTAAGGGAAAGGACAAAAACCAAAATCTAAGACATCCCCCAAAATCAAAAGTTGATGATCCGCAACATCCAAAGAAGGACGGCAAACGTCCGGAAAATGCGGAACGCCTCAGCAATGATTAAAATCCTCCAAGTGAATCTCCATCATGCTCAGTGCGCAACAGATGTGCTTTGCAGGAGATTCACAAAAGAACACCTTTCCGTGGCACTGATTCAAGAGCCATGGGTCAACAAAACTCGAATACAAGGTATTCAACTAAACTCGTGTAGGTTGGTATATGATGACAGCCAGCTCTCTCCCAGAGCAGCTATTCTAATACGCAATGATACTAAATGTTTTCCAATTACAGAATTCATCAAAAGGGACATCGTGGCGGTCAGGATGGAGGTTTCTACTGCTAGGGGCAGTACTGAGATCATTATGGTTTCGGCGTATTTCCCTGGCGACGCAGAAGACATTCCTCCTCCAGAGATGACTGCTCTTGTCTCTTACAGTCAAAAACACAACATCCCCTTCGTCATCGGTTGTGATGCCAATGCTCATCACCTTGTATGGGGAAGTACAAACACAAATATCAGAGGTGAGCATCTTTTGCAGTTTCTTTCCTCCAAAAATATTGACATATGCAATGTCGGTGATAAGCCTACATTTGAAAACATCTTACGACAAGAAGTCCTTGATCTGACTTTATGCAGTCAATCCATCTCGAATAAAATAAAAAACTGGCATGTTTCTAATGAAATATCTATGTCAGACCATAAGCATATAGTCTTCGAGTGGGAAGGGGGTCTAATGATTCAAAAGTCGTTTAAAGATCCCAAGAAAACTGATTGGGAAACCTACTCAGCTATTCTCCGTTCTGAAGACTATATAATAGAGCCGAATATTCAGACTATTATACAGTTAGAAGCAGCTTCGGGTTCTATTAAAAACAAAATTCTAAATGCTTATCAAGAGAGCTGTCCGATCAAAACAGTTAGTTCGAACAGAGATGTTCCATGGTGGAACTTCAACCTTGATAAACTCAGAAAAACTGCTCGGAAGGAATTCAACCGAGCCAAACGCACTTCTGATTGGAGTCTATACCGAAAGGCTCTGACAGAGTATAACAAAGAAATGAGACAAGCAAAACGGAAATCATGGGTTCTCATGTGTGAAAGCATTGAGAAAACTCCCGTAGCTGCTCGACTTCATAAAACTCTTTCGAAGGATCACTCCAATGGTTTGGGAAGTCTTCAAAGGACTGACGGTTCACTCACTGTGGAACCTCGTGAAACACTGAGTGAAATGCTAAGAGTTCACTTTCCTGATTCAATCCCACAAACGAGTCTAAATGCTGAAGGTGCCAGACTTGACGTCTCAGTTCCACACGGGTTCCTATCAGGGGACTCAGGAGCAAAAAGGGACGCAATAAAGGTTGCCAAAGAAGCTTTTACTCGCGATAGGGTTGTTAGGGCAGTGAGATCTTTCGAGCCATTCAAATCTGCTGGCATGGATGGAATCTTCCCAGCGCTTATCCAAAAAGAGGAAGAGACACTGATTCCACACATGGTAGAGATTTTTAAGGCAAGTTTAGTTCTGGGACACATTCCAAATGATTGGCGTCAAGTTCGAGTTGTCTTTATTCCAAAAGCAGGAAAAAAGGACAAAACCAACCCTAAAGCATTCCGACCGATAAGCCTATCCTCGGTAATGCTTAAAATCATGGAGAAGGTATTATGCGAGTATATAGATTCTAAATTTATGAAAACCATGCCTCTTTCTAAATCCCAATTTGCTTATCAAAGCGGAAAATCAACGGTCTCAGCACTGCACACGCTAGTGAACAAGATCGAGAAAACCTTTAATGCAAAAGAAATCGCTCTTATAGCATTTCTTGATATTGAGGGCGCGCTCGATAACGCTTCTTATTTGTCTATAGGTTCGGCAATGTTGAGGAGAAACTTCGACCCATGCATTGCAACCTGGGTACATGCTATGCTAGCAAATCGACAGATCTCATCTGAGCTGAGTGATTCGCGCATTACTGTAATGGCTACAAGGGGATGCCCTCAAGGGGGAGTACTATCTCCCTTATTGTGGTCATTAGTGGTGGACGAACTGCTAGATAGCTTAGAAAGAAGGGGTTTTGAAGTTGTTGGATACGCAGATGACGTTGTCATTATTGTACGAGGCAAATTTGACAGCGTTATTTCATCAAGAATGCAAATTGCTCTCAATCACACACTCTCCTGGTGTCAAAAAGAGAAACTAGGAATAAACCCTTCAAAAACAACAATTGTACCGTTCACAAAAAGACGAAAGGTACAACTCTACCCTCTTTTCTTGAACCAAATACAATTAGTTTACTCAAATGAGGTCAAGTATCTTGGCATCACACTTGACGCAAAACTAAATTGGAACACCCATCTTCAAACAATCATAAATAAAGGTCTTAATTCACTCTGGGTTTGCTCAAAGACCTGTGGTAAAACATGGGGTCTAAAACCCAGTATGATCATGTGGATCTATAAAACAATCGTTCGGCCTAGAATAACCTATGCGTCCCTTGTTTGGTGGCCTAAGACAAAGGAAGCTACGGCTAGAGCTAAGCTGAACAAAATTCAACGTACTGCCTGTATTGCCATAACCGGTGCAGTTCGTAGTACCCCCTCGTTTGCCCTAGATGCTATACTCAATCTGCCCCGGATGGATCAATTCATAAAGCTGGATGCTGAGAAAAGTGCTCTTCGGCTAAAACGATCAACAGTCCTACTGTCAGGGGACTTAACAGGTCACCTCAGTATATTAAACGAATTTTCGATAAATCCTATTGTTGAAAAATGTAGTGACTGGATGGAAAATGTGGTAAACTATGACTCGCCATTCACGGTGGTCTTTCCTTCTCGTGAGGAATGGGAAGGAGGTGGACCCACCATTTCACCGGGATCTATTAAATTCTACACAGATGGTTCAAAAATGAATAATTTGACAGGGTCTGGAGTATACGGACCGAACACCAAAATCTCTGTCTCTCTTGGACAGTGGCCTACAGTATTTCAAGCAGAAGTCTATGCAATCAAGGAATGTGCGCAGCTGTGTCTGAAAAGAAATTACAGACATGCCACCATCTGTATTTTCTCTGATAGTCAAGCAGCGCTTCAATCTTTGAAGGCTTTCACTTGCAACTCAAAACTTGTGTGGGAATGCATTCTTGCACTGAAATCCCTAGCTGAACGCAATCGAGTTAAACTATATTGGATCCCAGGACATACGGGTCTAGAGGGTAACGAAATTGCCGATCAGCTAGCAAGGAATGGATCAACCAATATGTTCATTGGTCCAGAGCCATTCCTTGGCATTTCAAACTCTGCACTAAACACGGAATTGAACAACTGGTTGTTCGGTCAAATTCAATCAAATTGGAATACAGTTTCCAATGCGAATCAGTCCAAAAGGTTCGTAACAATAAACACGACACAAACACAAAAACTTATAGGTCTCAACAAAAGGGATCTCAGAACATACATCGGTCTAATAACTGGTCACTGCCCAAGCAGATACCACTTATACAAGATCGGTGTCGTCCAAAACACAAATTGCCGTTTCTGTGACGAGACGGACGAAACCTCACAACACCTTCTCTGCTCTTGCAGTGCACACATCCATCGTAGGTTCAAAATATTTGGCAAGCACTACTTACAGCCAGCTGATATTTGGAACGCATCCCCCAGGGAGGTGGTTAGCTTTATTAGGCTGATCACGCCAGATTGGGGGAACTACAACACTGCAACCTAGAACTTCTGCCCATCAATGGCAGATGGTTCAAAGTTCAGTCAAATGCGCAAAGTATTCCGGAGGCACATTTGCTACTGGAAAACATTGTGTACATAGAGTAATAGGGTATATCACAATAGTCCTAAAAAATGGACGCAGTGATCCCACACCCGACAGAAGAAGGTGTGTTTAGTGCATGTCGTTCTACTCCATTACTATTGAGAAATAATGAAGTAGTCGTTTTTTATACAAATATCATTCTTTACCATTTTGCATAGAGCCTCTTTAGAAAAAGATACCGCTATTTATACCTTTTGGAGAAAACAGTTTGTCACCATTAAACTCTCAAAAGCGCGCCCCTTAATCAGGTTCGGCCACTAAGCTGGTTGAATGATACTGATTTTGACCATGCATCGGTACTCTAGCGTATCAAATTATTGCTTCTACTTATAAGGTTCAAAGTCGTTTTTTGAAACTGTGAACAGGTTTCATCGCATGAGACATTTAGATTCCTTGAAACAGAAAGCTTATTTTAGAATTTAAGAGTTCTGCTACTCCACCGATTCGGAATCGTTTCCCTCCTAGATATCGAATGATAAACTCTTGAACTCGGAAAGAAATTGTCTCATGAGTTGAAACCAACCTCAGTTGCTGATTGAGCCATTTTTCCACTTCGACCTCCTCATCATCTAGGACAAATAGGTGGGTCTTAGTGGCTTGTTATTCTCTTATACTCTTCCGACCGTAACTTATAAGTATTCACAAGAACAGATACAACAAGAGTACAATATGGTAGATCTTACCCCGTAACGCACCTCGTAAAGGTGATCTACCCGCGTTACGGGTCATTGTGATCATACTTCTTTTTTTGAGATAAATCGTTCATTAATTTTCGTTAAAATTTAACTTCAGTCAAATGGTTAACAGGGGACGGGCCAGGTGTACTGATTAAAACACACGCCACTCACGTCGAGGACCTGGAATCATCCCCAAGATGTGAGTGACCCATTTTGCATATATTCCTTTTCGCATAATGGACGTTTCACATAAATCAATTTAATTTCAAGCACAGGTACCATGTTAAAGAAGGCATATAAATCGACAATGCAGAACGTCCGTCCATCAATAAAACTATGCGATACGTCTCGCCCCCCACGGTTTGAAAGAAACGGGTACACAGAAAGAAACATCCATGTGAATTTCAGCGTAAAATCATGCACATAGAGGGAATGCCAGATTTATCTAAAATTTACATGCCACATCGTGTAAAACTACATTAACATCACGTAAATTTATGCGAATTGTCACGTAATCGGTTAGAGTCCATGCTGGATTACACGATGTGTAGCGGAAATTTACATGATGTTATTGTTATTTTACACGATGTGTCGTGTAAATTTGCGACAAATCTGGCATTTCCTTCATGTGCATTATTTTACGCTGAAATTTACATGGATTTTTCTTTCTGTGTATACTTATGTGACATATAATGCACCTCATTGGAGCGTGTCATATCATGGATATTTACATGATATGTCATGTAAACTTCAATTATATGTCATGTAATCTAGCAGGATTCTATGAGATAACGTAACAGATAATATATTTTTACATGATTTCAGATTGAAATTTACATGACTTCATGTTTACATCGCATAAATGAAGTTTACATGACGTTTAATCTTCATTATTTTTAACAGTGCTGTTCAAGTTGCTTTGGTAAGTAGTAGCGATTTTACTTGAGCGCTTCACCTTGCAGATCCGTCCTCGGCTGTTCTGTACACTCTTTCGGTCTTTATCGATTCGAAAAACAAGCCTCTAACATTTGGAAATCAAAATCAATAATGTCAGAGCCAACAACTGGAGTTTTCAGATTTGCAAGATGCACTAGTCAACTTTGAATTGATTCGGGTCAAGCTCATTCAATGTTGTCATGTTCTGTATTTGTTTTCGTGCACTCGTACCACAACTGTACATTCTTATGCCCCTTAGCAATTTTACTGCTGATTTAGGTATGAAAAAGTTGTAATATTAAATAATTATCACAAAGAAATCTGGAATCACTCAGAACGCTCAAAAATTATCAATAAACGCAACTAAAATAACTGCACATGATCTAAAACTCTCCGCTGAGCAAGCCTAATTCAGACACCAGATGCCAGTAGCATCATGGCCACAAATCGATATAATCGTCACTTCCGTTGATCGCTATCCACTACTAACAGTACGGTATGGCTGGCTGGCTGACTAAAAACGTCTACCTCATCGACGATGATGATCGGTATCAATAACCCAACAAGAACTCCTTCATCACAATCATCTCGATTAGACTCGAGTCTTCTTGTTGGTCCTCGTCGTCGTCGCAGCCACACACTTCATCGCCGTAGCTACGTTTCAATCCAACAGGTGCTCCCCGGCCATATACAAGTACGCGCCGCCGGTAGAGAGCATCGCTAGCTAGGCATTGCGTTCGAGAGGAAATTAATATAAAAGAAATCACCAGCGCCATTCAGTGCGGAATCCCCCGTCGAAGACGAAGACGCGTCGCCGTAGAAAACACGGAAAAGGAAGATCGAAACGTTCCAAGGGGAAGCCACGGTGTGTCTGAAATCGTTGTTAATGCAAAGAAGACGAGCAAATTTCACCCTTCATTCAAGAAATATGATGTCCCAGAAAATTTACATGAAAACGGGCGTATGGTTTAAAAAAAACTTTCACTACTGCATTCGTTCAGGGATCCGATGTGTTCTTGTGAAGAAAATGATCTGGAAAGTCTCTGAAACAGTTGGAAAAACGGAAAACAATCAATAGAAAGCATAACAAAGTTTCCCGAGATTTTTTTTTCGGCGGGGAAGTGCTGAAAATTTGAAAATGCTAATATTTGATATAATTTATATTGACGAAAGCATCAAGAACGAAATAAAATCGACGCAACTGATTGAGAAGCCAAAAACAAGAGTTTTATTAAAACTGTATAATTAAACTGCTTAAGAAATTAATTAAACCTTTTAGGTTTTCATTAGACAATTCAGACACACCGTGAAAACGCATGCTCTAAACTACGAAGTGGCGTGAAACGTGGAGCGAGGGTGGAGGGGTAAAAATTACACTTGTTTCACCGCGGGAATCCGTACCGCGAGTCGACCTACCTGACCAACCAACGGTAGACGAGGGCTGCGAAGAGCTGCTGCCACGAAAATCGAAAAACAAACTCACCGAGTAGAGCAAATTGAATAAATCGAAGAAATTGAGCGCGCAATTCAGAAATCGAGAGGGCTTATCTGCGGCGCGTTCGTTGGCCGTTTGGCCGCTTGATGGGCCGCACTACTAGGCGCAAGTGGCGAGAGTTTTTTTTTTTCGTTTGCTGTGGATTTCCACTCCTCGACCCGGCAAACGTATTTTGAATCGGCCGCCACTGAGTGAAATATAAAAATTCATTTCATAATTAAATTGTTCAGCTTTCGCATTAGGGCATTAAGTATTCCGATGCGGTTCGATGTATAACTGTATGCAGTGCGGGGCCACCTTCGTCGGCGTCATCGTTTGCGGGGGCTCCCTTTTCCAAACGTTTATTGATTCATGATGCCGGTTGGCTTGGATGGTGGTGGAATGGAACCAGTGGCAAAGAAAGCGAAAAATTGGACGCTTACCTGGTTGCTAAAGTCCATATACCTAAGTTATGGTCAAGCACTGCGGGAAAGTAAGAAAAATTCCAAAAGATTGATCGAGTTTCCTTGTTGCAAACCTAATTGAAATTCATAGGAATTTGTATGACCTTGATAAATTTGCAGATGGGAACCTGCTCCTTTTAAAATTTATTCCATGTAATAATTTGAGTGAGCTCTACGAATACACTATCACAAAATCTCGTCCATAATGCGAAACGTATTTGTGCGAAATGGTTTAACTGTCTCTCACAAAAAAAAATGCTCCAGTCAATAAATAAAAAAAATACTTGTTGGAATTTATATCAAAACTACCTGCAGGAATAAAATAGAATAAAATAGTGTGGTCCTTAGCCTCTTGCCCAGCAGCTCCTATCCCTACCTCCTCGCGGTACTGGCCGGCGTACGAGTAACCTTAGAGAAGATCGGGAAACCAACTCCGTGGGAACTTTGGTCGTATGCAGACAGGGAAGGGGGGTTTGTTTTTGCTTTGGCTTTTGCAAACCTAGAGCGTCTGTACTCCATGTTAGGAGCGGCTCACAACAGCGTCTGTTCCTCATGTCAGGAGCGGCTAATCATCGTCCGAGTGTCATAGAAGGACTCTAAGCTCAACTGCGCACTATGGTCTTCCGAACATTTAGGGGGAATGGTCCTCCGGAAATCTAGGGGTTGGTGTCAGGCCCTGCAAGACAGCAGTAAAAAAGTCCAGCAACGAATAATCAACGAGAGAATACGAACCGGGACAATCGGCGAAGATCACAGCGACATATAGGGACAATCGATTGGAAGCTCGGTATGTGGAACTGTAAATCTCTCAACTTTATCGGGGGCACACGAATACTCGCCGATGTGCTGAAGGACCGTGGATTCGGCATCGTAGCGTTGCAGGAGGTGTGTTGGAAAGGATCGATGGTGCGAACGTTTAGAGGTAACCATACCATCTACCAGAGCTGCGGCAATACACATGAGCTAGGAACAGCTTTTATAGTGATGGGTGGTATGCAGAGGCGCGTGATCGGGTGGTGGCCGATCAATGAGAGAATGTGCAAGTTGAGGATCAAAGGCCGGTTCTTCAACTTCAGCATAACAAACGTGCACAGCCCTCACTCCGGAAGCACTGATGATGATAAAGACGGTTTTTACACGCAGTTCGAATGCGAGTACGCCAGCTGCCCAAGCCACGACGTCAAAATCGTCACAGAAGATCTAAACGCTCAGGTTAGCCAGGAGGAGGAGTTCAGACCGACTATTAGAATGTTCAGTGCTCACCGGATGACGAACGAAAACGGCCTACTACTAATTGATTTCGCCGCCTCCAAGAATATGGCCATTCGTAGCACCTTCTTCCAGCACAGCCTTCCATACCAATACCACGTTCTGATTGATGGTCGGCACTTCTCCGACATTATCGACGTCACGACCTATCGTGGAGCTCTAGACTCTGACCACTATCTGGTGATGGCGAAACTGCGCCCAAAACTCTCCGTCGTTAACAACGTAGGGTACCGACGGCCGCCCCGGTATGACCTAGAGCGGCTTTACCAACAGAAAGTCGCAACTGCGTACGCGTAGCCCCTCGAGACTGCATTACAGGAAGAGGGTGAGCTGGATGAAGCCCCTCTTGAGGACTGTTAGAAAACAGCGAAAGCAGGCATCAACAAGGCAGCTGAGAGCAACGTCGGGTACGTGGGACGGAGTCGACGGAACGATTGGTTCGACGAGGAATGTAGGCAGATTCTGGAAAAGAAGAAGCAGCGTGGGCGGTCAAGCTACAGCAACGTGGAACGATATGGACGGAAACGGCAACAGCAGACCCGCCTCTTTCGGGAGAAAAAAACACCGCCTGGAGGAGACGGAGTGCGAGGAGATGGAACAGATGTGCCGGTCTCAAGAAACACGTAAATACTATCAGAAGATGATGTGCAGGGATAAGGATGGAAGCATTTTGACGGACGAGCGTGAGGTGATCAAAAGGTGGAAGCAGCACTTCAACGAACACCTGAATGGCGCTGAGAGCACAGGCAATGAAGGACGGGACAACGGAGGAAATGCCTTCGTCAGTACTGCTGCCCCCACTTCGAGGGAGGTTAAGGATGTCATTCACCAGCTCAAGAACAATAAAACTGGTGGTAAGGATGGTATCGGGGCTGAACAGATGGGCCCGGAGAGGCTGGCCATTTGTCTGCATTGGCTGATAGGCACAATCTGGGAAACAGAACAGCAACCGGAGGAGTGGAAGGAATGGACAGTGCCCCATCTACAAGAAAGACGACAAGTTAGATTGTGAGAACTTTCGAGCGATCACCACTCTAAATGCGGCCTACAATGTGTTATCCCAGATCATCTTCCGTCGTCTGTCACCTGCAGTAAACGAGTTCGTAGGAAATTATCAAGCCGGCTTCGTTGACGGCCGATCGACAACGGACCAGATCTTTACTGTACGGTAAATCCTCCAAAAATGTCGAGAATACCAGATCCCAACGCATCACTTTTTCATCGATTTTAAGGCGCCATACGATATGGAAAATCAAGGACGAAAACAGCTTTCCCGGGAAGCTCACGGGTGCAAAATTGTGTGAAGGTTTCAGACGAACATTCCAGTTCGTTTGGATCCCGCCGAGGACTACGACAAGATGATGGACTCTCGTGCCTGATGTTCAATATTGCGCTAGAAAGTGTTTGGCAGAGAGCCGGTCTGAACAGCAGGGGTTCGATTTTCACGAGATCCAGTCAATTTGTTTGCTTCGCGTATGATATGGAAATTGTCTGCCGATTATTTGAATAGGTTGCACACCTGTACACCCGCCTGAAACGCGAGGCAGCAAAAGTTGAAGTAGTGGTGAATGCGTCCAAGACAAGGGCTCACCTAGGTAGCAGTGTTACGATAGACGGGGATACCTTCGAGGTGGCCGACGAGTTCGTCTACCTTGGATCCTTGCTGACGGCTGACAATAAAGTTAGCCGAGAAATACGGAGGCGCATCATCAGTGGAAGTCGGTCCTACTATGGCCTCCAGAAGAAGCTGCGGTCAAAAAAGAATCACGCCGGCATCAAGTCTACCATGTACAAAACGCGAGGATAGGAAACGTGGACAATGCTCGAGGAGGACCTGCAAGCACTTGGAGTCTTCGACGTCGGGTGCTTAGGACGATCTTTGGTGGTGTGCAAGAACGGTGTGTGGCGCCAAAGGATGAACCACGAGCTCGCCCAACTCTATGGCGATCCCAGTATCCAGAAGGTGGCTAAAGCTGGAAGGATACGATGTTGCAAGAATGCCGGACAGCAACCCTGCAAAGATGATGTTCGTGTCGGATCCAGTTGGTACAAGAAGGCGTGGAACGCAGCGACCTAGGTGGGCGGATCAAGTGCGTACACGCTCACAAAAGAGTTCTGGAAAACGTGAACTGTCAAAAATACACCATGAGCTACCATCATGTTTACGCATAAACGGATTTTTTTCTGTGTATCGATTTGGCGAGCGTGGGGCAGAACCGAGGATGGAGAGATGCGTCCACGTTCCGAGTATTGTGACGAGAAATTGTTGATTCAGTGTTATCTGTTTAGATGTTAACTAGATAAATGAATTATATCAATACTCGTATTAACATTCCTGAAAAATAACTGAAGGATAAGTTCAATGGCAAGTGATCATCTCCGGTACGCATTATTGAAATGATTCCTTGTGGTATTCGTGGCAGATCTCCTGTATAAGTTTCGAAAAAAAATCGTCGAGAAAAATTTATCGGAAATCCAAAACTTCTGAAAAACAAATCAGCAAGATGTTTATAAAAATCTTTCAAAAGGTCTACCAGAAAAATCTAATTACCCTAAAAATAGTTTAGAAGATCCATGAGTTTTGTGTTAAAATAATTTACAAATAAAAATTTTCTTTATTGAGTATACAGTACCTTAGTATGAGCACGTCATATACAGATAATGAGTTTTGATCAAAAATGAAGTTCCTATAAAAAGAAAACAACATTTTTTCTAGAAATTTCTTTCCAATACTATGTTTGACGCATACCAGGCTTATTTTATTGGTGCAATAAATATGCTGACTTCTGAGACAATTGATATCATTTGCCCAATCCCTTTCTTATTCATGAGAAAGGTCCCGATTGTAATGGCTGGTACATCCGAACGGCCAGCCTGAGACAGTTAACCGTCTTAATTGGATTCCCAAATTTTCTCACATTTTTCCTGACGGCCACAATCCGGCTGGGCAACATTCCAGCCATCCAAAAGCCCCAAAAGTTTGGTCATAAAATTATAATTTCTCAATTTATGAACACTCGTTTCCAAGGGTCCCCAAAGCCCAATAGTCCCAATAGTATCTTGGAAACCCTCAGAACAAATGCACTCTTAATTACCGATCGCAGGCTGCCACAGCTTAAAGACACCAGCACCGGTCGGTTGGTCGCATTTTAATCCATCCCGTTCGATCGTAAATAGCCCGGGTTTCTCACTTGCTGCCGATGAAATCGCTCGGTCGCACGCAGGAGTGAAAGGGTATATCATGTCGTGTATCGTGCAACACTCGAAAATAAAGCACCTTGTAATCAGCAGTGTGATCCGCAACTCTTCAATCCACGCGGGACTCGTTTTTTTTTTCGTTTTGTCCAGCGGAGGATTCCCTGGCCGCCACCCCCTGGCGGCGGCAGCAGCTCACATTAACTTCGGTATAATCAAATGTGAACAACTGTAAAAAATTAAAAACGAGATCAAACCGTCATCAGAAATAATAAGAGATATCGTAAAATTCAGTTTTATCTCAATCTGTCGTCGTCAAGCGCGTTCGGAGGATGGCGGGGGGGCTAAAGTGGCCACGAGGAGAATAAACTACAAGAAAATTGAAATGAACTGCGTGGCCCGGACGTGGTCGAAGCAGATCACGACTGGTCGACCTGGCCGGCCGGCCGGCCGGCCGACCACTCGCCTTCGGTAGTGCGTCAATAAAACGCGAACAATCTCGACGACACGATAGCGTTAAGAATTTGAATTAAGATTTCCAGCTTTTTTATGTTTTCATTTTGTCGTCCGAAGGCATTTATGACCCGGAGTGTGTCTCTTTTAAAGTTCAGAGCCGTTGATTTGCTCTTTCGTTCGGTCACTGTTTGCACTTGAGTTTTCTGTCGTCGATCGTGGTCGTCACAGTGTTTGAGCTTTCGATTTCACGATCATAATAGAATAACTTCGAAACTGTTGATTTTATGTGTTTGGCGTTTTCGATAAATATAATAGAATTGAAAGATATTTTTTTGGTGTTATGAAATTGATTATCAAGCCTTTATAAAGCGGTATATGAATTATTACTACAAAATATAAAGGTAGAGATTTTGAGTCTGTAGCAAAATTGTAGAGCATGTAATTAAAACGAATTATTGTGAAGGCAACAACAAAAATGTAAAAGGCAAATATTTAACATTTTCTCTATGCAAAACAACGTTAACGAAATACAGATAACTCTCCCTTACTCGATATTCCGTATCTCGATATGGAGTTAGAGAACCATAGTAAAAGTTGGTTTTCATGGCTAACTCGATGGTTCCTTGGATCGCAGTTGCACTGATTTTGTGTTCTGTAACTCGATACCTCCCTAACTCGATAGTCCCTTCAATATCGAGTTAGGGAGAGATGACTGTAATTTTAATTAGATTACATTACTCCAGATGAAAAAGTTCGTCTCCTTTTAATATGAATAAGCTTCAAATCTCGCATAACTTATGATCTCGCCCTAAAAGCCATTGGTAACCATGTGTGTAGCTCGTTGTTTCTGAGCATTTGAATGAATTTTCATGTTATTTAACAACGCTATGGGAAATAAAGGATCATTATCTAACTGCCCGTGATGTTGATTTGGATGGTTATTCTTTCTTATGCTCAGAAACAACGAGCTACACACGTGGCTACCAATGGCTTTTAGGGCGTTATCTCAGAGTATGCGAGAAATGATGCCAAATATCTAAAATTATTAATTACAAAGTTATTCTATTCTGATCATGAAATCGAGGATCAAGAACACGGTGCGTCGCCAGCCTTTCAAGATCAAGAGCGATCGCGCGCCTCGAACGCACCAAAATGGGAACCGATTGAGCACTAATTTGAATCTCGATCACACGATGGCTTCCTTCTTCTGGGTCTGGTTCTGGTTTGCCAGAGTTGCCAGATTGGTTTTATCGAATTTGAAGGCCATGTGAATTTTCCTTCCCGCGAGTGTCTCACCGATAACTTGCTCATTCCTATCCTTCAGAAAGGTAAAAAAAGGCTGATCGACCCTGAACTTTGATAACCACCTCGAGGGTTCTTTCCCGAACCGTCCTCGTGGTCGCACCAAATCTGCTAATTGATATTGAACTCGTTTCCCTTCTTGTCATACGCGAGTCGTCATCATTGTCATTGGTCGATTGATTTTGTCAGTTTCGGCCACAGCAGGTTTGACGGTGACGACGACGACGACGACAAAGATGACGATTGCTTTATTTAACGATCGCCGGATTTGAATATGAAGCAGAGTTTTATTGCGGTTACAGAAAAGAGACCTGCGGGTCGATCCGATTCCATTCCGAGAGGAGAGATTGCCAGAGAACGGGTGTTGGCTTTTGTTCTCGAATGGGCGCACTTAATTTCCCTGCTGTGGCGGCGGCATGAGCTTTCCCGTTTTCGGCGATTGGATTTTTACGGCCTTGCGCGGCAGGAGTTGAGTGGCATTTGAACCGAAATGTGGCTTTTTTTCTCAAGAGGACGTGAAATACAAAGTATTCAAACGGAATTTTCCCACAATGTGTGTAATAGGGCTCTAATATGATCGTTTTTGACTATATGTCAACTAATTACGATAAAGCCAATATATCTGTTTAGTATAGAAAATTAGCTGAGAATTTGGCTTAAATAATTTTCACTGAGAACTATGTTCTCATACGGCCCACGCTATTTAAACCCGATTGCAGCTGAAGAAGACATCTCTCTAGCCGAGTTTTACGCCCCTTTTTCCAACCAGATTCGATGCAGACGTCCTATTCGCAGAGTATTTGTCCGGTATCCTTGCAACATGTATTGCCCAGCACACCTTTCCAGCTTACGCAGCCTCCTAAATACTTTGTTCACCGTATAGTCTTGCGGGTTCATCATTCATTCTCCGACGCCACACACTGTTCTGATGTAACACTGCTTTTATGTTCTTTATTTTTCATTATTTCATTCACTATCAATCCTACATTTGTTGCTTCAGGCGAGTGTACAGATCTACCATTGTTTCATATGTTCTGCCGTCTATAATATCTATCCATATCTTCCACGAAGCAAACACATTGTACCGGATATTGTGAAAATTATACCTCGGTTGATGAACCTGGCTCTCCGCATGACAGCTTGCAGCACAATGTTGAATAGCAGACACGAAAGTTCATCGAGTTGACGAAGTTTTCTTGGTCTTGAGCTGGTGAATGACATCCTTAACATTTCTCAATATGGAAAGAGGTTGGCTCCCTTCATCAGCCATACTGAAATAGTGTTTCTCTCTGCTGTCATGACTACCTGTGACTTTGTTTCCTGTTCCGTTCATGTGATCGTCATGGCGCTTATTCCACCTTTCAATAATCTCATCTCCGTCCGTCAAGATGCTTTCATCTATAGCAACATATTTCGGCTCGCGGTCCGAAGCCTTTTCGGCATGCGTTTAGCTTCTCAGAGAACCTTCGAGTTTCTTGGCAACGATGCAGCTGCTCAATTTCTCGACATTCCGCTTCTTTCCGGCGGCGCTTTTTGCCATGGAATTGTCACAACATTTGGGTTTGAGTTAGGTCCTTGCGCATGATATGTGTAATCTGACTGTCTCCCACAGGATGATTACTATTTCCTGTCAGTAAAGTAAATGATTATAGCAAAAACACGTGTACATCCTACTTCAACAAGGCCACTGCCCGGCTTTCGAAGCGTCTGGCAATTCGAAGCAGCAATGAACAATAAAGTGGATGGATCGGAAACTTTTTGCTGAATTAATCTGTGTATAAGAGGTATGTATGCAAATTCTGTATTTGGGTACATTATTAACGCAGTCAGGCCAAAAGCAACTAAACCAAAGTCCACAAGGTCAGAAAGGTCAACGGATTTTGAGTTCAAAAGATCTCCTAACCGATTCGTCAGTATGGACTATGGCTTAAGGCCATCTATCAAGGGAAGGGAACATATAAGTAGAACATCATAGAGTCGAATGCGTATAAAAACAAACTTTTGTATAGTTATGCTGTAAGACATTGGCGAACAAGAAGAGGCTCGGTCAGAAATTTTTCATGATATTATCAACCAAATTTAAAAAATATATAATCCGTTCCAAATTACATGGAATCAGCTTGTTCACGTATGTATTTTTATGTGCCGGATTATTGGTTTAAAACTGTACTGATTTTTCAACCTTCAGGCTGTTGGCTGGCTACCTCCTGAAACGCCTCGTTGATGCTGTTCACGGTGAGCGAGGTCTTTCCACAACTCTTGTTCCAAATGCATAAGTACGACAATTAATGGTTGATGTTTCGAACATTTATAACTTCTGGGGAATAGATACATAATTCAAAAATATGTCACCCTACACAAACAGTGTTTTGTTTTTTTATGGTACAGTATTTCAATAAAGTTCTCGAAAATCCGCTGGAAGTTTCCCCAGTAGTTTGACGAAATACATTTTTAATTTCCATCAGAAATTCCTTCAGGAGGTCATCAATTCCTTCTTTTTTTTTCATAATTGTAATTGTAATGTTTCTTTTTTGTTTTATTCTTAAATATTCTCGGACTCCACAAATAAAGCTTGCAACAATTTTGACTGAAAAATGATATTTTTTTTATAAAAACGATGAGAACAGCCTCCAAGAATTCTTTCAGATGTTCCTCATGGAAACCAGTAAGAAATCCTATCAGACTAACTTCTATGAATTCTGCCGTTGAAAATTCTACAAAAACAGCTCATGAGCTCATGTGCTCAATAATAACGCAAACCATTGTGCAAGACACATTGGCAACAATTTCCTTCAGATGTATCGATTCTCCACCGTAAATTGTGCTAGAAACTTAATGCAAAAAATGACACTAAATTTTTATTTGATAATAAATCTTCGAGCTGATAATCAATTTTTAATTGATCTTGGATTTTTTCTTTGAGTTTATCTCAAGGTGTTTTTCGTACTATAAAATCCTATAAAAAATTTTACATTTTAAAAGAATTGTGTTTAAAAAGTTCCGTTGGAAATTCTTTCAGGCACAAAACAAAAACTAAAGCATTCCAAAAGTTGTTAAAACGAAAAAAAATATTAACACATCTGGGCTTTTCAATGGTAATTCCAGTGGATACATCAAAAAGATTTTTTCAAAAATCTAAGAAGAACTGTTTACAGTATTCCTGAAGAAACCTAACTTATGAAATTATAAAGAAACCTTAAAAAACAATTTGACAGACAATTTTTAGAGTTATTTCTGAAAAAACTCCTACTAAAAGAATTCATTATAGAACCCCTGAAGTTATCGTTGAAAAAATGAATAAATTAAGTAAAAGCAAAATTACTTTTGGAAGTCTAGGTGAAATATCAACGAGGTTTCTTGAGTGTATTTCAAAAAACACTGAAAAACTCTTAAAGAATGTTTAATCGAAATTCAGGAAGAATCTCGTAAAGATGCATATTTTAGCAGAAGGTGGAAGTCCAAAAAATATTTTCTCTGCTCTCGTCGGTTTTAGACGTTCGATGTATTCAGAGAAGTTATTCGTAATTGAATTTTGCATCTGTGAGGAAAAAGTTGAATAGAGGTTCCCTCATTTAGGTATAAATGCTCACTTAAACTTTTTTGTTCGAAGAAATTCGTGGATGCTCTATTCTGCAAACTTTTAGAAAATGTTATTGTGAACAACTTAGCCGAAGACACTTTTGACCTAACGCTTCATTCGAGCTGAGGAAATTGATTCCGAAAGTTTTAATTTAGGGTGGACCTGAAAAATCAGTTATTTTGGTCTAACTCTTTTGTTTTAATTTTACGTGAATGTGGTCTTGAGAAGAGCTGCAGAGGAGGTGATAATACACATTTTTTAAACATTGAAAGTTTATATTTTTTTTATTTTGAAGTTATAAGCAAATTTTAGTGAAATGCTCTGAAATCTTTAGACGCCCATTACTCATGGAGTTGATTTGATACATTTTTTCCATAAAGTTTCACATTTCTCCATACAGTAACACATGGAAAAGTTGTAGATCTAACAAAAACCTACAGTTTTGCTTAAGGAAGCACGCCGGTAACTTTAAAATCTTGTGAAAAACAGGCAAAAGTAAATTTTCTCAATTTACAAAAATGACATTCTCGAAGTTTTTGCAGAAAACTGCAGAAAAAGTTGCCTTATGCAAGGGCCTTTTGAATGCTGCTAAAATAAAATAAATATATCGCTCCAACTCCATGAGTTATGGACATCTATACATTTCATGGTTTTTCACTTAAACTTGCTTATAACTTCGAAATCAAAAGAATTACAAATTCGAAATATCAAGCAAAAATGCGTATTTTTACTTCATCTACAACTCTTTTGGAGACCACATTCACGCCAAACTGAAAACAAAAAAGTTAGACCAAAACATTTTTCGAGTCCACCCTAAGTTAAAACTTTAAGAATCAATGAACTTTGCTCAAATTAAGAGTTAGATCAAAAGTGTCTTCGACAAAACTGTTTAAACAACATTTTCCAAAAGTTTGCAGAAGAGTGCAGCCACAAATTCCATCAAACAAAAACAATGAGTCAAAATTTGAATTTAAATAAGGACCACTCTATTCAACTTATTTCTTAGAAGATGCAAAACTCAATTACGAATAACTTCTCTGAAGTCATCATACATCCTAAATCGACGAGAACAGAGAAAACTCTTTTTTCCTGCTAAATTTTCAATTCGGACCATTGTGCAATGGTGCAATTCCAACACGCAAAAAAATTGTGCGGTAAAAACTACCATTTTAGGGGGTTAACTTAAGCGCTCGCACCGGCAATTTTCAGCAGACCAGAAATGCGCTTGATTTTACCATGTCTGTAGTAGGAATCAGATTGTTGTAAATTATTTCTGTCAAATGTACCAGTTATGCGGTGGGGTGTACCGTAAACATAGTAAATTGGTCTGAATTTCCATGGTAGTTTTAAGAATGGGCGTAGTCAGCTAAAATAGTAATTTTTACCACAAAATTTTTTTCCGTGAAGAAAAATCGATTGAAAAACGATAGGACTGGAAAAATACTAGAACTGAATCCTTAATAAAATTTACTATGAACTTCCGGAGAAATGTGGGAAAATATAGGTACTAGTTTTCCTTGGGGTTCTGTCCTAACGTCCAACGCTCGGTCATAGTAATCATCGTCATCATCGAAACTTCAGAAGCAGTTTTTCTGTTCAAAACTAAAAAAAAAAAATTCAAAAAAAATGTGTTCACTGTGTTTCGGTTGGAGAATAGAATACATTGAACACATTTTCCTGTAAATTTTCTTGGTTTGGAACGAAAAAACTGCTTTTGAAAATTCCAAAACAATGACGGATCCTGCCCCCTTCAAATTTCTAGAGCAAATCAAGTTTTAATCTCTGGAGGAATGTGTCGATAGAACAATTGCAATGGTAAAATATCTAATGGAAACATTAGAAACAGTCTGAAAAGGCTCATGCGAGATTTGATTAATAAAATCCTGTACGATTTCTTACAAAAAAATCTAAAAAATTTAAGAAGAAATCCTAGAAAGAAATACATTGAAAGAGTCTAATCAGAAAAATTTTGAAGGATCAGTTGTAGCATTATTTGAATTATTCACTGTCAACATTGTTGAAGAAAATGTTTATTCAAACTATGGTGAAACCTTAAGTAATTTAAGAAAAATCCCTTAAGGCTAAGCTAATGTAACCTGTAGAGAAACTGTGACAAGAATCCTCGCAAAATAAACATACCCAATACTAGAAAAAATTACCGTACTCCGTTAATTTATTTTACCAAACTGTTCAGCTGTTGAGATATTATAGGAAAAATAATTTAAGTGTGTATGCAGACAATCCTGAAGCAATTATTTGATGAACTTTTAAAAAATTTAAGTACTATTCCATGCAGGAATATTTGAAAGAATTTTAGATGAATCCCAGCATAAAAAAATGTGATATCTGAAGGAACCCTTCAAAGATAATTCTTAGACAGATCCAAAAATTTTACGTTTGCAATTTAAAATTTCTGAAAACTGTTTTTTTTTTCATAGAAATATGATACAAAATTATATGTCCACAAAAATGTCAAAATATGAAATGACTTAAAATTCACAAACACTTCGAAATTCATAGTAACAGGGTCCTAAAGCCCTGTCCAAATTGTATAACCTAATGCCTAAGTTTAGGCCAAAAACATGTGTTTACTCAATTTTTAATTGTTTTTTACTGGTTTAAATCCAAAAAAAATAAATTTTTCCTGTTTTTGAAATTTTGTCACACCGCTTCCGAAATGTCAGATAGGAACAGCTCCAGTGTTAAAAAGTTGAACCCCTGTTATGTTTTTGTCGACTAAGTGAACGTCAAACATGATCAAAAATTTTAAGGTTATTAAATTTTAAATATAATACAGCTGTTATTTGATCAAGAAAATTTGCCAAAGTAGTAGCAAGAAATATGCGATAAATGCGCAGCTTTTCAACAAGTTGTTCCTAGTTGGAACGTAACGCCAGAACGAAGATAACAGTAACCTTAAAACAGAAGAACAATCAAAATTTAATCTCAAAGGGAAGAAAAAATTCTATCCAATATAACAACAATTGACCATTCCAGTAAAACAAATTCTCCGGCTTCATAACTTCTTCAGGCCACAATCTATTTTGTCAGTCGCGACCATTTTTGAAAATGCAGAGGATTCCTTGGCCTCGAATAGCAATGGTTGTCTAATTTACATTTCTTTCTTTCCCCGAATACTACAAGGACGTGGCTGAGTTTGTTATTAATATCCCAGTTTTGAGAACTCGATTTGTGCTTTTTGAAAATATTTAGCTACTACCTAGTCCTATTTATTGAATTTCTTCACCATTTCGATTGTTCTGGTCAGTTTCAGGAAATGCTCGTACTTCTAATGAGCTAAAAAAATAACTTCACAAATAAGCTTTATCAGTCCTCCATCATCAGTTCATACTTTATTTGCTAAACAAAACATTGTCCAAACAAAACCTCAATTTCAATTGTTACGTAAGATACACCTTTCGAAACCAAAGTCCACTCTCAGTACCAACAACCGCCAGTCGCACTCGGTACACTTTGTTTTGATTTCGAAAGGCGTCGCAAAATCAACCGGGCCAACACCCTCTCACTCTCAGAGCCCTGCGCCCAGGCCCAGCCAATTCAGTAGTGCCACAACTGGAGCGGATTAAATTTGTTTTAATTGACGAAATCAGGACCTCTCAGTGGGCCTTTCGGACGTATGTCTTTTTTTTTTTGTTCCACTCTTTTGCGACCCTCCCAAACGAAGACGCCTTTTACTTTTCAACCTGACGCGCGGCGTAATTACGAAGGGCAAAAGTGAATGTTGGCCTCTCCCGAGTATGCCAGGTTATTGAGATCAACAATCGACCAACCGTCCGACCGAACCGACTACGTGGCCTGACCATCTCCAATCAACCAGCTTGCCCCAAAAGTGTTCTGAACTGTTGTAACAACGGGTAGGGTCCCAGAAACAAATAATACATCGTTCACTGACCACCACGGGGGGACCTCAGAGACGAGAGGATCCTCAAGTACAGTAAAACAACATTCGCGCCCTGTAACAGTTTGGCAGAAATGGTCTTAACCCTGTGCTCCGGTTGCAGATGTGAAAGGCTCTTCGGATTCCGAAAGTAACTGTAACAGAGCAGCGCGGCAGCGATCACTTTCTTATTATGACCTCCCGGGACTTCCCTTCATACCCAATCCGTGCCATTCGTCGCCGGGCGGGCGATGTCAATGATTACCTCCCATAATAAATTGTTTATCAACCTGTCTCGGTTCGAGTCCGCATCAGCGTAGCACCTCCAACTCCAACTCAGAAGCAGGGTGAATTTAAACCGTAACAAAGCTGGCTTAAAAGACAATAAATTGTGAATTTTACGACTTTTGCCCGCAAAGCCTAGAAGAAACGATCGGCCTCAGAGTTGATACGAGTAGCTGCTGCTGCTCCTGGACCGCTATTCCACCACCCCCTTTGAGGCGGTTCGAGGAAAGGGAAGCAACGCGCGAACAGGTTGAATACAAAATTCAAAATAAATCGATCGACGACTGTGACCGTGCGTACCTGAGAATATGCGGTGCAAAAAAAAAAACAGAAGGAAAAATGGCAGCTACACCATACAGCAGGGTGCGTTCGAAAATCTGATCGCGTACGTGCGACGACAGCCGACAACCGACTCTCTATGGCAATGTTTCTCAAACTGAGTTGACAAACGGCTCTGGAATTCTTCTTGGCGAAATATCAAACAACTTGAAATCAGTGTACTTTGTACTGTCATGCTGTATCTACACAATTTGTTTTCTGATGACAGTAGTTAGTTTTGAAGCAATAGAATTGTTCTGTTCGATTCAAGAGAGAAAACAAAGAGTGCCGCCTATCGTACGCAGTTGTTCCGAATTTGAGGGATTTAGGCAGGAGATCTTGCAGAAGAAATTCAGAGAAATAAGACTGTCGTTTGCCAGAAACTCTCGCGAATCGCGAACTTCTTCTCAAACAACTTGAAGAGAAGCATCAAATTTTTTTTTACATGTGACTACAATACTGAACGTTTTTTCAAGGTTGTCTAAAAAAGTCTGTCAAGTGACCTGAACTCGCCTAAAGAAACCAAAAATTGAATAAATTTTCCCCAGTTCAAGTAATCATTATGAAAAAGAGAAGTCAATCTGGCATTCTCCGAAAAGGGCTTACTGAAGAATATTATTCAGTTCGCTTTAACAAAAGTGATCAAGAAAATATTAAAGCTTTAGAAAAAAAACATAAGATCGATGTTCATGGGAACAATTCCACAAACCTAGATTAAATTTTCAGAACCCCACTCAGTACCGTCTGTGCCAAAAGTGGGGTCATGGTTTCAAACATTGCCGCATGGATGCTAAATGCATGATTTACGGAGGTTCTTCTCACGCTAAGGATGTCAGTCCTGTGCAGGAAGATTCCAAGAAGTTTGTATGCGCAAATTGCGTGTGGCAATCATAAGTCTAACTTTTGGGATTGTCTTTCCCGCAAACGAATGTGCGTCATGTTTGGATGACCCATAGCGCAACCAGGATTTGGCTCCAGGGGGGGTTTTGTAAACTTAAAGACAATGTTTTTTTTTTTTTGGTAAGGTAAAACTAAGGTAAAAAATTTCGAGCAGAAAAATATAAACGATAAGATTAACATTGAAAAAACAAACTTAAACTTGTTTCGTCCATAAAAACTACAGCTTTCGTTGTTCGAAATTCCATCCAAGCTATATTTCGGTGCGCATATATTAGCGTGATGGCCTTTAATAACTCTTCGCTTGTGCTGTTTCTTAAATACGTTTTAAGTCGTTGCAAAATTACTGTAAGAAGTTTTGCGATTATAATTTGCAGTTGGTCGAATGCACATCTTTCCTAGAATTTATATTTCTAATCATCGAAACGAAAGAATTGCTTCTCCAGAAATCCTCGTTCTCTCTGAGGGTCATGGCTGAGGCTAGATGCTGAACCGACTAAAATATATATGAAGCATCCGATTTTGCGTCAATCAGCTGTTAAAAATATCTTAATTTACATACATATTTACATGTAAAAAAAAATTTTTTTCAGTTACGCCCTTTTGATGGTATATGTCCACAAGTTCGAAGGTATTTCGAGATATTGAAACGGGTTTTCATCAACCGTTATTATCAGGAGAAATATATAATCGAAACAAGGATTAAGGATAGCTTGTTCAGTTATTTCTAACCTCTGAGAGGAGTTTAAAAGGAAAAGATTGACAAAATTTGAGTTGGGCGTAACTATCAAAACCATTGATTTCAAATAGATCAATGAGACATTCTAATACCGTTAAGCATATACAAATGTTTGCAATGACAAACTTCAACAACATGCCACAAAAGTCCTTAACAATTAATTGATTTTCCGCAGGCTCAAGTGCCATAAGGCATCACGGAGCCAATTTCATCATGTAAATAAAAATTTAATCATGTGTAATAAAAAAAATAAGTTGAGTAGCACAATATTCTGGATAGTTTTCTGAATTTATGTACTCACGATCATGTACGGATAGATATCCGACATGATTTGTGTTGCTACTTACACTAAAAGACTGTATAAGTAGTGTATGGAACAGCATGAAATCAATAACGTGGAAAGCAGCGATACAAAATGCATCCGTTATTTCTCTGATCAATAGAATTCAAAATTCTAACACTTACAAAGCTCTGTTTTAAATACAGAAGGATCCCGTTTTTTGCATGCTTCGTTTTTTGACATGCTCCATTTATAGCACCCCCCAATTTTGGCAACATTTTTGAATACCATTAAAAATTGTAAGTTTTAGCAAATATCATCGTGTCTGTTGCTTTAGTCATTCGAATAACAGGGCAGCAACACACCGACTACATTACGGAGCTCCATTTTCGTCGATATTCCTCCAAATCCCACCAACTCTCGTAAGCGCCTTCTGGTTATTGATCATGCATTCGCAATGATTTTTAGTGGTATTATGAGCAGTTCTGGCGAAATTTTGGGGATTTTGAAAAGTAGCGCGTTCCTGTAGAACCCTTACGAGCATCAGAAGATTTATATAAGGCTCTTGAGGTTTCATAGCAAGATCCTAAAAATTTTCGTTGATTTTGTAAGGTTGGTTTACAGCACATGTCGAGCTCATTTTAAACTTCAAATAAAAATTATTAGCTTGTTTGTGTATTCTACAAAAAAACGAGCCGAATTTATGGATCATGACAAGTAGTAGTTTATGTTTGCGCATTTGATTGCAGTTAATCGTTCGTTATGAGAAGCTTTGCTTTATTAGAAACATAAATTAATTCTAAGCTTACCGATTTTTGTTTAACACTAGAGCCTAAAGGTTAAACTGATTTTTAATGTTTATCAAAAAAAAAACTCATGCCGTTTTGTAATACCCAGCGTCTTTGTTTTGTAAGTACGTTTTGTAAGAATACGGTAATACATTTTATTTTTTGTGTTCTCATACAGTTTTGAGGAAAAGTTCAGTTCTAGAAAAGGCTTCTGAAAGTCATTGAAGACATTTAAGCTATAAAAAGTACAGGGGATAGGCAAAATGATTGAGATAGGCAAAATTTTGTCCAAATTCAAATGCTTATAACTTTATGAAAAATGGATGAAATTGGATGCATCTGGAAGCAGTCGACGGCAAATTTGGTCCAGTTTTAGGAACTTTCTGAGCCACTGGACACCGGAGATGTTCCGGATTTTCTGAGGTCATGTCCAAATGTCATTTTTTCTGTCGCTTGTATTTTTGTGCGGTGTAAAGTTAGATAGATGTTTGCAATTTTCCTAGAAACTAGAACTAATAGGAAGTTGAATGCCACCGGACGAATTAAGATTGGTTGGAAATCTTCAGAAATATGACCATTTCCGTAAAACTGGTTCCGGAAAGCATGGTCAGTCATGTTTGTATTTCAAATCATGTAAATATTATCCGGAGCTATATCCAAGCGGACAGCAACCTTAAAAATGATGTTTCCTGCAGCGTATTCAGAACCATTAGATGCACAGACCACTCTATAGAAGGTTCCAGGTACCCCGGGGGAAGTGGTCAATTAGGAACATATCCGGAACCATATCAATATGGGCATAAAACTTCATGATTTTCAAAGGTCATGCTTTCCGAAGCATTTCCAGCATCGCCGGCTGCCATGACCACTTTATAGTAGGTTCCAGGTGCCCCGGGGGATGTGGCCAATTCAAAACATGCCCGAAAACACATCAATATGGGTATAAACATCAAGATTTTTGAAGGTGATGCTAATAGAAGTATTTACAGCGCAACTTATTTATACGACCACTGTATAGTAGGTTCCATGGGCCCTGGGGGATGAGGTCATGTTTCGAATTGGCCACATCTCTAGGAGCCCCTGGAATCTACTATAGAGTGGTTATTACATCATGTGGTTCTGAAAATGATCGCCATTTTCCAAGTCCCATGGATCTTACTGTTTATGGTAGAATGTGATTCTAAACAGATGAACGGACATGTTCCGAATCGGCCACATTCCCCGGGGCACCTGGAACCTACTATAAAGTGGTCATGGCAGCCGGTGATGCTGGAAATGCTTCGGAAAGCATAACCTTTAAAAATCATGAAGTTTGATGCCCATATTGATATGGTTCCGGATATGTTCCTAATTGACCACTTCCCCCAGGGTACTTGGAACCTTCTATAGTGTAGTCTGTGCATCTAATGGTTCTGAATATGCTGCAGGAATCATCATTTTTAAGGTTAGTGTCCGCTTGGATATAGCTCCGTATAATATTAACATGATTGGAAATACAAACATGACTGACCATGCTTTCAAGAACCAGTTTTACGGAAATGGTCATATTTCTGAAGATTTCCAACAAATCTTAATTCATCCGGTGGCATTCAACTTCCTATTAGTTCTAGTTTCTAGGAAAATTGCAAACATCTATCGAACTTTACACCGCACAAAAATAGAAGCGACAGAAAAAATGACATTTGGACATGACCTCAGAAAATCCGGAACATCTCCGGTGTCCAGTGGCAAATATGCATGGCCAAGGAAGTTCCTAAAACTGGACCAAATTTGCCGTCGACTGCTTCCAGATGCATCCAATTTCATCCATTTTTCATAAAGTTATAAGCATTTGAATTTGGGCAAAATTTTGCCTATCTCAATCATTTTGCCTATCCCCTGTATGTAGAACGTTTGTCACAATTATGGGGTTATAGATTCGTAGCATAGTCTATGGATATCTGCTTCGAAGTGAACCGTTCCGATGTCCCAATGCCATAAAGTTTCATAAGGATGATTTAATAACATTCTAATGATATGTTCAAAACCAATAGTAGAAGAATCATATTAAAAAAAGGATCAAATTTTGGTAACTGAAAATTTTGACTTTGTTGCCAAGTACGGAATTCCATTATATTTTGCCTTCGTCAGCTTTACTGGCCATGAGCCTACACTTCATAGGCACTGTTTGCGATCGATTTAAATGAAAGTTTCTGAAGAAATATTCAGTTGTATATTATTCAAACAAAGTTATAGTAGACCAGCAAAATAACCAACTAGGCCATAGAACAATTTACGATTTTCGGGTAATCAAAACTAAAAGTTTCCCAGAATCCATTAACAACTCTGTATGAACAATTTGTTTTAATCTTTTTAAGATTCTACTTCATAACCCCGAATGCCGTACATCCTAAGACCACCACCAAGAATTTCTAATATAAATTTATAATTTTAAAACCATGGATATCCTGGTTATCGTCCATACTTAATGCATGAAAAAAGTACCGAACGAACATGTTTTTGAAAATTTTTACTATGCAAACATCGTCAGATTGGCGAGAAAATAAAACGATTAGATTTTTATAATTAGTTGTTCATGGCATAAAGTGCCACGGGTTACAATTTGCGAAACATCCAAATGTAGTGATGGGTGGTACAAATTATCACAAAAGTATGACAGTGACTTACAGTATCAACTTTTACGTGTAGCAAATTTCATTCATTCCAACAAATCTGAAGGATTTTCTAGACATAGAAAAAGCATTGACGGTGTTTGGCATGAGAGCTTTGTTGTAAAATAGAAAACTTCAATTTTCCAACATACATTGTTAGAGAAATCTATAATTATTTGTCAAATTGTGCCCTTCAATTTGATTATTACAATTCTAAGTCTGAAAAACTTCCTGTAAAGGCTGGTGTTCCTCAAAGCAGCATTTTGGGACCAATATTATACACTATTTTCACATCTGATTTACCTGATTTACCTCAGGGATTTCATCAATCTTTGTTTGCGGATGACACAGGCCTCTCCGCCAAACGACAAGGCCAGAGGATCATATGCTGTAGTAGTTTGCAAAAAAGTTTTGATAATCTGCTCAAACAATTTAAACTCTCTTAACCAAATTACCTGCTAAAAACAATTTGACAATCCCTGTGCGCGGATTGCCGCGCGTACACCACATAAACCCATCCAGAAGTTAGCGATCGGCAGGGTGGTGATCTTCCCCCAATACCTGTCCCACATCTCGCCTCACAAATGGACATTCTCCAAAACAGGAGGAACAAGAGGACGGATTGTGTCTTGCTTGCTGGCGAGGTTCGCGACACGCACGGGCAGAACAAAACCCCGTCAATTGAACGCGCTTAATTGGTTGTACACTTGTTGACACTGCGAATGAGGATGGGAGGATCGAATCTCGGATTGGGGGGTGAGGTTGGCGCGGCGAAGACGCTGCTATAATGTAGGCAATGTTATATGGTCGATGACATCGGCTTAAGCAGGGGGCCTACTGTTGATCATCACACTACAAGCCAACCAAAGAGCCAGGTGGGAATGTTTGACTTTTCGGACGAATTTGTTACCGAATTTTATTGCCGTGGCGAATCCGGAGGTAATCCTTAACAGGCTTTCGCGGGATTTTATCGCTATTGGAGGTGAAATTGTTTTGAGGATTCAATTTGGAGTGCATTTTTACGGTTTGCGAGAAGTGGTTGCTTTTTTCTTTCTTCTGGGCCGTAGAAATTCCATTCCAGTGAGATAAAGCGATTAATTAGCAGCGTACAGAAGTAAGACATAAAAACATAAAATTTAAATTTTAGTGTTAATATTGCATATCAATTTTTGTAAATTAGGTTATAATTGTTTCGTAAAAATGCTTCGAATTCAGTGCACTTGATACTGATAACAAACGAACTTTTAAACCTTTGAGTATAACAAACAATAATCTAATCAACAATTAACTTGTTCACTCCACATTTCAATAATTAAATCCTCTACCGGCTGCATCAATTTTTACCACAAAAGAATATTTAAATCGCTATGACTAATTTGCATTTCGAAATTTTTGCTCCATTTTTCCACAACTTCTCAAAATAAAACTTCAGCTTTCAGAATCTGGGTAAATTTTGAACCAATGTTCAGGTTTTGAAAATATTCCGAAATTTCTTGATAGACCAACGCCTCGCCATAACCCACGTGAACATCTCAGGATACCGTTTTTTTTTTTTTCTATTTCTCATTCGCTTTTGAATAAAATAGTTCGGCAGTGTTAGAAAAACTCATGAATAACGATCGATAAATGTATTAATAAGTGAGTCAAGAATGATGTGAAATAATTCGTAAAATGTTTAAAGGATTTACTGAAGGAACAGCTTGACGATATTTCAGAATCTGTTTGTCGCAGACATTGAACCCAAACGCTCTGGGTTAGAAATCTGACGCATTACTCACTCACTGAGTTCATTGAAAATCCTTTTCTTATGGAACATTTTTACGATTGTTCTCATCGATTGACAATAAATATTAGTGCAAATAAAATTAAGAAAACTCAATTAAAATTTACAATCCGATTTCCCTTTTTTTTGTTTTTTTTTTACGAAATTATAAAAGAAAGCAACTTAGCTTATGAAAATAACCATAACACAAACCTCATAAATCTTTCAATATTGCCGCCTTGATACCGTTGAGGGACATCACCATTCAATAAACCATCTTATTACCTTTTAAAACTGGTTGGCGCCGCATTCTTACGAATGTTCAAAGGACGTCTTCTCCTCCAAAACTGAGCTATTATGAATACGAATGGAATTTTTATTGCGATCCCGAACGCGGATCAACCATAATCGGATCATATACCTAACTGTCAAGCAGTGGCATAGCGGCCATTCGAATTCCTACTACGACATCCAAAATAAACCTCGCACAACCTCCAAAGGCAACCGCGTTCCGTTCCGCCAGGCCGGGCGATCACTCTATTGACATTTTGAACATTTGTTTTTCAACGATGCCACTTCTAGTTAACCTCCCGCGGCCATGAATTCCGCTCCCCATAGGTCACGATTTGCAAAGCAATTACAATTACTCACCACATTTTCCGACCGTCCGACCGACCGTTGGCATCGCGCGCGGACGACACCGACGACTACGCTACGCCTATACCTATGCAGTGCTCCTAGAGGTGTAGATGGTATGCTGGCTTTGCTTCAGCGCCCGCACAGTGGCGCATGATCGGACAAAACCTCAAAAGTTCTTAGAATGGCTTGTAACATTTTTTTAAGATTTATGTACCTTTGAATAACACAGCGTAACAAAAATGACATTTTTGCGTGTCTCAAGGATCAAATTATGTGTCTCTAGTAGATTTGGGGTTGCTGTATCTGATGCCGTTCTCAGAAACGTTCCAGCACGTCACAATTTTTAGCTACAGGTCGCTAAAGTTGCAAAAAACACTGTTTTTACTAATGTTTACATGAAATTTAAAATATGATATAACAAACTTTTTTGTTATCTAATCCACCAAGCATGCAAAACATTACTTTAATTTTAATTTCATATATAATTTAGTTGAATTTGCACGATTAAATTTATATTATTGATTTTTCCAACATGTTTGCAGTTTCCACACAAAATTCATCGTTTCTCTTATATGGCAAAATGCAAAACTTTTCGAAACCATCAAAAAATAACTTTTGAGCATCGAGAGTATTATAAACTTTATTGGCAATCAATGTTATACACATGAAGTTTCAATTCTGTGACAAATTAAGCGAATGAATTACCGTACAAGCTGACAAACTTGCATGCAAGTTGGGTGAAGTAGTCAAATTTCGCATTTTCAACAGCAAATATCTCAAAAACTAGACGTGATACGACATTTTTGAAAACGGCAATGGTTTCAGCAATTCAAAATTAGGTAAATAGCGGTATTTTGGTGCTAGAGACAAAATCGTGTTCCGCAGGGTAATGTTTCCCTAAGATTTTCAAAGGATGGAGGAGACTTGACAGGCGACTGTAAGAATATGATTGATAGGTGAAAGCAGTACTACAATGATTACATGAATGGTGCAGAAATGGAACACGAAGGCAGAAGAAGAAGTAGTTTAATCGATACGGTTGATCCTCAGTACGCACTACCTTCGTCGATTTAAAAGCGGACTATGATACTACCGACCACGAAGACCTATGAAAAAATATGGACGAGAACGGGTTTCTCAGGAAACTGACTAGACTGATCAATGCAAAGATGAAGAGTGTACAGTATTGTGTGAAGTTAAACGGTGCGTTACACTGCGTAAAAAAATAACATTTTTGCGTGTCTCAAGGATCAAATTATGTGTCTCTAGTAAATTTGGAATTGAATGAATGCCATTCTCAGAAATGTTCCAGCACGTCACAGTTTGAAGCTACAGGTCACCAAAGTTGTGTAAACACTGGTTTAATTGTTGTTTACATGAAATTTAAAGCATGATTCATCAAACTTTTTAGTAATGTAATCCACCATGCATGCAAAATAGGACTCCAGCTTTCATTCAAGATCAGGGTGTCGGTACTGATGGTTGTAATATACCAGTAGATTAGACTATGGAATAAAACTTACATTTTTCGATAAAAACGACATGCGCTATTTTTGGTGTATAGATCGCCTCTAGTTTAGTAGATTTGTTCATATGTATGAAAATGATGGAAAGTCCCAGAGGCCATATTTATGCTTCTTTTGAAAGACATAAGTTGCTGTTTCAAGGGAAAAATGTTAAACCTATGTTTAAATTGACTATTTTGTTTAAAACTCCTTGTATCATTTCCGAACGTCTACAACTGGAGCACTAGTGGCTCAAGCGATTTAATGCTCAAAAAATAATGTTGTGACTCTTTTTATGTTTTTCCATATAAAAGAGGCTGAAATCTTTCTGTTGACGTCAAAAGAATTCTGTTAAGGCTTCTCGTTATTATGTTATGATTTTCCATAGCTTAGGTAGTCAACTAATGGCACCGGCACCCTAATTTCGTTTAGTACGATTATATTTAGATTAAATCTACTCTTTCTTCAGACTTTCAGTCTCCATACAAACTTCTTCGTTTTTCTGATATGGCGAAATACAAAACTTTTCTAAATCATCAAAAAGTTACTTTTGATTATCAAAAGTACAGTAAACTTTATTGATAAGTATCGTTTAACACATGAAGCTGGAATTCTGAGTCAAATTCAGCAAATAAATTGCTTTACAAGCTTGTGTGGGACAAGATGGCAACAGTGTTTGTGTCGTCCCGGTCCGGTCGTCGCTCACCGATCAATCAGTCACAGTGGAGTGAATTACAAAGGATGACGTGTGTTCCCTTCCGAAGCGGTTGTCTGCGTGATGGGTAATTTCTAGGGACAATGGAAATTCGCGGCAATATTCCTGAAATTGCGCGTTTGAACTAGGCGATTAATTCAAAATTTCGCGGTTTTCTCGTGGTCCCAAAATGTTGACCATGTTTACACAAAAATACACATTTTCAGTCAAAATCGCTTTTGTATGTGTAAATTTCTTGGAATTTCACTATATATTTTTTTTGCAATTACTTATTAGTTTACAAATTAAAAAGATAAGTTGAATATCAGAGTTATAATGTAAAATTCAAAACAAAAATGGCAAGTTGCTGGCTTGCCATTTTTGTTTTGAATTTTACATTATAACTCAGACTTCCAAGTTAAAACTAAACGATTGGACATTTAAAAAAAAAATCCACTTCAAGATAAATAAACCATTTTCATAAAAAAATGAATTCACATTCACATAAATTTCACGGCGATTCGTGGCTTCCGCAAAAACGCGAATTTGCATTGTCCCTAGTGATTTCCCAGTTACAGTTGGATGTTGCACATTGGCGACTGTGACAGGTTTTGCTACAGTTATTTTTGTTCACTTTCATAGCAAACAAATTAAACTTTTCAATGAAAATTTATCTAACAGAAATCACACATTGCGTAGTGCACAGTGTAATAAATCTAGTGCGACCGCGACGAAGCAAACCAAGATGGCTGGTAGGTATGTTTGATCATGTTGGATCAAATTGAGAGAACCACTACAGCTTGTAAACAAACAGAGCGAGTTGAGAGGACCGTAGAAATCCGTAAATAGGGTAAGAGCGCGTTGAAAGGACCGCCCCCTTTGACTAATAGCTAAAAGTGGATTGGAAGGACCGCATGTAGATTGATTGATAGCGAGTTGAGAGGACCGCTGAGATAGGAAAATAGAGTAAGTGCGCGTTGTGAGGACCGCTACCTGTCACTGACATTGTAAAACGAGTTGACAGGACAACATAAATTAGTAAATAGGGCAAGAGCGTGTTGTGAGAACCACCACGTTTGACTGATAATGGTAAATATTGAGTTGGGAGGACCACTTGAAAATTGAATAAAAGCAAGTTGGGAGGACAACTGAGATCAGAAGATAGGGTAAGTGTGCGTTTTGAGGACCGCGTATATGGTGATGTGAGTAGTAAGGATTGCTGAAATAAAAAATAGAGCGAGTGATCGCCAATTTTGATTTATATAGAAATTCACACCGATGATCGCTAGTAAATATTTAAATAACGAGTAAGACCGTAAGTGTGTGGGTGGGCGGTTTTGGGACCGCTTGTACATGGATTGATGGCTAGGTTTTCTAGAACTGCGCAATGTATTTAACGTTGTGAAAGGTTTATATCGGGATTTCAAAAGGATTGTATTTTGAAGACAGCTGCCAGCCACGTCATTTGGTGGACAAACTGCATTAGTTGTAGAAGAGATAGATACATAACGCAATGAGCGGATCACTGGCTTATCATATGTGATAGGAGAGTATAAAATTGGAGATATTGGAAACCCGTGTTGTATATTAAGTAGGATGAAGATGCAGTATAGGGATCGCCTATCATGACATGCGTTCTTTCGGATTTGTATTTTTTTTTTTTTTGCTTTGCTGGGAGGACAGAGACAAAACAAAGGGGTCCGTATGGTTAAGTTTCAGTTGATATTGCTGAGCCAGCGTTGTATATTTTGGTGGTTTGTTTCGTTATTTTTGCCATGAATGAAATTTTACTGCAGCGAGCTGTGAAGACCACCTAGGATCTTGATCTCATACCAGTGAAGCTTTGGGGTTGTGCTATCTGTATGGTGTTCAGGAGTGGTTACAGTCTGGAATTCTATAAATATTCCGCAAGCCTTTTATTTTCTTACTCTGGCAGCCTTGATGGAAGGAGGCATTTAATTATTCTTGGAATTTCCAACTACAGAGTGAAAAGAGATTCCAAAAGGCACTCATCAAAGACTGACACTTGCGGAAAATCTCGTGAGGAACTCACACAAAACCGAATGAATGATCGAAGTATGGATTGCATCGTGAGTGCGAATCGATGATGCATGATCAGAGACTTTGTTACGTTAAAAACCTGGATTCTCACCGTGTGTTGGTTTGTGCTAATCGAGTTCGCGAATCCATCTTACATGGGAGAAGTGGGTGTGACTGGATCGTTGGTTTGTTTTTGGCTAGAGATTTTATTTTATTTTGACTGGAGTTGTCACTTTCCATTGTGCTCATGGGCATGATATGCTTCTTTATCCAAGTCCTTGAAACAGCGTTGTGGATTCGGAAACTTTAGTGGTTTACCAAAGGGAGATAGGTGTTACGTTGAAGGATTTGGTATTCGACATGATTGTTGCATGAATAGTAATAAACCTGGATACAAGTTCGCTGAAATCGCCAAACTCTGCATTTTCAGCAGGCAATATCTCCACAACTAGACGTGCTGTAATATTTTTGAAAAAAGCAATGGTTTCAGCAACTTGAAATTGAGTTGATAGTGGTATTTTGGCGCTTAGGCCAAAATAATGTTCCGCAGTGTTGCCAGACTCGCATGAAGCACAAAGAAAACTGAAAACTGAAAGTGCCTGGGTTCCATTCCCGGTCGGTCCAGGATTTTTTCGTAATGGAAATTTCCTTGACTTCCCAGGGCATAGAGTATCATCGTACCTGCCACGCAATATACGAATGCAAAAATGGTAAATTTGGCAAAGAAAGCTCTCAGTTAATAACTGTGGAAGTGCTCATTAAGAACACTACGTTTGGAAGCAGGCTCTGTCCAAAGGAGGACGTTAATGCCAAGAATAAGACGAATGAAGCACACAACGGACTTCGACAAGGCGATGGTCATTTTTGCCTCTTGTTCACACACTTAACACACTACGGTGAATTTCACCGTAATCTCAACAGCTGAACAGTTCGGTGAAATAAAACAGCGTATTTCGTCGGAATTTAACGGATTACGGTGATTTTTTACCGAATACTGTAAAAATTTACCGTACTCCGTTAATTTATTTCACCGAACTGTTCAGCTGTTGAGATTTCACAGGAATCCGTAAAATAATTTAAGTGTGCAATATTACACTAGAAGGTATTATGGAACGGATGCTTTCACTTGAGGGCCCAATTTCAGAAGCACTTTGGTGATTGCTGAGCAGTATACCAGGCTAAAACGCGAAGCAGAAAACGATGGGCTGGAGGTGTTTGTATTTGGATTTCGCCTTCAATTATAAAAAATGTACTATCCCTATTCTATTCACCTTATCCTAAATTTGAAATGGGGCTTCGGCATACAAATATTATATAATCTGCATCAGTGAAGTTTGATGCGTATCTTCGAATGAGTTCAAGTAAATACTTCGAAAACGAAGTATCTGTTGGCTGGAATTCGAAGACTTATTATTGCCGGATGTCGTGTTCTCTAACGACTCCACAAAACCTTGAGGTAAACTTTATCCCCGCACTAAGTGTGCCATATTGGGGCCCAGATAGCCGTAGCGGTAAACGCGCAGCTATTCAGCATGACCATGCTGAGGGTCGTGGGTTCGAATCCCGCTGGTCGAGGATCTTTTCGGGTTGGAAATTTCCTCGATTCCCAGGGCATAGAGTATCTTCGTACCTGCCACACGATATACACATGCAAAAATGGTCAATCGGCAAAGAAATCTCTCAGTTAATAACTGTGGAAGTGCTCATAAGAACGCTAATCTGAGAAACAGGCTTTGTCCCAGTTGGGACGTAACGCCAAAAAGAAGAAGAAGTGTGCCATATTAGACTGGTCCTAAAACAAAAATGTTGTAAAACTCAACGGGACACCCCCGTGCCTTAAGGTAAGAAGAAAGCGTTCACAAAATTTCAACTCGATTGGTTGCTCCACCAGCTGGCGCATACAATTTGTAGTTTGTATAGGATATTCGTTTCAAATATATAGAGAATTGACCCAATGTCACTGTTTCGTTCCGTATAGTAGTATATCGCGTTCAATTTAGCCCAGAATGACAAATACACTAGTTGATACTAGAGATGGGCGATAAGAATCGGAACCATTCAAAAGAACCGGATCACTCAAAAGAACGAGTGATCCGTGGCTCTTTTTTCGCAAGAGTCGGTTCATTTGATCAGTATGGATCAGACAAAAAAAATGACGCAGATAAAGGACAAACCGATGCTTTTCCCCTATTCTACTTCGTTCGATTCTCGGCTTTATTATTACGCTTGACACGTGCCTTGCTTTATGCGCCACGGCACACATGCAAACACAGTTTGCTGCTTCTCCGCACTCTCATCATATATAGCCAAACAACTAACTTGCTCCGCTCACTTGCATACAGGCATATGAAGCATAGAAAGAAAAAGTGCTCACTTGAATGGCAAAGCACATTTTGCTTCTATCTCTCTTCTTAAGCATGTCGCGCAACAGGGAGTGAATCACTCTGTTTTCTGTTCGCTCTTTCTTTGCGAGCCGCTGAGCCACTGAACCGTTCAAAAGATCCGGTTCACTTATATGAGTGATTCGGGTCGGATCCGTTCACAGAAATGAACCGTTTTGCCCATCTCTAGTTGATACCCTAATAAACATAATTGCAGAAGGTTGTATCTAGATTTGAGCTCGTTTTCGTTAACATTTCAGTTATTGAAAGTTAGGCTTATATCAGCCTCCCGTAAAGTCACATATAGGCATGCGCCTTGTGCAGCAGCTCGCCCAGCGTCATAGGTGGCTATGATGCGCTTAGTGGCTATGTTGAGGAAATACAAAGCAGTATAGCATGAGCTCAGCAAATCTACTTCAAATAGTTAAAACACCAAATTTATCAATTTTAATCATGATACAAGCTTCTACAATATTGTTTGCTATGGTATCAAGTAGTGTTTTTGACATTCTGGATGCAATTGATCGCGATCAACGATTTACCTGAGCCAAACATTAGATGATGCGTTGAATCCCATATGTTTGAGCTGAAAATCCCATATTAACTTCAATTCAAATGCGCCAGCTCATGGAACGACCAAATGAGCTGAAACTTTCAGGAAGTCTTCTTCTAACTCTAAGGAATTATTCTGGAGGGTGCCCCGTGGAATTATACAACTTTAATTTTCTCTCATACTAAGCTGGGCCAGTCTAGTGCCATATACAAGCCGTTGATAAGAACAGTAATTCTACGGACATGAGACGTAGGAAATGCTCGAAGAGAACCTGTATATTCTAGGAGGTCATTAACGACGTAGACTATCTTTGCGGAGTATGTGAAAACGGCGTATGGAGAACAAGAATGAACTACGAGCTTGTGCAACCATACGGTGAACCCAGTACCCAGAAAATCGCCAAAACTGGAAGGGTACGGTGGGACAACAATCCCGCAAAAATGGGGTTCATCTCGGTTTCAGCCGGTAGGGGACGAAGAGGGGGTTCAACGAGCTTAATGAATGGGCCAATTAGAACAGATATTTGGAAGTGTGTGACGATCGAGGAACTGAAGGATTGAGCCATGGATTAAATTTGCCGGCGTAGCATTGTGGCGCAGGTCATCTCGAAGGGACTTGGTACCATCAAAAGTGAAAGTAAGTAAATATAACTGGCCTAACTCAAACAGCTGTATCCCAACGAACAGGTTCTATTTGAAAAGTATTACAACTTGCGAAACATTACTGATCATAGTGTAGTGGGATAACTCTCTTCGCTTGCCTTGATCGAGCTTCAAAACCAAATAAGAACGAATTCTGCAATGCGTGACGATAGCTGTACAGTTTCTAAATATTTTATGTATTAAATTGTAACAAAAAAAGGTATCATAAAATCTAATACCAATTTTTTCGAAAAAATTACAAGGTTCTGCTCGTTTACTTTTAAGTGTTTTGGAAAATTCTAAATTTTAAAATTTTGTTAATTTCCATGAAGATTAGTTTGAGCTGTTAGATACTATCTTCTTATTCTTTGCATTATGACCTCACTAAGACAAAGCCTGTTTCTCAAATAAATGCTCAATGATCACTTCCACAGTTTTGAACTGAGAGCTGTATTTGCCAAAACTGTCATTTTTCGCATTCTATATCATGTGGCAGGTACGAAGGTACTTTATATGCCCAGGGAATTTAAGTAAATTTGCATTCAAAAAGACCCTGAACCGACCGGGAACCGAACCCAGACACCTTCAGCGTGGCTTTGCTTTGTAACCGCGGACTCTAACCACTCGGGTCAGGTAGGTCCATAGTTAGTATATAAGATATCATTTTCAATCAATTTGAAACACTTTTGTCGTTTTGTCCGACCTTTGCATGAAGGCGCGCCACTGCGCACCGTTCGTCCCACTTACTTGCGTGCACTACCGACTTTAGTGGGCATTCCTGGCTTCCACCATGAGCTGACTACCGAATCAAAGGATCGCGCGCTCGCGCTCGCGATGGGAGCCAAAGGTGACCGCTTTGAACCCGCGCGGTCCGCGGAATCTTGGAACAGCTGCGGATAGCAAGCGTTACCGTACGGTTCGGTTATCTATCAGTCGGTAGGCGGTCATATGTGAGGGCCGCATCTGGCTTTTCGATTGGAACCGAATGACGCGTCGGTCTCGAATGGTGCACAATGGTCGAAAAATGTAAACTTTGGTCAAAACTAACTTTAAATCTGAAGAAATATTCAAAGAGCACTTCCACAGTTACTAACTAGAAGCTTTCTTTGCTAAAGTTGCCATTTTCTCATTCTTATATTCGTGTGGCAGGTACGATGATACTCTATGCCCTGGGAAGTCAAGGAAATTTTCATTACGAAAAGATCCTGAACCGACCTGGAATCGAACCCAGACACCTTCAGCGTGGCTTTGCTTTGTAGCCGCGGACTCTAACCACTCGGCTAAGGAAGGCCTCCCTAAGTTATTAGTAGGTACTAAAAAGTTTACCAAATGCTTTTTATATGTATGGGCAATGACTGTTGGACCAGAAGCTCTAAGATAGTGCATAACATTAGTGTAATATTGTATTCCGAAAGTATCAATTTCGTACTATATTTCAATATATCATTTGCAACATTTTTGATGTGAGCCAATTTGATGACATAAAAATCAAAGACATTTAAATTCCAATACAATTCCAATCAAAGATTATGAAAATACAATGCATTATGTATATTTTAAAATAATAAAAACAATGAAATCCTTAATATATTGTTTGGTAGTTTTGGTCGCTTCTTTGCATGTATCCCAACCATTGTGAGATGGTGGGAAGCGCTCGCTCGGAGAAGAACGTCATTAGCGTGGCGTCGTCGTCGTCACTCGTCATAAGCGGGAGCAGTAGGGCATCGGGTTTAATTAAAAGAGACTCTTATTTTACTTCTGCGCTTTCTTGTGTGTACATTTGACCAGCTTGTTTCTATTAATATTTAACACGTAGGTCGCGCGGGACGCTAAAGTTGAGAATATTTTTGTGTGGCATCGCGACGGCATCGACAGTCGTGCCTTACTCTCCGATTCGCTCTCACTATACTGGCACAACGACCGGCGGTGGAGCGATTTCGCGCCATCGCCAATGTGAGTTAACCTTTGGCATCTTTGAACTTTGCGGTCGCGAATGTTGTGAGCGACTCGCTTGAGTGACTGTGCGCGAAACGGCGACTGAATGCTGCGAGTTCGGGATTTTGCTGTTTTTCAGCGGTTGGGGTTTCGTTGTGATGAGATTGTTGTTATTGTTGGAAATTCATATTCTGTTTTATTGAGAGGGTTTTAAGAAGTTGTCAATCTCAATGCTAAGGTTATTTATCCGCGAATCAAAAAAATTAGAACTTTAGTTTAATTAATTATCTGTTAACTTTGTAAAGCTCAAACTAGTTATCCGATATGGATGTCGCCAAAGAACATGTCCGACATGGACTACATTTCTCATACATTAACTCACAATTTTTCAATTTTGTTTAGAAATTTCTCCTGACATTTATTTACAAATTTCCTACATTACTTTCGAAATTCTCTATGAGTTTATGAGCCTGCAGAGATTCCTCCTAAAATTATTGCAGTGATACTCCGACAAATTCTTACAAAAATTCAGTTAAGACATTTTTCGAGGGTTTCATCTGTAATTAAATGAGGACATTCTTTAGAAGTTGTACCTAGTATTTATACAGAATTTCTTTCTGATTAATATCTAGTAGCTTTTCAAGAAATTCAATGAGAAACAATTTTTGTATACGTTACAAAACCACTCCTACTGAGAACTTCTCCCCAAGGAAAATTAAATTATCCTCTGGTTTCGATGTGACTGAAATGACGCGAGACGGATCACCATTCGGGGAAACAAGTTCATGTATCGGATGTCACCTTTCCGTAGATATTCTGCCGCAAAACTGAATGAACAAAGTTGTCGGTCGCAGTCGATTCACTTACGGGGAATTGTCGGCCTGCAATCAAAACAGTTCCTTGAATTCGGGATTTCGTCCGTCCTTGACGAAAGAATCGGTCGGTATGCGGTATCATGACTCAGGAGGATTATGTGAACGAAGTGGATCGAACACCTTTCTACCTTCCCGCCAGGGAGGTCAGAGATCAAACGTGACCTGAAGTATGGGGAGGCGGAGACGGGAGGACTTATTCTAGTAGGGCGAAATGCAACAAGGTGGAAACATGTGTGTTCAGGATAATCTTTCTTCGAAAATTACCTAGGTAGTGACACGCGAGCACTTGTCGGTTTCAAGTTGCTCAATTGGTTAACGGTTCCTAATTAGGAATCTACGGTTGGTGTCTTTCCCAGTAAATTTGATCAAAATTTTCCATGCGCTCCATGGATCTTTGATTGATTCGCTAATTATTCCAACAATTCAAATGTTTTCCACCTTAACTCACCCGAAAGCTATACAGACAGACAACCCGATCAATTTTAACGAGTTTCCCACTGTATCATTGCCCGATTAGTTTTGTTCGGCTCAATCGTGTTTTCTCAGGCCACTAAGCAGCGCAACAAAAGGTCATGACTCAGCCGGATTGCGCTCAACCTGGAACCTGAAGCTGACTGAACCGAACTGCTCCCATCACTTCTCATTCAAATCATTAATAACCCAAGCTCCACCACCACCTGCCTGATGGATGGAAACCGGGCAGAAGCGAAGGCCCCTTGATCGGTTCTTTTCATCCATCGTTTTCCCAGTTCCCACTTTGGGGCAGTTATCTACTACTGCGTCTGAGCCGGAGTGAGCCTGTTGATTAAGTTATTGATTCAACCAACAATCGCGCGATGCCTATCAACTGGGCTTCTATGTATAGTTTGTGTCCATCTGATTAATCCATCGACTTTTGAACGGCTGTCTATTTCAAGGTGTGTCTGACTTCGTTGATAACGAAAAATATGACCCTCAATTCTGCATCCACCATTCGAAAGTTATGGTAGCCTAGCATCTTCTCCGTGAATTTGAAAATGTTTCATCAAAGGAAATGAAAATAATGATGATTTGAAGATTTTTGGATAATTTTCTAGAAATATTTTAAAGTCTGTAAAATTTTCTCATATTTTAAGTATCATCCATGTAAATCTGAAGACATTTCAATGATAGAACAAGTTACAGTGGTTTGTGTATTTAGCATCATATTAATGAGGTCAGGCTTGATTACACTCCTCAGCATCACCAGAGTTCGGTAGGACGGTGCTTTGTGAGGGAGCGAAAAAAAATACTAATCTGAGAGGCAACGATAAATGAGCGGAGAAGCGCGACACAAAACACAACGAAAGGAAGTTCCATCAAAAAAGTGCCATCCAGGGCTAGAATCCTGAGAAAATTTAAACGATGTTTCATTTATAGCTCTCTGTAATCATGATTTGCAGCACATTATGAGAGTGTGTTATCGTATACTGCTACAGCTCTGATTAGATCGATGGATAGCAGTGCTAAACAAGCTTCAAACTGAGTGGATTGCTATCGGATGCTCGGGGATTGTGTATCGTGCCAGTAAAATAGAACAATGATAAAAAAGCGAGAAAATGGATTTTAACATCGCTCTCTCTTTAGGACTCTCATTCGCTGCGCTTATTTATCAAATTTGTTACAACTTACAATACATTGCCGATCATGAACCGCTACAGACGGGATGTTTTCCTTCGCTTACTTTGATCGTGCTTCAAAATCAATTGAGAGCGAATTGTCCAATGCCTGGTGCCATCACAACTCTGCGAGGCCTGCTTTGTTCGGGCGAGTCACTCAAGAGCTCTTTTGAAATGTGAGCAAGAAAGAAAGAGCACCAGAAAAAAAATCCTTGCATTTTAATGCACTCTTGCTCGAACCGTATGAGGATTCGTGTCGTGAATTTTGAGTTGAATTGGTACTGCTCAGAATCGCCTCATTTTTTCATCGCGGAGGAGTTTCTGTCAAGTCTGTATGAGGTTTCTCTTAGGGCTTACAAATATGCCACACCTAACCAAAGTCAGTGATCATTATCAACAATGCAACATTGTCGACAATTCTTGCCTATGGCTTTCAAAAAGGTGTGGTATTTTCAAATCTTTTCAGAAAATATGAACAAATTGTCATATTTTCTGAAAAGAAAAACATTTATTTTTTAGGTATTGAAATAGCACACCACACTAGCCAGCAACTGTGCTGGATGCGGTTTCTATTGTGTGAAATCGAATTCAGGTTAACTTCTGCGTCCATGAGTCCTCTCATGGCGTAGGGGTAACGCGCCCTAACGAGAGATCAGGGAGTCGTGAGTTCGATTCTCACTGAGAAGACGTGTAACTTTTTCGCAAAACTTCACATCAATTTGTTCATTTAATCCAATAGCATCAATTTGTCCATTTAATCCAATGCTCATGCATTATCGTAATAGCGTTCGATCATTCTTTGCCTATTCTGTTCCTATATATGTTTTCAAGTTTTTGAACGACGATAATGATCTTTAGCGTATTGAGTTGCAGTAGGAAACATTGCGATTGTTATAAGCAGCTGATCGAAAGCAAACCTGCATTGCAGATTTTGAAACATTCCCAGCTTGTGGACAAATATTTGTAATTTTTCAGTTATTTAAAAGACATGACACGTTAATGCTTCCAGTGGGCATTTATGCCCTTTGAAGGAAGCATCACACTAGACAACGGACTAGCATGCAACGCCCAGTGGCACAGTCGGAAAACAGTCGTCACGAAAAGCTTACCGGCCTGAGGCGGAAATCGAATCCACACTCCCTAGCACGATGCGGCTAAATGCCTGGTGAAACTAACCGCACGGCTACGAAGCCCACAGTTTGGGGACAAAATCGCCATCCCCTTTGAGTTTTTCCAAGATTTTGTTCGTATTAATTGAAAACAATAGAATTGTTTCTCTGAGCCAACTAAAAGATAACAAAAGTTTCGGTTAATATATCAATAAGCTGTTAAAAATGTCTCACTATACCTGCATATATGCTTGACAATATGTTGCATGTATGTTCAAAGTCTTTAGTAAATATATCAGTAAAATTGAAAAATTAACGTTTCTATGAAACTTTTTTAAGTCCCATTAAAAAAGGCACAACAGACAGGAATACAACTGTTAATACAACCTATTGCTCCGGTATTTGTAGATTGCAGTATTGAATTTAAAAAATGTGTTTAGAAAATCATATATATTTTCGGCTCTGGGGGGGGGGGGGGGGTGTGTTGACCCCCAAACCCCTCCCTCACCCCTTGGTTGCGCCACTGATTCGTTATATTGTTTTTTTTTTCTTTTAATTATCAATGCTTAAGAAGCAGATTCCAGTGAATATTATCAACAAAACACCTTCGTTCCAAATGAATCCTAGTCATTATTATCTAAATTCAAATGCATTAGCAAACTGTGGATAGTTTATATAAATTATTCATCTCTAATTTCTAATTTCAACTAAACCTAATTATCGTTCCCCATACTGAAATATTTTTACACAACTCATAATAAAGCAATAAAATAATAAAAATGCTCTATTTCTCAACAAACGAGTGCTTCAGAAATCCGGATGATAGGACAATTTCGATGACACTCCAATTTTATGTCCTTATTATTATCCAGGCTATTCCATCAAGATCATTAAACGCATAATTAACTAATTAGATATCTAGTTTCACTAAAGTAAAGTATACATTTGCCTAAATAATCATATTGTACTCTTTTGAAGAAACCCAACATAAAATATGAATAAAATTAAAACGGCTGATTCTAAGTCTTGTCAACAAATGGGAAAACAATGTTTTCCAAGTAGATAAAGCATTGATTTATAATTTCATTTTTAAACTTTTAACTTGTTCATTTATAAATAAATTAATTTAAACGTGAATACAATATAATATTCACATAACTATTAAAAGCTTTATAAAACCGGTTTGATCATGAAAAGGAAATTGTTGTTTTATTTTCATATTAATGTTTTAAAGCTGAATCATCATTAAATAACTCAAGTTCAATAAGTAAAACAAACAAGTTTGATAAAAATAACTGTTTGTCATTTTTGAAAGCACATCATTTTCAACATCATTATTCAAAATGCTACGTCCACTAAGAATTCATTCCCCCCTAAAATGCTACATCATTTATGGACGACCCCTTTTGCTTCTAATTCTCAGTACATTAGTTGAGGGATGAAAAGCTAATCCAAAAACATATTTGATAAATTTCTTAGAAGACCTAAGTGGTCAGATTCACATCCCTTCCAGTAACCTTTATGGGGATGCAGAGGTAAAAACGGTCTCTAAATAGCAAACTCTACAAACCTATATTCCTTCCTCCACCTCCACTGACTGCAAGGACGTGGCCGGTGCAGTTATTGACCCAGTATAAATATAGGCACTGGATTATGCACACTGAAGAAAAATATATATGTAGTCAGTTTAAGCTAAGCTAAGGAACCAGACATAAGCCAGGTCTTGCGCATAACTCCGAATTCCGCATTCTTTATAAATATTCCTTTCTAAGAACTTTGCTCTTTTGCGAAAATATGGTCTAAATTTAGATACACAGAGCACAAATTTATTCACATACTCGCAAAATCTCTTTCAATTTGCTAAGTATTCTAGAGGTGGACGGTTGTTTGGATGTTTTGATATATTTTTGTCCAAAGCTCTTTCGAAATCCTAACCGTTCTTCTAAACTAATAGTATTTTGAAATTTCAATGGCACAAATCTCCCGATTAGAGGGTAACGTGCCTCTGAAGCCAGCCTTCCCATACAATATTTTTCAATATTTTCAAATATTTGAATAGCAACCAGATACTATTTATGTTTTCAATAGAGATGGGCAAAATGAATCAGAGTCGTTTAAAAGATCCGGATCACTCAAAAGAACGAGTGATCCGTAGCTCTCTTCTGGCGAGAGTCCAATCGATTCGTTTCTCCTATTCTCTTCGTTCGTTTCTATAACGCTTGTTCTCTGCCTTGCTTTGCACGCCACGGCACACATGCAATCGCAGTTTGCTTCAGCATTGCATCCTCAGCATACACAGCCAAACAACTCATTTTCCCCACCCACTCGCATACAGTTGGAAGAGAGATAGAGAAAAAAAAAGTGCCCACTTGAGTGGTAAAGCACATTTTGCTTCTTCTTGTTGGTTCGGGTAGGAGAAATTGGCCGAGTATATTATGAGTTTCTGGAGGGAATGTACGAAGAATGAGAGAGCGAAAGACATGGAAGCTACGACGCATGTCGTGCAGGTGCAACATGGAGTGATCCACTCTCTTTTTCCGCTTTTTTTCCGCTCTCTCTTTCTTTGCGTGCCGCTGAGCCACTGAACCGCTAAAAAAATCCAATTTATCAAAATTAGTTAGGGTTTATTCACATATTTCATAACGCCAAAAATGAAAATTTTTGACATCCACTCACACCTCTAGTCACGTTTTTTGTATGAATATACCTCAAGTTTTGTATGAGCTGGAACATCCGAAGCATACAACCGATTTGAGAGTATTTTTTAGTCCAGCTCCTTGATCTTGCTATTAAGAGGAACCGTACGACATGGTAACTCCTGCACTGGTGTTGGCTTCATATCACATCACATCAGCTGTAACATCCGAAGGACACCCATCCACCCCTTCCAGCGATATGAAATTTGTGAATGAGCCCTTATTCAGATCGGATCCGTTCACTAAAATGAGCCGTTTTGCAAATCTCTAGTTTTCAAAATTTTTGGTATCCGGGAATATATAAATTGGTTTTGTATGAACACCTGACGAATCCCATGTCAAATCGGTCAGTCACAGTACTCGACCATCTTCGATAAATTTTGTACACGTTTTTGTTATGGTAGAATAAGTATTTTTCGTAGAAAATCGATCATTTTGACTTAAGAATAACTTTTGAAAATGGCCTATAAGTTTTTACATGAAATTTATTTAAAAAATTCTCCGAACTCCGAAACTGTTTATTTTAGAGAACAAGGGTAAATGAAAAAATTGTAGTGACGTTTGTACTACAAGAGAAATATATACACTGTAAAAATAAAACCTAAATTATAAATTACACATAGACCTCATTTTAATATTTTTTTTCCATTTGCGCTAAAGAATCTCCTTAATAAACAGATGTTTGGAACGCAATTACATGATGAAAATAAATAATCAAAAAGTTTTTCTAAGAACAACTTTTGGTCGATTTTCAAATGTTGGTGCTTTGTCAGAATAAATACGTTTTGATTATACTATAAGAAGAATAATTTCAAATTCTGAATCATAATGATTATGTTGAACACTTTTCTAGAGGTAGCCATTTTCGAATTATATCAAGTTCAATACAAAAAAAAATATTATTTAAATAATGAAATAGGCCATTTTCATTGGTTACTCGAGATTCTCCATCAAGAACAATACGTTTGCGAGAGGCTATATTTCTCTCTACTTACTTGTTTTCTTGAAGGAGAATCAAATGGCCTATTTTTTTATATAATTTTTTTTTTTGCATTACACCTGCCATAATTCAAAAAAGGTTACTTCTTTATTATGGTTCAGAATAATTTCAAGATTCTTATTGTTTCATTAGAACGTATTTGTTTTGACAAATATTATTGTTTTTTATTTTATTGTTTAAGAAGAAGACGAAATAATCAAATATTTGTAGACGAAGACGAAATAGAAATATTTGTAAATATTATTGTTTTTTATTTTATTTTTAAGAAGAAGACGAAGAACCATGTTATATTAGTTCAGAGCATCGTACCATCATATTATTTCCTCTTCTCTCCTTGAAAAACATCCAAATTCCCAAAGAAGATGCAAGGATACTATACTGCCCATAAACGCATAATTGTCCCATGTGAATAGGAAATTCAGCAAACTTGGGACTGAGTGACTGTGAGAGTGACTGACTCTCTTCTGAGGGTGTAGCTTATCAGAGCGTCTGTTCTCCATGTTAGGGGCGGCTCAAAACAGCGTCTGTTCTCCATGTTAGGAGCGGCTGATCATCGTCCTAGTGCCAGCGTGGGACTCTAAACAGTGCTGTGCACGATGACCCTCCGGCGAGACAGGGGGTTGGTGCAGGCCTTACAAGCCAGCCGTAAAAATCATCAGTACAGGAAGCATACAATGTAAATTCGGACCGGAACAATCGGCATAGACCCAGGCATCGAAAACGGACTAACGATTGGAAACTCGGATCATGGAACTGTAAGTCTCTCAATTTCTTGGGAAGTACCCGCATTCTTTCCGAATTATTGAGGGTCCGCAAGTTCGACATCGTAGCGCTGCAGGAGGTTTGCTGGAAAGGGTCGACGGTACATACGTATAGGGATGGTTATATCATCTACCAGAGCTGCGGCAATAGACATGAGCTGGGCACAGCTTTTATCGTGATGGGCGAAATGCAGAGGCGCGTGATTGGGTGGTGGCCAATCGACAACAGAATGTGCAAGTTGAGGATCAATGGCCGTTTCTTCAATAGCAGCATAATCAACGTGCACAGCCCTCACCTAGCAAGTGACGATGACGATAAGGACGCTTTCTACGCGCAGCTGGAACGTGAATACGACGGCTGCCCAAGCCATGATGTCAAAATCGCTATCGGAGATCTCAACGCTCAGGTTGGCCAGGAGGAGGAATTTAGACCGATTATAGGGAAGTTCAGCGCTCACCAGCTTACGAACGAAAACGGCCTTAGACTGATTGATTTCGCCGCCTCCAAAAACATGGCCATACGTAGTACCTACTTCCAGCACAGCCTCCCGTATCGGTACACCTGGAGATCACCCCAACAGACTGAATCACAAATCGACCACGTTTTGATTGATGGAAGGCACTTCTCGGACATTATCGACGTCAGAACCTATCGCGGCGCAAACATCGATTCGGACCACTACCTTGTGACGGTTAAAGTGCGCCAACGACTCTCCGTTGTGAACAACATTCGGTACCGACGCCCGCCCCGGTACAATCTGGAGCGACTCAAGCAACCCGAAGTCGCAACTGAATACGCGCAAAGCCTTGAGGCAGCGTTGCCGGAAGAAGGAGAGCTCACCGAAGCCCCTCTTGAGGACTGCTGGAGTAGACTCAAAGCAGCCATAAACAACGCAGCAGAAGGTGCCATTGGGTTCGTTGAAGCAAATCGACGGAACGGTTGGTTCGACGAGGAGTGTCAGACGGTTTTGGACGAGAAGAATGAAGCACGGGCGATGATGCTGCAGCAAGGCACCCGTCAAAACGTGGAACGATACAAACAGAAGTGAAGACAGCAAACCCATCTATTCCGGGATAAAAAGCGCCGCCTGGAAGAGTTGGAGTGCGAAGAGATGGAGCAGTTGTATCGTTCTCAAGAAACACGAAAGTTCTACAAGAAACTAAATGCATCCCGCAAAGGCTTTGTGCCGCGAGCCGAAATGTGCCGGGATAAGGATGGAGGTAACGTGAGGTGATTGAAAGGTGGAAGCAGCACTACGATGAACACCTAAACGGCGCAGAGGAGGAAGATCAAGACAGCAGGAGGAATGGCTTCATCAGTACGGCGGATGAGGGAGACGTGCCAACTCCCACAAAAGGTGAAGTTAAGGATGCTATCAAACAGCTCAAGAACAACAAAGCAGCTGGAAAGGATGGTATTGGAGCGGAACTTATTAAAATGGGCCCGGACAGGTTGGCCACTTGTCTGCACCGATTGATAGCCAGGATCTGGGATACAGAACAGCTACCGGAGGAGTGGAAGGAGGGAATAATATACCCAATATACAAAAAGGGTGGCAAGTTAGAATGTGAGAACTATCGAGCGATCACCATTCTTAATGCAGCCTATAAAGTGCTTTCCCAGATCATCTTCCGCCGTCTATCGCCACTGGCAAGCAGATTTGTTGGAAGTTATCAAGCCGGATTTGTGGACGGGCGATCGACGACAGACCAAATTTTTATGTTGCGGCAGATCCTCCAAAAGTGTCGCGAATATCAAGTCCCTACGCACCACCTATTCATCGTTTTCAAAGCGGCCTATGATACCATCGACCGCAAAGAGCTATGGAAGATTATGGACGAGAATGGTTTTCCCGAGAAACTGATTAGACTGATCAAAGCTACGATGGATAGTGTACAGTGCTGTGTGAAGATATCGGGTGCTTTATCGGACCCGTTTGAAACACGCAAAGGACTTCGACAAGGCGATGGTCTTTCCTGCCTCCTGTTCAATATTGCGCTAAAAGGTGTTATGAAACGGGCGGCCTTCAACATGCGGGGCACGATCTTCAATGAATCCAGCCAGTTCATTTGTTTCGCTGACGACGTGGACATTGTCGGAAGAACGTTCCAGGTGGTTGCTGAACAGTATACCAGGCTGAAACGTGAAGCAGATCGGGTTGGATTGAAGGTAAATACGTCGAAGACGAAATATCTGCTGGCTGGAGGAACCGAGCGCGATAGAGCTCGCATAGGCAGACGCGTGACGATCGACGGGGATGAGTTCGAGGTGGTGGACGAATTCGTCTACCTCGGATCATTGATAACGTCGGATAACAACTGCAGCAGAGAAATCATCGCCGTATCATCGCCGGAGGTCGTGCTTACTATGGACTCCACAAGACCATGCGGTCTGATAAACTTCACTTCCGTACTAAGTGTACCATGTACAAGACGCTAATAAGACCGGTAGTCCTCTACGGGCATGAGACGTGGACAATGCTCGAAGAGGACCTGCAAGCGCTAGGAGTTTTTGAACGACGTGTGCTTAGGACGATCTTCGGTGGAGTATGTGAGAACGGCGTATGGAGGAGAAGAATGAACCACGAGCTTGCGCAACTCTACGGTGAACCCAGTATCACGAAAGTCGCCAAAGCTGGAAGGGTACGATGGGCGGGACACGTTGTGAGAATGTCGGACAACAATCCCGCAAAAATGGTGTTAAACTCAAATCCGGCCGGTACAAGACGAAGGGGAGCGCAACGAGCTAGGTGGTTTGACCAAGTGAAGCAGGATCTTGGAAGTGTGGGGCAATCGAGGAATTGGAGGTTAGCAGCCATGGACCGAGTTAGTTGGCGTAACATTGTGGCGCAGTTCATGTCTTGAAGGACGTAGAGCCAGCAAAAGTAAAGTAAAAATAAGGGACTGACATGCATTTATGGGCAGTATATCTTTCGAATGGTAGGTTCAGAATTGGTCGGCGTTAAGTCAGAGTGGACCATATGACATTTTTAATATTTTGTGAAAAATGGGGTTAAGGGCCAACGCTTTGCAAAATTTTAACTAGTTAAAATTTTGGTTCAATATTTCTACACATCTTTGTGTTGCTTTCAAACAATATAATGTGAAGTGATAATCATTAGAAATCATAATTCAAACCTATGATAGAACGATTTTTTGATAGACTATGTGTACTTGGTCCACTCTGACTGAACAATTTCAAGGAAAATAACAATCCTTTCACGCTGGCATGGTCAAACTGGGTGCATATCTCAAAGATTAACAGATTGTCAAGACCCTTCGACACCAGTATCGTAAATTCTTCAATAATCCATATCGTCAATCCCGAAATCATTGGGATTATGATAACTTGAAAATTAAGGTTTTGCTGGGTCGGGCATTGAAGACCAGAAATATTCAAATATGTGTTCAGTCAGAGTGGACCAAGTGAAAAGTACCAGTCAAAATTTACTGGTCCAATAAACGGGTTCTAGGACATTCCATACATTCATCGTAGAACTACCATAAGCTTCTATCGGACTCTGAAATTGACAAACAAAATGCAATAATCAATCAGTTTATTGCATTTCAACACTAGGTCCGCTCTGTCTGCACAGAAATCGTTGCAATTTCTGATCACCCATCCAAATATGGTAAATGGTCAAAAATCAAAATCAAATGCATCTAATTAAGTAATATTTATAAATTATTTTTTCTTTAATAACGGTTAAAAGGACACCGTGTATCTCAATGGGGACCGGACTTAAAAGGTGTGTGTGGCAACATTATCAATTGTTCCAATTTCTCGCCTTTTATCGCGGCTATGGAAGCGCCATTACTAATCATTTCTATTATTATCGGGCGACTCTTGAATACCACAAGCGAAGCTGGACCCGATTCCAAGAGGGCTAGTTTTAAGCGTGGATTGAACAGGTGTGGAATGGGAACGGAAACTGATGTCGCGCCGTTTGTCCAGTTCGAGTTGTAAAACAACGGGTTGCACAGCTTCGGTGATTGAAAACCGGCGAAAATTAAGACATTACCACTTGATTAGTCTTTTACGACGATGCGTTGCAATTTGGGACACCATTGTAATCGAATAAATGGCTGAAAATTGTTTTAACGCGCCTCGTTCGACGACTGGGTTAATTAACTTCTTCTGTGAGATGGTGAGGTGTTGAAGAGAATTCGGGCGATGGGATTTCTAGCGACATGGCAATGCTCGTGATCTGCGTAGCTTTTAATTTGATGGATGATTGAACGGAAAATCAAACGAAGCTATGCAGGTTTGAGAAACCATTCATGGAGATTATGCAGAAGAAATTTCTTATTTCATCTTGGGCCATTAAAACACGTTTTGGAAATTCCTAGTTTATAGTTTGGTAAGGCTAGTAGTCCTGTTTGGTAAGGCTATCTCAGATATCTCAGTTACGAAATAAAAGGACGTCAATAATTTCTTCCAACAAGTGTCTAGAGAGAAAGACCATACCTTAGAGATGCTCAATGAAGCCCGTCGTTTCATTTCCATATTGCGTTATGCGTTTTACACAGTGTACTCTGTGCTTTTTCGCCATTGCCGACTTCCAATGGATACCAATATGTTTCTGAGAATGAAAAAAGTTTAATCCTGCATAGTTTGAGTAATGGCTACAGTTAGGATAGTTCATGGGACCTTCCTTAGCCGAGTGGTTAGAGTTCGCGGCTACAAAGCAAAGCCATTCTGAAGGTGCCAGGGTTCGATTTCCGGTCGGTCCAGGATCTTTTCGTAATGGAAACTTCTTTGACTTAGAGCATAGAGTATCGTTGTACATGCCACACGATATACGAATGCGAAAATGGCAAATTTGTCAAAAAAAAGTTCTAAGTTAATAACTGTGAAAGTGCTCATTGAACACTGAGAAGCTGACAAGCAGGCTCTGTCCCAATGAGGACGTTATGCCAAGAAAATGAAATGAAATAGGATACTTCATGTCAATCATCAGAATTAATCTTTGTAGACTCATGCAAATTTGTACAACCCAAAGGGCGCTAGGTCAAGTACTTTACTTTAGCAAGCGGGACTTCTATCAAGACCCAGTTTTTTTGTTACTTTCTGCAAACATGAAACGGTAAACTCGCGTGCAGTCTTCGCATTTAAGGTATCCCCCAACTGCTGCGACTACCAGTTGCGGCCAAATTCTATGGATACACACCGTCCATTGAAAATTAAAGTTACTTGGAAGAGTCAGTTGATACTACAACATCATCTGTATGGACTACACGAGGGATTTTGTTGAACTCTGATTATTTTAGACTCAGGAAACAATGTTGACGATGTATGTACAAACGCCGTTTCACTGGATCAGAGACGAACTCATGATGGAAATTCGAGTTTTACGTCTTTTTGACTCTGAGATTAATGTGATTGATGAGGTAGATTACATCATTTTTGTGATATTCCTCTAAAAAGTTTTTTCAATATAAAGAGATTGGTATTGCGACATTGCATTATTATTAAAACTTGTTAACTTGTTGACATATTGTAACAATTAGAACCACTTGATGACACCTACCTGAATAACACCAAGCTGGCCATACTACGGATGTCTCCGACGAGTCCACTTCCCTCATGATCTCATCGGGGATACCTTGAACAACACACCGCTCATTCTACAAATCTACAGAAAAAAAAACTATCTCTCACTGGACTGATAAAGCCAATCGTAGCGCGCAAATCGTCTCACTTGACAGCTTTTAATCCAGTGATAAAATTTCGAAACAAATCGCCCTCAACAATACACTCTTCTGATTGGTGTACCCTTTGACTGACTCTTGGACAGCTAAAACCGGGCCAGGGACTGTCACGAGGACGGAAGAAGGTTCACTCAAATTGCTATAAGTAGTAGCTGCCCTAGTAGGTACGTGACTTCGATATAGGTAATTAGTTTTCTTCCGACACACGAGGCACCAAGTGTACAAATACGCGAAGAAATAGCGCGCTACTTCAGTGCACCAACTAACTGACACTTTGGAGCCGCGGAAAGGTGAAGTTCTCTTATCAGTTGCTTTGGGTAAACAAGACACACTTTTATCACTGGCGGAGGGTTTGCTTCTAACCTTTTGATTTGAATTCTTTTCGCTGGGAGCAAAACTATCCGGAGGTGATGAAGGTTTTTACTGCTTCTTCTTCTTGGGCTTTTTCTACTGAACGTGGTCGTGATGAAGAATGCGGTTCACAATCGGATGACTTCGAAGCACGTTCTGTGGAAGAAAAATAAAGAGATAATTTGTTAGGGAAATCTCGCGAATTTGGAAGAAATTACAATTAGATGACTACTAGTTTAAGGAATGGAAATGTTTCTTTAAAGATGTCTCTTTGAAAACCTTTAAAAATCCTTTTATCCTTTCTTTCAGAGATTTTTTAAAAATGATTTAACAATACCTACTCCAATAATCTAAGAGTTTCTCATAGGTCACCAAAAGCTGCACAGATATCAATATTAATATTTATCCAAGGTTTTCTTTAGGAATTCCTTTAAAATGGCAACATTAATTTCACAGAAGCCCAGATAACCTTAACGGTAAACGCACAGCTTTTGAAGAAGACCAAGCTGAGGGTCGTAGTTTTCAATTCCCACCTGTCGAGGACATGTTCGTAAAGGAAATTTTATCGACTTTCCAGGACATAGAGTATCGTCGAACCTGTCAAACGATATACACATTTAAAAATAACCAATTGGCAAAGATAGCTCTCAGTTAATAACAGTGGAAAGTTCATAAGAGCATTTCGTGGACTCGATTTTTTTTCAAGAAATTTATCATAACGCAATTATTTTATGTAAGTGCTGGAAATATAATTGAAAATTTCAGACACAATATCAATTCTATGGATATTGATTTGATAAGATTCCCATAGATCAGTCAACTTCGTCATCAAATATTTTTCAAACACTATCTAATCCGCAACCCTTACCCATCCGATCGCCAGATAATACCGGTTGTCGGTTTATATGTCCCACACGTACGTACACGTTCTAAGTAGGTATGACGACCGCCCCGTCCATCGTTCGGAAAGGTTGATCTGTTTGCTCTTTTATTTATAAAATGTCAGTAAAGATCAACTGGCACACAACGACGACAACGTCGAAAGGAAAGAATACCGAAAGACAAACATCTCCCAACCGGACGGCGGCAGCGGCGGCGTCGTCCATTCCACGCTGCTCAACCAAAGAAGCCTCGGTCAAGTTTCGGCGATGAACATCCAAGAACAACAACGATCATCATCGCGAACGTCATAATGCAATAGGCGAGAAATCTGACCGGAGTGGTGCACAGTAGGGTGGCCCATAGTAATCAAGCTGCAAAAATTGTTGGACTTCCCGAAGCTACTATGAAGAATTCAGTGGAATCCGTCTACTTCATGGAGAAAATCGATCAAACATATGGGAAAAACTGTTCCTACTACATTGTTGGCCATAGTTGTTGTTGTAGATGAAATTCTTTCGTTAGAGATTTTAAGTTTCTCCTATCAACAAAGAAGAGACTGCATCAAGTTTTTTTGTTAACAAACAAAGAAACTAAAATTCGGTATAATCCCAGAGTGGAAGGGGGAAGCTCCACAGAAAAAGCTTGTAATCCAAAATTTCTATCATTTTGCATCCGAGGTATCTATCGACAGTGTCAAACAAATTGAGTTGAAATTTTGAGAGAGCGTTTTTCTTACCTTAAAGCTCATATCTAGGGGGTGCCCCGTTGAGTTTTACAACTTTTTTGTTTAAGGGCCAGTCTATTCGACACTAAACCAAAATGTATTCTTCAACAATCTTCTCTAAGAACGATACTCTACTGTTTTTTTTTTTCAAACTATGGCCCTAAATAATGCAGTAAAATCGACTAATGTATATAAAACTCGCATAATAATGAACGCACTATATCTTCTTCTTCTTGGCATTACGTCCTCATATGGGAAAGAGCCTGCTTCTCAGCTTAGTGGTCAATGAGCACTTCCACAGTTAGAGTAAAGTGGGGCAAAAGTTCGAGTGGGGCAAGAGTTTTTTTTTAATTTCCAGCTCAATTGAAAACAAAACTTATAAATGGCATGATAGCTCAAATGCTATTCAAGTAAGAGACTTTCACTCCAAATATCATAAAAATCGATTGAGACTTGGAAAAGTTATGGCTATTTGTTGTTTTTCGACATGAATATTGTAATTTTTGGTCAAATTTTCGTTGCTTGACACCAAATAACGATAATATCTGTTTCAATATTTTATGTAACGGCGTTTCTAGGCATATCATAAGGATGCTTTGATTATTAATTTTGTATTAATTTTTGCATAAATGATGTGAAACAATTTTTGGCCCATAGTGGGGCAAAAGTTCAAATCAGCGAGGCAAAAGTTCGACCCATGTATAAACTCACGGAAAAAAATGCAAATTTCCTAAAACCCACATATTGTCTCCAAATTTCGCGAAATTTGCCTGATCGTGCGAAAAATGTCCCCAAAGTTTTAAATTTTCACTTAGTTTTGCGAAAAACTACTATTTTTGGGTATATTACAATTAACCTTGTTTTGGGCATTTTTTTGGTGGAATTTACTGAGTATTTTTTGGCAAGCATAAGTTTACGGCTGATATAAAGTATGCCTGTCATAAAAGTGCGCATCGTACCTTCGTGCTGTGCGTACACGAATTCTCTCTGCTCTTGGAAGTTTTCTTAAAAACTACCTAAAGCAATAAAACAGTACTTTTCAGTGCTACACAAACAGTACTTTTCAGTGCTAAAATTAAAAACGGTACTTTTCAGTGCTACTTAAACAGTACTTTTCAGTACTATTTTTTCTACTATTGATCCCTTTACGATCCTTGTTTGGACCCGTGCCTTCGATTTTTCGTTGGACCCGTTGGCGAAAGCTAGCGGTGGTAATCCTTCTTGGACACCGTCTAGGGAAAAAACCTCTCGAAGGTCACGTCTTTCTCGTTTATTAACTAAACATGGTATCAACAACTAACAAAAGGAAGGGTGAATCTCTGAATTCACTACTTCCTTCCAAAAAAGTGGGTTTTAAAACTGTCACTACACGTGGCAAGAATGGAAGAAAGGACGCTTCCCCGGAATGCGAAGTTTCTTCCAAGGGTGAAATGAATAATTGTATTGAAATGAGCAATCAGTTCGATGCTCTAGACAAATTTTCCGAACACCAAATCGAAGCAGCCTCTAGCCCAGGCTCTTTGATTCAAGTGAGGAAGCAAAGAGTGCCGCCTATCGTGGTCAGTTGTTCCGAATTTGGGGGATTTAGGCAGGAGATCTTGAACTCCATTAGGGGAATCAAGGTTTCCTTCCAAATCGCAAAGAAAGGAGATTGTCGCGTTTTGCCGGAAACTCTTAAAGATCGCGAACTTCTTCTCAGATATCTTGAAGAGAAGAAGCACAAATTTTTTACTTATGACGACAAAACTGAACGTTTGTTCAAAGTCGTCTTGAAAGGTCTCTCAAGTGACTATAAGTCACCTGAAGAGATCAAAAATGGAATAAATGATTTACTTGGATTTTCCCCAGTCCAAGTAATCATTATGAAAAAGAGAACCCAATCTGGCATTGTTCGGAAAGGGCTTTCTCAAGAATATTATTTAGTTCACTTTAACAAAAAAGAACTAAATAATATTAAAGCTTTAGAAAAAGCTAAACTTATGTTCGATGTCCGTGTGACGTGGGAACATTTCCAGAAACCTGGAGGAAATTACCAGAACCCCACTCAGTGCCGTCGGTGCCAAAAGTGGGGTCATGGTACAAAAAATTGTCGCATGGATGCTAAATGCATGATTTGCGGAGGTTCTTCTCACGCTAAGGACGACTGTCCTGTGAAAGAAGATACCAGAAAATTTCAATGCGCCAATTGCAAGGGCCCTCACAAAGCTAACTTTTGGGAATGCATTTCACGCAAAAGAGTCGTTGAGGCTCGTGCCAAGCAGATGAAGGATAATATCCGTTACGATAACGGTCGTTTCCGGAATTTGCCTGGTAGAGTATCGAACAATGCTCATTTTTCAGTTAACGATCGCTTGATTAGGAATCATACCCACCAGGAAGATCATAATCATGCTCATTCACAAACAAATTTTAATCCGTCGGGTAGCCGTTCGAATCTTTCAATTTCGAATGTATCTACCCACGGTAAATCCTTTGCCGATATCGTAGCAGGTAATTTGAACTCTTCCCCTGTTCGTTCCATGAGTACCCATTCTACTTGTTTCAAATCAAATGGAAAAAACCCTACCGCCACAGGTAACTCCTACCCCGCTTCTTCGTCTACCGAAAATTCCAATGGGAAATCATCAGATGATATGTCTGCCTCTGATTTTAATTTTCTAACTGAACAATTGAATCTAATGATTGATGCAATGTTCAAAGCCACCACTATGACTGAAGCAGTCCAAGTAGGTGTAAATAATAATTTAAATATTTTAAATTGGAATGCTCGTTCTCTGAATGGTAAAGAGGACGAGCTGTTTAATTTTCTTACAGCTAATAACGTGCATATAGCATTTATTACCGAAACTTATTTAAAACCTGGATCCAAATTTAAAAAAGATCCTAACTTTTTTGTTTATCGTAATGATCGACTTGATGGGGCATGTGGGGGAGTTGCAATCATCATTCATAGGCGTATAAAACATCAACTGTTTTCGTCATTTGAAACTAAAGTTTTTGAAACTTTAGGTGTTTCTGTTGAAACACAGTTTGGTAAATATACTTTCATAGCTGCCTATTTGCCTTTTCAATGCTCTGGACAGCAAGTTAATTGGCTTCAAACTGACTTGCGAAAATTAACTCGCAATAAGTCAAAATTTTTTGTCATTGGTGACTTTAATGCCAAACATCGGTCATGGAATAATTCTCAAAGTAATTCCAACGGCAGAATTTTATTTGATGAGTGCTCTTCAGGATATTTCTCAATTCAATACCCTGATAGCCCCACATGTTTTTCCTCTTCTAGAAATCCATCTACGATTGATTTGGTCTTAACCGACTCTAGTCATCTTTGTAGCCAATTAGTTACTCATGCTGATTTTGATTCTGATCATGTCCCTGTTACATTTCAAATATCGCATGAAGCGATTCTCAATCCTATCAGCTCCACTTTCAATTATTTACGAGCCGACTGGAATATATATGAAACGTATGTTGACTCTAATCTTGATGTTAACATTTCTTTAGAAACTAAAATTGATATTGACAATGCTCTTGAAGCTTTAACAAATTCCATGGTTGAAGCCAGAAACATTGCAATTCCAAAATGTGAAGTAAAATTTGAATCCGTGATTATAGACGATGATCTTAAACTCTTGATCCGTCTTAAAAACGTGAGGAGAAGGCAATTTCAACGCACTCGTGATCCTGCTATGAAAATTATATGGCAGGATTTGCAGAAAGAAATCAAGAAACGTTTTGCAGATTTAAGAAACAAAAATTTTGAAAATAAAATTTCTCAATTGGACCCCGGCTCTAAGCCCTTTTGGAAATTATCTAAAATCTTGAAAAAACCTCAGAAGCCTATACCGGCATTGAAAGAGGAAAACAAATTATTACTAACTAATTGCGAAAAAGCTCAAAAACTTGCTATGCAGTTTGAAAGTGCGCACAATTTTAATCTAGGACTTACTAGTCCAATTGAAAATGAAGTTACTCAGGAGTTCGAAAATATTCTCAATCAAGAGAACGTTTTCGAAAATGCCTGGGTGACTGATTTGGAAGAAGTGAGAACTATTATTAAAAAATTCAAAAATATGAAAGCTCCTGGCGATGATGGAATTTTCTACATCCTCATCAAGAAACTTCCAGAAAGTAGCTTATCATTTCTAGTTGATATATTTAACAAATGTTTTCAATTAGCGTATTTTCCTGACAAATGGAAAAATGCTAAGGTTGTTCCAATTTTAAAACCAGACAAAAATCCTGCAGAATCTTCTAGCTATCGTCCAATCAGTTTGCTTTCCTCCATCAGTAAACTTTTTGAAAAGGTTATTTTGAACAGAATGATGGCCCACATCAACGAGAATTCAATTTTTGCCAATGAACAGTTCGGATTCCGCCATGGACATTCGACCACTCATCAACTTTTACGTGTAACAAATTTGATCCGTTCCAACAAATCTGAAGGCTACTCTACTGGTCTTGCTCTTCTAGACATAGAAAAAGCATTCGACAGTGTTTGGCATGAAGGTTTGATTGTAAAATTGAAAAATTTTAATTTTCCAACATACATTGTTAGAATAATTCAAAGTTATCTGTCAAATCGTACACTTCAGGTTAATTATCAGAACTCCAGATCTGAAAGACTTCCTGTAAGAGCTGGTGTTCCCCAAGGCAGCATTTTGGGACCAATATTATACAATATTTTCACATCTGACTTACCTGAGTTACCTCAGGGATGTCAAAAATCTTTGTTTGCGGATGACACAGGCCTCTCCGCCAAAGGACGAAGCCTGCGTGTCATCTGTAGTCGATTGCAAAAAAGTTTGGATATTTTTTCTTCATACTTGCAAAAATGGAAGATTTCTCCTAATGCTTCCAAAACTCAACTAATAATATTCCCACATAAACCAAAAGCTCTTTATTTGAAACCTTCAAGTAGACATGTTGTCACGATGAGAGGGGTTCCAATAAATTGGTCAGATGAAGTTAAGTATCTAGGGCTCATGCTAGATAAGAATTTAACTTTCAAAAATCACATTGAGGGCATTCAAGCCAAATGTAACAAATATGTAAAATGTCTCTATCCCCTTATTAATAGAAAATCAAAACTTTGTCTTAAGAACAAGCTTTTGATATTCAAACAAATTTTCAGGCCAGCCATGTTGTATGCTGTACCAATATGGACTAGCTGTTGTAATACCAGGAAGAAAGCTCTGCAGAGAATTCAAAATAAAATTTTGAAAATGATTCTGAGGCTTCCTCCCTGGTATAGTACCAATGAGTTACATAGGATATCCAATGTTGAAACATTGGAACAAATGTCAAATAAAATAATCAATAATTTCAGGCAAAAATCGTTACAATCTTCTATTGCCACGATTAATGCGTTATATGTTTAGGTTAAGTTAGGTTAAGTATATTAAAAACTTTTTTTTTTCTCTTATAAGCAGGTGAAATCAACTCACCTGTAAAAAATCTGAACTGCTACGGCAAATGAAATGTAATATGTTGTTAACAAAATGTTAATAAAATCTTAGATTTGTTTTACCAAATTAGGATGATAGTGTTGTCTAATAACACAGAACACCTAGATATAAGAAATAATGAATGTAATGTTTGGAATGATACTAATAAAGAAATTAAAAAAAAAAAAAATGCCTGTCATAAAAGTATCAATATTTGTTTTAGCCAGCGAGCTTTTGCCCCACACTAGATTCGAATTCTTGCACCATCTGTGGGGCAAAAGTATGTTTAAGACAGTCAATTTTAGAAGTGTTATAACTAAAAATGGGTAAATATTTTGACACAAGTATGTACAGCAAAATTATAGCCAATATGTTGAAGGTTCACTGTATGGTATTTATTTTGTTTCAACTGCTATTATTTGTCTGGAAGCTTTGATGATATCACTAAGGTCCAACTTTTGCCCCACCTTACTCTATCAACTTCTAGGTGGAATCTAGGTAGATACGTGTTCCCTAGCGCCAATGAAAACCACCAGTTGGCTTGAACGTGTCCTAGATCCTGTTTACCGGTTTTCAGTCAGCCCAATGGGAGGTTGATTAGAACTTGGCGGGGTTCTATGCAGGGCTCTTGAACTCCTACAAAAAACCATAGGTCCGCAAGCACGTCTCCGAACAGGCGACCCGTACCGCTTTCAATGTACTTTTGCCCTTCACCTGGAGCGCCACCCGGCGCATTAGGATCCAGGCCAGCGAGATCCTTATTATGGAAAACTTGCAGCATAAGAATATGTACACGACAACGTATCACGCATTGGAACTACGCTACAGAGCTGACAGCCATGTTATTCAACACCCTTAGTAAGGATGGATGCCACGGCGAATGGGTTGATGGTACGGTTACCCGCGTCCCGTTAAAACCTTGCCAGGCCTACAAGTACTTTCTAAACCCGCCAACTTAGATAGTGGAAGTAAGCTCAGTTGAACCTTTCCTGACTTGCGCCGATCTGGCTCTGCGCTCGGAACCCCATAAGGGGCCGGGTGAACCCTAGCATAGCGTTACTGCTTGCAAACATCACCATGAATTCACGAAGGCGACTATTTACGACGGGCGAAATATAGCGGCTTAGAGAAGGACCCACTAAAATGGAAACTTTCCAAAACGATGCCAATAATAATTAAAATGGAGTTCAACACAGCAGAAGTCGAGGACGCGAGCGCGTTCCAGAAATAGGTAAGGTGCTACGATCGCCGGTGCTTACCACGGAGAATATACCGACGTATAGCAGTAGCTGGAAGCAATGTGAGACACAAGGACTACAAGGAGGATTAGGGATTCAGAATCCAGTGTACACACCGAAATCGAGCAATAAAACTGCTCAAGGAGGGCAAAAATCTCAAAACTCGAGGTTGACGGAGGTGCAGAATAAGGTCGATGAACTCATCCAATTCGTCAAGGACCGGCACAATGTGCATACCGCGATCAAGAGCAGGCTGACGAGCACCAACTCCTCTGTCAACGCTGCCATGAACAAGCAAAAAGCGCTGGGAGCAGAGCTTGCCGAAAAGGCACTGAAAAAAGCTACGGAGCAAGCAGCGGCTGACAAGTTTAGGACCCCGAAGGTACGAGGCAACAAACCTACGAAGAAGCGAGACAGAGGGTAACCAGGAAAAGAACAAGACCCAAAAAAGCAGCGCAACAAGCAAGTAAAAGGTGCGCCGGAAAAGGACGGGAACGCGGACGGATGGAAACCCTTCGTCAACGCTAAAGATAAAAAAGAAACAGATAAAAAAGATTGAGAAGAAAAAGGACGGGAAGAAGAAAGCGAATAGACGCCCGCAGCATGAGTGGTCGAAAGGGGATGCCATACTTGTTAAGGCAAACGACCGAACTACGTACGAAAAGTCGAACCTGAAGGACCTCGAAAAAAACGTGGTTAGAACGCAGCGCATCCGGAAAGGGGAAATGCTGTTTGAGCTGAAGAGAGACCAATTGATCAATAGCTCAGCGTATCAGAAGCTAGTTGTGAAATATTTGGCAAACGAGGCGGACGTAAGAGCACTTAATCAGGAAGCAGTTGTTGAGTGCAGATATCTGGACGAGATAACAACCGTGGACGAGGTGAGTTAGAAGTTGCGTAAGCAATGTAGCCTTGGTTTAGGCACACTGTCAGCGACAATTCGGGTAACAAACTGGTGAAGAAAGGCAAGATAAGAAGGCTGGTCAAAATGCCCTCTGTGACTCGTCACACGAGCAGATAGGTCACAGATCCGATGCTTGCATGGACTTCAGACAGCCGGCAGCAAGCTGTATAGATCCAGACAGAACCGAACTGTGCAGGAAATGTGGAGGAACAGGTCACTTTGGGAAAGACTGCAAGAATTGAGCAGGGTGCTTGCTCTGCTCACCGGAGGAAGGAAACACCCATTCGACGGGCAGCTTCAATTGCTGTGCGTACCAAAAGGCTATCGCAGCCCAACAGTAACGGAGATAACGCAGATCAGCCTGAATCATTGCAACATCGCACAGCAACTGTTTTGGCAGTCAGTAACAGAAATTAAGAGCGACGTTGCGAAAATAGCCGAACCGTATCGGGAACCACTCAATAACGCCAATTGAGTGGAGGATAGCACAGGCGCAGCGGCGCTAAAAGTGACGGGTAGGTTTCCTGTCCAGAAAGCGGTTGCCAGCTCAAACGCGGGTTTCGTGATCGCCAAAATCAACGGAATCTACTTTTGCAGCTGCTACGCGCCTAGTGGGTGGATGTTGGTCGGAAACCAGTGCTGATTGGAAGTGACTTCAATTCATGGGTCGTGTGGTAGTAGGGTAACCAATGCCAGAGGTTACAGCATACTGGATGCTCTAGCAAAGCTAGATGTACGATTGTGCAACAAAAGCACCTTTAGGACATATCGGAAAGGCGGACGGGAGATGATCGTTTTGTAGCCCATCACAGGCGGGCAACACACGATCCGCTACAGGATTGGCCAGCGGAACACTGCGGCAATGCAAAGGAACACAATTGGCGACCGGCAGTGGAGGACGAAGGCTTTCGAAAAAGATCTCTACGTTGTGGCACTTCGCACCGACAACGGTGCCCTGAACTTGGATGCGGTAGGGCTGACAACAGCTATGGCAAGGGCATATGATACAACGATGCAACGAAAACGGGTGGCCCGCAACGATCGACGCCTCGCGTACTGGCGGAACGCCTTCCGTGCTGCTTGCCTTAAAGCCAGGAAGCGTTACCAGAGAGCAAGGAACGTAGGAATGCTAGAAGCAGCGAAAGCATTGATGGTGAAAAAGGCCGCCGGACCGGATGGAATACCGAATGAGTCACTGATCCTAGCGATCTCGGATATGTTCCGGAAGGTGTTACAGAAATGCCTAGACGAAATGAACTTCCCAGATGAAGATCTTGGTGCTGTTACCGAAGACAGGAAAACCACAAGGTGACCCATCATCATACAGGCATATATGCTTGCTGGATACACTGGGCAAACACGTGGAACGGGGGATCCTGAACAGCGAGAACGTAGTATTAGAAAGGCAGTTTAGATTCCGGAAGGGAAAGTCGACGGAGCCATCGCCACAGATTTGCATAGAATGCGGGTTTCTGACTATCAGTGCCGGATTCTGCAGAGCTACTTCGAGAATCGGGTGTTGGTGTTTGCAAACGACGCCGGACGAAAGAAGTTAAGAGTTACGGCGGGAGTTCCACAAGGGTCCATACTGAGTCCGACGCTGCGGAATGGGATGTACGACTTGGTCCTATCGTGGCTTTACCCATGATGTCGTCCTAACAGTAATAGGCGAAAGGCTGGAGGAAGTGAAAGTGCTAGCCATGGAGGCAATAGGCGCGGTCGAAAACTAAATGAATGTAGTTAAGCTGAAGTTAGCCCACTACTAAACGGAGGTGCCACTAGCCAGTAATCGCATCATAGCATCACAGCGGTCGCTCAGACACCTGGGCGTGATGATAGACGATCAGCTAATCTTCAACAGCCACGTCGACTATGCATGTGAGAAAACGGCAAAGGCAACCAACACACTTACAAGGATCATGCCGAACGCTCATGATCCGAGAAGCAGTAGGAGGCGTCTTCTGGCCAGCGTATCATCGTCGATACTGAGATACGGAGTTACGATCTGGGGTGCAGCACTACAAACCAAGCGCAATCGGGACAAGCTCATACAGAGCAATATCGTTGGAGGCTGTATGTGTGATCACCGGTATTATTCCGATTTGCATCACCATGGGAGAAAACATCTAGTGTTATCAGCAAAGAGGCAGCAAGAATGGGATGCCACTGAGAAACGTATGTGGACCCAAAGACATACCGAAATTGTCGAGCTGGGTAAACAGGGAGCATGGTGAAGTGAACTTCCACCTGACACAGTTCCTGTCAGGTCACGGTTGCTTCAAACAGTATTTGCATCGGTTCGGCCACGCGCTGTCACCGTTCTGTCCCGTGTGTAGTGAGAGAGAGGAAACGCCGGAACATGTTGTCTTCGATCGCCCGAGATTCAACAAGGAACAAAGCGCGGCGGCGGTTGCTTTTGGACAAGACTTCAATGTAGACAGAATGGTAAGCGATCCTAACCTTTGGAATCTTACAAACAATATGGTATTGGAAAGAGCAGCAGGTATCGGGTCGTTGGGGCGTTAATGAACCGGAAGTCAGCCCCCAACTGAAATTGTTTGACGGACCTCGGCATTCGAGTCAGCTTGACGAAGATCTCCCCTGCGATAGCCGCCGGTAGTCGGGGCACCATCAGTGCGGATGTCTTCCCAGGAGAAAGCAGCGGGAAGGGAAGAAAAGGATGAACGATGGAAGGAGACGGAGAAGCAAAGGAAGATGAAAAGGCAGTCTGCTCAACAAGCAAGAACAAACCACTGGCAGACTACTCAGAGTACAAGAGCACACAGCGGGAAAACGTCAAAAGCGTAATAGAAGTTCAGATGCACAAAAAATCTATATTAATAAAAATGGAGTGGTGTTTGTATGTCACAAAATGGCTTGAAAACGTATAGGTGAATTGACGAAAGTTTTTCGCTGATACACTCGATAAGGGATGCAACGTGTTAGTGCGAGAAAAAAGTTTTGCAAAGTATCAGGGATAATCGGAAAAGCGGTAGAAGTCTTATGTGTCATTTTGTCTGAGGAATTAGGGTAGACGTACCAATAGTGGAGGTACTAAGCACGATTGAACTTCATTTAATAGCCCAAATTCAAGAAGCGCATTTTGACTTAATGAGAAAAATGATTTCATAGCAGTAATCCACGGCCTGTCATTGGAAAATAATACCTCCACTATTGGTACACTGTTCCTTTAGTTGCTGTATATTTTTAATTTGTGTTTCTATAGTTGCGATATCCGTGGATTCCTTATAGGATCCTCCACTATAGGAACACTTTACCGCAACTATTGGTACAGGTAAGGAAAGTTTTAGCAATTTTAGTGATCAGTTTTAAAGCAATTTGAACGCTCTTTTCAACTATTCCGTGTATCAACAAGCCAATACGTCGATTGGCAGTGTCGGTTCTGTGGCTAATGCAATAAAACCAGTGAAAACGGCACTACCGCAACTATAGGAACACCCACAACTAATGGAACACTTACCCTACATGACGTTTATAACAGCCTATTTGATGGCAAGACGAAGTATGCCGGGACCACTAGTTATAATCAAATTTCAACATACAAATTGACAGAATTGAGCAATTGTTTGAAGCATTGCTGCCCATAAAAGCATATCTATCACAAATGAAAAGACATTGAGAAAATAGCGCTCAACGTTTGAATTTTCTCTTACACAAATGTTCATTATACAAATGAAACGCATCCTATGGTGGAAATACAGTAGAAATACATTTTTCCCATGTATTCAGTCGATTTTCTCCTAACAAATTTACTTTTTTTGCTCCCCGTAGAGCTGACGAATTCTAAACTTTCACAGTAGCTTCTGGGGACCCAAATGAGCAAATAATGTGGTTTGTGAGTTTGACATTTGGATTTTTTTTTTTCATATTAAAATGGGCCACCTTAGTGCACAGCCAGAACTTGAATCTTTCAGAGCTGCGCTGTGCTCTGCTTTGATCGCGTTTTAATGGTCGACCGTATGGGAGTTTTAAGAACAGACCGGACGCACTCTCGCGCAGATTGGATCTGATAGATGAACCCGCTGCAGTGCAATCGGTTCCGTCCCGTGGAGCTGCTGCACTCACTCTCTTTCAATCTCTAGCAATAACCACCAAGAAGTGTGTGGAAACTCCGTAGGAAATGCCGAAAGGGGAAGTAGGTTGAAGGAAATCTGTGGAGCCGTATTACAGATGCGGCATGGAAAAAGCACACAGCAGGGCAGTAGCGATCAGAGGTCATCTTCCACTGACTGGCAGCAGTGTGGCGTGGCGGCATCAGCAGCGACCGCTTGTATTTTTGCCAGAACGATTCTATTTATAACTAACCCGTTTGAACTTTGCGAGCAAATCATCGTCGCCGTCGTCGTCGTCATCACGGGCAAGATGGAACGGAGACCGAATGCTTAGAGTTGGAGAGCAGCGTAAAGAGGGCAGAGGCCATGCCATTGCGACGACGTTAGGTTAGGTTCATAATCGCAACAGACTGTCTTTTACTTACGGACGAGTCGAAGTAGTTTGGCTTTGGACGTAGAATCGTATTACTACCGGTTTTTCATTTATTGGTATTCAAAACAGCTAAGAGTAATTTGGCGTGATGTTATTTATGAACGATCCCTTTTTGATCGAACAGAATATTTAGTTTGAAAGAATGTACATTGAACATGATCCTTTGTACAATTTTGCTCCATCTTCTTCATCATGGCATTGACCCACTATGACCAATTCCATAGTTATTAACTGAGAGTTTTCTTTAGCTAAGTTTGCGTTTTTACATTTGTATATTATGTGGCAGGCTCTCTATGTCCAAGGAAGTCAACTTCCATAACTTTCAGCATGGGTTTGCTTTGTAGCCGCGGACGTTAGCACTATGCTAAGGAAGATCCTGTAGAATTTTACTAGATCTGTTTATTAGTACAATCATCTATGCGTATAAATGCATAGCGTATAAGCTCATGCAATGATGAAGGCGTTTCAATTTCAAATACCAATGCTACCTCTTCATCAACCTGCCCACCAATACAAAAACGATACGTTTCGGCTCGGGGCACATGACATTTTGACTTACAGTACCCGCTGCATCGTTTCCCCACCGCCAATTCCCCGTCGGCTGCCTTCGAAGCCTAACTCCGGTGTCATTAGGGTGCAAATAATGTAACATCAATGCCATACTTTTTGCGCTTCTGGCTCATATTCCTACCGATTATTATTGCCATTCTGCGCCTCTCTGCGCGCCTATCCAGTAGTCTCCATGCTCACCACCCATCAGCTACCCAGTACCCAGTTGAAGCGACAAAACAAGAGAAAAATCCACCCAACAGCGGACAGAAGCAGCACCCGACAGCGTGAGATATCACGAGTGAGCACAGAACACCCAAATCGGGCTCCGCCGACTGCGCAGTTCGCTCACTTTAAACCGCCGGGGCTTTGTTTGTTCCGAGAACCCGAACTGCACCTCGCTCGACAACGACGAGAGTTCAATTCTGTTGACTCATGAACTTTGTGCTGCCCTGCTGCTGCTACTCAACCCACTTCCACCACCCCGCTCAGCGCGTTCCCCCGAAGAGTCGTCGAGAGAGAATTCTTCATCACTTCTCCATTCCAATCCGATCCAACCTACACACCCAGCCAGACGACAAATGCGTCGTCTTCTCGAGAGGTTCTGCCGCTGAGACTATTCCACCAGCTAACCAACCACACCAGCAGCGACCGTGTCGGTCACACACATATCCGGTCGTCGCCGTGTCGTGTCGTGCAGTGTCATTCTACCGTGTCGTCCCACCTTGCACCCTGTTCCCGCATTCTTCGCTTCCTGGTCCTTCTCAGTCGATCCAGCGCAGTGCTGTTGGTCATCCACCAAAACACACAGTGGTTCCATTTGTTCTAATATGGGGTCATAAAACATTTCATCAAGCCTGGTAGTGACCATCAGCAAAAAAATTGTGGCTTTTGTGGCTAAAATAAGCAAATGATGACCAAATAGTGACTTCTGGAACTGGAAACTATATGTCCAGAAATAAGAATATGTTCATTTTTACCGTAATTAGTAATCGATCAAACTACGTAAAATTTAAAAAATATTCTAATTTCAATAGTTTTCGATTACTTTTTCAAATCGACGTAAGTAACTTTCATACGGTTTTGAAAAAAATAATCAAAAAGAATCACAACCTGTCTTCTAAATATGTTATAAAATTAATCCTCTTTTTTCTTTTTTTTTATTTCTTTATAAGTATCATCGCAAACATTACATTCATTTCTTATATCTAGGTGTTCTGTGTTAGACAACACTATTATCCTATTTTGTTTAAACAATTTTAAGATTTTATTAACATTCTGTTAACAACATATTACATTTCATTTGCCGTAGCAGTTCAGATTTTTTACAGGTGAGTTGATTTCACCTGCTTATGAGAGAAATTAAAATGAATCCTATTTTTAACTTTTTCTCGCCGTGTACATCGCCTAAATTTTGCATGCAATCAGTTCACGTTAAAATACTAGGTAGTTACTATTGTTTCACACAAAAATTGTATGACAAAATTATAAGCCGGTTCATCCAGTTACTTACGACGTTGTTGTACCAGTGTAAAGTCGACTCAAGTAGTGTTTTGTTTTGATTCGTGGTTAATTCATTTTGTCTCTCCATGCAACCGAGCGGTGAAAGTGATGGTTAGGTTGTGTAAGTTGAAAATCTTACTTACGCCGCTTTGTAAATCTTAAACGTTCTAAAAGTAAAAAATCGAGTTGGTTTAGAGCGGAACGTGTGGAATTTAGTCTTAGAAACACGTAGGGTATATAAAGTAAGTTTGTTTACTTTTTTGGTTTGAGTCTGTTTGAATAAGTTTTGGATCGGTCTCATGCACAAAAAGCCATGAAATCATAAAATTTTATATTTTATAATATCATGACAACGAGTCATGAAACCATGACCATTAATCAAGAATTAGTATGCTAAGGACGTTACACAAATCTAAATGTCACCTTTTTCCATCTTGGTCAACACGTCTTTTCCGATCGAAAAGAAAAAGGTTAATTTGGAGACCATGCTCTTCGGAACTTTGCCATAATTTCGATGAAATTCCTGATGAACTAATTGAACTGCTGGCGCTGTAAGATGTTCTAAAACGTACTTGCAGTACCAGGCAGTGATTGACGTGAAGCGATAAGTGCGTCGGCGATTTTAAAAGTTTGGATGTGATGGGGTGTGCAACAATAGTAGAGCAGCTTTGGCAGACGGATGGTCCAGTTTCACTTTCCTCATCCGCAAAGTCGTTTAGGACTTCTCAATCGCCAACACAATCCACCAGTATTTTGTAGCTCACGGACGATATGCCAATTCAAACATTTTGCGTACAAACCTAACCACCGGATGTCCGTGTTCCTGCTAGAGATGGGGCCCTTGTTAGGTTGACTCTTTTCACAATTTATTCCGAAACTTCCAGCACTAAAGACGGAACGATCCGAATCTTTATGTTATTTGTTTAACTGAGATCATAATTGACGTTTGTATGTTTTCATGGAATTAATTCATGATTCATGACTCAAATATCCACTTTTCATCACCAAAACCGGAATCATGAATGACAGGTATCTAAATTCAATAATCTAAATTCTAAATTGCTTATGTTTTCATGAATTTTATTCATGGTTCCAGCATACATACTTTATGACTTGACGATTGAAATTAACACTTTGAAAACGTGATGGACTGCTGGCGTTACGGTACAATGATTCATGATCTCATGACTTTTGGTCATGGTGTATTTTCATAACATGAAATTACACCTTCCTCCCGAAATCATGACTTTTCTTCGTTTTTAGAGTGCCGTATTTTAACCCGTGTGGGAACTTTCATTGCTAAAGTTGCCATGTTCGCATTCCAATATCGTGGTACGATGATACTTTATGCCCAGGAAAGTCAACCAAATTTTTTATAACAAAAAGATCCTGGATAAATTATTTTTGATATTAATATCAAGGCAATAGTTCCTAGTGAGTGAAACACTTTATAGTACTAGAACGCCTGAGGAGTTCATATAACATTTCCTAATTTTCAAACCTTTCATTCTTTCAAACCTCACAACCAGAAGGGCGCGTATCGTTTTCTTCATGTTTGACGTTTTACAAAACACAACAAACACAAAACAATACACCATGCAATATGCTCACTGGATGATGATGCTGTGAACTTGACGATAGGTTTTGCAGAAATTTGTGGACCATTTGCACAAGTATTCGCCATATTCTGAATTTCGGTTTGGTTCGCCGCCAACGTTGATTTTTTGAAGGGTGGCAAATTCAGGTACAACATGGTGGAAATTTGAAGGAAAACGATATTTCCTATTATTTTTTAAGCAAATTATGAAGTTTCTAAGAATGTTTTCGTGTCATTCTAAAGCAATTTGATGAACACTAAACGATTTTTGTCTATTTGTATAGTGAAACAGTATATAATTCGGGGTGGCAAATACCTGTTAATCTACCCTATTAGCAAAGATCCTATAGCAAAGACAACAAACCCATTTATTCCGGGATGAAAAGCGCCGCCTGGCACAGATAGAGCACCTGCATCGTTCTCAAGAAACGCGTAAGTTCGACAAGAAACTCAATGCATCCAGCAAAAATTTTGTGCCGCGAGTCGAAATCTGTTGGGATAAGGATGAAGGTATATCTTCACGGATAAACGTGAGGATATTGAAAGGTGGAAGCAGCACTACGATGAGCACCTGAATGGCTCAGAAGCGGAAGACCAAAGCAGGAGGAGGAATGGCTTCATCAGTACAGCGGATGAGTAAGACTTGCCAACTCTTATCAATACTTGGTGTTTTTAGTGTTTTTAATGTAAGGTTGAAAACATCTTAAAAAACTAACTAAATTTTTTTAATAAATCACACTAATATCAGAAATTTATGCATGTACAGTTCTGGTATTCATAAAGTAAGGCAAATTTGCATACAAATTGCACGTAGGCCTCTATTTCTGCTTTTAGCTAATCGATTGATCTTAAATTTGAACTACATGTTGCAAATGACTAGTCACGGTATGTTTGAATCATAAGATTATAAAAATCGAATGAACATCGGATTGTTTTCGCTAGGGTTCAGTATTTGGTCTATATTTTCATAATCCGAAGGTTTTACAATATTTTATCTGTGAAATTTTTTCCTTACATTTTGTACGGGCTGAAATACGTCGAAAAACGCGATTTTCATGGGTTTTAGTATTAAAAATAGCTAAAAAGTGAAAAAAAAATCAAAATTTTACCGATGAAATATTTCAAAACCTTCCGATTATGAAGCTATAACTATAACAAAATACTGATATCTAGCTAGAAAAAACCCGATGTACATTCAATTTTCATAATCATCTGGTTCAAACATAGCGTGCAGTCAGATATCTGAAGAAGTCATTAAATTCTTTGCAAGATTTATACAGTTATTAAAACCACCCATTTTTACAAACATGGCAAAGATTTTATTAGAAGATATTTTGAAAACGAATAATTTAGGATAAGTATTATGTTCCACAATGTTTTGAATTTTGTTTGAACCGACAAATTTGTAGAAGCATACCTTCTTTAAATATGTATTCACATTTCAAAAATAAGAATTTCGATTTGAAGATTTCGGCGTGTTTCTCGAAATAGTTTTTTTTTTCGATAACTTCAAAACTCTTAAATTGAATTCAGTTGTTCCATAAATCAGAGTTCAAGTTATTTATGAAACGCAGTCCAAATTTTAGGTCAATCGGTTTGCTACGAACTGCGATACACTGCCCATAAACGCATAATTGTCCCATGTGAATAGGAAATCCAGCAAACGTGAGACTGACATGCATTTATGGGCAGTACAGGTCTTCAATCTTGACAAATTTGTATGAAAATCGTCCTTTGTGTACTTTTAGCCAGTACTGTGCAATCACAAAATATTCTATAATATCTCTTGACTCAGATTCCTTATTATTATTAAGTCCAATGAAACAGCTGTTAGTTAATCATTCTTCACTTACATCTGTGCCAGTCTTCTAGTTGAAAATTTGTGTAACAGCCAGCCCTGTCGTCGTAAAATTTGAGCTTCTTAGTCGTCCCTTTTTGAGGGGGGCGTTTTTATAGCTCAGAGGGCGCTTCTATTCCCTGGCATTAAAGATGTCGTCACATAAGAATAAGATATCACAAATATTTTAATATATAGGTATAAACTGTGATATAGGTTATGTTGCTATGGGTTTTCGAATTCCAGTCTAAACAAATCATAAACGGAAAACCGACAACCCTTAGCAATATTTTCATATATAAAATTACAAATATCACAAATACTTTGATATACCGTTTTGACTTATATTCCGAACACTTAAGGCCAACAGTGACTTCAAATACATCTGAAAGTCATAAATTAGCTGATATTCTTGAAAATTTTAATTTCTTCGCAAAGTCTAAGTGTTAGCTGTTGGGTGTGCTGATAAAAATATTTATTCTAACTTGTTTAGTATTGTTTTTATGTTAAAGTATAGATCAACATATTGATTCAAATTCCGAACAGCACGTATAAATCGAATTCAAATGAAAACAAACCTATTTGAGCTAGTTTTGCTGACCTCAAACTGGAGAATCCCCATTGCTCCCCCCATTTTTTTTATAAATTGACTAAGAACAAAACGGCATTGTACAAAATATGATGTTTGCATTTAATTGAAAAATCGTTCATTCGGTAAATATTATTGGCCAGTTTTTGCAGCTGCTCTAACTCAGTTTTTTCTAAGATGTTCAATGCTGATCTCAGAATTTAAAACGAAGCGCTAACAATGAAACATGTTTTTCTGATAAAATTCAAGATAGAGTCAAATTTAAAATGGTCGCCAAAATTATAATAAATTAGACTACACAGAAAAAAATCCGTTCTCGTATCCGTGAACAGCAGACGTTAACTCGTTTACAACAAAAATACACCGTGAACTAGATCATGTTTATGTGACCATTTGTGGTAGTTCATGGTGTATTTTTGACAGTTCACGTTTTCCAGAATTCTTTTTTGAGCGTGTACATCTTTCCTACATGCGATGCCACTGAAATAAGGAGTGTATCGAAAAGTAGTCGCAAACATTCAAAACGGTATATCTCAGAGCATAGTTCATCTTTTTAAAAGCTTTTTTCACGCAAATCTCCATCATGTCATCAAATATTAAAGCAGCTAAAAAAATATTGAATAATGTGTAGTCTTAATATAAATACATCAAGGTTTATAAAGCATGGAAAATAAAATCTTGCACAAAATTACATTTTTGAAGTGTCTTCTGAAGATTCGATGATTTGTATTGAACAAAATGTATATCAAACAAAATAGGATGAAAAGCTTATTCTATCGGAAAATATGTTTACTTCACACAGCACGTAAAAAGAAATTCAAAAAAATAAATTATTGCTCTAAAACAGCTCAATTATTGGAACAAGGTCGGTTTTAGAAAGTCACTTTTTTTAATCAACTTTGAAAGCTCTGTCATATACAGCGGTAATTATATAGAGTAACAATTTTTGCTTACGTTACTTCATAAATATGCAAAGAAACTTTTCCAATCAAAAAATAATTTTTTATTCGTTACAATCGTTCGATATTACTATAAACGTGTAGAGAGAAAAAAATCAAAAAACGAGGTCCTTAAAACCGACTTTTTTCGATTTTTGTATTTGCTCTCAAATGCTTGTTAATGAATTTTTCAAAATATTTTTTACACTATGTCCTGAGCGTTGTGGGACAGAATATACATGCATAAACAAAAACATTTTTTTCTTAAAATTTAACACATTTATTAACATATCAATTTTTTCAGAGGTGTGCAAGATTTTCATCGACATCTGTTAGTAATTTGCAAAATTATCATGCAAAATGCCACTTTATTGAAACAATATCACCGCATCATCATTTTTAAATACATTGTAAAGTATTTGTGATCAAAAAATTGTTTGTAGGTTCAACCCATTATTTTAAGACCGTTTTGAAAGTTTGCGACTACTTTTCGATACACTCCTTAGCTTTGTGTTTCAGGGTATATATAAGAAGAAAGATGCGTGAAAATATACATAGAATTTATGAAAAACTGAGCTTTTAACAAACTGTCAAGCTAGGGTTCAGCAATTAGAGTTAACCAAAACTTCTCTTCTAGTTTTTTTTTAATTCAAGCGAACTACGACGCAAACTGTTATTCTAATTATATATGTCGACGGTGGTCCCGTTTCAGCAATAATTACTCAACCATAGCTGGAAATATTTTTTAACAAAATAATATGCGTATCCTCAGTCATGTCAAACTAGAAAAAATTGTAGACTGAACTAGAATGCAAAAAAAAAGTTAAACTTTAACATATTTCATCAAATTTCGAGAGTGGTCTTAGGCCCCTTAATGATCACGTGCTCTAAATATTGATTCCTCAAATGTCGTTTCCTTGAACGCCAGTCTCTTGAACGTCAGTTCTCTGAATGCCCCATTTCACAACTTCCTATAATTCAGGGTAGTGAACGGACCAGTCATCTTGTACGTACCCTGTCACTGAGAACTATTATTGCATCTTTATGAACTGCATCATTTCTCGAAGAGACAGTTCATTCGAAAATATGGCATTTGATTGATTGACTCTTTATTATAGGGAAATTCAGCCTGAGGCTGGTTTATCCCCGTCCAATGGCATTCGAGGAAAAGGGTCATTCGGGGAACTGTCGTTCGCGGAAACGACATTCGAGGAAGAGTAGCACAATCTTTTGGTACATATGTTGTATGGAAAAAATAATATGAGACAAAATATAGATATTATAAACAACATACAAAACGGAAAGAAAACACCATTAAAATACATAAATGGCTCGGCATACACAAACAAAATTTGATTGGTTTTCTACAGTTTCTACAGGGCGTTAAGGTGCAGCTGATCTACGTTGAACAAGGTTGAAGGGCTTTGATACAGAATAAAATTTTTAATGATTTTTACAGGACGTTCAAATTTAATTCATTAATGTGGACATAGATTAAATTACTGCAGGGTGTTGATAGAGCTTGGAACTTTTGAATTAATGTCCTACAGGGCGTTGAGATGTACCTGATCTTCATAGGATAAGATGAGCGCATGCACATTTTAACATGCAATTAATATTATGCAAAGCGTTAAGATGATCTACATGAGACAAGATCAATTATTATAAAGCATGACAATTTCGATTGATACCATACAGGGTATAAAGATGCACTTGATCAATGTGAAATAAGATCAAATTACTCCAGGGCATTGATACAGCTTGGAATTCTCGATTCATGCCCTACAGATCGTTAAGTTGCACTTGATCTACATAGAATAAGGTCAAATTACTCCAGGGCGGTAATACAGTTTATAATATTCAGTTGATGTCCTAAAGGGCGTTCAGATGCACCTGACCTTCATAAGATAAGCTTGAATTATTCCAGGGCGATGAAAAAGCTAGAATTTCCAATTGATGTCTTAGAGGACGTTAAGATGTACCTAATATACGTGAGTGAGGAACAAATTAATCGAGGGCGTTGATACATCGTGACAATTTCGATGACATCAATCAGAGCGTTAAGATGCACCTGATCTTTATAGGATAAAGTCAAATTACTCCAGCGCGTTGATACTGCTTAAAAAAATTTCTATTGTTTTTCAACAAGGCGTAAATATGCTCCAGATTTCGCCAAGATCAATATGGAATAAAGTCAAATTACTTCAGACCGTTGATATAGCTTGATCGATTGATGTTATACAAAGCATTCAAATGTTTCTGAACTACGTGGAGAAAGGCCAAATTACTCCAGGGCGTTGCTAAAGCTTGGAATTTTTAATTGATGTTCTACAGGGTGTTGAGATGTACCTGATCTACATGGAATGAGGTGAAATTACTCCAGGACATTGATACAGCATGGAATATTCAATTGATGTCCTACAGAGCGTGCACCTGATCTAAGATCTGCGTGAGACATGGTCAAATTATTCCAGGGCGTCAATACAGATTGGAATTTTCAATCGATACAGGGCATTGAGGTGCACATGATCTACGTAAGACAAGGTCAAATTAGTGGAGTGCATTTATACTTATTTATATATTTTAACTTTGAATTAAGAAAAAAAAGAAAAGCCTCTTTTAGTGATTATTTTTACAAATCGTTCTCAAAGAGGCAAAAAAACTCTTTATCGTTTCAAAGGGCGTTTATGCATCATGACATTTCTCCCACATGGCGTTAGAATGCAGCTTATTTACACGGAAAAAGTCAAATCACTCCAGGGCGTTGTAAAATCTTGAAATATTCAAATGATGTCCTACAGGGCGTTCAGATATGCTTGATCTATATGGGAATAGGTAAAATTACTCCAGGGCGTTGATAGAGCTTGGAGATTCTATTAATGTTATACAGGGCGTGATTTCCATGGGATGAGATCAAATTAATCCAGGGCGTTCATACAGCTTGAAATTATAAATAATGTCCTACAGGGCATTAAGATGCAGCTGATCTATATGAGACAAGTTCAAATTACTCATTGAATGCAGGGCTTTGAGGCTGATCTACGTAAGACAAGGTCAAATTAGTCAAAGGCGTTTATACATCTTGACATTTGTCCCACAGGGCGTTGAGATCTATCTGATCTACATGATACGAGTCCAAATTACTCCAGGGCGTTGATAATGCTTGGAATATTCAATTGAAGTGGGGCGTAAAGATGAATTTGGTTAACATTAGGTAAGGGCAAATGACTCGAGGGCGTTGAAAAAGCCTGAAATTTTCAATCTATGTTCTACAGGGCGATAGATATGGTGAAATTACTCTAGAGCGTGGATACAGCTCGTAAATTTCGATTGATTTTCTACAGGGCGGTAATATGCTCCTGTTCTATATTAAAAAGGGAAATATTACTCCATTACGTTGGTAGGTACAGGTTGAAATTTCGATTGATATCTTATGGGGCGTCAGATTGTTGTTGATTTTGCACATTATTTTTTATGACTTCTGGTGAAAAAATCTAAAAAAAATATGAGAAAAGCTGGTAACAGCCCAAAAGCGAACAAGCCATCAAAATGGGATATTATTAAATCAACGTATATTTTACCGTACGAATTTGAGGTTTACAGTTTTAATTGAACTTTCAATTTTATGATTACTATGCAGCTTTACTGTGAATCGCAAGTCAATCCCATCTGTAAAAAGTAAGCATTAAGAAAATCGACTTTGAAGTTCACAAATTTATTTTTCATATGAATATTCAAAAAATTCTAGAAGATTTGAACATGTTCCAATCTAAATGAAACTTTCACAATTTGCTTTTCATTATGATATCTTTCCAAGAAAAAAATAAAAATGGGCAGAACACGGTTATTTTTTGTGTTATACGGTGCGGAATTCAGTAGTGTGACCGATATGCGGTTACTTTTCATTATGGGGCAATTTGACTTGCTGTTTTTTCTTAATTTTCCCGAACAAATGATATTGTATCATTAGTGCAGCTGAAAGGGCATTAGAAGATATGTTGAAAACTGAACTCAACTCAATTTTGACAATAATGCAGATGGGACTGACTTGCGATTCACGGCAGTTTAGCATGTAAAGACTTCGAAATATTATTCAAACTTATGTTAGAACTTTGGAAAACTCTAACATTTCCCTATTTCGCCATACTTGATAATTCTATTATTTTCAAATTGAAAAATATTTGGCGTGTATTAGTAGTAAGATTCAGTGAATCAAATTATCAGCAAAACAGGAAAACGAACAACAAAGCAAGCTCGCTTACAACCGTTTGTCTCAACTTTTGCGGATAGGGATACAATCAAAAGCAAAATTGTCATGACAATCACAGAGCGCAACATTATTGCAACCTTTTCAACTCGCGATTAATCAGTTATGTCAAATACAAAACCAAATTTGTTTCATGGATGCTGTTCGATAAAGTGTCAACGTTTACTAACACGGTGAACGCTATCGAAAATTGCAATGCAAAGTCCAGTAAACCGCTGCGCAAGTGGGGATCGCTCATTGTCATTTGGGGCGATCGAGAAACTGGAGGCAAGAAGCCATATACGGAGTTTGTTGGCGAAAATTGTGATGCAGGTCATTTCTTGAGGGACGTAGCGCCATCAAAAGTAAGTAAAAAAAGTAAGTAAGTATCCTATTGGCACGCAGGGTGAATTAAAATGCTATTTGGTTACATGAGTAAAACAAAAGATTTGAAAAAAAAACTATTTTTTGTAATAATTTGTGATATGGCCATTTGTATGAAGTTCATGCAACCTCTAATCAATACTACAAATTTTACCTGAGATACATTTGAAGTTATTGAATGTATGCCTTAATTGATTGCTTGTGGTCAGAATATCAGTCATCAAATTATTAAAGGTATGAAACGTCATCCCAACAGATGGTGCATTGATCATCTGACTACATCATGAATTTTCGGATGCCATTTAAAAAATAATCTGGAAATTTCAAATAAAAACTTTAAAATTAAAGGGGGTTATATGTTATGCATTTCCAAACTACTTCCTGGAGACGTTCAATGAACATTGTTGAAGACTTTTCGGTGGATTTCTGAGAAAAATTGGTGAATTCATTTTCATGATAAAATTTCGAACTCAAATCTAAAAAAGCAGACCTAGGATGAATGTTTAATCAAATTCGTGGGAAAATTGAGTATCGAATATTTGGCGAATGGTAATTGGATGGAAGCTTTGCTTTTTGAAGAAGTTTCTTTGTTTATTGGCTGTGCGCCCAAAATTACTCAAAATATCAAATAGCAGATATGTTGGATATTTGTCCTACAATGTTCTGTCACTGAATTTTAACCTTAAATAAATTTGAATATCAAACAAAAGTTAGAGAAATTTTGACGGAGATAAAAATCTGCAAAAGCATTAAATTTTCAAAAAGTTTGTTAAGACTCTAGGTTTGCTAGGACTTTTTGACCTCAATATTGGTTATATTGATGGTCATAATAAAAATTTATAGAACCTCTTGCTGTTTTAGTTTGAGAATTTTATCCTCTCTTAATATTTATAATTAAAAAAAGGGTTTTTAGTTATAGTTATTGCACATTTTGTTGAAAATCATAATGAAATCTATACGTTTAAAACAACACATCAAAATTAGTTACGTTTGTTTTGTGTCACAAACTATTCGTTTAGGGTTAACATTTAATGTGATTAAATATGGAAAACTTGGACTTTTTTACTTCAATACGCTATTTCTTGCGCTTGACTTAAAACACCTCGGGCAGGGATTGAATCCTGAGAAAATTGAGAGAATCAATCACGTATCGCTCTCTGTAACTATCATAATATGCTGCACATTATGAGAGACTGTTTATCGTATAGTGCTACAACTTTGATCAGATTGGGGATATAGTAGTGCATGATAAAAACCCATCTAAACATGCTTCAAACCTGGGGGACACTATTGCTATTGGAAGTTCGTGGATTGTTTATCGTGCCAGTAAAGAAAAACACCTACTCCCAAACGGTAAACAAGCGAGAAAAATGGATTTTATTATCGCTCTCTCTTTGGGGCTCTTGTTCGCTGCTTCCATTTATCAGACTTGTTACAACTTGCGATACATTGACGATCGTGGGATAACAACTACCGAAAAGCTAAACATTACGTATAATTTGCAATTGGATTAGATGGACAAATTGATGTGAAGATTTGCGAAAAAGTTACACGTCTTCTCAGTGAGAATCGAACTCACGACTCCCTGATCTCTAGTTAGGGCGCGTTACCCCCACGCCATGAGAGGACTCATGAACGCAGAAGTTAACCTGAATTCGATTTCAGCTCAATAATAACGTGGTCCTTTTTCGCAAAGTGCACCTCTTTCGGAAGAATTAGATGCCCATCCAAACACAATGCTTTCTATATATATCCAATGCCTAGCCCGAGAGCGCATTGTTTTTTAGGTATGGAAATAGCACATATATCAAATACGATGCCAAGACCTACTGATATGCGCTTATTGCTATGAATATTTTAATCATAGTCAATATCCAGAAAACTAAAAAAAAATCCATTCTGAAACTAAATTTGAAGTTTCAGAATGGATTTTTATTATATTATTTCAAAATATTAGAGGCTATCAATTTGCGTTTCATTCTTTTAAATTGGCCTGATTTCGCTATCCGAAGACAATACACAAAATGCAGAAATCACATAATTTTATCACACATTTTTACAACAGGAAACTTCTTCTTTCATGGCATCACTAAAAGTACACAAAATGCAGAAATCACATAATTTTATCACACATTTTTACAACAGGAAACTTCTTCTTTCATGGCATCACTAAAAGTTACAAGGACGTGTATAAAAATAAAGTGTCTACATTATTAATATCATAATATGGCGGAATATATTTTTGTCCTATGCTCATTTACTTAATTTAGGGATGCTAAATCAAATTACCGTTTCAATAACATCATATCACGTCTTATTATGAAATGATGCGAAATCTACGATTTTTCGCACGTAAGGAGAATGCTTTTTTCGCTTCCTCACGTGAACATTTTTTATCGCTCACACTAATTTTCCCTGGAGCTACGATGGTGGATAACCGAAAATCACTCCACTCCGGGGATAATATATTTTTCACTCCATCATATTTTCGCTCACCAACTGCTCCCGAGAATTATCACTATGTGGATAAACAAAAACTAGTGCCGGCGACGGGATTCGAACCTAGAACATTGCTAAAAACAAACGCGATGCGTGCACGCTAACCATGCTACCACACCAACTTAACGAAAGGAATGGTTAATTTGGTGCATAAAAGCAACTGCTGCTTGTGGCGATGCATACAGGAAAAGTTCTCCATGGATCGGAGGAAGAGGAAACAAACTTCTCACAGCTGCGGAAATGTGCAATAATAATAATAATAATTATTATCTATTTTCGCTTTGTTTTGTGGACGGATAAAATCGCTAAAAATTGCTGTGAGGGAAAAATCCATTATCGTGAGAGTGAGTGAGAATTCGGAAGCCTGATTGGCTGTCAAAATTGCCAACAGCTGACAGTTGGCCGTTCATATCGTAGTTGCTATTCCATGATTGACAAGAACAATCTACATTGTACAACGAATAAATAGATAAAGCTTTGAATTAGTTTACCATTTTCAGTGAACAATACCGAGAATACCAAACATTTTTAAGTCAATAATGGCGCCGGTCACGTCCTTCCGGTCATGGGGGAAGGGAAGAAATGTTAGAGGGACAGTCATTGTTATTAAAAAAAAACGATATTGAATCGGCCCCTAATACTTTATGGTAAGGGCCTAAATAAAGATAGGTTTGAGGGTTTTATGCCTATAGGAGAAGAGATTTTTTTTCACTCCTACAGGCTTTCCCTCATTCCAAAAAAAAATAAAAAAAAAACGATTATACCCCTGCATCTTAATAGAGCTCCTCAGGCGCATTCAACAGAATCAGAAAACCACACACTACTCTTGATCCTCAAATACGTATGGGAGACTAATTCTTTTCCGATTTTTTGACCTATGAACGGTACCACTGTGCAGCAGAGGTGGAGACGTTTTCGTCAGAAATTAATTTTTATATTTACCGGTGTAATTGAACTCTGGCCGGAGGAACGCACTCACCTTTACCAATCACCTCACTTGCAGCAGACCCACCACCCTCCTTGTCCCCCCTCAAACGACTTTGTTGTGTTGCCGTAAGTAAGTACGTAGGAAACGCCACACAAGCGCACACTTCTTGGGGTGACCGATCAAGCAGGTCGCAACCAGACGGCAGCCAGCAAGAAGGCAGCAGCAACGATCGTGGGCTGGACATTATATCGTTGATAAATAAGGAATTACAATCACCGCGCGGCGACTGATGGGGCTGCCTGAAGCACGCGCGACGCTATTGCCATACCGTGCGCTTCCTTCTTCCGTTCCTCCTGGCCAGAGATGGCAGGGCGGGTGGTTTCGAATTTTTTGATCACTTTTGACATCACGCGCGTCAATTCCACGCGGTCATTTTGCGGTCATTCGTTAAAGTATACACCGTTCAGACAGTGCAGAAATGTATTATTGACGAATTCCAAACAGTTGATGTTGTCACAATTCATACTTTCCTGTAAAACAATCCTGTGGAAGATGCGCCTTCATCAGCTTGGCGGAGGTTCGATATGATGAAGCGTCCGCGTGTCAGAAGGATTTGATTGCGGTGATTTCGGATGTGTTATGAACTTTCGAAAGTCACCACTTCGCAGCAGGTGAAAGACAATGTGTCTGACCTTTTCCTCAGAAAGGAAGTTTACGGGGCAATCATTTCACTCAATAGCACTCTTGTAATGAACGGCCCAGGTAGCGGTTAACACGCAGCTATTCTGCAAGACTAAACTGATGGTCGTGGGTTCGAATCCCACAGCTCAAGGGACCTTTTTAGAAAAGGGAATTGCCTCAACTTCCCAGTGATCTTCTTGCCTCGATACCATTTTACAAGCCTTGTTTTCGACCCAATTTTCTATCATGTTTTTCTGTTATTTGCTATGATTTTTATCACCATTTATGGTGTTAAAATAAGCTTTTGTCTAATGTGTACATTATGCCCTTAATCGCTCTATCTATTTCTGAAGCTCAGGAATCACCCGAAAGCGATGACCAGCGAGTGCGTTGCAACTCAAATTTATCATAATCCAGATCGATTCGCTTCGTCACAGGCCGTCCATAAACTATTCAACACAATTATGGATATAAGAAATAGAGGTCTGTATTTCAAAATTTCGACTAATTTTTTCAATCTGGCCTTGCCAAGTCCCACCTGATCCATTACATTAAACATGGACGTCGCCTTGAGTACGAACGTGAGGTGATACAGTACAATGTACCGATTGGAGCAAATGCTCGCTGATCGTTCGACGCGTCGTCGGGTTAAAAATCTGATAACAACAACCACTGACCGTCACGTCTGTCCCGCCTTCTCTTCAGCCGGCCGGCGACCCACAACCTACGACCAGCAGAGCCGGTAACTAATATGTCACCATTCGAGTAACCTCCAAAGTACCACACCACGCTAGAAGCCATCATCATCAGCGCGGTGCGATTTGCCGGGCGAGAAATATGGACTGACTTTGACGACGCGGCCCAATGATGATAGTTGCCAAGACAAACGGACGTAGCACTGACGAAACATAACATTTTGGTATTGCAATGCTCCTTGCTTGGCAAAAGACGGTGTGAACTGTACGACGGGTTTTGAAGAAATTCGTTCTAAGTGTTACGTCTGCTTGTTTGAGATAGTTGGTACGCGAGACGCGTCTTCTGGTCGAGCAGAAGCCGCGTGAGTTTGCGTTTGTCACAAACCAGCACAAGAGGAGAGATAAAGTGACCTCGTTATACATCCATGCGGAGGCCGAACGCGACCGACGGGTATGGATGTATTGTAGGGGTACTATTTAGAATCGAATAGGCGGTAGAGGTGTCTTATCACTCAGTCTGGTGGAGGCGACTATAGTTATGCGCGCTTAACTATGCAGCGAATAGACCGTTGACATGTACTCGTAAACGCAAGTGGCGATACTTGAGACCGTGTTGCGTTGTCTTGTCGTCTAATGTCAGGTCCTAGTGGCTATGTGTGCGATGCGACAACGGCTAGGCTCTTTCCAGCGAAGCGCACACGTGAACCGATTGCTGATTGAAGATAGTGGAAGGCTTAGCAGCAGCGTCTTTGTTGCAGTTGGACAATCGATAATATCTAAGGGAATCGGATTGTAAGTGATCATGGAAATTTTGCTATTACAACAGTTATTACAAGTATAATAGTAGTTTACGTAACTCGTTGCAGAATGATGATTTTTACAGCACGAGTCGTAAATTTAGGATAATTACGACGAGTGCTGTAAAAATTGAGTTCTGCAACGAGTTACGTACAACATTTTTTGCAATTGCGCGGAAGACCACTTGAGGGTATCAGAAATTAAATCGAAATGCATCCACCATTATTTTACAATTTCTAAAAAAATGTTGTGTTATGATTCATTACGCAACTCAGGACAGTTGCACAATGAGAAAGTGTTGCGTAATGAATCATTACAGCACTGGTTTCAGTTGCGTAATGACTATTACCGCACTGTATATTTCAGTGCAGGATAGAAGGGCCGTTTCATGACAGATTGTCGGGACGAAAAACAGCCTATTACAAGAATTTGAAAAATACCTTTTTCTCAAATCGTCTTTGCAATTTAAAGACTGGAACACGCAAAAAAAATGGTCGGCTTCGAATTAATGTAGGGGAAAAGCACTAATTTTCGACCCACAAGAATTCTGTGCTAATTTTCGGATTTTCGGTTGTATGAAAAATTTAGATTCTCGCTCCAGTTCACTTTTTGGATTGCATTTAGGTCCCATAACAACTGTGCGAAATTTCAGCTCAATCGGTGAAACTATATTTTAGCGCCAGCCGTTCAAAGTTTATATGGCATTTACTATGAGAAAACTTTCTTTTGCAAAGAAAAATCGCCAGGTCTTCGGCAATATCCTTCATCGTAAAAATACTCATCGAGGTCTGTGTTCAGAATTTTTATAGAGGTCAATGGGCGACCTCTGGCGATTTTTCTTTGCAAAAGTAAGTTTTCCTAAAATATAGTTTCTCCGATCGAGCTGAAATTTTGCTCAGTTTTTATGGGACCTGCAATCCAATGCAATCCAAAAAGTGGACTGGAGCGAGAATCTAAATGTTGTCCCACACTAGTGTATATACAATGGTTGCTATGATTAGTTTTCACCTTCTGCTCTCCAGTTTCAAAAATGACGTCCAAGTAAGAGGAGCAGCGAGTCAAAATTTCGCTCCCGCAGCAAGAGAATCCATTCTCGCACGAAAACTTATGTGAAGGCGAATTTCAATCAGCTTCTGAGACAGGAGTTCTTTAACGCATCAGGAAAAGGGATGGTGGCCGAAATTTCAAAAACCATCTAAATTCCCGAAATAATACCTCATCCAGCATACCGTATGCACGTGTGGTCTATAAAGTGACATTGTCATCACTATAGGAACCATCAATCAAGAGATCTACGTCTATGAGTGCCTCGTAAAGCGATTGCTACTTTTCCTGAAGCAACATAATAGACTGTTCTGGAAATATTTGGCGAGCTGTAACTATGGGAAATAGACAATCGAGTGATACGATGCGACAAAACCACATTTGATTTTTCTACCCGAAGACCGTTGTTTTTTTTTTTCATATGATAAAATGCAAAACTTTTCAAGAGCATCAGAAATAACTTTTATGCATCGAAAGTATTATGAACTTTGTTAATAAATATTGTTCATAACATAAAGTTTGAATTCTATGGTTAATTAAGCAAATTAGCCGCCATACAATTTCGAATCACCCATGCAGTGTTCCTCAGTGCCAGTTACAAGCATTCCTGAATTCATAAGGTACCGTCTTCGGGGTGAAATTGGGCCAAAATTGTGTAAAGTAAAAATATATAATACGCTCCCTAACGAAAAACTGCTCTATCGCAGTACCAAATGCGTTACTTCTATAGTTTTTTATGTCAATGTGTTACTTATTTATTTGGTTCTGCATGCAGCTTTATCTTGCTTCTAAAAAAAGTACAAGATAATTTTTGTAAACGGTCCGAATCTTGACGTTTCAAACCAACCCGGGCAATATGGCCCATCCTGTATAAAAAAGTTCCACTGCATTGTAGAAATGTTTCCAACAGGAATTCCACCTAATGCAAAGCATGATAGCATTTTAAGTACAATAGCAAAGAATAAGCTTCATTTACAAAAGGACTTATAAGACACAAAATTTTACACCGAAAATCTAATATTGATATTTTTGGAATTTCTAAGACTTCTTCAAGGACTAATATGCGCAACATAATTTTCTCGCGGATATTAAAGGTGTGAAATCACATTTACGTGTAAAAAAAGCCTCAAACCCTTGAAAATTAGGTGGGGCGTATTGTCTCGTTGGGGCGCATTATCCCTATGTCCTGATTGTTATTCAAACCATGTTCGTAATTAGACTTGAAATATTCTCCTGAATATAAGAATACGTTCATGGGTAATGCAATTATCACCTTTTTGAGGGAGCGATAAGATCAAATTATGAGAATAGTCTTCCGCTCTTGGTTTTGATTAAAATGTACAAATTATTCTGATTAAAATGTATAAATTGTTGATAACAATTCAACAAATTTTGGAAAACGGTTCGATTTTGGCACGGTGTTAAAATGTATGTTTAATTAAGCGAAGCACTATTTGCCCCCTCAATAATTTTCCAGAGGGGCGAAGTATCATTTACCTGCCCGTATTCAATTGAAGTTCGGGTTTAAACATTCTCAACATGAAAGAATGTCGTGTAGGTATTTTAAATTTATACAAATCTGATCCTGAGGCCACATTTCTTCCGGACAATATTAATATTTGGTGTGTTTTTGTAATTGTCTCGAATTGTCTCCATCGACAATGCTAAAGTCAAATATATAAGCTACGAATCACGAAAAGAGCAAATATAATAGTTCAAGTTTTGGTGTTTGTGTTTTTTTAGGGGCCTTCCTTAGCCGAGTGGTTAGAGTCCGCGGCTACAAAGCAAAGCCATGCTGAAGGTGCCTGGGTTCGAGTCCCGGTCGGTCCAGGATCTTTTCGTTATGGAAATTTCCTTGACTTCCCTGAGCATAAAGTATCATCGTACCTGCCACACGAAATACGAATGTGAAAATGGCAATTTAGGCAACGAAAGCTCACAGGTCATAACTGTGTAAGTGCTCATAAGAACACTACGCTGAGTAGCCGGCTCAGTCCGAAGTGTGTGTGTTTTAATGGAAGCTTTTGTAGAATAAGTTGTCTGAAATTCATCATCGTTTTGCTTTTTATGCAAATAATATTAATGACAATTTTGATGTACATATGTTGGGTGACATGCATTGTATTTTCGGCAGGTTTGTTCTCTTCTCGTCTTGTGCGGTTTCCTAAAACCTATTTAGTACAAATTTTGTATTAAAACTTTTATTTATTTATTTGAACGCATACTGCTGCTGGATTCCGGAAGATTCGGTCGTCAAAATTTTTACATGACGAAGAAAAAAATCGGCCGAAAATACGTAAGTTCTCCTATCTGAAAGTTTCTTATCACGAAGAAAAATTGCATCTGAAATCAGCATTGGTAATTAGTATTGAAACTATAAGGTAAACCTGGTCGAGTTGACACAGCTGGCGCAAGATTTCGAGTGCGATGTAAACCATCTTTAGTTGAATATTCTTAGTTAGTTTTTATCTTTTCGTAATTATACCTTTCTATTCAGTAGCACAACCCGGATTTAGCTCTAGGGGGGGTTTTAGTAAGTAACATTCAAAGAGGATAGACATCTGCAAACTTCAGCTTCTCGCGTCCACTGCAGGTATAACTTTCTATATGCACTTACACCACTAGCTGAAGGAAGTCTGTTTAAAACTTTCCATTTTTTTCGAAATACGTCTGTGGTGGAAGGATCAAAAATAAGAATAGATTTCAATGTTTAAATATGGAAGGTTAAGGACGACGATTCAAATCTTCAAATAAAAAGTACGTCAATTTCTTCACTAATAGTTGTACTTGGATGAACATGCATTAGCGTAATAGCGCTCAATCACTCATTACATATTTTGTCCCTAAATATTTTTCCAAGTTTCAAACGATGAGAATTATCAATCAGCCTATTAAGTTACAGTAGGAAACGTTGCGGTTATTATTTTGAAACATTCCCAGCTTGTAGGCAAATATTTGTATTTTTTCAGCTTAGGAACGGAACCACCGCCCCTTTGAGCTTTTCTAGGACATTATTCGTAATCATTAAAAATTAAAGAATTGCTTCTCCAAGAATTTACATGCCTTGAAGGTCGTAAAATAGGCAAAATTTTGAGCCAATTAAAAAACTGAAGAATCTTCGGATAATACATCAATTAACTGCTAAAAATGTCCCAATATGCCTGCCTATATGTTTGACCAACATATCGTTCACAGTCTGCAGTAAAACAGAGAAATTAACGTTTCTATGCAACTTCTTGAGGTCCTATTGGAAAGAAAGGCACAACTTAGAAGAACTCAACTGTGGGCTTCGGGGCCGTGCGGTTAGTGTTACCCAAGCATTTAGCAGCATCGATCTAAGAAGTTTGGGTTCGATTCTCGCGGCAGTCCGGAAAACTTTTCGTTAGGAACGAATTCCCACTGTGCCACTGGGCGTTGCATGCTAGTCCGTTATCTAGTGTGGTGCTTACTTCAAAGGACATAACCATCCACTAGAAACATTAATGTGTCGGTGTCTTTGAAAAAACTGTTCATACAAGTACTGCCCTGGTTTTTGTAGATAATAAGTTGAATTTCTAACATATGTATGATAAGTCAAATATTTTTTTCTGCTCTGGGGGAGGGTTTGACCCCAAAAAACGCCCCCATGGATGTGCCACTGTTTCTATTTCATCTTACCCCAGTTGTTTCAACATGCCTCGGTGTATCTTCTAAACTTTAGACTAACTAAGACTTTCACATGCCTCTATGAATTATTAATGGAAACTTGAGTACTTATAAATAATCTTATTACTTAGTTTTAGGCCTAGTTTCATTACTGAAAATTACTGCTGCGTTAGTTGGTGTAGAGATCTCAGGGTCGAAAATATGGTTTATTTTTTTTGACAAATGTGAATTCGTTGAAATAAAATATATAAAAAATTGTCAAAAACGTAATAATTTTCTAAATTAACTGTCAGAAACACTTCCGCGATATTAAATAGTGAGCTTTGCCTCTACAATATTTTCATGAAGTTGGCGCCTCTGGATGCAAAAATGCCATAGGGCAAGACGGCCACTCCCAATTTTTACACCAACTAGTATTGATTCTTTCTCTTTTAGTTTAGTTAACAGCATGTTCCCTAATAAGTCTGAATTCAATTTACAAAATATTACGAAAATTGTAGAGTTTTTCACACTTATTTTTATCGATTTTTGTGTGAACAATCAAATATTCGTGGATTTTTGTAATATTGGCTGTTTTCAATTATAATGGTTTAAGGTAAATTATAAAATAGATTTTTTCCAATGTACGATGCATTGTTCAACTGTTCAAATGTGTAAGATTTTGTGGCATTTGAATGGAACGAGTATTTAATTTTATACAAAAAAAATCTGTTTGGTTGAAATCTGTACATTTTGGAGGCACGTGTGCCACCTGTTTGGTAATAGAAATCGTTGGAGTGACACTTATGAAAATCTTAATTACAGCAAGAGAATAAAAGTAGTGAACCAGGGTAAGGCATCAGTAGTAATTTTTGTCGTGAAGAAAGATATTATTAGATGTTTACAGTCAGAGGTGCGGCCACGTTCAAAACCATGAGTAGGTCAAAGGTTTGCAAATACTTTGTGCACAGTGAAGCAAAGAACAAGTTTAACTTTGAACCTAGGACTGGAAATTGAAAGTTACTATATTTAAGGGCTCTCCAGAAAGTTCATCAGAAATGAATTTACCCAAATGTTCAGATATTGCTCCAGAAATTTCTAAAGGAGTTCATTTAGTGATTATTTCCAATGGAACCTCTTCAATATTTTTTTTTAGGATACCTCAAATTCAAACTGAATTTTCCCATGGAAAACCACAGAAATGGGATTTCTTCAATGATTGTTTCAGAAACCATCTGAATTCCCTCAAAAATTCTTTGAGAAATTATTGCCAGGGACATCCTCTTTTACTCCCGGTAAAAACGTTCTCCAAAATTCAATCAATAACTTTTGAATCCAGCGATTGCTTCTAAAATTTCTACAGAAATTCCTCGAGTAGTTCTTTGGGATTTTCTTAAGTATTTTTTTTTTTTCGCTAAAATAAAATTTAAAATAGAGACTTTTTAGAAACTTGCATTGGAATAGAGACCAAGTCTCTGTAAAAAAACTACTACAAGTCCTGTCGCTTGGATCATCCATTGGATCAGGTTTTGTTATCACTCATATTGAAAAATATGAATATTTTTTATATTAATATCATTTGTGTGTCCATTATATTAAACAAATTTTACAAAAATAGGCCAAACTGCTTGCCTTTACTACCAATTAGGTTGTTCTAATTTCCTCATCTATTTTTAGGTAATTCTGTGTACATGAGTAACTTTTTTTTTTCTTTGCACCTAAGTGATCCGGCTGATCGCAAAAGTTTTCAGGAGAAACTGAAAATGCTTGAAAAATTACATCGCGCAGAAACTGTATCAAATATTTCGCTAGAATTCCCCCAACATTTCTGCAAAAAATATGGTTCAACAAAAAACGTTTCTTGTAGCAATTATTTCAGTTAGTTGCCCAGGGATTTTACTACAGATTTTCTCAATCGTTCTGCTCACGAGCCAGAACTTTTTGGGGGTCATGTACAAACTATGTAATGCATTAGTTGGCAGGAAAATTCCATGGAAACCTTATTGTGTCTCTCATCCTCCAAAAGAATAAATACGACGTTGATCGAGTTTGTATGTTTATTGAACAGTTGTTAAATAGTTTAATTTACTTCTCATGCTTTCTGCTGATATTTATTTTTGTTGAATCATGGGAAGGACAATCCTTGACTGTCCTACTCAGGTGTTTTTGTACGTAGTATGTGTCCTACCTGTCCTACCCACTTCCCGCGCCACTGTTTATAATTAACCCCTCTACCAGCAGCTTAATCTTTTACCGCAAAATAAACATTCAAATCGTTATAACTTTTTTGTTTTTCAATATTTTTGCACCATTTTTTCACAAGTTCTCAAACAACTCTTCTAGTTCAGGAATCCGTGTCGATATTAATTATTGGTGATCTGGTTTTAAAGATATTCCAATGTTCCTTGGGGGACCGACATTTTCCATATAAAATGTCTTTGACGGCCATTTTGTTTTTGGTCATTTTATCAAAAAAATTAAATGTGGGCTATATAATGCCAGGTAATAAGGAGCTTCTCTTAAAAAATCATACAAATCGGTTGAGTATTCTTGGAGATATCTGAAAATTACGATATGATGTTTTTTGAAGTTTTTAAGATCTTTATTTGGCCAGCGTGGTTCCAGAAACCTAAATGGTCATTACTTAAAGACGGCTGCACCAAATTGCTTCATTTTTTCACAACATACTCTCATTAATGTATTGTTCCGAAGAGTGAATATCCGAATACGATTAAAATTCTGTAGCCTGAGAAATTAACGAGGGGTTCTAGTTACGGGTCGGTCCCCCGAGGAATTTTGGAATATCTTCAAAACCAGATGAACAATGATCAATATCGACACAGATCCTAAAACTAGGAGAGTTTTTTGAGAATTTGTGAAAAAATGGTGCAAAAATATTGAAAAACAAAAAAGTTATAACGATTTGAATTTGAATTTTGCGGTAAAAATGAAGCTGCCGGTAGAGGGGTTAATAGGCAAATCTTTTTTTACTAGTATGCTATATCATTTTAATTGTAGTGTGTCATTCCCTACCTCAAATAAGTTTACGTCATTGTAAATTCAAATAAGGTAAATTGGTATAATGCGCCCAAACCGGGCAATACGCCCCAATTCATTTTCAAGGGATTGAGGCATCTTTAACACGTAAATATGATTATATATCTTAAATATTCGCGAAAAAATGATGTTGCACATATAAGATCTTTGGGAAGTATAAACAATCAATAGAAAAACCAAACAAATTGAAAATCAGCTTTTTGGCGTAAAATTTTGGGTCCTATAGGCAAGCCTCGTTGTAGATGAAGCCCATCCTTTGCTATTTTACTTATAACAAAAACTTTTACCGAAGGAAGTCTGCTAATAGACCCATTTAAGCTTAGCAAGTGGTGGAATTCTCCTTGGAAACATTTCTACATCGCTGCGGAACTTTTTCTACGGGAGGGGCATATTGCCCGGTTTGTTTTGAAACGTCGAAATTTGGACCATTTACAGAAAACGTCTTTTATTTTTTTAGAAGCTACCTGGCAAGAGAAAGTTGCATGCAGAGCATGACCAACTAAATAAATAACACTTTGACACCAAAAACTATAAAAGTAATGCATTTGCCACTGCGATAGAGCAGTTTTTCCTTAGGGGGGCGTATTTTACCTGTTTACCCTAAATAGCCTGAAGAAAAGTTCTTAATAAATATGAAAGCAGCATGTCAATTTTGTGAAATTAAGAAAGCAAAATATTACATTTTTACCGTCATTTGGTGCTGATCTAGTGGAATAATTAATTTATGGAAAATTGAATAATGATCTGTTGCATACTATGAGTTCAAGTAAACATCCATTTTTTGTCTATAGTAATTGCAAGAAGAAGAAAAGAGAATTATTTCACAAATTCTTGCTTTTAAATTTCTTTGATACATAAGTTCAATTTGCATCTGCTTCAAATCTAAATATAAGTAAATATGAGGTAGAATCAGTGTGTAAGGTAATGAATCCAAAAAAAAATCCAATCTCAGTAGTATGGTTGATAACAAGTTTTTTTCACATATCAGAATGGAAAACATTCCTTTCTTCATATTTTGACAATTAAATTACACAAGGAAGCTTATTTTGCGCCGGGTTACATTTCGAATTTTAAGATATTATTCTGTAGGTCTTACTAGTTTTGAAATTGTTTGTGGGACAATACCTCCTTTAAATTATTTTACTTTTAGAGACATCTAAAATCATTCCTTCAATTAAAGTTTTTAGGGGGATTTGCAAATCCTAGACACTTACCTTATGTCTCTTAATTCAAGATATCTGCGACAATAAACATAATTTGCATTCGACGCGTTAATCCATCAACAAACTTTGTCAGTCACTAAAATCCAACTTTTCCCAAATCACTACTAGACAAAACGCTGCACAGAGATCAAGCATCCGCTGATAACAATTCGACTTCAACACTTTTTTTTATCACCGTCCGTCGGTTAGTCGGTCAGTCGTCGTCGCCGTCGCCAGGTATTTAGTAGCGAGACGGCACTGATATATGCGATGGTATACTTATTGGGTATTGTATTGTTATTATGATCGCGCTGCTGTCCATCACCGGATATGTCACCAGATGCGGCACAAGGGGCTGCTCATAAACATGCACACCACCGTGACACACATACCCAACACAAACACAGAGAGACGATCGTTTTTCCGATTCGTAAGCGGATCTCCAGCGCGAGATATTAGCTTTCAGCTGCCGCCACCGGTTGAACCGCACACACTTCGTTCCGTTCGCGTTGTTCTACGTTTACGAAGGTACTCTGTGGCCAAGTGCCATCCCCAAACACGTATCGTCCGGGTATCGCACGTTACGTCCGTGTCGCCTATTAGTAGTGTTAGTAGACCGCCGCCGCGTACAACTCAATTCAGCGAAAAGAGCCCGAGAGTCGATGTAACATTTAAACTTATAAATGGTTTGACATTTCGAGTGACTTAAGTCAAAATGTCACAGAGTGCCTGGCTGTGTTGTTGTTGATTCTGCCTCCTCGCCGTCGCTCTCGAATGCTGGTCTTCCCTCAACTCACGATTTATATTGCGCATAGACACCGGCGCAAACTTACACACTGCTATACTATTAAGCCGCTCAGTTGTTCACTATTTGTTTTCTTCTTCATCCACCTTATTTTCAAATACATTAATACTCCAATACGGCACACAGTGTTCTGAACTTTGCCTTCATCGAAAGAACACAGCTTAATCCATATTCGTTGCGACAGCTAATAATTGTCATTATAAATTCTTCATCTCGTAAATACGCCACATTGCAGCATCACTTAGTCACGCGTGTCGTTATCTCAGGTAGACGAGTGCTCTGCGCAACACGTGTACTTTAAGCGACGAAAAGGTCACCGATGAGGGCTTTACTACACTTCTGTCACGACTCTTCGCCTGGCACTTCTTCATCCAGCTAATCACTGTCCGTCCCGCCGTCACTTGTTGACAGTAGTATCACTACCGCGTGGGAGTCTCTGTCTTGAACTGCACTGGCGGCAGACTGACCACCCACACGCACATCTACACGCAAACACACACCCACCGAACACCCTTTTCCTTCCGCAGTCCACCAAAACGGATGATACTCCCGAGATGTCCCTTTCCGTATGATTAATCGCCTCGCGCGACTTTTGACGGTGCTGCGTTCAGCTGTTTGCGCAACAAACGCAGCTCAGACTGTGTCTCTGATTGGCTCGTTAGATCCAGAGCGATATGCGTCCGGGCCCCGGAAACTGAAGTGCTGTTTGTAGATAGCAAGCGCGCACTGCACACCACAAACCTCGAAAGCTGACTGATTCACTTGATTCGGTGGAAATGCTAAAACAACACAATGTTTTTTACTCTTTATTTTTCGCTTCTTCCTTCGGCACTCACTCGCGACTAAAACCGCGTTCTGGTTGGCTCTCCTCTCGTGCTCAGAAACTTGTGGGGATCGCGCTCTCGTGCTCCCGCAGTCGGCGGGCTCCTCACCTATACCCACTGAAGGTGTTTCTATGTCTTGAGGTGACTCCAGGTCGTCCAGGCATGGCCCCCCGCATGTTGTGGGCCAAATCCACAACCACCATCCATCCTCAACCACCTTAACTTCCCGCGAGAACAAACCGCGCACGTTGGTTTTGGTTGCTGCTGCTGCTAGAACAGCAGATGGGACAGAATAAGAGGCGCTGTGTGGTATTGGATGGAGACCGCGGATCGATCCACACAAAAACAGAAGTGTATGGCCAGAGAGCATTATTGGATATGTATTACAAAATACCAAATGTAATGCAATTTGGTATTATTGTTATTAATGCAATTTTTATTTGATGTTATAAATTAAATTTATTGTTTCATGTCGGTCATATGTCCCATAAGGTATGAACAACACTTTTATAACGAGATATTTTAAATATTACTTTGCATCTTTTTGTTTCATCGATTAATAGTTTACATTGAAAATGTTAATTTTAAAAAATCATTTCTTTCTGGTCAGCACAGACCTCACTTTATTGTTTTATAAAAACTAATCCAGTAAATTACAATGTATCTATTATATCTAAGATGTTTCACAAACATTATTGTTTAAAATTTTATTGGCGTTTACAGAAAAACGTTCGAAAAAATGGTATAAATTAGAAAAAGCACTAGTTTGTGTGACAACTTTTGATATATTTTAAATATAAATAAAAATAACTTATTTCGGATTGATTTATGTGATTTTTTTTTTTTTATTTATGCATGTTTCAATGTAAACTTTCTTAAATCGATATAAGCTGTTCTTTTTGTATTCAAATAGATACACACTTAGATTAAATTACTGGGGTCGGTAAAATTTTACTGGGTTTTGGAACTACCGAAAAAGTCAGTAAAATGAAAACTGTCGCCACGCGTAATTGAAAAGCAAATTTCACCATGTTTTATTTTTTATCGATATATGATATAAAAAGAAAGCTCTCTGCAAAATTTCAGTAAAAAAACTGTTTTTCGATTTCTGACATTTTTTTAGTTTACTGACTTTTTCGGTAGTTCCAAAACCCAGTTATTTTTACCGAACAGATTGAGTGTGTATGTAGTGAATCTTTCAAAACTCAATATTTACTTATGATGGAAGCAAGAATCAAATGTGAGAAAACCAGATTTTTATCTACACTAGTCATGAAAATGCAATTCATCATTTAGGGCGGTTCAAAATTCAAATCTTCCATATCTTCCATACCATCTTTACTATAAAAATAGTGTTCTGTGAAATTTTCAGTATTCTAGGTGGTGATTTAAAGGTGGTCCAAAAACAATGTAGGTTTATATGGAAATAACTACGGAAAATTTTGAAAAAATGTTCCAAACATGTTAGTACTAGAATGTAGGTACAAGCTTATCTTATAGTGTTAAGTTATTCTTCAAACCACAATAAAGAAATTTTCTGAAGAGAGCAATACAATCTGACGAATAGAAAAGATATCAATAAGTTTGTTATCTATTTTTAATCTTCATATGGAGTTATAGCCCTGCAAACATCTACAAACATCCCAAACAAAATTAGCTCAAAAGTGATTTGTTTCTTAAGCAACATCCTTCATTAAGGTTTGAGCAATGAGCTTGCACTATGGGATGAGAATTTTCTACTTACATTACAATGCTAACGTGTTTGTAACATTTTTCAAAATGTCTCCATGTCTTCCATATATTCTTACATTGTCTTTGGGCCACCTTCAAATCACCACCTAGAGAGCTGAAAATTTCACAGAACACTATTTTTATGGTAAGGATGGTGAGGAAGCCATGGGTCATTGGATTTTCAAACATTTTTGAATATTGAATATTCCTAGTGCCCTTCCATAATTCAATAAAATCCATCAAATGGAGATTTTAGAGCACAGTTTATGTTAGCTAGAATCATATCCGTTGAATCTCATATATTTAAAAACATGTAGCATCATTACCATCATCATCGTTGCTACAACGACGATGCAACATCTCGCCCGATCGGTGATACTATTTTAAATTACAATAGCAGCCCATTTGGCTATCGTTCCTTGAATTCAACAATTGAACTTAAATTCTATAGTCCACGCAAATCTATTTTTTGACCATAAGAGGCAATGCCCTCAAATGTATATATAAACACTGTAGGTAGCTCTCAGAAATATAGTTTTTATTCTACTCGCACAGCAAACAGTCTTTGCTTTCTCTCGTTCGCCAAATTGGTGACCTAAGGACGATCGATAATTTATTCTGCAGTCCGTGTATCAGTTTTTTCGCGCTCGAAGTAGTAAACGGTCGTTTACGTGAAATCTTCTGAAAATGTCGCTCGAAGACGAATCGAAGACCAGCGCCGGTGATCGGGTACAACTGGAGTCGATAAGTTCCCCCCGTAAATAGGGCAACTGTTGACTCAATGTGTATATTAAAATATTGTGGCCACATTTGAGACCAACTGCGACGGTTCATTTTTCATCACAGCCTCCCTCAGGGATATCCGGTGGTCCCAAAAGTGGCCACTGTAGTCAATTATCCATTTCAGGTCTACAATAGCCCTATTAAGCACGAGACATGAAAAATGAACCGTCGCACGATATGTATTGGAGTTCAATTTCAATTGTCCCTAATTACAGGTTCCCTCGGGGACATCCGGTGGTCCCGGAAGTAGTCACTGTAGTCAACTATCCATTTTGAGTCTACAGTTGCCCTATTTACGACAAGATATGAAGAATGAGCCGTCGCATGATATGCTTTGGTGTCAAAATCGAAATGTCCTCTATGCAAGGTTCCCCCGGGGCACTTGGCGGCGCCATGAGTGGCCAAATCTGTACAAGACTCATTTTCAATTTATAATAGGGTATTATATGATAAGCTAGGGAGAAAACAATATTGCGCGACATATTTTGAGTGAATAAATTGTTTGATCCCAATTCGGATCCACTACCGGCACCGATTCCGGGTAAATGGCCATATCTTGGTTGTTTGTGGACCGATCTTAATACTTAGCGCACCAATCGATTCAGAATTTGATATTCTATCTTCATGTGTAGTAAAATTTTGATTTTTTAGCCGAGACCTTTGCTAAAAACACGTCATAATTTTACTGCATAAGACATGCTTCCGGAAATCCGGATTATCACCGGTATCCGGTGGTCATAGTTCATCTCCATGGATGCACCTCAAAACTAGATTAGTTGACCCGTCCATTACTTCTTAAAGAATTGAAATCGGCCAATCTTTGTCAAAGTTACAGCATTCCAAAGTTGGCCCAATTTTTGCCTGTCCCTGTGTGTTTGCCTGTGTGTTTGTTTTTGTTTTTTTTATTTATTTTTTTAACTTTCTTTATTAGTATCATTCTAAACATTACATTCATTATTTCTTATATCTAGGTGTTCTGTGTTATTAGGCAACACTTTCATCCTAATTTGGTAAAACAAATCTAAGATTTTATTACAATTTTGTTAACAACATATTACATTACATTTGCCGTAGCAGTTCAGATTTTTTACAGGTGAGTTGGTTTCACCTGCTCATAAGAGAAAAAAAATGTTTTGAATATACTTAACCTAACTTAACCTAAACATATAACGCATTAATCGTGGCAATAGAAGATTGTAACGAATTTTACCTGAAATTATTAATTATTTTATTTGACATTTGTTCCAATGTTTCAACATTGGATATTCTATGTAACTCATTGGTATTATACCAGGGAGGAAGCCTCAGAATCATTTTCAAAATTTTATTTTGAATTCTCTGCAGAGCTTTCTTCCTGGTATTGCAACAGCTAGTCCATATTGGTACAGCATACAGCATGGCTGGCCTGAAAATTTGTTTGAATATCAAAAGCTTGTTCTTAAGACAAAGTTTTGATTTTCTATTAATAAAGGGATAGAGACATTTTACATATTTGTTAGATATGGCTTGAATGCCCTCAATGTGATTTTTGAAAGTTAAATTCTTATCAATCATGAGCCCTAGATACTTAACTTCATCTGACCAATTTATTGGAACCCCTCTCATCGTGACAACATGTCTACTTGAAGGTTTCAAATAAAGAGCTTTTGGTTTATGTGGGAATGTTATTAGTTGGGTTTTGGAAGCATTAGGAGAAATCTTCCATTTTTGCAAGTATGAAGAAAAAATATCCAAACTTTTATGCAATCGACTACAGATGACACGCAGGCTTCGTCCTTTGGCGGAGAGGCCTGTGTCATCCGCAAACAAAGATTTTTGACATCCCTGAGGTAACTCAGGTAAGTCAGATGTGAAAATATTGTATAATATTGGTCCCAAAATGCTGCCTTGAGGAACACCAGCTCTTACAGGAAGTCTTTCAGATCTGGAGTTCTGATAATTAACCTGAAGTGTACGATTTGACAGATAACTTTGAATTATTCTAACAATGTATGTTGGAAAATTAAAGTTTTTCAATTTTACGATCAAACCTTCATGCCAAACACTGTCGAATGCTTTTTCTATGTCTAGAAGAGCAAGACCAGTAGAAAAGCCTTCAGATTTGTTGGAACGGATCAAATTTGTCACACGTAAAAGTTGATGAGTGGTCGAATGTCCATGGCGGAATCCGAACTGTTCATTGGCAAAAATTGAATTTTCGTTGATGTGGACCATCATTCTGTTCAAAATAACCTTTTCAAAAAGTTTACTGATGGAGGAAAGCAAACTGATTGGACGATAGCTAGAAGCTTCTGCTGGATTTTTGTTTGGTTTTAAAATTGGAACAGCCTTAGCATTTTTCCATTCGTCAGGAAAATATGCTAATTGAAAACATTTGTTGAATATATCAACTAAAAATGATAAGCTACTTTCTGGAAGTTTCTTGATGAGGATGTAGAAAATTCCATCATCGCCAGGAGCTTTCATATTTTTGAATTTTTTAATAATCAGTCTCCCAGGCATTTTCGAAAACGTTCTCTTGATTGAGAATATTTTCGAAGTCCTGAGTAACTTGATTTTCAATTGGACTAGTAAGTCCTAAATTAAAATTGTGCGCACTTTCAAACTGCATAGCAAGTTTTTGAGCTTTTTCGCAATTAGTTAGTAATAATTTGTTTTCCTCTTTCAATGCCGGTATTGGCTTCTGAGGTTTTTTCAAGATTTTAGATAATTTCCAAAAGGGCTTAGAGCCAGGATCCTATTGAGAAATTTTATTTTCAAAATTTTTGTTTCTTAAATCTGCAAAACGTTTCTTGATTTCTTTCTGTAAATCCTGCCATATAATTTTCATAGCAGGATCACGAGTGCGTTGAAATTGCCTTCTCCTCACGTTTTTAAGACGGATCAAGAGTTTAAGATCATCGTCTATAATCACGGATTCAAATTTTACTTCACATTTTGGAATTGCAATGCTCCTGGCTTCAACAATGGAATTTGTTACAGTTTCAAGAGCATTGTCAATATCAAGTTTAGTTTCTAAAGAAATGTTAATGTCAAGATTAGAGTCAACATACATTTCATATATATTCCAGTCGGCTCGTAAATAATTGAAAGTGGAGCTGATAGGATTGAGAATTGCTTCATGGGATATTTGAAATGTAACAGGGACATGATCAGAATCAAAATCAGCATGAGTAACACATTGGCTACAAAGATGACACTCATCAAATAAAATTCTGCCGTTGGAATTACTTTGAGAATTATTCCATGACCGATGTTTGGCATGAAAGTCACCAATGACAAAAAAATTGAGACTTATTGCGAGTCAATTTTCGCAAGTCAGTTTGGAGCAAATTAACTTGCTGCCCAGAGCATTGAAAAGGCAAATAGGCAGCTATGAAAGTATATTTTCCAAACTGTGTTTCAACAGAAACACCTAAAGTTTCAAAAACTTTAGTTTCAAATGACGAAAACAGTTGATGTTTTATACGCCTATGAATGATGATTGCAACTCCCCCACATGCCCCATCAAGTCGATCATTACGATAAACAAAAAAGTTAGGATCTCTTTTGAGTTTAGATCCAGGTTTTAAATACGTTTCGGTAATAACTGCTATATGCACGTTATTAACCGTAAGAAAATTAAACAGCTCGTCCTCTTTACCATTCAGAGAACGAGCATTCCAATTTAAAATATTTAAATTATTATTTGGATCCATTAGAAAAACGTAACCCAATAACAATTTGATTTGTAAATTTTACACCAACTTGGACTGCTTCAGTCTTAGTGGTGGCTTTGAACATTGCATCAATCATTAGATTCAATTATTCAGTTAGAACATTAAAATCTGAGGCAGACATATCACTTGAAGTGGGTACATCTGATGATTTCCCATTGGAATTTTCGGTAGACGAAGAAGCGGGGTAGGAGTTACCTGTGGCGGTAGGGTTTTTCCATTTGATTTGAAACAAGTAGAATGGGTACTCATGGAACGACTAGGGGAGGAGTTCAAATTACCTGCTACGATATCGGCAAAGGACTTACCGTGGGTAGATACATTCGAAATTGAAAGATTCGAACGGCTACCCGACGGATTAAAATTAGTTTGTGAATGAGCATGATTATGATCTTCCTGGTGGGTATGATTCCTAATAAAGCGATCGTTAACTGAAAAATGAGCATTGTTCGATACTCTACCAGGGAAATTCCGGAAACGACCGTTATCGTAACGGATATTATCTTTCATCTGCCTGGCACGAGCCTCAATGACGCTTTTGCGTGAAGGGCATTCCCAAAAGTTAGCTTTATGAGGGCCCTTGCAATTGGCGCATTCAAACTTTCTGGTATCTTCTTTCACAGGACAGACGTCCGTAGCGTGAGAAGAACCTCCGCAAATCATGCATTTAGCATCCATGCGACAATTTTTTGTACCATGACCCCACTTTTGGCACCGACGGCACTGAGTGGGGTTCTGGTAATTTCCTCCAGGTTTCTGGAAATGTTCCCATATCACACGGACATCGAACATAAGTTTTGCTTTTTCTAAAGCTTTAATATTATTTAGTTCTTTTTTGTTAAAGTGAACTAAATACCGTTTTGATTCATTTACGGACAGCTTCAAATTCCGGACACTCCACTTTGTATGGGAAACATTTCACACGAAATGTTTCAATTTTTGCCGTTCAAAAGTTCTTAATTTCGAGGCTCGTTTTAGTAAGCTTTTTCCATAAATATCTTTGAAAATTTATAATGCCCAACTACCTTAGATGTCTCTTTAGTGGTTGGACGATTTCAATCGATGATTTGTCGTTTCTATTTATGATTCTCATGAGCTTTCCGGAATTGGAATCAAAGTGTCCGGAATATGAGGCAAAAGTAAGGAAGCGTCCGGAATAAGAATCCTGAAAAGGCCACACATTTTGATTTATTTAAAATTATTCAAGTTGCGGAAGCGTATTCTTTATCCACCATTCGAAAGTTAAGGGCTTTTGACGCTCGATAATGCTAAGGAATCATACAGAATGATTTATTTTTTATGATCTATGCTGGGTTATACTTCACTGAGGCCTTAAGTGTCCGTAATATGAATCAAAACGGTAATATTCTTGAGAAAGCCCCTTCCGAACAATGCCAGATTGGGTTCTCTTTTTCATAATGATTACTTGGATTGGGGAAAATCCAAGTAAATCATTTATTTCATTTTTGATCTCTTCAGGTGACTTATAGTCACTTGAGAGACCTTTCAAGACAACTTTGAACAAACGTTCAGTTTTGTCGTCATAAGTAAAACATTTGTGCTTCTTCTCTTCAAGATGTCTGAGAAGAAGTTCACGATCTTTAAGAATTTCCGGCAAAACGCGACAGTCTCCTTTCTTTGCGATTTGGAAGGAAACTTTGATTCCCCTAATGGAGTTCAAGATCTCCTGCCTAAATCCCGCAAATTCGGAACAACTGACCACGATAGGTGGCACTCTTTGCTTCCTCACTTGAATCAAAGAGCCTGGGCTAGAGGCTGCTTCGATTTGGTGTTCGGAAAATTTGTCTAGAGCATCGAACTGATTGCTCATTTCGATACAATTATTCATTTCACCCTTGGAAGAAACTTCGCATTCCGGGGAAGCGTCCTTTCTTCCATTCTTGCCACGTGTAGTGACAGTGTTAAAACCCACTTTTTTGGAAGGAAGTAGTGAATTCAGAGATTCACCCTTCCTTTTGTTTGTTGTTGATACCATGTTTAATTAATAAACGAAAGAAGACGTGACCTTCGAGAGGTTTTTTTTCCCAAGACGGTGTCCAAGAAGGATTACCACCGCTAGCTTTCGCCAACGGGTCCAACGAAAAATCGAAGGCACGGGTCCAAACAAGGATCGTAAAGGGATCAATAGTAGAAAAAATAGTACTGAAAAGTACTGTTTATGTAGCACTGAAAAGTACTGTTTTATTGCTTCAGGTAGTTTTTAAGAAAACTTCCAAGAGCAGAGAGAATTCGTGTACGCGCAGCACGAAGGTACGATGCGCACTGCGCCTGTGTGTTTGTTATTTTGACAACCCCCTGTATATCGAATATTCCATCATTTGCGATACTTTAAAAATGGGGAGGGTACAAAAAGGGCGGAGTGCTCCCTGCAAATCTTATTACAACTCTCCATATTGTATTTAAAGTTGAAAACATTATATGGCACATGAATTCCGCTGTCCTGAATATAAAACACTGTGTCGGTTTATTGATTAGATTAGATTTTTAAATAAAAAAATGCAAAAAGTTCAAGTATATTTTAAAAATGACCTGGGGAAGACACGAACATTCTGAAAACGCCATTATTTTTGTTTATTTTTATACTTTCAAGCCCGGGGTGTCCGGTCTCTGTGCATTCAGATCGACTTTTTTTGTCGAACAGTGTAATCAATGACGCCATTTACCTGCCCCTGCTTTGGAAGTTGGCGAACCTTCCGATGCGGGATTAATCGCCTGAAAATCACGGACAGTACTACGAACATGCAATTTTTAATCGACACTGGAGCCGGCGTGTCCGTTGTTCCAAAAGGTTCCAGCACTAGCAAAATGAAGCCTACGTCGATGAAACTATTCGCCGCCAATGGGACGGCAATCCAAGTGTATGGAGAAGCCCTGTTGAAGATTAATCTCGGTCTGCGCCGGGAGTTTCTTTGGACGTTCCTAATCGCCGATGTCACAACTGGAATCATCGGCGCGGATTTCATCTGTAATTTCGACCTACTAATTGATTTGAAACGCAATCGGCTCATCGATAATACGACCAGCCTCGAATCAGCAGGATTTCTCGCACAAACTAGTGAGTATTCCATCCGTACGTTTAGCTCACTATCGCCATTCGCAGAAATGTTAGCCGAATATCCGTCGATCACGTGGTACGGTAAGCAAATCGACAATCTTCCACCGTATCGAGACCACGAGTCAGCCTGTGTTTGCCAGGCCAAGAAGACTGTCACCGGATAAACTGGAAGCAGCTCGCAACGAGTTCGAGCATCTGATGAAGCTCGGCATCTGCAGACCCTCTAGCAGTAGCTGGGCCAGTCCTCTCCACATGGTTAAAAAAGCGGATGGATCTTGGCGACCGTGTGGAGATTATCGCGCCTTAAATGCCCAGACAGTGCCGGATCGATATCCTTTGCCGTACCTCCAGGACTTTACGGCCATTTTGCAAGGGAAAACCATATTCTCGAAGGTTGACTTGCAGAAGGCCTTCCATCAAGTCCCGATCCATCCGGATGACATTCCGAAGACTGCTATCACGACTCCATTCGGCTTGTTTGAATTTTCGTTTATGACGTTTGGACTTCGAAATGCCGCCCAGACATTCCAATGGTTGATCCACGACGTAGTCCGAGGTTTAGACTTTGTAAACCCCAACATTGACGACCTGTTTATTGCCTCATCTTCCCCGGAGGAACATCGTGACCATTTGCGCCATCTGTTTGAAAGGCTCAAGCAGCACAATCTGGCAATCAACGTCGTCAAGTGTGAATTCGGTCGAGATAGAATGGCGTTTCTGGGACATATGGTTACCCCCGAGGGAATAAGCACATTACCAGAGCGCGTGGAGGCGATTCAAAACTTCAAGAAACCGTCTTCAGCAAAGGAGCTTAAAAGTTTCTTGGCGATGATTAACTTTTATCTACGATTCCTTCCGAATGCCATCGAAGCCCAAATACCATTGCTGGCGATGACCCCTGGCAATAAGCGAAATGATCGCTCGCCGCTAGTTTGGACCGATGAAACCACCACAGCTTTCGAAAGATGCAAACATCAGCTCGCCCAAGCTACTCTACTAGCACATCCTTCCAAGGCCGCCGAATTGTCGCTTTGGGTGGACGCCTCCGATACAGCAGCGGGTGCGGCACTACACCAGATCGAGAATTGACCGCAATTTACCTTGTGGTGCGGCATTTTAAGTATATGCTGGGAGGGAGGAGCTGCCATGTTTACACCGACCACAAGCCGATCACCTTTGCCTTTCGTCAGAAGCCCGATAAAGCAATAGACCGACTAGCTCGCCAGTTGGACTATATTGGACAGATCACAACGGACATTCGGCATATCGTCGGCAAGGAGAGTGTCGTCGCCGATCTTCTTTCGCGCATTACCTCCGTTCGAGTCAAATCGGCGATAGACTTCGACGCCCTCGCCGACGACCTAGGGGCGGGACAGCATTTGATTTTGAGGTAACTCTTGAGTTAAATTTTACGTAGCTCTGAGTAACTCTCGTTAGATGTTAACTCGTTATTGTGTTCGGCATAGCAACCAGTTGTTATGTTTGAACAAGTGTTGTCATTCGTTAATTCACAAGGAAAATGGGTGAACATTTTTGGCGAAATATTCAAAATGTTGGAATCGTGCTTCCCCATTTGAAAAATATATTGGAGCTTGAAGGATTGGCAGGTAATGAAGCACTGGGGAAGCTGGATAATGAAGACATCTTGGCTATGCAAGCTCAAATGCGTTTCCGAGTAGAGCGAGTTCGACGGATTGTGGCGAATGATCCTTCCAAGTCATTGGAGGACTATTACGGTGATTACGTGGGACAGCCAGAATTTTTCAGCTTTACCGCTGGTGATTTGCGTGTGCTTCAAACTTTAGCAGCTGCAGTGGGGAAAAACGGATTGCAGAAGTATTTAGCAGCCGAGATTTCCCGCACCGTTCATGATCAAAACCAATCAAATTATCAACCTCTACCAGTCGATGATGAACATTCTGCTCTCGATTCCAGCCTTTTGGGTCATTTATTTATTTTATGGTGCTATCTCAATCATTTACCTACTGATTTGTACAGCATGAAGAATGACCAAGAGTGGCAACGAATGATTAACAAATCAACGAAGAGCTGCAAAACATTATTCAAGGTAAATCAAAAACAAGTTTAAAGCTGAAACTTTTTACCATTCCACGCAATTCAAAACAATTGTTTTGTGATTGCACGGACGATCGCATTCGTCAGTAGCGTAGCTAGGGGGGTGCGGTGGGTGCGGTCCGCACCGGGCCCCCAGCTGCTAGGGGCCCCAAAATCGCAGTACGGATATCTCATAGCATTAAAAGATCGACATAGCTTGTGAGAAACTGGCAATTTGTAAGATCCCAAAAAAAAAATGAGCATGATAAGCAGACTTGGATCTGCGATGTTCAGGGGCCCCTTTATTATCCCTTATTTTTAATATTTTAGAGTGGGCTGAGGGCTCCGGGAGGACCGTGACTGGGGGCCCCTGAAATGTGGGGCCCACAGCCACGGTCCTACCGGGGCCCACAGCCCAACCTTAATCTACCCACATTTTACACATTTTAGGGACCTCCTCCTGTATAGTTATTTTTCTTGTTGTTGTTCAATCGATAGCACGCATGAGAAATCCGAGTCTTCTAATAGCTAAACGGGGCCCTGATGTAGATTCTGAAGTAGGCTGAACTACCTATGTTGAAGATGTTGAGTCTAATTACGGCTTTGGATTCATAATTATTTATATTTATATAATATTTCATGAATTCTGATTTCCAATCAAATTTAACCAAGTTTGTAGGCCTCCAGAATTTTGGAGCATTGGTGAAATTTTAACCTGTAGCTATTCTCATTGTCACTCATTTTAGAAATTTGACAGATATGTTTGAGATATTCTCAAAAGCATGAATTTTGTAGAATGAGTAAGCCAACGACTTTAGGTCGACTATTTATTTTCATTTAAATCCGAGACCACATCGGAGGGCGCGAAAAAATATTAACGTTCAACACTCCGTCATCGTAATCATCGTGATCATCGAAACTTCAAAAGCACTTTTTCTGTTCAAAACACGAAATTAATCGATGAAAATATGTTCACTGTGGTTCGGTTGTAGAAAAGAATACAGTAAACACATTTACCTGATAATTTTGTTGATTTTGAACGAAAAAACTGCTTTTGAAAATTCCGAAGTCAATGACGGATCCTGCCCCCTTAGGGTAGGCTTACCAGACGGTATCCTTTGGGAGGACATGCCCTCCTTTTTAATCATATATCCTCCCGTCCTCCTTTGCGCTGAAAATGTCCTCCTATTAATTGAATAAATAATTTGATATCAATTAGTTTTCTAATTATTTATTTGTTAGAATCTTTAGGTATTTATTCACTTCGAATAAGGATGAAAGATTCTTCTTCTTCTTCTTTCTGGCGTAACGTCCCCACTGGGACAGAGCCTGCTTCTCAGCTTAGTGTACTTATGAGCACTTCCACAGTTATTAACTGAGAGCTTACTATGCCAATGACCATTTTTGCATGTGTATATCGTGTGGCAGGTACGAAGATACTCTATGCCCTGGGAAGTCGAGAAAATTTCCAACCCGAAAAGATCCTCGACCGGTGGGATTCGAACCCACGACCCTCAGCTTGGTCATGCTGAATAGCTGCGCGTTTACCGCTACGGCTATCTGGGCCCCAAGGATGAAAGATCTTTCACTTTAAATGGTAAAATTAACGAGTTTAGAATTGAATGTGAAATAGTATTTTGGTGTCTTATCTAAATAATGTTCGATTATTCCTTTAAAAGTATACATTTGAAAACTCTATATTGTCCCCTCACTGTGCATGTTGAGCGACCTTTTTCATGCTGTTTGGAGACTTATTAATAGCTTGAAATGCTTTTGGATTTTTCAATACACATTTTTTGCACTCAAATTTAAAGTATATTTCAATTATCTTATATTCGGATTGAATTCAAAAACAAACTTATCAATCATATAACCAACCTTTATTTTATCTTAAAAAGTGATATTGAAAAATGCATACTACGGGTCCAATTATTTTTCTAAGGAGAAAAAATAATTTTGAGTCATTTTATATGAATATCTATTCCACAGAGGCACAAACCCTCTTCATCTTTTAAAAAATATATATAATGTAACAAATAAACTTTAAATCTCGTATGAAAAAAAAGTTAATTTATTTTTTCAGAATTATTCACCAAAAACACATTTTTTGGAAAAAAAAATGCTCTATTAAATGAAATCAAATTAAATTCGGTGAAAAACAGACCAAAATTCTTTGCTTTTCTAAGCCCAATACAAAATATTTTTCTTTAAGGTTGTTGTTGTCTTATGTTTTGTATCAAAGAAAATAGAACACTAAGGTTTGTTGCTAAGGATTTTCGTCATAAATGAGTTCACCGCTAAGATTTTTTTCGGTGCAGATACACGATTTATCACAGTTTCAAGGAAGTAACTTTTTACTTTATTGCTTTTCGAACAAATGACAAAAATGTCAATTAAAAAAAACTGTTTCTTTTTTCTTAAAAAAAAGTTCTGGTATAACACGTTTTTGAAATGTCTTCCTTTTTCAGAGTCAGTGAAGCAAAATGTCCTCCTTTCTGAAATATTCTTCTGGTAAGTCTACCTTAAGGGGACAAACTTGAGTAAAAACAGATAAAATACAAAAAGTTTACAAATTTTTATTTAATTTATTATTTTAAACATTGAATGTATATTGAAATTTTTCAGAATTAATTTTTAAATCATCCAAAAATACCTACCAAAAATCATCCAAACTTATTCTCAAATGACCGTGAATAACTCATCAGGGCATTTCTTAAAACATTTCTCCTGGTAATTTGTATAAAACTATGCCATGGATTTTTTTTTCATTAAACGTATTCAGAGATTCCTTTAAGATTACGTTGAAAAAAACGAGAAAATATTATCAATAATTCATTTTGGAATTTTTTCAGGAATTTTTGCAGAAATTCTTTATTTTTTCGGAATAAACACAAGCAACAAATCCAGGGAACTTTTTCCAGCGCTTTCATGTAGAAGCTGTACATAATATTCTAAACAGTGCCAGTAGGACTTTTCTAATATTTTTTGAAAAAAAAATACACTACAATATTGCTAGTAATAATAAACTATCTGGCTTTCCTATATGGTTGTAAATTTATGAAAGTATTTTCAATTAAATTGCCACAGAAAATCCGAAAATTTATACCCGGATTTTCTCAAGGATCGTTCAAGAACTCCTACAAAAATCATTCTAGGAATTTATCAAGGTTTTACCCACAAACTCCACTGAGAAGGCCTCTGAAAACCACTAGAGGGATTTCTTGGCGTACCGTTGGCCAAGAAATCCCGTGGTTTTTCTAAGTATTCCTTTACCACTAGCTTCAAGGATTCTTTGTTTTATTTATTTCAAATATACTTTCTGAAATTTATTTGAAAATTTTCCATCTGGTATAAGTAAGTTTAAATTCCTCAGATAATTGGAAATCCTTTTAGATACGTCCCTCATTTTTTCCAGGGAGCTCTTCATGGATTCATCCATTACTACAATAAGTCCTTCAAGTGATAAAAGCAGTAATAATCCCAGAAACTTCTAAGCGATTCTACCAGTTTCTTCAAGATTATTTTTATATATTCTTTCAAGACTTCAGTTATAAGAAGTTTCTCAAAAGTAAAAAAAAAAATAATCCAAAAATTTCAGGAATTTTGACAGAGTTCCAGGAAAATATTTTTACTTCAGCAGAATTCCTGCATGTTTTTTTCCAAAATTTTATCTCAAGATACCTCTATGAGTTTCGTTGGGATTCCTCATAAAATAATATCAATAATAACTTCAAACATTTCATCTTGATTGCCTCCTAGATCTGCATAAAAAACCACAAAAAATTTCAATGATTTTCACAATACTAAAATAGAGCCGTTTCATCAGCTATTTTCCTATGAATTGATATATTTTTCCACGGGCCTTTAAAGCGTTCATTTAGGTATAACCGTAAGCAAACTACTAAATACCGTACATCATACAGAAAGTTATTCAAGAATTCCTTCAAAGATCGAAAGAGATGATCCAGCCTCAGGCTGCAAATCTCTTAAATAAAGATGTCTATCCTTCAATGATCCTTTAAAACAGAAATTTATAGGAACTTCTGCAGCAATTGCTTCATATATATTTTTTTTATTCCTAAATCCTCGTACGGGTTAATTTTGACTAGCAGAAAATATTTTGACCTATGAATCACGTTTTTTTTTTAATAATCAACGTTTTTGACAAACATTTGTAGGTATGTGTAAGCTAATAAGACATATTTTGCAAACCTTGATTTGAGGGGCCCCCAAATCTACCTCCGCACCGGGCCCCCAAAACCCTAGCTACGCCACTGGCATTCGTCCTTTCGTTACGGAAAAGTTCCGTAATGCTGCCCTGCACGCAACGCACTCACTCTCTCATCCAGGCACACGTGCGACGGCTAAATTGATGACGCAACGATTCGTTTGGCCGAGCATCAGAAGGGACAGCATCGCATTTGCAAGGAACTGCTTGCAGTGTCAACGGTCCAAGGTGACGCGCCACATCCAATCGCCCATTGCGCGCTACTCTTCGCCAGATGTTCGATTTTCGCACATAAATATCGACATAGTTGGACCATTTCCCCCAAGGGAAATCGCTATTGCCTTACCATCATCGACCGTTTCTCCCGGTGGCCGGAGGCAATCCCTGTGCCAGATATGACAGCGCAGACCATCGCCGAGGCGCTTGTCGTTGGATGGATCACGCGCTTTGGTGTACCGACCTTCATTTCGACCGACCAAGGACGCCAATTTGAGTCTTCACTGTTTGCTGAGTTGGTTCGTCTGCTCGGTATCAGCCATCTCCGAACGACAGCATGCTGATAGCTCCAACAAACCCAGCGAAGCCGAGTTCGAGAACTCAGCACTTGCCAGCATGTATTCATCCGCAATGATTCAGTACGACCATCATTATCACCACCTTACGATGGTCCCTATGAGGTGGTAAACCGAAGCAGCAAACATTTCACGGTTGACATCAAAGGACGAAAGGTGAACGTTTCGATCGACCGATTGAAGGCCGTGTAGTTCCGGCGTCCAGAATAGAACTACGGACAACCCGTTCCGGTGGTAAGAGTCCACCAAATGGGGTAACCCCAATTCAAGGTGTGATGCGAAAAACCATGCTGAGGAATGAATGGTCGAAGGGGTGAAAAAGATGTTCGGCCATTAACGGAGCCTGTGGGGCACCTGGGCACCCCTCACAGTATTTTGTCCCTTACCGCGTTAATGCAGGGCTCTGGCGTGGTGGACCTCTTTTCCCGTGCTACTCGTGGGATTCAAAAATGAGTACAATATCTAATCAAAACAATAGTAGTAGTGCAGGTAGTAGCAGTAGTAGGGAAGCGAACCCCTTCGCAAGAAGTGGGCTAGCTAGATCTCCGTTGAGGAGAGTAGAAGCAGGAGGAGGCAGCAGTGCACGTAGTGCCAGTGCTGGAACCCATATTTCATCCCCGGCTAACGCATCGGGTGAAGTTATGGATGGAGCGTGGTTGATGAGGGCCATCAATAAAAGTAGAGATGGGCTCTCTGCGATGGAAGTGGCTGCACAGCAGCTCGACTCCATAATTGACTTTGCGTCCTCGAAGTCTAACATCAGCAAGGACCTCAAGCAGGCCTTGCTTAGACTTCGTAAGTCAATGTTGGCGGCTAAGCAGAACCATGCTGAACCCATGGTGACTGTGGCTGCGGCAGAACCCGTGGAACTGAAGGTGCCGAAGTCTACCCAGACGGAACCCTTCGTTTTCGCGGGCAGCCCCAAAAGCGTGGAAGCGAATGCTTACAGCAAGCAATCGCAGAAGCGCGCGAGGCAGCCGTCAGGGGAGGAGCTACCCGGCGGCGCTCGTAAGGCCAGGCGGATACTGACCCCGAAAACCGGCAGAAGTGCCGGAAAATCGGACCCCAGCCAGGCGTCCCGGAAAGCCGAGAAGGGTGGGCCCGAAAAGGCTGGCCCCTCACGGAGTGATGGGAACAGGGGGTTGCGACCTTTGAGAGGTCCTCCATCACCACAGGTCAGGGCGGAGCAGGGGGGGGACGCCCCCTGGACAACCGTAGTGAGGAAGAGGAAGAAGAAGAAACAGGAGAAACAGGAGCGCAGGGATACCAGACCTAAGAAAGGTAGGAGGGTAGGTGCCAAGCGCGAAAAGGGTGATGCGATCATCATCAAGACGGAAGAGTCCAAGTACTCGGAAGTCCTGAAGGCGATGCGCAGTGACGCGAAGCTTGCGGATCTAGGAGCCGACGTACGCAGTGTCAGACGCACTCGTACAGGTGAAATGATCCTCGAGCTTAAGCGCGACAAGGAGCGCAAGGGCGCCGCCTACAAAAGTTTGGCGGAAGAGGTCCTTGGCGCTGGTGTTGAAGTGAGGGCTCTGACGCAGTCAGTGACTCTGAAGGTGATGAACCTTGACGAGATCACTAACGCAGAAGAGCTCGTCACGGCACTGCGGCAACAGTGCGAAGTGCAGGTGCCCACCACCGCCGTTCAGCTACGGAAAGGTCCGGCAGGTACTCAGGTGGTCTTAGTACACCTACCTGTGGCAGACGCAAATAAGTCCGCTAAGGTAGGTAAGATCAAGGTTGGTTGGTCAGTATGTTCACTGAACATACATGAGCAACCAGTGATCTGCTTTAGGTGCAGGGAACCTGGACACAAGTCCTGGGGCTGTAAAGGCCCTGATAGGACTAAGTTGTGCAGGCGTTGTGGTGAGGAAGGTCATAAGGCACTAGGCTGCAAGAACCCTCCCAAGTGCTTGATTTGTTCCGGCAAGTCCGTGAACAACAATCACCCAACGGGAGGCTCAAGGTGCCCGACCTTCAAACGAGCCATCAACGAAAAATCACAGTGCAGGTAACGCAGCTGAACCTGAACCACTGTGACGCAGCTCAGCAACTGCTGTACCAGTCAGTTGCTGAGTGGGGGACGGACATCGCCATCATATCGGATCCATACCGAGTACCCGCCGGCAACGGCAACTGGGTCGTGGATGGATCCGGAAAAATGGCGGCGATATGGACAACGGGTAAATACCCTGTCCAGCAGTTGGTGTCTACTACCTACGAGGGCTTCGTGATCGCCAAAGTAAACGGGGTCCTCTTCTGTAGCTGCTATGCGCCTCCGAGTTGGTCGACCGAGCGGTTCACGCAGATGCTGGACTGTATGACGACCGCGCTGACAGGGCGAAGGCCAGTTGTAATAGCGGGTGACTTCAATGCCTGGGCCGTGGAATGGGGAAGCCGTAACACGAACCAGCGAGGTCAAATCCTGCTAGAGGCACTGGCCGTGCTAGATGTCGATCTGGCTAATGTTGGTGCCAAAAGTACCTTCAGCCGTAACGGAGCGGAGTCGATTATCGACGTTACTTTTTGTAGTCCTGGCCTAACGAGTAGTTCGAACTGGAGGGTAGACGATGGCTACACTCACAGCGACCACCTGGCGGTTCGCTACAGTATCGACTACAACAACAGCAGGCAGCGGGTTGAGGAAGCGGCTAGGTCAAGGCCAAGCCCTCGTAGGTGGAAGACATCGTACTTCAATGATGAAGTACTTAGGGAGGCGCTCCGCCGTGAGCGTAACCTACTCGGCCTAAGCGGGGACGAACTGGTAGCGGTGCTTACGCGTGCATGCGATGCGACCATGCCTAGAAAAGTCCACCCTAGGAATGGGAGACCACCGACATACTGGTGGACTCAAGCTATTGCGAACCTGCGCCGTGCCTGCCTACGGGCCAGGAGACGGATGCAGCGAGCACGTACCGAGCAGGAGCGTGAAGAACGACGGGCGGTGTTCACCGCTGCCAAAGTCGCGCTGAAGTCTGAGATAAGGGCAAGCAAAAAGGCCTGCTTCGAGGGACTCTGTCAGAGTGCCAAAGCGAACCCGTGGGGTGATGCCTACAGGATCGTAATGGCGAAGACAAGAGGTGCAATTGCTCCTACGGAGCAGTCTCCACAGATGCTGGAGGGGATCATCGAGGGGCTCTTCCCGCGCCACAACCCTAGCCCATGGCCTCCTTTTGTAGGACAGCCGGGGATTGGGGCTGGCGATGAGGATAGAGTAACTGATGAGGAACTTGTAGGGATTGCAAAATCCCTAAGCATGGGGAAGGCACCAGGTCCGGACGGAGTTCCAAACCTGGCCCTCAAAGTCGCAATCTTGGAGGCTCCCGGTATGTTCAGATCTGCTATGCAGATATGCCTGGACGAGGGAGTATTTCCAGATGCGTGGAAGAGGCAGAGCCTGGTACTATTGCCAAAGGCGGGGAAACCACCCGGTGACCCGTCGGCGTATAGACCAATTTGCTTGATTGACACGGTGGGGAAAGTGCTCGAGAAGATCATCCTCAACAGACTGTCGAGGTACACCGAGGGTGTAAATGGTCTCTCAGGCAACCAGTTCGGCTTCCGGAAAGGGAGGTCCACTGTAGACGCTATTCTGGCGGTTAAGAAAACCGCTGAGATAGCACTCCAGCGTAAGAGGAGGGGTATTCGCTACTGCGCTGTAGTGACTCTGGATGTAAGGAATGCATTTAATAGTGCCAGTTGGGCGGCTATTGCTGATGCGCTCCTGCGTCTGGGGATACCCGAGTACCTGTACAAGATTCTCGGAAGTTACTTCCAGAATCGGGTATTAGTCTATGACACAGAGGTGGGTCGGAAGTGCTTTCACATAACCTCAGGAGTCCCGCAAGGTTCCATCCTGGGTCCGGTGTTATGGAATGTCATGTACGACGAGGTGTTGAGATTAAAATTCCCGGCGGGTGTGGTCATCGTTGGCTTTGCCGACGATATTACGCTGGAGGTCTACGGTGAATCGATCGAAGAAGTGGAATTGACTGCAGCCCACTCGATCGCAATTGTGGAGGAGTGGATGAGCTCCAGGAAACTGGAATTGGCTCACCACAAAACGGAGGCTGTTGTTGTCAACAACCGAAAGTCAGCGCAGCAAGCGGTGATCAGTGTAGGCGACTGCACAATCACTTCGAAGCGCTCCGTCAAACACTTGGGGGTGATGATCGACGACAAGCTTACCTTCGGTAGCCATGTCGATTATGCCTGCAAGAGAGCCTCCACAGCTATTGTGGCACTGTCCCGGATGATGTCCAATAGCTCTGCGGTGTACGCCAGCAAGCGTAAGCTTCTGGCCAGTTTCGCCTCGTCCATACTGAGGTATGGTGGCCCGGCTTGGGGCACGGCTTTGAGTACCGATAGCTACCGTAGCAAGCTAGAGAGTACTTATAGGCTAATGTGCCTGAGGGTTGCGAGCGCGTACCGTACCGTGTCACACGATGCACTTTGTGTCATCACCGGTATGATGCCTTTTTTTTATCCTTATCATGGAAGACATAGAATGCTTCGAAATGCGCGGCACAAGAGGCATACGCAGGACTGCCAGACTGGCCTCCATGGTCAAATGGCAGCGTGCGTGGGACAGTTCCACCAAGGGAGTGTGGACTCACAGGTTGATTCCGAGGTTAGATATCTGGGTCAATAGGCGCCATGGGGAACTAACATTCCACCTAACACAGGTCCTTTCGGGTCATGGATGCTTTAGACAATATCTACACCGTTTCGGTCATGCGGGTTCTCCCGAATGTCCAGTTTGTGCAGGTTTAGAGGAAACGGCGGAACACGTTTTGTTCGTGTGCCCGCGTTTCCGCCCAATGCGTGACCGCATGTTTGCCACATGCGGTCGGGACACGACTCCGGACAATTTGGTCCAGAGGATGTGTGCAGACGAGTTTGGCTGGAATGCCGTTTCATCGGCTATCACCCACATCGTCTCGGAACTCCAAAGGAGGTGGCGTGTGGACTCGAGGAGTGACTAGTGCAGACGCTAATCAACAGGTGGTCCAAGGGTTCGCAGTCGGCTACGTAGGTCATACCGGTGCCCTACGGTCGAAATCGACCCTTACAGCGATTAAGTGGCCGCGGGGAGAACATCCTGGTAGCGCTGCTGTCGTGGCGCCGGCCTACTGGGTGGGTACGAGCCTCTGGTTGTTCGGGGCAGGTGAAGGCCCCTTCGTCAGCAATCCCAGCTCGTGCTAGCTGATAGGGCCTGAGCCTTCAGTAGGTCAAATTGCGAAGCCCGCAGTATCAGTTCTTGATACCTGCGGTGCAGCTGGGCGCGGGCTTAGTGGTCGACCCTGCCCGCCTTCAGCGGACAACGGGAGGTGAGGACCACCCGGGAAGCTGGCAATGCGCCAGCATGCTACCTTGGTGGACCCCCATAAGCGTGTCATCGATGTTCGTTGCTGCATGGCTACGCAGCTAACCTGGAGGATGCGATGTGCAATAGCCCCTCTCCGAAGCAATGCCTTCTTGGTGGTCCCGGAGAGACGAAGGGTTTGGCGGCAATGGAAATGGTTTAGTGGGTCGGGGGTGTAGTCCCGTTTACTGCTTGTACGTAGTAAATGGTCCCCAACCCCACACTCCCGGACCTCGGTCCGGAGTCTGTTGAGCAGATTATTCCCCCATTGCTTAGAAGGAAAAAAAAAAAAAAAGCCTGCCTATTCCACGAAGGAGCAACTGAGTAGCTCAGAGCCTGAAGCTACTCCCACCACTACTACTTCTCCAACTAGGGTCACTCGTTCTGGCCGACGAGTTGTCTTTCCGGACAGATATCGCTAGGATCCCTAGTCTAGGAGGGGAGTACTGTAGCATCATCACCATCATCATCGATGCTACAACGACGATGAAACACTTCGCCCGATCGGTGATACTATTTTAAATTACAATAGCAGCCCATTTGGCTATCGTTCCTTGAATTCAACAATTGAACTTAAATTCTATAGTCCATACAAATCATTTTTTACCATGAGAGGCAATGCCCTCAAATGTATATATAAACACTGTAGGTAGCTCTCAGAAATATAGTTTTTATTCTACTCGCACAACAAACAGTCTTTGCTTTCTCTCGTTCGCCAAAAACATATTGCTATTTTTTTCCATATTCCACTACAACAAAGTCCACTATGAGTTTTATGATATTTTTCCCTGTTATCGACTATTTCCTTGCCAAAAAAAAGGTTTTAAATGACAGCAAATTAGACGACAATTTAAAAATCAATAAGATCACAATACTAAACAGAACAAACAATGTTTTTTAAAAAGACGGAATTTCTCTGTGATGTATTTATTCTTTGTCGTCAAGCATAAGCAGTGAGTAGACCTTTACATGTATGTTAAGAATTACAATTTGTTGATAGCTTATCTTGGTTACCTAGAGAAAAATACCTTTTTAAGCAAGTTTTTGCTTATTGTTATATCAATTACATCACAATGTTCGTTATAATATGACAACTTTCTATTTGAAGACCCATTTTTAGTATAGTTCGTCCTAAAATTGTGAATTTGATACAAGTTTATATTTTTTAGATTTAGTGATTTAATGAGTGGGAGCAAAGACGTTCCTAGAAATTCTGGAGAGTTTACCTTATTAGCTATAACGTCATTTATAAAAGCAATAATTGCAAAGTCTATTCGTTTTTTTTTTTTTTTTTGAGTTCATCTAAGTTAATTAATATGTATCGTGATTCATAGGATGAAAATGGTTGATGTGACCAGCCTAGCTTTCTTAAAAGAAATAAAAGGAATTGTTTTTGAACGGATTCGAGACGGTTCATATGTACATCATGATATGAAGCCCAAACAATACAACAGTAGAGTAAAGTGGGGCAAAAGTTCAAGTGGAGTAAGAGTTTCTTTTTAAAATTTCTAGCTCAATTCAAAACAAAACTTATCAATGCCATGGTGGTTCAAAAGTTATTTAAGTAAGAGACTTTCACTACAAATATCATAAGAATCAAATGAGATTTGGAAAAGTTATGGCTATTTGTTGTTATTTGACGTAAAAATTGTAATTTTTGGTCAAACTTTCATTGCATTAAACTAAATATAGATAAAATCCTATTCGATTTTTAAAGTAAGGGCGTTTCTAGGCCTATCATAAGGATGCTCTGGCACGTATTAGATTCTACATACAGTGAAACCTCCATGAGTCGATATTGAAGGGACCATCGACTCATGGAAATATCGATCAATGGAACAGCAATCCTTTGGAAAGCTGTTCAGGGACCATCATAGTAACCATGAAATTTTGTTTTTAGTATGGTTCCATGAGTCGATATCGAGTCATGGAACATCGACTCATGGAGGTATCACTGTAAATGCTTGGAATCAAATTTTGGGCCCATAGTGGGGCAAAAGTTCGAATCAGCGGGGCACAAGTTCGACCCTTATATAAACTGGCGGAAAAAATTACAAATTGCCCCAAATCTACATATTATCTTTAAATCAAGCTAAATTTGCTTTATGGTGCGAAAAAAGTCACCAAAATTTTACATTTTCACTTAGTTTTGCGAAAAATTACTATTTTTGAGTATATTACATTTAACCCCGTTGTGGGCATTTTTTTATGAGAATTTAGTGTGTATTTATCTGTAAACATAAGTTTATGGCTAGTATAAAGTATGTCTGTTGTAAAAGTGTCGATTTTATGAGTTTCTTAAATTTTACATAGGATATACTGGGGAAAAGAATTTCTATGGAACTGAAGCAATACATAAATATTTCCCTCCTCGTTGAAGAGCGTAAAAAAAATCTTAAGTTTCTATTAATTTACATTCTTAAACTCTTGCAAATAACAGCTTATTCAGCTGGAGAGAGGCTGTATCAACAGCATTTTAGCTGAATTAGCTGTTATTCAGCTACCAACGTTACTTGGGTGTATTGTTTTATGTCACTACATGCTTAAATTTGAAAAACGACCGCGGTAAATGGATTGCCAAGAATCCGACAGCGTTTATCTTGGTAATAATTCACTGAATATCGGTAGATTATCACTGAATCTCGGTCACTTTTTCCGATATCTCGGTAAAAAGTTGGATTGCCGACATCAAATACAGACAGAGCGTAACGCATATATAATTTCGTCACCTCCATTTGATTTTGCCATACATAAATTATATACGCATAACGGTCTGTCCAAAATACTTTGATCACCCTAAGTACTGAGATTCGGTGCTGAGAATTACGAACATCTCAGATGTTATTGGATTGAAGGGATTATGTAATGATCTTCCCCGTTGTTTGATCATAGGATTATATGAAAAATTTGAATTATGACATATTGTTATAGGAGATTAGCCTAAAATACTATTCAGCATGTTTGATGAAAAAGTTGCTGATTGACAATTGTTAAGACAATCAGCAGATTCCATTCAAGATTTCTAAAATTTAAAAATCATTTAAACTTTCTATGAACCCTTAGTGAAAATAAATAGCTAAATTTGGAGGGATTCTTGGCAAATTAATTAGAATGAAAGAATTTATGGATATTTTATGGAGCTTGTAAGTTTGTGAATAAACTTCACAGGGCTTACTCGAAGAATTTAAAAAGTGTTTCCTGAAGAAAATCATGAAAAAAAAACTCTATTGAAGCTTTTGAAAATTCGAACAGATACTACTGCTAATAGCAATCTCAGAGATCCCTAGAAGAATTCCTAGTAGATCCCTAGAAGAAATGCATGAAATTAAAAATTTAGAGCTCTAGAAAGTTGCATTAAAGGCATTGCAGGATTTGCATCACAATGTCTTAAAATTCATTGTTCAATCGCTGTTAATTTCATGAACGTTGTCCATTGAATCTCAGGAAGTTTTTATTATGGACTTTTTTCATGGATATTAATAGGAATTCTTTAAGAACTTATGAAGGAGCTCTTGTAAAAGTCATTCAATGAATGCTTTTTTTAATTCTTGGAATATCTGGAATCCTAGAAAAACTTCCCCATAAATCTTCGGAAAAACTACTTAATAATTTCCTGTTCGTCCGATTTGAGCAATCATAAGTACATCATTCGAATTTTTGAAAATAAATTTGAAATTTCTTTGCACTTTTCCAGTGTTTTTTGTAAAAGCTTATACTATTCTTGCTTATCAAACAATAACATAATGCTCCAACTTAATCAACAAGTATGCCTATCCCACAGCTAGTCAGTTGAACAACACATTGACGTTATGTGCCTTTTGTCCACACATGACCCATCGAGTTCTCAGTTTTCCTTCTCATTCACTCCATAGTCCATCGGCTCAGTCCAGTCATTCCCGTTCTTGAATGTGTGCGCCTCTCGGAGTGCGCTGCGCACCAGTTGCCCTCTGCGGGGTCGAAGTCAGCCGGTGAATTCATTCAGGCAGAAGTGACGACGGCGAATGGCTGGCTTCAGGAAGGTAGTAGATAGGCCATATCGGAAACCGCAAGTCGGCCGTCAATCGGTCGATCGTTCAAGTGATCCCCTCATTAGCTCACCCATACCCCCGCGAACTGGAGATCGAGAGAGCGGGAGAAACCGATTGAACTTCGTTGGGAGCACGAGAGAATACGAATACGCTTCGGATTTTCATCCTCTCTTCGTGGATCGATGGGGAACGTGGGGACACTATCTGCATCTCTATCTTCTAGGTGTCAACGCAGGGATCAAAAGGGTAGATCGTTGTCTCAGAAATGTTTACGTGGGTAAGAATAAATCTGTTTCATTTCGGTTCGATGGATTTTTATTCCTGACGATCTTAAGCAGCCCAAAATGAGCTATTCTGACTCTCCAAAAATCAACGACTAGTTTTACAGGGAAACATCTGTAATTCATTTCTTTCTGCCACGCATTCGATCACCCACAGACTGGATCACCTGAATGGCACTTGAACGATCAAGTGCTGGTGTTCGGTCGGTGTGTAGAGCATCCATCCACTTCATTCAGAAGTACCGCCAATTAAGGGGAAGATGGTTCAAAATGCCAACATGAAGCTTAATCGCATTTTACAGAGATCTGTTTCTTTCTAGCGTTACGTCCCAATTGGGACAAAGCCTGCTTCTCAGATTAGTGTTCTTATGAGCACTTCCACAGTTATTAACAGAGAGCTTTCTTTGCCGATTGACCATTTTTGCATGTGTATATCGTGTGGCAGGTACGAAGATACTCTATGCCCTGGGAATCGAGGAAATTTCCTTTACGAAAAGATCCTCGACCAGCGGGATTCAAACCCACGACCCTCAGCATGGTCATGTTGAATAGCTGCGCGTTTACCGCTACGGCTATCTGGGCCCAAATATAACAAAGTTTTACAGAAAACTTATAATTTCTTGTTGCCGAAGCAAATGTTTTTTCCAGAAAATCAGTTTATTAAACATCAAATTTTGATTTTTCTTAAGCATTCAAAAACAGTACTAAATAGTGGGATTTCGTTTTGGGCAATATAATTCTCTCACCTGACTGTTGGTTTAGATTCCACTACCGAACAACCAGATTAATCAACTATAGCTCGTATATAAATGAAAAATTAACAATTCGGAATGAAGTTAGCGAATCATTTCACCATTGGATGATTTAGACGTGTTTCTTCTCTCTGGTATTTTCAGAAGAATCGCAGTTAAAGAACAGTTTACAGTTTAGAGTTTACACAGAAAGAATCATTAAATTATGAAAAACGCCATAACATTTTCGCATAACATGTTTCCAGAGTATCTATAGGATAAATTTATGAAATTAAAATGTAAGTGAGCCCTTTCACCCCATGAGTTCATTTTGAACCATTTCCCCCTACATGAACACCCAAACACGCCTCTTCGGGTCACCACACGACGACGACACCGAACCCCACGATCATCGGCCCCCTTTGGAGTGAGAGGAAAGAAGGAAAAGATCGCACATTCAAATTCCTTCCTTCTTCTGTTGGAGAGCAGCTACCTACTTGCGAAATCACGGCAGCAGCAACCGATCGGATATTTAGAATCGCCGATTTGTTTTTGCTCTCATTTTGATTCTGGTGCTGTCGTGTCTCTTCTTAAAGCTAGCTCATGGTGTGGGAGCGGTTTTGTTCTTAAATTTGTGCACTCTCAGCGGTTTTAACATCGCCGATCGAACGACGGGATTCGTACTACATGAAGGTACGTGAATGGAGTGTGCACGAAGGCGACATTTACCAGAAACGACATTCTCAGCGAATTAGAGTCAAAGTGGAGTCGACTACGACTACAAGCATGGATGGGCGAAGAAGTGAAGTGACACGCGAGAGGAGTGCAAATATTTTCAAACATGAACTTTTGGGGCAAATGTTAGTGACTTTTGGGATTGAAAAACAGACGGACCGAGTAAAGAGGGAACGGAATTGCGCGATGCTGAATACCAACGATGGTCGGTAGACGTAGAAGACGTTAGAAAAAATAAGTTGCTCTTGCTGAAATAGTTTCGTAGCACTTGCCAAATCATAAATTAATTATTTTATTATCACCTACACTTCTGGTGATTCTTATCTGCTGTCGGGATTGGTAATCTAATGATTGTAATTCATGTAGAATGTTAGATATCAAGACTGTGGAACGTTCAGTGCGCATCGTACCCTCGTGCTGTGCGTACACAAACTCTATCTGCTCTCGGAAGTTTTTAAAAGTACCTAAAACAATAAAACAGTACTTTTCAGTGCTAATTTTTTCTACCTATTTATCCCATTTCGATCCATGTTTGGACCTCTGTCTTCGATTTTTCGTTGGACGCGTTAGCAAAAGCTAGCGGCGGTAATCCTACATGGTCACCGTCTTGGAAAAATAAACCTCTCAGAAGGTCACTTCTTCATTCGATTATTCACTGAATATGGTTGCTACTATACAAACAAAAGGAAGGGTGAATCTTTGAACTCATAATTTTGTTTAAAATAAGCTGGGTTTAAAACTGTCACTGAACGTGACAAGAATGCGCGCTTTCTTCTAAGCATAAATTGGTTAATGTTGATAATTGCATCGAAATAAGCCATCAGTTCGATACTTTAGACAAACTTTCAGAACACCAAATCGAAGCAGCCTCTAACTCAGGCTTTTTTATTCAAGTGAGGAAACAAAGAGTGCCGCCAATCATGGTTAGTTGTTCCGAATTTGGAAGATTTAGACAGGAGATCTTAAACTCCATTAGGGTCAATGTACCAATAGCCGCATAGCTAAGAACAAAAATTCGTATAAAATCGAAAAATAACGCTAGCGTCATTATTTTTACATCATCTGAAAGCTTTATATCTTAGTTTTGTGGAAAAAATATGAAAACTACGAAAACTCATATGTTTGTATTTATTATCGCTTGTGCCACTATAGGAATACATGTGCCTATAGTAGCACTATTTCTAATTTCTGTTCCTATAGTAGCATCACAGCAGTGTGGGTTCGATTCCCGCCCCAGACCGGAAAACTTTTCGTCAGGAAGGTTTTCCGACTGGGCCACTGGGCACTGCATGCTAGCCCGTTGTCTAGTGTGATGATTTCCTTCAAAGGGCAAAATGTTCACTGGAAGTGTATTAAGGCGAAGTAGGCCGTCATTGAAATTTGTACGCATCGTCAATGATGGTTGCTGAATCAAGTCACAATTTAGAGTTATTTAAGGTGAAGATGAATCGAAGCCAAAGTTCAAATTTTCAAGAGCACGGATCTGGAGAACCAAGCATCCGTTTAAGCTGAAAACTTAATCGATTGGTCACCAGCTGGTGGTGACCAATCTGTTAGGTTTTCAGCTCAAACGGATGTTTGGTTCTCCAGATCCGTGCTCTTGAAAATTTGAAATTTGGCTTCGATTCATCTTCACCTTAAAATCGATTGGTATTGCACTGACGCAACTGAAAAAGTATCAGCATACTTTCTGTACGCCAGCGCATATAGGGATACTTTTCCATTTCAATATGAACTGTGCAAACTGAGTTTTATCACTTTGAAATTGCGATCTGAAACGTCAACATGACTGCCAAAACGAATGATGGGCTACTTAGCCTTAACATATCCGTGTCTTAAAAGCCCTTAAAAGCCCGAGACGAACCTTGAATTTTTAAATGGCGACTATACGGAGACTAGTAGGTCAATTAATATGAAATAAGTTTTGAAGTGAATGCGGTTAGTGGGTCTTATTATGCTTGGGTCTCTTTTCTAGGGAACTGAAAAAGCGATATCTCAATATCTAAATGAGCTAGAAGGTTGGTGTCTACGGCAAAGTTATTCAGCAGAACAAGGGCTATCTGTTGAAGAAAATCTGATTTAAAATTCATCCGCTAGGCGGCGCTAGCGACACATTTTATTCAACTATCTGTAACTCAAGATTGCAAGCTAGAAGGTTTTTGTCTTCGGCAAAGTTATTCAGCAAATCAAGAGCTATCCGACGGTGAAGATTTTGATTGAGAATTTTTCCGGTAGGTGGCGCTAGCGACAAAATTTTCTTCAATTGTCTATATCTCAAGATCCTTATCAGGTAGAAAGTTGGTACCTTCGTAGAAAGTTGTGCAGCTGATTAAGGGTATCTGGCAGTGAATAGTCTGGTTGGAAATTTATCCGTTAGGTGGCGCTAGTGACAAATTTCATTCAAATACATGTATCTCAAGATCCTTACCAGCTAGAAGGTTGGTGTCTTCCACAAAGTTGTTCAACAGATCAAGAGCTATCTAGCAGTGAAGATTCTGAATGACAATTTTTCCACTAGGGGGTGCTAATGATAAATTTTCTTCAATTGTCCATATCTTAAGATCCTTATCAACTAGAAAGTTGGTATCTTCGGCAAAGTTGTGCAGCATCATGACAATGTTCTATTGGTACATGACTCTGGAGGTTAATCCTTCCTCGAACACATCCTACGGTAGTTGCTTCCCAGACTTCTGCAGTTCTACCGTATGTTTGGATCCGCCATGAAGCAAGAAATCCATGGAATCCCAGATCCACTCCGTTCGGAGTATATACACCTAAAAAACCGAATTTAGTACTATACCATTTAATTCCACTAGAGTTTGTATCCTTTGACAGATACGCGTATTTCGACCTCAACTGTAAGGCCGTCTTCAGTGTCGTGTACTAGACTCGATTTGAAGAAAACCATCGTATGCACACATTAACACTAGGTATAAACGTATTTCCCTACCCATTATTATTTTTTAACTTAAAATTTATGAGCTTTAGGTACATTCCATCCCTCTTTTGTTGAAACTTTAAATGCTGAAAGGTACATCACGGGAACGATTAGTAGGTACCAAGTTGAATAGCCATGTATTGCCGTTGCCGTTGTCTCTGTTGAGTAGCGTCGTAGGTACCTGTTTGCAAATTTCCAGACTCTCCGCCACATCCAGTTTCCAAGGAGAAGAAACATTTCTCAAAATTTTGATATCGGCCGTCGTAATTGTATGTCCTTCTGAAAAGATATGTTCTGCCACCTTAGATTTGAAATCGTATGTCATCCCCTTGTCTATCGTCTTCTGAGCTTTTCCTATTTCCGCTAAGTGTTTCTTGAATCTAACCTCGAGAGACCGCTTTGTTTGACCAACGTAGACCTTGCTGCAGTGGGAACAGCTGATTGTGTAAACACCAGCCTTGTTTAGTGTGTTTACCGGATCCTTGGTAGAGCCTAACGAAGTTCTAAGTTGGTTGTCTCTGCTGGAAAATACCAAATCGATTCCGAAATTCCTTAGCTTTGGGCGGAGCTAATGGCTGATGTGTACGTCGTATGGGATGAAGACTCTCTTCATGGGTTCGGTGATAGGGGTTAGTGTCGTCAAAGCATTCCGAATTCGCTGTCTTTCCTTTTTGTCGATGATAGCTTTTATCGTCCTTTCCTTGTATCCGTTGATCCTTGCCGTCTCGTAGATATATTCCAGTTCCTTTAGTCTTTCCGTCTTCGCTGAGGGGTAGAGTCTGCATCCTGTGGATCATGTGGTGAAACGCTGCCATCTTATGCTGGAACGAGTGATTCGATGTGTAAGGGATAACTCGCTGGGTGTTTGTAGGCTTCCTGTAGATTTCGAAATTGTAAGTTGAACTTTCTTCCCTGATGACAAGTAGATCCAAAAATGATAGTTTTCCATCCTTCTCCTCCTCGTGGGTGAACTTGATATCCTTGTGTACGCTGTTGATTGTATCCAAAATTTTAGCCATATCCGCTTGATAACGCTGAAAATGTCTTCGACATATCTCCACCATTTATCCGGTAATACTCCTTGTTTCTTTAAATTTTCCTCAAAATTCGCCATGAATAGTTCGCACAAAAACGGGGAGAGAGGGTTTCGCATGGGGGCTCCTTTCGTCTGTTTGTAGAAATTTCCTCGAAATTGAAAGTAGTTTTCGTCCATGCACAATCTTGCAAACCTCATGTATGTCCTGACCTTTCCTTTCCATGCTGCATCCGTCCTTTGGGGTAATAACCAGTCCTCGAGAAGATTTAGGGAATCCTTTACTGGAACGCTGGGGAAAAGGGCCGCTACGTCGAAAGAAACCATCATCTCGTCATCCTCGATGTGTACTGACTCTAATAGTTCTCTGCTGTCTTCTTGATATGTTGTGGGATATGGGGGCCCATCCTAATCCTATGGCTAACGGGTGTTAGCTTTTCCTTCAGACATTTCTTCAGAAATGCCACGTCCTTTTGGGTGCTTACGATAGATCTCTTCAGGTCGATGAATATACTGTGCTCCGTCCGCTTGGTAGCCATGATGATAATAAATCTTCGAGCTGTTTAGTAGAATACCTATAAGTAGATAAAAAACCGAATTTAGTACTATACCATTTAATTCCACTAGAGTTTGTATCCTTTGACAGATACGCGTATTTCGACCTCAACTGTAAGGCCGTCTTCAGTGTCGTGTACTAGACTCGACTTGAAGAAAAACATCGTATGCACACATTATATATTAACACTAGGTATAAACGTATTTCCCTACCCATTATTATTTTTTAACTTAAAATTTATGAGCTTTAGGTACATTCCATCCCTCTTTTGTTGAAACTTTAAAGCTCATAAATTTTAAGTTAAAAAATAATAATGGGTAGGGAAATACGTTTATACCTAGTGTTAATATATAATGTGTGCATACGATGGTTTTCTTCAAGTCGAGTCTAGTACACGACACTGAAGACGGCCTTACAGTTGAGGTCGAAATACGCGTATCTGTCAAAGGATACAAACTCTAAACTATAAACAGCTCGAAGATTTATTATCGTATATACACCTAATTTTTGCTAACAGATTCGGCCAAGTCAGCAGCGACAGAACGTTTTACACGGACGGGTCAAAAACGAATGATTCCACTGGATTTGGTGCGGACAAACTGAATCGTCTGTATCATCAAAAATTTTCGAAAAAATATTTTTTGTTTCATCAATCCATGCTCTAACTTTCGTCCATAGACGCCAAAGTGGTATCTTTTACCGTTTTTGCACCAGAACTGAAAAACCAATTACCACCCGCACGCTTCCTATAGGAAAACGTGTTCTATAGGCCTCATAACCATGCGCTAACGGCGGCAGTAATTTACACGCATTGTATTGTGCATTCAGATTAACTTTATACCGAGTTTCATAAGAGAAATGAAATATCACCGAAAGTTCGCCGAAGGTCGGCGTCGGCATTCTACCGAAGTGCTACGCCGACAAAGGCAATCCTTATGCGTCGGCGAAGCACCAAATTAGAATGCCGACGCCGAACTTCGCCGAAGTTTTGACTGCCGAACTTCTAATTGTCACCTGAATTGTCAATAAGTGAACGCAGTATACCATCCTTCCCTTTACAGTCAAAAGAAGCTTTTCGTCAATCGGAGCACTCTCCATTGGTCGGTTGGGTGCTTTGTATGTCCTTTATTCGTAACCTTTACTATTGAGACTAACAGTCTTTAATTGAAAACAATACTAACATTAAATAATATTAGTAATGACATAGGTAATAGGTATTGACCCTCAGTATCAAGTAGTTGCCAAGCAAAAAGGATGTTTATGTTTACACATAAATGCTAATTGAAATCTACTTGCTTATTTTCAATGTTGGTCAATTTATCAAATGATTAGACACGCATAAATATTCGGTTTCGTTTTCTATACGAAGTGATATGTTTGATATAAATTCTGATTGTTGCTTGGAAGAATATAGTATATTATTTGCATGTATATAATATCATTCAACTGTATAACACTCAGGGACGCTATCTATTATTTCATTGATGGCTGCTGTGGAATATTCCACTGCCAGTCAGCGTGCAGCCTCTACAGTTGGCACCAACACAGCAGCGCGCCAAACTACATTGAGAAGCGAACGCGCGTAATGAATAACTGTTGTATGTTTTATCTGTCCGTATTGTGCGCCTATATAAGGTGCACCCATTTAACTTGTAAGAATGTTGTTTCTCTTGTTTCCCCACTGAGAAGGCATGCTGCCTCTCAGTGGTAGTAAACCAGTTAAAGTGAAAGTCGTTCGTTTGATTTGTCGTCCGTTCAATCGTAAAAGACACAACGTTAGAAAGAAGTCCTGGCCGAAACAACATATTTAAAAAATATTGATAAGTTTTCAAAGAAAATGGATTTTTTTTATTTTCTTCATTAGTATCATTCTAAACATTAGATTCATTTCTTAAATCTAGGTGTTCTGTGTTATTAGACAACACTATCATCCTAATTTGGTAAAACAAATTTAAGATTTTATTAACATTTTGTTAACAACATATTATATTTCATTTGCCGTAGCAGTTCAGATTTTTTTACAGGTGACTTGATTTCACCTGCATATAAGAGAGAAAAAACATGTTTGCAATTTACTTAACCTAACTTAACCTAAACATATAACGCATTAGGTTAAGTTAGGTTAAGTAAATTGAAAGATTTTTTTTTCTCTTATAAGCAGGTGAAATCAACTCACCTGTAAAAAATCTGAACTGCTACGGTAAATGAATCGTATTATGTTGTTAACAAAAAAGTAATAAATACTTAATTTAGTTTCACCAAATTAGGATGATAGTGTTTTCTAACTCAGAACACCTAGAAATAAGAAATGAATCTAATGTTTGGAATAATACTAATAAAGAATTTAAAAAAAAAGTCGGGCAAAAGTTCGACCCATTTATGTATGTAGATATTTACATAAATAAACAACACAGCCAGCTTATTTTCTCTTTCTAAGCATATCACTAGCAAAAGTATGGTCGTACTAAAACTTGGATTTGTCAGTTTAGCGTGGATTAATCAAACGGTTAAAAATTTAATCCGGCACCTTGTTTAGTCTCTCAAACTCTTTCCCAAACACGAAGCAGAAAAACACGATCGGCCAAAACTTCATTTCCATCTGCATTATTCTATAATCAAGTTTTATGGTATCAATCGTAACTCACCATGCGCTCTCCTTCCCATAAGCTGCATAGCTTGACAATGAACCAAATAGTGCCAAACGATCTCGGTCACCTTTTGGGGGTTAGCAAAGCAATATGTGGTTTCTCTGCAAATGTCACAAAAGCAACGAATATCCCATATAGAATTCAGTAACATACTGCATGCCTGCGAACCAGCACGATTACCAGCGCGACATAATTTACCAACGCCGACATAAAAAATGTGTGGGCAAAAAAATCGGTCGATCGCGCAATGCTGCATAAATACCTGTTCCTCGAAACTGGTCCAAAAGGGGAACAATCTAATTAAAAGGTCAATTCTTCACGCTCTAAAGTTCGATTTCCGGGTCTCGTTCCGTTTCTTGCACCTAGTTTGTTCTGTTTCGCTTTTCGTCATTCGGAGAGGTTCGTTCGCGGCTCTTGAGAGACGGTTTTAGCGACCATGCGACAATGATACTCGAAGGTGATCGGAGGAAATAACAGGTATTTTGGGCAGATTTGGAATGATGCAGAAATTACATCGCAATAAATTTAATATTTTTCAACCTTCTTATCCAGTCGCTTATCACGCTTTTTGTATAAGTTGCCTGAAAAATGTGTAGGACATCATTTTTATGACATTTTCCTTTCCCAACGAAATGTGACGTATTTTGTGAGTAACCCCATAAAGTAATTAGACAACATTTTGATATTGGATTAATATAAGGAATCTTTTAAACCCATATGGTGCACATGGTTGTAATAGACAAATATGGAAATATTCAGGAACCTACATTTGGAATAATATAGAGAAATATGCATAGTCACCTGAAGAAATCAAGAATTGAATATATCAGTGCCTTTGTGCTGTGCGTACACGAATTCTCTCTGCTATTGGATTTTTTTTTTTTTTTGAAAACTACCTAAACCAATAAAACAATGCTTGTCAGTGCCAAAAAACAGTACTTTTCAATGCTAAATTAAAAACGTTTCTTTTCAGTGCTACTAAAATAGTACTTTTCAGTACTATTTTTTCTACTATTGATCCCTTTACGATACTTGTTTGGACCCGTGCCTCCGATTTTCCGTTGGACCCGTTAGCGAAAGCCTGGGAGGGAGGCACAGATACTACACACGAAATATAGAACAACGTTTTATTGAACTGCAAGATATCTCTAGCTTGCCAACAACAATCAAGGCAGGCTTGGGGAAAATCGCTAGTTTTCTTTTGTTGTGTACTTTCGATCTTTCCTGATAAACATGGAAAAAGGGCCACCGTTTTCTATGCACTAAATATTCATTTTCATTGGAAAAAGTAAAACGATGCGTTTTTCAATGCTTTATATTCAATCAGATTGAAAGGTGCTCACGTGACATTACTTGCATTTTGTGCATGAATTGATTTTCATTCGATTTTTGTCACTTTTGATGAAATGCGAAAATGTGTTTTAATCAGTTACGCGATTTTTCCATGTTAGTCCAATGTTTGAGATCAGGGCTCACAGTGACAGTTCGTGACAGCGGAATCCCGGCTCACTATGATGTACAGACATTGTGTATTGGTTTCTCCCTCCCAGGCGAAAGCTAGCGGTGGTACACCTCCTTGGACACCGTCTTGAGGAAAAACCTCTCGAAGGTCACGTCTTCTTTCGTCTATTCACTAAAAATGGCTGCAACTATAAACAAAAGGAAAGGTGAATCTCTGAATTCACAACTTCCTTCCAAAAAAATGGGATTTAAAACTGTCACTAAACGTGGCAAGAATGGAAGAAAGGACGTTTCTCCAGAATGCGAATTTTCTTCCCAGGTTGAAATGAATAATGTTGATAATTGTATCGAAATGAGCAATCAGTTCGATGCTCTAGACAAATTTTCCGAACACCAAATCGAAGCAGCCTCTAGCCCAGGCTCTTTCATTCAAGTGAGGAAGCAAAGAGTGCCACCTATTGTAGTCAGTTGTTCCGAATTTGGGGGATTTAGGCTGGAGATCTTGAACTCCATTAGGGGAATCAAGGTTTCCTTCCAAATCGCAAACAAAGGAGACTGTCACCTTTTGCCGGAAACTCTTACAGATCGCGTACTTGTTGAAGAGAACAAGCACATTTTTTTTACTTGTGACTACAAAACTGATCGTTTGTTCAAAGTTGTCTTGAAAAGTCTCTCAAGTGACCATAAGTCACCTGAATAGATCAAAAATGGAATAAATGATTCACTTGGATTTACTCCAGTCCAAGTAATCATTATGAAAAAGAGAACCCAATCTGGCATTGTTCGGAAAGGGCTTTCTCGAGAATATTATTTAGTTTACTTGACCAAAAAGATCTAAATAAAATTAAAACTTTAGAAAAAGCAAGACTTATGCTCGATGTCCGTGTGACATGGGAACATTGCCAGAAACCTGGAGGAAGTTACCAGAACCCCACTCAGTGCCATCGGTGTCAAAAGTGGGGTCATGGAACAAAACATTGCCGCATGGATGCTACATGCATGATTTGCGGTGGTTCTTCTCACGCTAAGGATGTCTGTCCAGTGAAGGAAGATACCGATTAGTTCATATGCGCAAATTGCGGGGGCAATCATAAGTCAAACTTTTGGGCTCGCCCTTCGCGTAGGCGAGTCGTCGAGGCTCATGCCAGGCAGATGAATGGTAATGTCCGTTACGATAACGGTTGTTTCCGGAATTTCCCTGGTAGATTATCGAACAAAAAAATCAAATGGAAAAAGCCCTGCCGCCACAGGAAACTTCTATTCCGCCTCTTCGTCTACCGAAAATTCTAACGAAAATTCATCAGATAATGTACCCACTTCAAGTGATATGTCTGCCTCTGATTTTTATTTTCTAACTGAACAATTAAATCTAATGATTGATGCAAAGTTCAAAGCCACCACTATGACTGAAGCAGTCCAAATTGATGTAAAATTTACTAATCAAATTGTTATTGGATTACGTTTTTCTAATGGATCCAATAAATAATAATATAAATATTTTAAATTGGAATGCTCGTTCTCTGAATGATAAAGAGGACGAGCTGTTTAATTTTCTTACAGCTAATAACGTGCATATAGCAGTCATTACTGAAACGTATTTGAAACCTGGATCCAAACTCATAAGAGATCCTAACCTTTTTGTTTATCGTAATGACCGACTTGATGGGGCATGTGGGGGAGTAGCAATCATCATTCATAGGAGTATAAAACATCAACTGTTTTCGTCATTTGAAACTAAAGTTTTTGTAACTAAAGTTTGTGTTGAAACACAGCATTATAAATATACTTTCATAGCTGCCTATTTGCCTTTTCAATGCTCTGGACAGCAAGTTAATTTGCTTCAAACTGACTTGCGAAAATTGACTCGCAATAAGTCAATTTGTTTTGTCATTGGTGACTTTAAGGTGAAGATGAATCGAAGCCAAAGTTCAAATTTTCAAGAGCACGGATCTGGAGAACCTAACATCCGTTTAAGCTGAAAACTTAATCGATTAGTCACTAGCTGGTGGTGACCAATCGATTAGGTTTTCAGCTCAAACGGGTGTTTGGTTCTCCAGATCCGTGCTCTTGAAAATTTGAACTTTGGCTTTGATTTATCTTCACCCTAATGTCAAACATCGGTCAAGGAATAATTCTCAAAGTAATTCCAACGGCAGAATTTTATTTGATGAGTGCTCTTCAGAATATTTCTCAATTCAATACCCGGATAGCCCTACATGTTTTTCCTCTTCTAGAAATCCATCTACGATTGATTTGGTCTTAACCAACTCTAGTCATCTTTGTAGCCAACTGATTACTCATGCTGATTTTGATTCTGATCATGTCCATGTTACATTTCAAATATCCCATGAAGCGATTCTCAATCCCATCAGCTCCACTTTCAATGATTTTCGAGCCGACTGGAATATATATGAAACGTATATGGACTCTAATCTTGATGTTAACATTTCTTTACAAACAAAACTTGATATTGACAATGCTCTTGAAACTTTAACAAGTTCCATTGTTTAAGCCAGGAGCATTGCAATTCCAAAATGTGAAGTAAAATTTGAGCCCGTGATTAAAGACGATGATCTTGAATTCTTGATCCATCTTAAGAACGTGAGGAGAAGGCAATTTCAACGCACTCGTGATCTTGCTATGAAAATTATATGGAAGGATTTGCAGAAAAAAATCAAGAAACGTTTTGCACAATTAAAAAACAAACATTTTGAAAACAAAATTTCTCAATTGGACCATGGCTCTAAGCCCTTTTGGAAATTATCTAAAATTTTGAAAAAAAAACCTCAGAAGCCAATACCGGCATTGAAAGAGGAAAACGAATTATTACAAACTAATTGCGAAAAATCTCAAAAACTTGCTATGCAGTTTGAAAGCGCGCACAATTTTAATTTAGGACTTACTGGTCCAATTAAAAATCAAGTTACTAAGGACTTCGAAAATATTCTCAATCAAGAGAACGTTTTCAAAAATTCCTGGGAGACTGATTTGGAAGAAGTGAGAACTATTAATAAAAAAAAATCAAAAATATGAAAGCTCCTGGAGATGATGGAATTGTTTACATCCTCATCAAGAGACTTCCAGAGAGTAGCTTATCATTCTTAGTTGATATATTTAACAAATGTTTTCAATTAGCATATTTTCCTGACAAATGGAAAAATGCTAAGGTTGTACCAATTTTAAAACCAGACAAAAATCCTGCAGAAGCTTCTAACTATCGTTCAACCAGTTTGCTTTCCTCCATCAGTAAATTTTTTGAAAAGGTCATTTTGAACAGAATGATTGTCCACATCAACGAGAATTCAATTTTTGCCAATGAACAGTTCGGATTCCGCCATGGACATTCGACCACTCATCAACTTTTACGTGTAACAAATTTGATCCATTCCAATAAATCTGAAGGCTATTCTACTGGTCTTGCTCTTCTAGATATAGAAAAATCATTCGACAGTGTTTGGCATGAAGGTTTGATTGTAAAATTAAAAAACTTTAATTTTCCAACATACATTGTTAGAATAATTCAAAGTTATCTGTCAAATCGTACACTTCAGGTTAATTATCAGAACTCCAGATCTGAAAGACTTCCTGTAAGAGCTGGTGTTCCTCAAGGCAGCATTTTGGGACCAATATTATACAATATTTTCACATCTGACTTACCTGAGTTAGCTCAGGGATGTCAAAAATCCTTGTTTGCGGATGACACAAGCCTCTCCGTCAAAGGACAAAGCCTGCGTGTCATCTGTAGTAGATTGCAAAAAAAACTTGAATATGTTTTCTTCATACTTGCAAAAATAGGATGATTTCTCCTTCTTCTTCTTCTTTCTGGCGTTACGTTCCCACTGGAACAGAGCCTGCTGCTCAGCTCTGTTCTTATGAGTACTTCCACAGTTATTAACTGAGAGCTTACTATGCCAGTGACCATTTTTGCCCTGGGAAGTCGAGAAAATTTCCAACCCGAAAAGATCCTCGACTGGTGGGATTCGAACCTACAACCCTCAGCTTGGTCATGCTGAATAGCTGCGCGTTTACCGCTACGGCTGTCGGGGCCCCTATGATTTCTCCTAATGCTTTCAAAACTTAACTTATAATATTCCCACATAAAACAAAAGCGCTTTATTCGAAACCTTCAAATAGACATGTTGTCACGATGAGAGGGGTTCCAATAAATTGGACAGATGAAGTAAAGTATCTAGGGCTCATGCATGCTAGATAAAAATTTAGCTTTCAAAAACCATATTCAGGGCATTCAAGCCATAATTTCACAAATATATAAAATGTCTGTATCCACTTATTAACAGAAAATCGAAACTTTGACTTAACAAGTTAAGTTTATGATCTTCAAACAAATTTTCAGGCCAGCCATGCTGTATGCTGTACCAATATGGACTAGGTGTTGTAATACCTTGAAGAAAGCTCTGCAGAGGATTCAGAAAAAAAAAATTGGAATTGATCCTGAAGCTTCCACCCTGGTATAGTACGAATGAGTTACATAGAATATCCAATGTTGAATAATTGCAACAAATGTCGAATAAAATTAATAATAATTCTAGACAAAAATAGTTGCAATCTTCTATTGCCACGATAAATGCGTTAAATATCTAGGTAAAGTAAGGTTAAGTTAATTGAAAGCGTTTTTTTTCTTATAAGTAAGTGAAATCAAATCACCTGTAAAAATTCTGAACTGCTGCGGTAAATGAAATATAATATGTTGTTAACAAAATGTTAATAAGAGCTGAATTTAGTTTTACCAAGTAAGGACGATAGTATTTATGTTAGAACTGATCATAGAACTGTAAGTTAATCCAATAGGATAAAAAATAGTCAAAGTTGCTAATCAAATCCCACTTTTCCTCCTTCATCCCATTTCAGACCCACAATCGCCACCAGGTTGCGGTCATTCAACTTGGTGCGATATCCCTTTCCCCTCGCGACGGGTTCACCGTGTGGAAGAGCTTTGGTGGGTGGGCCTTTTTGCATGGAAAGCGCAGGGCATAATTTTCCCCACATTCTGCACATGTAGGTCCCGTTCGGTTGATTGTGATGTTGATGTTGTGATTACTCGAGCGGTTGGTTGGTGATTTTCGAGCCTGGCTTCTGTTGCTGCTGCTGCTACTTCACCAACTGCGGAGAAGCTTGTAAACTCGCACGGATCGCCGATTATAAGGGTAGGAATATGTGTACCTGGCTATTCAATCCTCGACTACTGTGGCACACAGTAGTCTAGATTTGAAAAAAGGCGGAAATTGAGCATTCTCGTTATTATATTATTTTAAGCCATAAAAAAATGTTTGGAACATGATTTAGGATTGAAGACTCTTTCTGAACAGAGTCAGATTTTTTTTTTGTTTTTCTAGAAAAGCTAACAAAATTACATTTATTGTTAATTGTGTTTATGAGCAAAAAATTAAGTTGTGTTTCGCGTCCAAACATAATAAAAAAAATCGTTCTAATTTTTCGTATGTATTTTTAACTATATGGTACAGGTGCGAAGCCAGGATTCCCGCCAGAAAAGGGCGGAAGCGACATTCAAAGTTCTTTCACGGATTTCACGCAAATTTCCGAAAGTTCCTCAAAACTAAAAATGTTTGTACTTTTCTGGATTTAAATTACATAAAAAAAAACTCTTAGTATGAGCCAAAACTATTAAGATTTAGAGGGCACCTGCAAGCAACTTCATGACCTTCAGTGCAGTCTACATGATTTTATATTTTCCACCCCTGGCTACGATTAATGCTTGAATTTGATTTTCAACTTAAAACTATGTTTATATATAGAGTTTTTGAGAGCTCTGGACCTCTGTGCTACCGGTGATGATGATGATAAAAAAGATACATAGGTACGAGAGAAGTACATGCGCTACTCTCTGACTCGATGTGAACGGATGTGGGGGGCCTCTAGCTGGCGAAAGAACTAGTGCAACTATAGAATAATTAATAGACCCCAGGAAGCAACTGCAGTGCACTTGCGTTCCTATCAGTCAATGCGCATGTGGCATATTGCGGTAGCAACTTCACCTGCAAGCGCGTGCTTTATGAGCGGAAAGCGAAGCGAGCATAAACGAAAAAATATTAATTATTCTCTCTATTGCATTTCAAATATTTAAAATTTCCGTGCAATTCCTCGGCCCGGTGCACTTTTCACTACTTCGGCCTAGTCTAGATGGGTGTATGATGATGCCGCACCGGTCGTTAAGATGATGCCTAGTTCGGTACCGTTCGATAACCATGGTGGCGTGCAGAATTTTTAATTCTGACTCTCTAATTAACGTCTTCACCTGCCTTGCCAACTAGGCAAACTGGAAACCTATCTATGGTTGAAAAGTGTTTGAGGGCTTATAAATCACCGTATATATGCATTCATTTGCTCATAACGATCGATGAAAGTCTAGGTGATTGGCTGTAAAAAGTGGCTGTGAATCTCATTCTGGCAAATTAGATTTTAAGTTAATGTCCCCTTTTTTCAAAATTTTGCATTTTGGGAGGACAGCTTGAAAACACTTGACTTGTTGCCCCGAACGTTTTGAGCTCTGCACTGCCCATAACTGCATATTTGTCACATTCGACATTTTTGACAATTTCGAGTTAATACCGGGGAGAGTCATCAAATGATAAATACTTTCGATCAACTTACTGAAATCTGTGAGATTGTTCTAGAAAATTCGAAAAAAAATACCAAGTTGTTTTGTCACATTGGTAATTATAACCGCATAACAGTCACATTGAGATTATACATGAGCCCCATAATGTAATGAAATTTCCATCAGAATTATTTTCTGACTATTCACCAAGTATGTGATATGAGTTTACAAAATTTCAGCCTCAAATAAGCACTTTTGAGTTCTTGGTAATTTTTAGAAATTTTAGTTTCTTCCCATACTGCCATAAATGCAAACTTGGTACAGTGGGATTCCGTTTTTAGCTTAGCTTAGACTGACTACACATATCAATGATTGCTATTCCGTGATTGACCGAAGTCAGTGAAAATGCACAAAGAATCAACTATAAGATCGGCTGGGATTGGCCATAATCTTCTTCAGTGTGCATATTTCAGTGCTTCTATTTATACATGGTCAATAACGGCGCCGGCCACGTCCTTGCAGTCAGGTGGGATTGGGGAAAGGAATGTTAGTGTGTAACCTTTGCTATTTGGAGACCGTGTTTGCCTCTGCATCTCCACAAAGGTTACTGGGAGGGATGTTTGATTCACTTTGATAAGCGATTAGACCATGATAAATAATTATTGGTGAGATATAATGCTTATATGTAAATAAAATATTTTCATTTGATATGAACAATATCTATGTAGAGAAAAATTATGCCGACACTTGAGGTGACGAACCTTTCAAAGTTTCTTGAATAAAGTGAACCTCTCGCATGTCTACACTCGTAGTGTCGAACCATTCAAAGTTTTTTTCAAATACAAAATAAAGGTAAAAGGAAAAAGGTGTTTTGAAAAAAAAATTAGACTTAAATAATTAATGAATCAGAGTTTATGTCGACACTCACAGTGACGAACCTTTCATAGTTTGTTGAAAAATCATATGTACGTCTCACCGTTGTAACGATTAAAGGTGCAGTCATACATATTTTATAGATTAGAAATAGTAGCATGAAACGAGCTCACCAATTGATCCGTCATCCTTGAGCAGCAACAATCCACTTTCAGCTTCACTCGTTTGCTCGGCTATATAAAAGCACTCAGAGAAAATAGGCGCGCGACCCGAGAAGGAAAACAACTGACGACTGCTCGGGCTTTCTTGACGCACTGCCCAGGAGCAAGCGTCAACGTCGAAAGATCAAAACTAGAACTAATCGAACGCGGCACTTTTTCACTTTACTCTACCGACGCGCGACATGTTTGATCCAGCCCTCATCGTCGGCCCCCGCAGGAGCAAGCGTCAAGGTCGAAGGATCAAACACAACTAAAGGATCACGCCTAGGGTTGTCGCCAATTAATCGATTATTTCGATTAATCGATTAATCGACTCACTAATTGATTAATTTTTCACTCAATAATCGGGATAATCGATTAATTGACGTCGATTAATTGGCGATTTTTTTTTGTTTTCCTGTAAAACACTGCGTTGTGTACGAACACTTATCGCTCAGACAATCATAAAACCACGAATATGCTCATAGACCTCACAGTTATTTATTTTGATATCCTCTGTGCATTAATCCCAAATTGTCATTTCTCAAGATCATTGGTGCGAGATTTTTTTTTTATAAACATAGTCCTATAGTCCAATACAGCCGTGAATTGCAAGTCTGCATTTTTGTCAAATTTTATTTTATCTTTGATCTTTCAGCTACACTAACGAGACTACATATATTATTCGGTAAAATTAAAAAAAAACCTGACTTAATCCACCGATGGTGAGACTGAACCCTTCTTACATTTCCATACAAGTATGATATAATTATTATTCATCATTCATTTGGAACCTTGTACCAGTATAACTAAACTTTAGGATGTTGTGACTATGTTCTGTCTGCCCTAATAGTTTAATGGTTTGCGAAAAAGTCCTGGAAACTGCACGTCAAAAGGCGGATATCAAACTTTATTAGTTTTCATACGCTTATTATCATAGTTTAAGAGGGACTTTAAACCCATGTTGCCATCCTGTAAAACAATATCGAAAATTAATGTCCTAAAATTATTTTGCCAACAATTTTTTTTTTAAGATTTATGTGCAGGTTTAAATTAAAAAACAAGGGGAAATTTAGAGATTTTTGAAAAAAATGATTTTTATCTTTGTAATTTATAATTCGATTGCAATATGATTGTGAATGATGTCAGAGTTTTCAATCGACGAAAAAAGAGCTTAAATTGGATTAAAAATAGCTGAGAAATTGATCAAAATGTAAAAAGATGGATATTTTGGGACGGTTCAAATATGACGTCCATCGTTTTTCGGGATTCCTAGACCCCCCCTCCCCCTGTGTCACGCTTTTTCCAATACCTAATACACGCACTGTCACACTTTCATAGACCCCCCCCTCCCCTAAATGATGGACGTCATTTTTGGATGACCCCTTCAGAGAAAAATTTTTTTTCCAGTACTTTAGAAAATTCTTCCAATTATATCTCTGAAACTAGTAATCCGATTTCAATGAAAATTTGAAGGGTTATGAATGAATGTCAGAGCTTTCATAAGCCGAAAAAAGAACTTTTTTCTGTTTCTGTTCGGGATGAACTACTGCGATCAGTTTTCTTTGATCTTTTGTGGTATACCCGTTCCATTGTTTAGTGCATGTCGTTCTACTCCATTACTATTGAGAAATAATGAAGTAGTCGTTTTTTATACAAATATCATGCTTTACCATTTTGCATAGAGCCTCGTTAGAAAAAAATACCGCTATTTATACGTTTTAGAGAAAACAGTTTGTCACCATTAAACTCTCAAGGCGCGCCCCTTAATCAGGTTCGGCCACTAAGCTGGTTGAATGATACTGATTTTGACCATGCATCGGTACTCTAGCGTATCAAATTATTGCTTCTACTTATAAGGTTCAAAGTCGTTTTTTGAAACTGTGAACAGGTTTCATCGCATGAGACATTTAGATTCCTTGAAACAAAAAGCTTATTTTAGAAGTTAAGAGGTCTGATACTCCACTGATTCGGAATAGTTTCCCTCCTAGATATCGAAAGATAAACTCTTGAACTTGGAAAGAAATTGTCTCATGCGTTGAAACCAACCTCAGATGCTGATTGAGCCATTTTTCCACGTTGACCTCCTCATCATCTAGGACAAATAGGTGGGTCTTAGTGGCTTGTTACTCTCTTATACTCTTCCGACCGTAACTTATAAGTATTCACAAGAACAGATACAGTAAGAGTACAATTTGGTAGATTGGTAACGCACCTCGAAAAGGTGATCTACTCGCGTTACGGGTAGAAGTTGGTACAGTGGGATTCCGTTTTTGGCAAGAAAGTCAAAATTTTCAGTTGCCGGAAACGGAACCGTGCCAAAATCGGAACCCATTCTTTCAATTTCTAGAAAATCATTTGAACGTAGTAACACCATTATTATGGAACCAAATGATGGTCAGACTTCCTAACGGTCCACTTCGAAGGAGATTTCCTTTGGATATGGCCATTGGCTATACTATGAAATTATGGACCCGTCAAATTATTTGTTATAAACATTCCACACACTTTTCACTGCTGAAATATCTTCAATGAGTTACATTAAGCTTATAAAATGTATATCATTGTTACACATATGCCAAGCAAAAGCAATAATCGCATAAGTGACCTTTATTCAATAACTGGTCCATACCTTAAAATAGAGTAAGGATACAGATATTCAACACATTTCATTAGAAACGTGTTTTTCGAAAGTAGTTCTACGTTTAATAAAACTAAATAATTTTTGTTTTTCGAATTTATTGAACAAAGACAATATTCGGTAATTGAAAATGGTTTTCACATACATTTAAGGCATCTTATATCATATTATTGACTACAGTCAAAACTGCATACAGAAACAGTTGAAATCAATTGCTGTACACAAAAAATATGATAATTGATATTCAATCAAATTTTCCATATTCACACAAAAAATACACAATTTATACACAAATAACTTTATATCACTTCAATTTGAAATTATTTTTATTTGTGTTTTAGAAGTTGAGCTTGTATGTTAACCAACCATATGAATTCAACAGAAATTTACAGAATCCCGCTATGAAGTAAAAGATAAGAATCTTCAGATGTCCGCGAAGAGTCCAGAGGAACCCTCTAGAACTCTGAAGAAGCTCGGTAGGAATCCACAGGATCTTGTGTAGGATTCAGAAAGGATTTGACATCTAGCCAAGAACTTGCCAAAAATTTTGAGGATATCGCTTAGAATTCTCAAGTCTCCGATGAAATTCAATGGTTCTTGCAGATTACCCCTAGCAATCTCCAAATTCAGAAACCTATTCAGAATCCTCAAGATTTCGCCAGAAATTTTTGAAATAAAACTAAATATTCACATTTTTTCACTAGAAGTTCACAGGACGCCTTTGAAATCTTAGGAGTTTGCAAGGAAACGCCTAATAACTACATTCTCAGAAGCAATACCTAATGCCCGATAGGAACACTCAGATTTTGCTCAGTATCCTTAAGAATCCGTTGAAAATTTTCAGAAGGCTACATACTATAGGATCTTGTAGAGAATCTACAGAATCCAATAAGAAAACTCCTTGACCCAGCTTGGGATCACCAGGATATCGTTAAGAACATTTTTATCATTTTATGCGATCCGCATCCTTGATCATATCGAGATTCGTATGACAACCTGTACACTACAGTTTTTACTATTCGGCTTTCGGCCGAATACCGAATAGGTGAAATATTATTATTCGGCCAAACGAATATTCGGCCGAACATAATGACTCAATATTCGGCCAAATAAAACCTTAATATTTGACCGAATGACACCCATATGTTCGTACAATTTCCCGAAAACTATATTTTTAATATTGATCGACAACAAAAAAAGCTACTTTTTTCAATAGGAAATGCTCCCAAGGAGAAGAATTGAACGGAATGATCGTTTTATTGTGCTTTTAAAATCGTTTGAAGAAATTACAATAATCTTATTGTGTATTTCTTTCCCTACTGGGCTGCGAAGTGTGAAGTGTGAGGACGAAAGTGTGAATAAAAGTGCAGGATTGCATCGAATCATGTTGGTATCTTAAGAGTTCTTATTCTCTGATTTTTACGAAGAATAAGTCCCCCGAAGACACCTATCCATTTTGATGCCATTGCGCACTATAGCGTATCCGCACTTGTAAAAACTTTTGTTATAGTCTAGTGGTGAAAGAAAGTTCTGAGGATTTGTTTGTCTGAAGTTAGGGTGTTGTATCTTATTATTAATTAACAATTGATGGTATTTTTATGCATTTCATTTTTTAAAAGAAACTCGGTTTGCACTTCACTTGATTCCTATAGAAATTGGAACAAATATACCGCAGACCACTGACTCGCATAATAACGGAAGAACGTGATCGTGTGGGCTTCGTGGCCGTTCGGTTAGTGTTACCAAGTATATTGCCGTATCGATCCAAGGAGGTTGAGTTCGATTCCAGCTTAAGTCCGGAAAAATTTTCGTCAGCAACGTTTTCCGACTGTTCCACTGGTCGTTGCATGCTAGTCTGTTGTCTAGTGTGGTGCTTCCTTCAAATGTTATGTCTACTGGAAGCATTATTGTGTTCGTGTCTTTGAAGTACCGCAAAAAACATCAAAGTATGGATGGCCCTGACTGTAGTCGGCTTAATGCCGTAAGTAGAACGGAAAAAATCTCCATGGAATCCAACAAATTTGATTTTTTTACGTTTTCCTTTGTGTGAAACATAATGTTTTCTTACATTTTATTTTATTTTGTTATTATTCGGCCACTATTCGGCCTATTCGGCCGAATAACGGATTTCACTATTCGGCAGACCGAATATTTGGCAAAATCAAAATAATCCAGATATTCGGCCCGAATATTCGGCCGGCCGAATATTCGGTACATCTCTAATAGAAACTCTGTGTGAGTCATAGACTTTTTATTGCTTTTGTGTAAATGCTTGTGCTTTGTTCAAACGAATTGTTACAATTTAGAAAAAAAAAATGTTATTACATATCGGCGTACCCAAGTGGGCTGGTCAAATAACGTGAATGCCTGAGAGGTTGGAGCTCTAGTTGAGATAATCATAGATATTGATGACTTTGTGAAACATTGCGAACACATGACCATCTTGCAATAAATAGGCGCATACGAGACCTCTATCAGTTGGTGCGATTTGGGGGAATATCGATAAAAATTGAGCTTTGGAATGCGGTAAACGTTCAGCTGATTTGTTTTTCAGATGATTGAACCTAAAGAAAAAATAAATACCCAAAAAATTACAAATTTCAATGTTATTAAAATATGTTGCCAAAAACGGATCCATTTTATTTCCAAAATCGGGGGGTGCCAAAAATGGAGCATGCCAAAAACGGAGCATGCCAAAAACGGAATCCCACTGTATTCCATTTACTCAATGCCTACTTTTGTCGAATGTTACAAATCTCGCATAATTTGTGTTCATCCTGGACCATTAATTTGCTTAGAAACACGGAGCTACACACTCGGTTACCAATGGATTTTAGGGCAAGATCACAGGTTATGCGAGAAATATGCAGTTATGGGCAGTGCAGCCGCAACACGTCTTTTCCTTACACGGAAAACATCATTGTTACCTCTACCTTTATCTGCAAATATGTATTTCATTTTGGAAATATTGATGGTTGGGCCTATCTTAGATGTTCTCCCGTCCTCCCAGAGCTGGCATCTCCTCAGTGCAAACAGAAAAACACAAAGAGTTTGCACTTTGTGTTGATCATGAATTTGAGTGCAGCGCGACAGCTACACTTTCTCACTGGTTTTTACCTCTTTGAGGCCTCTTTGTGTTTCTGCTCTCGCTACAATGCATCTTTCGACACAAAGTGTTGATGGAAAATGGAGAACACACACTATTTGTGTGGCTCATCGGGTACCTACTAAATGTGGCGAGCTTCTATTGAAAAATATGGAAAAATTGTTGAAACCGACCGACGAGTAGGTAACGGAAATCGATGTCTGACGCCAATTTAGAATCCATGATGGCGACTTCCGGTTTGTAAAAATCCCTTCAAAACCTATGCAATATGGGTATTTTTGGAATGGGGCCGACGGGTAGATGACGGAAAACAGTGTACGCCGTTATTTAGGAATCCAAGATGGTGGCTTCCGGTCTGTGAAAATTACTTGAAAATCACATAATATGGGTATTTTTGGAAGTCGCCATCTTGGATTCCAAAACAACTTCGGACATCGATTTCCGTCATCTGCTCGTCGGCCCGTTCCAAAGATACACTGTTAAAAATAATGAAGATTACACGTCATGTAATTTTCATTTACGCAACGTAAACATAAAGTCATGTAAATTTAAGTTCGAAATCATGTAAAAATGTGTTATATGTCACGTAATCCAACAGGATCCTGCTTGATTACATGAGACATAATTGAAGTTTACATGATATATCCATGATATGGCACGCTCCAATTATGTGCATTATAAGTCATAGAAATTTGCACGTTTCGTTCGAACTGTGTACCCATGCTATAAGGTAAAAAGAGCCAAATTGTGTACTAGGGCGGTTCACAATTTAGAAATGTTTGAGACTCCAATCTCCCATATGTTCCTTACCATCCTTACCATAAAAATAGTGTTCTGTGAAATTTTCAGCTTTCTAGGTGGTGATTTAAAGGTGGCCCAAAGACAATGTAAGTTTATATGGAAATTACTATGGAGAAATTTTGAGATATGTTCCAAACACGCTAGTACTGTAATGTAAGTACAAACTTATTATCCCATAGTAAAAATTAATTCTTCAAACCATAATAAAGAAATTTGCTGAAGAGAGAAATTCAATCCGACGGATAGCAGAAAAGATATTTGTGTTATTCCAAATACCTGCCAGAAAGGAATCACCCGTAATTGCCGTAGTAGGTCTTACCTCCACGCCGGTTGGTAATCGAAAGAGGAGGAATTGATATTTTCTGCCTGCATGTGCCTACTGCGATGGTACTCATATTGAGTGCCATCCACTGGAAGTTAAGCTCAGAGTACACTGATTATAATTAACCCTTTCGCACCCACACATCCACCCTCTTCTCCAAAAAATAATAGATTAAAAAGGAGGGACAAAAATAGAGAAGAATAAACTACACAGATGATCCTACTCAATCGACCATGGACTGATTTTGTGAACTCAAGATTCGTTAACGTGAGATTACCGTGTAATTACAAACCGCCCTTAAAAACAACGACGATACTTGTGCCGATCATGCCGATGAGGCACGCCTATTAAAAAGCCTCTTCGAGACAGTAGCGCGGTGTCTGTCATCTCCATCTGTCAATCATTTCCAATTTTGTTTTCTATTTTGAACCGTTCAAAGTTTTGATTCTGATTTCTTCATAGTTCAATCAATTTGTTCCGGCATAAATTGCATATTTATAATAACAACCAAGAAAACCAACGGGAGAAAAACATACGAAAGCGTGGGTGTCATCTGTGTAAAGTTGGTGGACTGATGTCAATACGATCTGTGCTCTTTAAGTTCAATATGCAATATCGCTGTAGTTAGCGCTTTCTCGATTAGTTTATTTACACAGAAAGCAAGAAAAGGAAACGGGTGCGAAAGAATCATTTTCCTATGATTTTGGCAGATTCAAAAGTGTGTTATACACCGCAAATGTTGGATATTCCTTCGTTTTTTTATTTATTTTAATCAAGTTTTTTTACGATAGTCATCAGTTACCTTTATTTTATTGCTCGTTATTACATTATAACTCAATCAATCAATCGAACATAATCATTCAGAAATGTAGGTACCTTTCTTTCACGTGATGGACGTTGTACTGGTTCTGCTGAATTAATGCCATTCGTATCGCCATCGGTTGGGATGTGTTTAGTGGAACTTACGATTGCTTTTTGGCCATGTGAATCACGCCACGGTCCGATTCGTTTTGTCTGTGATACATGCCGCTTAGTTACCTTTCCGTCATTGTCGTTTAGGACGAGGCTTCCGTTTCGTTGTTCAATGATGGTGTACCTTGTAGGCGAAAAGCGCGACTCGCCTTTGGCTCGATTCTGTCGTTCAATTACTATTTCATCTCCAGGCATTAGTTTGCATTTCCGGGCACCACGTCGTTCGTCCTCTCGGTGCTTTCCTGCTAGCTTTTCTTTGCGGTCGCTGTGTTCCAGTTGTTCATCGGTAAAATCAGATTACCCGCGCTGGATTAGTGGTAAACCACGCTTAATCTTTCGACCGTACATGACTTCCTCGGGCGGAACCGTAGTCACACTATGTTCGGCCGCGTTGTGGGCGTTAATTGCATTCCTCAATTCTTCGATGTAATTGGTGTTATTCGCAGTAGCTGTGGCCATAGCTTTGTTCACCAGCTTCATACAACTTCCTGCGAGACCATTCTGCTGTGGAAAAAGGGGTGTCGAGAAAGACAGTGTAATATCTCGCTGCTTGCAGTATTCCAGAAAATCAACGCTGTTAAATGGGGGTCCGTTGTCGGTCCTCACGGTTTTTGGGTAACCTTCTTTTTCGAATATATCGTCAAGAATTTTCCGGACACAATCAAATCTGGTGGATTTTATTGGACGGGCCATCATATATCTTGACCTATAGTCAACTACGACGAGGATCAGTATTCCTCCATACTTTGCATATGGACCGTTGAAGTCTAAAGCTATTGATTCCCATGCAGTCTTCGGGGCAAACACTCTTTCCATTGGTGTGGGCCTTTCCGGTTTTCCGTTTATGCAGCAAGTTCTGCAAGACTCCACCCATTTTTTTATGTCACCCGACATGCCTGGCCACCAGACCCGCTGCCGCATAATGCTTTTCATCTTGGCAGTCGATGGATGTCCTTCATGGGCAACTTCCAGAGCTCGATTTTGTAGCGATTTTGGTACTATCGCACAACCCGTTTTCAAAAGTACTCCATTGAGAACGTTCAACTCTTCTTCGATGGCTTGGAATTTGCGCAGGTCTCTGTGCCAATGACCAGAGTTCAGAGCGTTGATTACTGATAGAAGTGTTTCATCTTCATCAGTGGCATTTTTAATGTCTGCTTCCGTTAGGAATTCCAACGAATTTACCTCTATTGCAGCTATCTCCCAGGGACTATGCTCTTCTTCAAAAGGCGCGTCTTCTCCGATATAAAGCCTTGAAGACGAATCCGCAATGTTCTCCCTACCACGGACATATTCAACATCATAATTATATGGGCTTAATCGGAGTGCCCATCCATCGGCGCGTGTTAGTGCTCTTTTCGATTCTTCTCTTGATCGATTGAGAATGAAGGTGACTCCTTGGGCGTCAGTACGAAGCGTGAAGTTCCTACCTAGCAGAAAGTAGGAAAAGTGTTCCACTGCCCAAACCGCACCCAAAGCTTCCCTTTGGTTCTGTGGATATCTTTTCTCGGTTGGGGTGAGAGCCTTAGAGGCGAAACTTATTACCCTTGTTGCATTATTTGTGCTTTGCTGTACTAGTACAGCGCCCAAAGCAACCGGGGAAGCATCGGTATACAATATGGTCTTATCGCTTTCGGAGAAGAACTCCAACGAAATCGTGCAGTCTATGATTTGCTGTTTGATCGAATTGAACGCTTTACTTTGTTCCTGTCCCCATAACCATTCCTTAGACGTAGTTGCTGTCCACAATGGGCTCGAAGTGTTCACAAAGTTCTTAATATAGGGGTTGAGGAACGACGCTAACCCTAGGAAGCTGCAAAGTTCTGACAGGGTAGATGGTTCCCTGAAACTGTGGACACTTTTGATTTTTTCGTTATCTATGTGGAATCCATCAGCATCAAGTTCATGGCCAAGAAACTTGATCCTAGTTTGGTCAAATTCACATTTGGTTGTGTTCAACGTCAAATTATTTTCCCTCAAAATTCGTAGTACTTTAGCGACTGTTGCTCAGAGTTCATCGAGAGTGTTAGCAAAGATGAGAATGTCGTCGATGAACACTATAACGTTCTCAACGTCCTTTAGGATGCGTACCATTTCGCGCTGAAAAATTTCAGGCGCGCAATTCACACCGAACATGAGGCGAGTGAAACGGTACATACCATCCTCAGCCAAAAAGGTGGTCAAGTCACGTGACTCCTGCGATAGCTCAAGGTGGTAAAAAGCATTGCTTAAATCAAGTTTCGAGAAGTACTTTGCACCATGGAGCTTTGTTCTCATCTCATCAAGCAATGGTAGTCTATAGTACTCGCGGTTTATGGCACGATTCGGGGCGCGCATATTGACCACAAGCCTGAAATCGTTTTTGCCCTTGGCCACAGCGGACATGCCACTAATCCAATTCGGAGCGGACGTGGCCTTTTCTATTATACCCCGAGTTTCCATTTCGTGTAGTCTCTGGCGTGCAGCTTCCCTGTAATAGCATAAGGGTAGATTTAAACAGACGCAAGATTTGGATATCCTAGTATCTCTCATGTGGCTTCTATAAATCAGCGGTTCCCAACTCTCACGTTCAATGCAAATCAAGTTTATTCTATTATTATTATTATTGTTATTGTAAGGCCATGATGATTTTTGGATTGGTAGATTTAAAGGTTTGTACTATAATATTAATATTTCAAAGTATGTTGGTATCTGCTATTTACGATATATAGTTGTGCTGTAGTTTCTATTTCCTCATTTATTTCTCATATATATTTTTGATTACTCACCGATATGCAGCCGGGACGTTATAGTAGGCGCTCTTAGTGGGTGGAACATCTTTGTTGATGCTGAATGTCACCTTCACCCCAGGCATTATCGGAAAAATGCCGTCGTCGTCGCAGTTTACATTGTTGATGATCTGTAGCAGTCCCAAATCATTTGCCGTGGATCGCCCGAGGAGTGACCTGGCCCCTTCGGGTACTACGTGGAAAATCGCTTCGTTCAAGGACTTCGAGGAACTTGAAGTTTTAGCCGTGATGCTTGCTTTGAATGTGCATTCAACAGTCATCGGTTTACGCGTTCCGTAAGCATGTAGTCCGTTACTTGAACTACTTTCAAGCATTTCAATCGTTGCTTTGCCCATCCTAGCCTCTCTTTCCAATTTCTCCCAGTCTTTCCCACCAAGGACGTTGACGTCTGCACCCGAGTCTATTAGAAAACGCATGTAAGTGAAAGATCCGATAGAACAGTCAACCATGACATCCTCTAAGGAAAGGGCATTGACTTCCTACACAGGGTGGAAAGGATATTGCAAATAATGTTAAAGTTGTGTTATTTTATTTTTCAGCTATTTTATTTTATCTTCTTATGAAATTCAGTTCAACGGTTTTATAGATCAAATGTTCATTACCTGCTTCTTATCATCGTGCTTCTCCTCATCGGAGAATGCTGGTTTGTCCAGAGGCCCATCATGTTGCTCATATCTAACAGTATTAACACGTTTCTGACGACAGGCAGCTGCAAAGTGGCCCCGTTTACCACAGTGGTTGCAACTGCGGCCCAGTGCTGGACATTGCCCATTCCGGTGTCGGAACTGAAAACAACGCGTGCACCGTTGGCGATTTTCTTGGGATCGTTGGTTCAGGTTATTGCTTCGGTATTGTTTGGTCGGTGGTTCATCGGCACGGCTACCGAAATTCGGGTGCTTTCGGTTACGCTGGGTGGATGGTGGGTAACCCTGTGCTCTCCTGACTTCGAAAACGTTAGAGCCCTCCTGTTGTCGGATCTCGGCTTCGAAAGCATCCTCCCTGGTGGCTGACTGCACAATGCAATTTGTATCGAATTGATGGATTCGTGCTTGCCGAACTAACTCTCGATTCCTGAGTCCTTTGAGTAGTTGTGCATGCACGAATTTGTCTTCATCGCCGCTGTAATTGCACGCAGGGACCTTGCACATCAGCCTTGCATGAAAAGCGACCGCTGACTCCCCGCTTTCTTGCTTCATCCGTGAGAAAGCCTCGTGTTCAGCCGCGGTATCGGTCATCGAGCGGAAATAGTTCTTTATGTTTGCGACGAACGCCCTGTAACAGTCCGGTTTGGCCAAACTTGGGCGTAGTTTGGCAGCTTTCATTATTTCCTGCAGTTCGGTGCCCATGGAGAGATATAGCAACTGCGTTTGCTTGGCCGGGTTGTTCATGTTGCTCAGTGAAACCGCTATTTCGAAATTTTCGATGTAGCGGTTCCACTCCTCCCACATTTTATTGGCTGGGATGCCGATTGGAAACGGTTTAACGTGATCCCAGCGAATGCTTGAAGTGACGTTCTCGCCGACGTTTGCGCTTGCCTCATTCGGTAGACTCCAGCTATTATCGGGATTGTTCCGTGCTGGCGTGGGATTGGATCCAAAACCACTTAATGTTTCATTTATGCCCGCGATCATCTGCTCCATCCGCTCCAATCGTTCATTATTACGCACGTGCTCCATTGTATCGGGATTCGAATGTTCTGTCGGAACTGTTTCAGAAATTGAGTAAGCTGTTGGGTTGGTTGTTTCGCTGGTCGGGTTCGGATGCTCTTCTTCGCCATGGTCGTTGTCAGTGTCGGAATCACTTCTTTCATCGCAGGTGCTGCAACTGCTGCTGCTCTCACTGTCGTCCCTGATACTCGATGTGTCCGAATCGACCGTTGTTACGCTGCTAGATTGGCCGACTGGCAGGTCGGCGGTCGCGGTCTCGACAGGGATGTCATTCGCATCGTCATCCGATGCAACGGTCGTTCGAACGTATTTACCGTTGTTAGCCATTATTCCGCAGTAGTCTCTTCAATAACTTGGGTGTATTGTACCGTAGTCTGTAATTATAATCCAAAGCAATAGCATTAGTTTTCATTAAAGCAATCAAAAAATAAAACAAATTTATGGAACAATTTGGACATGGAAACGGAGCGCTTTTTTATAATGTTGGTTAATCATTGCCTGAATTTTCGTTGCGCGGCAATTTCGCCCGCTCTCTTGAGTGAATGCTGTCTGCAAAATTTAAGCGCAGCTATTTTGCTCGCTACTTCGGTGCGCGACATTTTTTTTTTTTTTTTTTTTGTCCGCTTTTCGGTCTAGTTATTTTGGCAATTTTTTTTTTTTTATTATTCGGCGCGACTTTGGTCCGCTTCCTTTTTGTGTAGCTTTGTTTATGCGCGACATTTATTTGTCCGCCTCTTCTTAGTGCAGCTTTTAGCTCGCTATTTCAATGCGCGACATTTTTTTTCCAGTCCGCTTTTTTCCCAAGCGCGGCCATTTTGCCCGCTATTACATTGCGCGACTTTTGAGTCCGCTTACTCAATGAAATTGTGTTCCGCAGTCGTGTTTGCTCAATTAATAATTGAGACAAGTTTAATCAATTCCATGGTGATTCCTTTCTGGGATATTAAATCGGTTCTAAATTTTTGTTGCCTAATGAGCAACGCCTGGCAAAGGATCGCCATTGTGTTATTCCAAATACCTGCCAGAAAGGAATCACCCGTAATTGCCGTAGTAGGTCTTACCTCCACGCCGGTTGGTAATCGAAAGAGGAGGAATTGATATTTTCTGCCTGCATGTGCCTACTGCGATGGTACTCATATTGAGTGCCATCCACTGGAAGTTAAGCTCAGAGTACACTGATTATAATTAACCCTTTCGCACCCACACAATATTCATGAGTTTGTTTGCTATTATTCACCTTAATATGGGATTATAGTCCTGCAAACATGTACAAAAATACCAAACAAAATTAGCTCAAAAGGGATTTGTTTCTTCAGCAACATCCTTCATTAAGGTTTGAAGAATGAGTTTTCAATATGGGATGATAAGTTTCTACTTATATTACAGTACTAGCGTGATTGGAACATTTCTCAAAATTTCTCCATAGTAATTTCCATATAAACCTACATTGTCTTTGAACCACCTTTAAATCACCACCTAGAAAGCTGAAAATTTCACACAACACTATTTTTATGGTAAGGATGGTAAGGAGCATATGGGAGATAGGATTTTCAAACATTTTAAAAATTTTAATCGTACACTTTGAGCATGTTTTGCCAACACACTCCGTCAGCATCACTGTTTGCGTAATAGGGCGATATTCAAAACTGAAAAAGCAATAGATGGCTCTTTTTCAGTGGTAGTAAAAACGAAATCCTGAAGCAAAGGAAGCACCACGGAAGATAAACGAAACACAAAAAGTTGTGTATTCACTTTACACTTGATTTCTTATCACTACTTTTTTGATCATTATTTTCCATAGGTTTTGACAGTTCTCCGACTACCATTCTTCCAAGCGCTTGTGTTGAAAGTTTGAGAAATTTGAGAATCCATCGTAGCGCGATCAGTGGGAGGAATACAAACAACAGTGTCGTCGCTCGGCGGCCAGTGAATGAAACTGAAGCTGTGATGTTAAAGTCACCAAAATAGCTTTGGTGAGCGAATTTGACGGATAGCGCCGACAATTTTTGTCGCATAGGATTCATCGAATGTTGTTGCACCATGGCCAGATTCATTTCCCGAGCGCGTGCACGGAAAGAAATAAAAATTGTGATTTAAAAAAACAGTAGCGGAAAATCAACTGATGATCATTGTCGTTCTACTATTATCAAACATTTTAATAAAAATAAAATGCTTTTAGAAGTGCACAGCAATGCTAAATCGGTCTGATGTATTCTGCGCAGTTCATATGTATTTTCCACACGTTCTCCTATAATTGTTTTTAATCCACTTCGATACCGTCAATCCGCCCCCAAACTGGATGGCGTACACTCAGCTTAAGGTGATTATAAAACGAAGCCAAACAAGGGCACAAGACTGGAGAATCTGACAACAGTTTGCGTTGAAAACCAATCAATCTGCTTGCTTGCTGGTGGTGACTAATGGGATAAATTTTCAACGGTGAGAGCTGTTTGGTTCTCAAGTCTTGTGCTTTTGAAAATTTGAGGGGTGGCTTTGTTCTATAATCACCTTAACGCAATTTATAATTAAGTATTGAGTTGTAAATATTAGTATATATTAGTTGTGTTGCTAGAGGACATCTTGAAAATTCACTGAGATTCTTTCAGAAACCCTTCTGAAATTATTATATGTAGTTATTTCTTTGATCGCTCTGATTTTTCCAATAACCTCCTTGGGACTTCCTATTGGACTATCCCAGAAACCCATCTTGGGTTATTATGGAAATCCTTTCAGGATTCTGCTGTAAAATTCTGGAATTCTGTCGAAATTGATTTAATGATTGCTTTCCAGTGTAATGGAATCTATTTTAAAAATCTGGGTTCGGGGATTCTCACAAAATTTCTCGGGATTTCTTCTGGAAATCCAATCGAAATTATTATTTAAATTCTGATATTTTCCTCGTAATTCTTCAGTATTTCTTCCGTGAAACTCTTTGAAAGTTCTTCAAAATCCCTTTGAGATTCTTTCCGAAAAATGTCTTAGATTATACCTATTATTCTAGAATACTCTCGGAAAGACGCCTGAGACTATAATCAAAAAAAATCTATTATTTCACTTCACTTTCTTCCGTGCAAATTCTTGGGATTCTTTCGGAATCCCAAATCCTCTGGAATTCTTTTGTAAATCCCAATGGAATTCTCCCAGAAATCCCTGTGGAATACTCCCGAAAATCCTGCTAAGAATCTTCCAGATGACGGGGATTTTTTTAAATCTTTATTTATGGAAATCATCCGAAAATTCCTCTGTAATTGTTTGTAAATCCTCCTTATATTCTTACAGAAATCCTTCTTATATTCTTACAGATTTATTGCTATTGATATTGTTTCTGCCTGAGATAATTTTGTATATCCAGAATTATTCCGAAAATTCCATCGTGATTCTTTAGAATTTTTTTCTAAGATTTTTTGAGAAAAAAAAATCTTTGATTCTTCTGGAAATTCATAAGGAAGTGTTTTTGATTTTTTTCGTGATTTATCATTGATTTTCCTTGAAAATTTTCTTAAATCCTTGGCAGAATTTTCTGAAAATCCCTCTTGACTTCAAATGGAAATCCTCCAAGAAAACTACCGGACAGTCACTGGGACTTTAAAAAAATACCTATGAGATTCTTTGATTACTGATTTCTTTTTCTGAGCATCTTTTGAAAGTGACTTTTAAATGGTTCTGGAAATTCCATTTGAAATTATTCCGTAAATCTTTCTGGAGCTCTTCTGGACATCGTAATTATTCTGGAAAATATTCATGAAATCGTCTGGATGTCTGTGACTTTTCATTGAATCTTCAGGGGTTCTTGCGAAATAACTTCTGGGATTCTTTTGGATATCACTGTAAAAAAACATTCAAAATCCATTCGAAATTCTCCTGAGATTGTTTCAGGAATTTACGAGAATCCTTAAAATAATTCCTTTAGAAATCTCCCTGATAATATTTTAGTGATTTCTCTGTGGTTCTTCTGTAAATCGACCTGGGATTCTTCCGGAAATCCTCCTTTAATTCCAAAGCAATTTCCAGAAGAATTTTCAGAAGGATATTTTTAAGAATCCTGTATATTTTTCCCTAAGAATCTCAATGTATTTAAACAAAATACCAGGACAATTTACGGTTGAATCCCACAAAAACTTCCGGTGGAATTCTTGAATGCTTATTATTCAAGCAGAATTCCAGTCGTATTTCCGGATGAATTTTGGCAGGTTTTACGGAAGAATCCCAGCAGAATTTCTTGAAAAAATCCAGTAAAATTTCTGGAAGAATCTTTGAAAGATGTTTTGAAGTCCTCCAGCAGGATAACAGAAAGAAATCTGGGGGTATTGTAGAAGAATTTCCGAAAGAATCCTAGAGAGATAGTCGAAATAATAACAGTTTTCTTGAAAAATTCAGGAAACTCCCAGAGTCTAGAGGTAATTCGGGAAGAATTCCTGCAGGAATCCTTAACAGAAGGATTTGAAGGATCCTCAGAAAGATTTTCGAAACTATCCCAGAAGGCTTCCCGAAAGAATGCTAGAAAGATATCTGGAAGATTTCCTACAGGATTTTTGGAAGAGTCCCAGACAAATTTCAAGAATATGGACGTAAAAATCTCAGTGTCATTTCTAGAATAATTGCAGAAAGATTTTCGGAAGCATCCTTGAAAGTATTCTAAAGGGATTCCAGGGAAAGCATCTCAGGTGATTTCCGGAAGAATACCAGAGGTATTCTCATAATAATCCCAGAAGTATTTCCAAAAAAAGGCCAGAGTTATTTTCGGATGAATTCTCGACGAATTTGTAGTAGAGTCGTAGTACATTTTTTGGCAAAATCCTCTAAAAATATCCAGAAGAATTGCATCAGGATTTTTGTTAGAATCTTCCATTGAATTTCCGAAAGAATCTTCGAGAATTTCGATTCGAATTTGATTTCCAGGATTTCAAAAGTAATCCTTAAGGAGATAAACGCAAACTCACATACAGATTTATGCAAATATTCCAATAAGATGTCCAGAAGAATCACAAAGGATATCCGAAAGAATCTCAGATATAGTACCGGAATGCTAACGATGTTTTTTAGATGAGTTCAAAAGCGATATCTGTAAGTATTCTGTGATTTCCAGAAGAACTTAGAGAAAAATCAGAAATAATCTTTAGATTTCCAGAACAATCCCAGAGAGGTTTTGAAGGATTCATAAGTGATTTAAGGAAGAATCCCAGGAGGGAAATTCCATAGAATTCTGGAGTAATTTCTGGACCAATGTCTTTGTATATGCTGTATCAATATTTACAAGTAATTATAATAAACAAGTATTTATGGAACAATAACAATTTTAATTTATCGCCATAATTGAACGACAATTTTAATTAGAATGTGCATCCACCACATCATCCCTCTCAGAAGGATTGTGATTCTAAATATTTTTTTTTGCGGTGATTCAGAATTGTAATCACATACTAGTTTAATTGTATGTGGTGTCATTCAATATTTAAAATAAGATTCGTTAAGCCGAACATGTTGATCCTTCGACATGAACCAACGAGCGTTGCTTGAAATAATGAGATTTTTTCGATTACTTTGATTACTGATTTCTTTTTCTGAGGATCTTCTAAAAGTTACTTTCAAATGATTCCGAAAATCCCGTTTGAAATTATTCCATGAATCTTTCTGCAGTTCATCTGGACATCGGAATTATTCTGGAAAATATTCATGAAATCTTCTGGATGTCTGTGAATATCCTTCAAATCTTTCAGGGATTCTTGCGAAATAACTTCTGGGATTCTTTTGAATGTCACTGTAATTTGGATTTAGAATTCTCATGGGATTATTTCAGATATTAACGATAATCCTTCATACAGAAGTGATGTTTCTGTGAATCGCCTTGGAATTCTTCTGGAAATCCTTCTATAATCTCAAAACAATTCTCAGAAAATTTTTCAGAAGGATATTTTTAAGAATCTCAATGGAATTTCTGAAAAATACCAGAACGATTTACGGTTGAATCTCACGAAAACTTCCGGTGGAATTCTTGAATGATATCCGGAAGAATGACAGTCGTATTTTTGGATGAATCTTAGCAGGTTTTACAGCACAATCACAGCAAAATTTATTGAAAAATTTAGAATAGAAAGATATCCGAAAAAAAACTCCAACAGGATTTTTGTAAGAGTCCCAGGAGTATTTCAAAGATATTGGCGTAAAAATCTCAGTGGAATTTCTTGAAGAATTTCAGAAAGATTTCCGAAAGCATCTCAAGTCATTTTTGGAAGAATACCAGAGGCATTCTCATAAGAATACCAGAAGTATTTCCGGATAAAAATCTAGAGTTATTTTCGGAGGAATTCTCGAAGAATTCCTAGTAGAGTCGTACATTTTTTGATAAAATCCTCTTTAAATATCCAAATGGATTGCATCAGGATTCATGGTAAAATCTTCCATAGTATTTCGAAAACAATTTTCAAGAATTTCAAAGAATTTAATTTCCTGGATTTCAAAAGTAATCCTTAACAATTTTCAAGAATTTCAAAGAATTTAATTTCCTGGATTTCAAAAGTAATCCTTAAGGAGATACACGCAAAATCACATACAGAGTTCTGCAAAAAAATCCAAAAAGATGTCCAGAATAATCGTAATGGGATATCCGAAAGAATCTCAGAAGTAATACCGGAATGGTAACGTTTTTTTTTTTGGATGAATCCCAAAGCGATATCTGGAAGAAAATTCAGAAATAATCTCAAGATTTTCAGCAGAACAATCCCAGAGAGGATTTGAAGGATTCATGAATGATTTAAGGAAGAATCCCGGGAGACGCTCCCAAAGAATTCTAGAGTACTTTCTGGAACATTTTTTTTTTCATATGATTTATATATAAAAATACTTTGATTCAAATATATTTCTTGTGTAGCATTAAGTTTAACTACAGACATAGCTCGTAACATCAATAATAAATTAAATTTATAAATCTTTTAAACACATCCAAATTAAATAACAGTTCAAAGAGTAAAATACCATTCTCATGAGTTTTTGAGAATCATATGGTCGGTGTTTAGACAGACCAGACTAGATGAATTTTGGAGCTCTAAGGATACACTCAAGAAAACAGCCCCCTTAAATAAAGGTGCATTTTCACATACATTGGTCGAATTTTCATTCTCATTAATTGTATGTGTACCTCATATTCATTATGCTCGTAATTAATACCATGTATTTGAGTAACATCTATATCGTTTGAAGAATATTCAAAGTATGTGCAAAGTTCACACCCTTCTGGAACACATGGAGTAAACAAACATGGCCTCTGAAAAATGTTTCCGCGATTGTGATCTTCTCGATATACTCTAATAGCAGTATTTCGGTGATATCTTGATTGAATATACAGGTATTTATAAAAGAAAAAAAAAACTATTCTAGTGGTTTTATAACACTTATTTTCATTTATGCAGATGCGGGAATCATGAAACAGAGAGTTCCTGAATAGCATCGGGACCAAATGTTGTAAGCCATAAATGAAATCGAAGATAAGTTCCACCAAGAATTTTAATATGCGGATGTAATTTCCGCGTGATTAATCTTTTAATAATAAGTTTATTTTAATAAATGTTTATTTCGTATGCTCATTATACCTGTTCATTATTTAAAAGTGAAAAGCGAAAAGTGGAAATTCTTGCTTTTAATGCTAAGAAAAAAGTCTATATAGGTGACCAATAAATTCCATTTAAGCCAGCTATGAAAAGTATGTGTTTCGATTATGGATTAAATATGAAGTAATCATGATTTCAATGAAGATGAAGATTGGTGATGATTTATTGGTTTCGCACATACTATGTATGTGCATACCCCCATTGCAAAAATCCATATGGGTTGGCACATGAATCAAATGAGAAGTTTATCTTGAGTGTACGTAAAGAACTCCATCAATTTTAAATCTTCCATGTTATTTTGATACAAATGTATCATCAAATAGATAATTTCCATTATTACAGTAAATATCTATAATAATTTGATGTTTCACATGTTTGGGGTACATTTTTCTTACTCGATTGAAAAAAACACTTGGTTCAGTCTGTCTGAACACCGACCATATCTATGTTTGCTATTTGATATTTAAATACTTCAATTGTGCTGTATCAATATTTACAGGTAATTATAATAAATAAGTATGTATAGAACAATAACAATTTTAATTTATCCCCATAATTGAACGACAATATTAATTAGAATGAGCCTCCCCCACATCATCCCTCTCAGGAGAATTTTGACTCCCAATATTTTTTTTGCGGTGGTTCAGAATTGAAAATATCAAAAGTCTATTGTAATCACATCCTTTTTGTTCAATTGCATGTGGTGTTATTCGATATTTAAAATAAGATTCGTTAAGCCGAACATGTTGATCCTTCCACAAGAACTAACAACAAGCATTGCTTATGTTAAGAGATTTTATCGTAATGCACAACCAGCCTAAACGTTCTTCCCCTCTTGTATATGTACTAATTATAATTTCAAATTATTTTAATTAAATTAGTTGTGTTGTCTACTATTGTACACGGCAATATGTTTCAAAATAAGTGGAGCTGCTTTTAAAACAAACTTTAACATCGATCAACCAAACCATAGAATATCCAATAGCGAAAAAATAATAATAATAACCGATCATTGCAAATCGAGCCGAACTGGCGCTCTTTCCGTGCGCACGCGCTCTTTCCGTGCGCACGCGCTCTGTCCGTGCGCACGCGCTTTCTGCAGAGCTGTCAAACAGACTTTTGTGCCTTCCTTCTTTCGCTCTCCTTCAACTCAACAACTCAGCACGATCCACCTCGCGGTGGATTGGTGAGCTGTCTGGTTGTTGCAGATGAACACTTATCGTGTAGCGTGACATCATCATTAGCTGTGATGTTAAAGTCACCAAAATAGCTTTGGTGAGCGAATTTGACGGATAGCGCCGAAAATTTTTGTCGCATAGGGTTCATCGAATGTAGCGCGGTTGTTGCACCATGGCCAGATTCATTTCCCGAGCGCGTGCACGGAAAGAAATAACAATTGTGATTTAAAAAAAACAGTAGCGGAAAATCAACTGATGATCATTGTCGTTCTACTATTATCAAACATTTTAATAAAAATAAAATGCTTTTAGAAGTGCGCAGCAATGCTAAATCGGTCTGATGTATTCTGCGCAGTTCATATTTATTTTTCACACGTTCTCCTATAATTGTTTTTAATCCACTTCGATACCGTCAATCCGCCCCCAAACTGGATGGCGTACACTCAGCTTAAGGTGATTATAAAACGAAGCCAAACAAGGGCACAAGACTGGAGAATCTGACAACAGTTTGCGTTGAAAACCAATCAATCTGCTTGCTTGCTGGTGGTGACTAATGGGATAAATTTTCAACGGTGAGAGCTGTTTGGTTCTCAAGTCTTGTGCTTTTGAAAATTTGAGGTGTGGCTTTGTTCTATAATCACCTTAACGCAATTTATAATTAAGTATTGAGTTGTAAATATTAGTATATATTAGTTGTGTTGCTAGAGGACATCTTGAAAATTCACTGAGATTCTTTCAGAAACCCTTCTGAAATTATTATATGTAGTTATTTCTTTGATCGCTCTGATTTTTCCAGTAACCTCCTTGGGACTTCCTATTGGACTATCCCAGAAACCCATCTTGGGTTATTATGGAAATCCTTTCAGGATTCTGCTGTAAAATTCTGGAATTTTGCCGAAAATGATTTAATGATTGCTTTCCAGTGTAATGGAATCTATTTTAAAAATCTGGGTTCGGGGATTCTCACAAAATTTTTCGGGATTTCTTCTGGAAATCCAATCGAAATTATTATTTAAATTCTGATATTTTCCTCGTAATTCTTCAGTATTTCTTCCGTGAAACTCTTTGAAAGTTCTTCAAAATCCCTTTGAGATTCTTTCCGAAAAATGTCTTAGATTATACCTATTATTCTAGAATACTCTCGGAAAGACGCCTGAGACTATAATCAAAAAAATCTATTATTTCACTTCACTTTCTTCCGTGCAAATTCTTGGGATTCTTTCGGAAATTCCTCTGGAATTCTTTTGTAAATCCCAATGGAATTCTTCCAGAAATCCCTGTGGAATACTTCCGAAAATCCTGCTAAGAATCTTCCAGATGACGGGGATTTTTTTAAATCTTTATTTATGGAAATCATCCGAAAATTCCTCTGTAATTGTTTGTAAATCCTCCTTATATTCTTACAGAAATCCTTCTTATATTCTTACAGATTTATTGCTATTGATTTTATTGTTTCTGCCTGAGATAATTTTGTATATCCCAAGGGGGTGGTCACTCTACGCAGTGTGCCTAGCGCAGCTGTGGCACATTTCGGCGCATTGACTGGCACAGCGTTTCAAAGTGGGTTGCTATAAAAATCACATTGAACTGAAATTTCCATCTCAGCAATCATTGGTTTTCTGAGTTGTTTACCTTGTAGCACATACGGAAAATGTTGACATTAGGGCTTCGGTTCGAGAAAGACCTCCTTATACATATATTAATTTAACATTAATGAACTTTCTTCTTATTTCAGAACGAAGCACCATGTTTGTCGCAGTAGTGTTTCATATGTTGATAGTTCAGTCGAGATGGCGTGATTCATTCTGGCCGAACCGGTTCCGCTTCCGTTGCCGTTCCGCTGTCATTGCGTTCGGGCCTTTAGAGTGGCACCAAATCAGCAGAACCCATAGAATCGTGATGGAATTGACTTTGGTCAAGTCCTATACTAAATTGGTATTGAATAAAAACCAATGTTAAAAGATAAATATAAAAAAGCGTCTGGGACCTTGTCATCAACTCATGGAACCCATTCATAAATTTTATAAAGCTGGAGTGGGTGGGTGGGTGTCCAAACGATTTTACGGCTCATATAAAAACTGAATAATGTTCATACAAAAATCGTTACAAGGGGTTGGGTGGGTGTCCAAAATAGCCAATATTTGCGTTATGAAGCAAATTAGTGATCCCATAGCAAATTCAAAAGGCGATAAGACGGGGAAAAATATAGGGAGGTCTGGGGAAACATAGCCAATGCCTTTCCTTACTCGAGCTGTTAAACATACAATTCTCCCCGAATAAATACCGTAAGGTGGTTCCGGAGAGAAAAGGGTCTCAGACCAAGGGTAATGTCTGTGCATTCTGTACACCAATTGAACAATTCCGCGAGAATTGCTCACTTACAGGGCACCTTTTTCCCTTTAACGGCGTTCCCCCGTACCTAACCGTAAACACTACGTGCTGCAGTTCTCGTATTGTCTTGGTAGTTGTGTTGGCCATTTCCTAAATCTTCCAATTGAAGTCTCATAGGCCTTTCTCGTAGGTAGGTCGTGCGATAATGACGGGGATTTTTTTGAATCTTTATTTATGGAAGTCATCCGAAAATTCCTCTGTAATTGTTTGTAAATCCTCCTTATATTCTTACAGAAATCCTTCTTATATTCTTACAGATTTATTGCTATTGATTTTATTGTTTCTGCCTGAGATAATTTTGTATATCCAGAATTATTCCGAAAATTCCTTCGTGATTCTTTAGAATTTTTTTCTAAGATTTTTTGAGAAAAAAAAAATCTGTGATTCTTCTGGAAATTCATAAGGAAGTGTTTTTGATTTTATTCGTGATTTATCATTGATTTTCCTTGAAAATTTTCTTAAATCCTTGGCAGAATTTTCTGAAAATCCCTCTTGACTTCAAATGGAAATCCTCCAAGAAAACTACCGGACAGTCACTGGGACTTTAAAAAAATACCTATGAGATTCTTTGATTACTGATTTCTTTTTCTGAGCATCTTTTGAAAGTGACTTTTAAATGGTTCTGGAAATTCCATTTGAAACTATTCCGTAAATCTTTCTGAAGCCCTTCTGGACATCGTAAGTATTCTGGAAAATATTCATGAAATCGTCTGGATATCTGTAACTTTTCATTGAATCTTCAGGGGTTCTTGCGAAATAACTTCTGGGATTCTTTTGGATATCACTGTAAAAAAACATTCAAAATCCATTCGAAATCCTCCTGAGATTGTTTCAGGAATTTACGAGAATCCTTAAAATAATTCCTTTAGAAATCTCCCTGATAATATTTTAGTGATTTCTCTGTGGTTCTTCTGTAAATCGACCTGGGATTCTTCCGGAAATCCTCCTTTAATTCCAAAGCAATTTCCAGAAGAATTTTCAGAAGGATATTTTTAAGAATCCTGTATATTTTTCCCGAAGAATCTCAATGTATTTAAACAAAATACCAGGACAATTTACGGTTGAATCCCACAAAAACTTCCGGTGGAATTCTTGAATGCTTATCATTCAAGCAGAATTCCAGTCGTATTTCCGGATGAATTTCGGCAGGTTTTACGGAAGAATCCCAGCAGAATTTCTTGAAAAATTCCAGTAGAATTTCTGGAAGAATCTTTGAAAGATATTTTGAAGTCCTCCAGCAGGATAACAGAAAGAAATCTGGGGGTATTGTAGAAGAATTTCCGAAAGAATCCTAGAGAGATAGTCGAAATAATAACAGTTTTCTTGAAAAATTCAGGAAACTCCCAGAGTCTAGAGGTAATTCGGGAAGAATTTCTGCAAGAATCCTTAACAGAAGGATTTGAAGGATCCTCAGAAAGATTTTCGAAAGTATCCCAGAAGGCTTCCCGAAAGAATGCTAGAAAGATATCTGGAAGATTTCCTACAGGATTTTTGGAAGAGTCCCAGACAAATTTCAAGAATATGGACGTAAAAATCTCAGTGGCATTTCAGAAAGATTTTCGGAAGCATCCTCGAAAGTATTCTAAAAGGATTCCGAAAGCATCTCAGGTGATTTCCGGAAGAATACCAGAGGTATTCTCATAATAATCCCAGAAGTATTTCCGGAAAAAGGCCAGAGTTATTTTCGGAGGAATTCTCGACGAATTTGTAGTAGAGTCGTAGTACATTTTTTGGAAAAATCCTCTAAAAATATCCAGAAGAATTGCATCAGGATTTTTGTTAGAATCTTCCATTGAATTTCCGAAAGAATCTTCGAGAATTTCGATTCGAATTTGATTTCCAGGATTTCAAAAGTAATCCTTAAGTAGATAAACGCAAACTCACATACAGATTTATGCAAATATTCCAATAAGATGTCCAGAAGAATCACAAAGGATATCCGAAAGAATCTCAGATATAGTACCGGAATGCTAACGATGTTTTTTAGATGAGTTCAAAAGCGATATCTGTAAGTATTCTGTGATTTCCAGAAGAACTTAGAGAAAAATCAGAAATAATCTTTAGATTTCCAGAACAATCCCAGAGAGGTTTTGAAGGATTCATAAGTGATTTAAGGAAGAATCCCAGGAGGGAAATTCCATAGAATTCTGGAGTAATTTCTGGACCAATGTCTTTTTATATGCTGTATCAATATTTACAAGTAATTATAATAAACAAGTATTTATGGAACAATAACAATTTTAATTTATCCCCATAATTGAACGAGAATTTTAATTAGAATGTGCATCCACCACATCATCCCTCTCAGAAGGATTATAAATATTTTTTTTTGCGGTGATTCAGAATTGTAATCACATACTAGTTTAATTGTATGTGGTGTCATTCAATATTTAAAATAAGATTCGTTAAGCCGAACATGTTGATCCTTCGACATGAACCAACGAGCATTGCTTGAAATAATGAGATTTTTTCGATTACTTTGATTACTGATTTCTTTTTCTGAGGATCTTTTGAATGTTACTTTCAAATGATTCCGAAAATCCCGTTTGAAATTATTCCATGAATCTTTCTGCAGTTCATCTGGACATCGGAATTATTCTGGAAAATATTCATGAAATCTTCTGGATGTCTGTGAATATCCTTTAAATCTTTCAGGGATTCTGGCGAAATAACTTCTGGGATTCTTTTGAATATCACTGTAATTTGGATTTAGAATTCTCATGGGATTATTTCAGATATTAACGATAATCCTTCATACAGAAGTGATGTTTCTGTGAATCGCCTTGGAATTCTTCTGGAAATCCTTCTATAATCCCAAAACAATTCTCAGAAAATTTTTCAGAAGGATATTTTTAAGAATCTCAATGGAATTTCTGAAAAATACCAGAACGATTTACGGTTGAATCTCACGAAAACTTCCGGTGGAATTCTTGAATGATATCCGGAAGAATGACAGTCGTATTTTTGGATGAATCTTAGCAGGTTTTACAGCACAATCCCAGCAAAATTTATTGAAAAATTTAGAATAGAAAGATATCCGAAAAAAAAAAACTCCAACAGGATTTTTGTAAGAGTCCCAGGAGCATTTCAAAGATATTGGCGTAAAAATCTCAGTGGAATTTCTTGAAGAATTTCAGAAAGATTTCCGAAAGCATCTCAAGTCATTTTTGGAAGAATACCAGAGGCATTCTCATAAGAATACCAGAAGTATTTCCGGATAAAAATCTAGAGTTATTTTCGGAGGAATTCTCGAAGAATTTCTAGTAGAGTCGTACATTTTTTGATAAAATCCTCTTTAAATATCCAAATGGATTGCATCAGGATTTATGGTAAAATCTTCCATAGTATTTCGAAAACAATTTTCAAGAATTTCAAAGAATTCAATTTCCTGGATTTCAAAAGTAATCCTTAAGGAGATACACGCAAAATAACATACAGAGTTCTGCAAAAAAATCCAAAAAGATGTCCAGAAGAATCGCGATGGGATATCCGAAAGAATCTCAGAAGTGATACCGGAATGGTAACTTTTTTTTTATGGATGAATTCCAAAGCGATAGCTGGACGAAAATTCAGAAATAATCTCAAGATTTTCAGAACACTCGCAGAGAGGATTTGAAGGATTCATGGGTGATTTAAGGAAGAATCCCGGGAAACGCTCCCAAAGAATTCTAGAGTAATTTCTGGAACAATTTTTTGTTCATATGATTTATATATAAAAATACTTTGATTCAAATATATTTCTTGTGTAGCATTAAGTTTAACTACAGACATACCTCGTAACATCAATAATAAATTAAATTTATAAATCTTTTAAACACATCCAAATTAAATAACAGTTCAAAGAGTAAAATACCATTCTCATGAGTTTTTGAGAATCATATGGTCGGTGTTTAGACAGACCAGACTAGATGAATTTTGGAGCTCTAAGGATACGTAAAGAACTCTATCAATTCTAAATCTTCCATGTTATTTTGATACAAACGTATCATCAAATAGATAAGTTCCATTATTACAGTAAATATCTATAATATTTAAATGATTCACATGTTTTGGGGTACATGTTTCTTACTCGATTGAAAAAAACACTTGGTTCAGTCTGTCTGAACACCGACCATATCTATGTTTGCTATTTGATATTTAAATACTTGAATTGTGCTGTATCAATATTTACAGGTAATTATAATAAATAAGTATGTATAGAACAATAACAATTTTAATATATCCCCATAATTGAACGACAATATTAATTAGAATGAGCCTTCCCCACATCATCCCTCTCAGGAGAATTTTGATTCCCAATATTTTTTTTTTGCGGTGGTTCAGAATTGAAAATATCAAAAGTCTATTGTAATCACATCCTTTTTGTTCAACTGCATGTGGTGTTATTCGATATTTAAAATAAGATTCGTTAAGCCGAACATGTTGATCCTTCCACAAGAACCAACAACAAGCATTGCTTATGTTAAGAGATTTTATCGTAATGCACAACCAGCCTAAACGTTCTTCCCCTTTTGTATATGTACTAATTATAATTTCAAATTATTTTAATTAAATTAGTTGTGTTATCTACTATTGTACACGGCAATATGTTTCAAAATAAGTGGAGCTGCTTTTAAAACAAACTTTAACATCGATCAACCAAACCATAGAATATCCAATAGCGAAAAAATAATAATAATAACCGATCATTGCAAATCGAGCCGAACTGGCGCTCTTTCCGTGCGCACGCGCTCTTTCCGTGCGCACGCGCTCTGTCCGTGCGCACGCGCTTTCTGCAGAGCTGTCAAACAGACTTTTGTGCCTTCTTTCTTTCGCTCTCCTTCAACTCAACAACTCAGCACGATCCACCTCGCGGTGGATTGGTGAGCTGTCTGGTTGTTGCAGATGAACACTTATCGTGTAGCGTGACATCATCATTGACAGTAAGCGTGCAACTCACCAGACAAACGATAGGTGTAATTAACAACTGGACTATTGACAGTAAGCGTGCAACTCACCAGACAAACGATAGGTGTAATTAACAACTGCGCTTGAATGTTCGAAAGGTTGTTGTCTGTACTTTTTGCCGCTGGAGCCAACTGTTAAGGCCGGAGCACAATGGATACGTTGCGTTTTGCGTTTGAGTTTGCGTTTATCAATCCGTTTGATCCGGTTTGTACTAAAATGGAAAACGTACGCAAAACGGATAATCAACGCACAATCAATACGTTTGGTTGCAGTTAACCAGTTGAGATCAATCTATTTTTTTTTTTTTTCATATTTTAAAGATTTGCATCAAGTAGATGCTGAACCGAGTCGAATTAATAATTTTATAGGGGATTAAACACCATAATCAAGGTTCCAGAAAAATCACTGTACAGTTTTGATTGATGCCTTGGAAGGTGTTAGGTGGGATTATTTGATAACTCCTCAATACTTCTTGGGGCCCATATAGCCGTAGCGGTAAACGCGCAGCTATTCAGCAAGACCAAGCTGAGGGTCGTGGGTTTGAATCCCACCGCACAAAGATCTTTTCGGGTTGGAAATTTTCTCGACTTCCCAGGGCATAGAGTATCTTGGTACCTGCCACACGATATAAGCATGCAAAAATGGTTATTGGCATTGTAAGCTCTCAGTTAATAACTGTGGAAGTGCTCATAAGAACACTAAGCTGAGAAGCAGGCTCTAACGTAAAAAAAAAAAGAAGAACTTATTGGATCCCTGAAACAATGCGCAAAGAAACATAGACGAAATTCTGGAGGACGAAAGATTTCTAGAACCGATCCGTAAACAGGTCCTTGGCCAACAGGTTAGATCCCATCTTTCGGGTGATATTGACCCACTCGGGGTGACTTTGGGCCACTATTTGTCAAATTGAAGCTTCGGCGTTCCATGAAGTGGCGATGCGGTGAATGGAAAGTCAAAATGCATGAATTTACGCAGCGTCGATGCCATGGTGATCTAGCAAAAGTGTGCTCTTGAGTTGTTTCTATATATTCACCTAGCGTTTTCCCACAATCTTTAACTTATTTCTTTACCAAATCCACCAGCAGTTCTATCTGTGATTTCATCATAAGTATAATAAGGAATTCCTCCATGGATTGTAACATGAATTCCTACAAGGTATTTCACCAGGAATTCCTCCAGGTAACGCTGCAAGAATGCCTTTAGGAGTTCTACCAAAATTTCTTCATGAATTTCATTGGTAATTCCTTCATGATTCTACCAAGTGTTCAATCATGATTTTTACCAGTGATTTAGTTAGAAATTCCTGTAAGGATTCTTTTTAGAAATTTCTTCCGAAGGTTCACATGGAATTCTTTACGGGAAAATTTCCTCCTGGGACTTTATCAGGAGTACCTACTGAGATTCCATCAGTAGTTCTTCTAGGGGTCAGGAGATTTTGTGGGTATTTAAACATGAGTTCGTCAAGGAATTCCATCGGAGTACTTCTCATCATTCTATCATGAATTCCACAAAGGATTTCATCAGGAGACCCTATAGGGGTTTCATTGGAAGTTCCTCTAGGGATTAAACCGGAAGTTCCTCCAAGAATTCCATCGTAAATTTCTCTAGGGATTCCATCAAGAGTTTTTCTGGGAATGTCATAAGCAGTCCTTCGAGGGATTCCAACAGGAGTTCCTTTAGGGAATCCATCTGAAATTCCTCCAGATATTCCATCACAAGTTCCTTAAGGGATTTTACCTGGAACTCCTCTAGGGACTCCATCAGGAGTTTCTCCAGGGAGTACCTTCCAGGACATCTTAAGGAATTCCTCCAAGGATTCCGACAATAGTTCCTATAGGGATTCTATCAAGAGTACCTCTAGGATCTCCATCAGAGTTTTTATTGGGATTTCATCAGGAGTTCCTCCAGAAATTCCGTCAAAAGTTTCATCGGCGATTCAACTTGGAATTCGTCCTGACATTCTTTCAGAAGTTCCTTTATAGCTTATATCAAGAGCTCTTCGAAGAACTCAATCAGATTACTTCTAGGGGTATCATAAAGAGCTACAATCTACAGATTATAAGGACTGTTCATTTTATAAAGTGGACACTTTGTTTATGCTATATCTTTTTTATTTATTCATAAAATCGTAATCGGTTTTCTGTGTATCGTTGACCTATTATTCTAAAATGCTATGAAAATATAAAATCTTTGAAAATGCTTTTGGTTGAAGAGCTAAATAGTTTTTCCAAAAACTCTTAAAAAAAGCTGTCCGTCAAAGTTTAACATTATTTTTCGCAAAACAAAAATCCTTATTTTTATGAACAAATTGTATGTTTGTATCCTTTACTATTCTACTAAAGGTAAAGCTTTAAAAATATCAATTATATTCCACCATTCATTGACGTTAGGTAACTTTAGTGATTTACCCATTTATGGCCAAATTTGCTGATACACCATCCTTTCACTCCCAGCAAAAGAGAAAAGTAAAAAGCGTGTTCAAAACTAGTTTGGATTACTAAAGAAACTATATTAGTATAAACGAAAGCTAAATCGTGAGATTAAACTACAGTCTTAAGTATAAATTTTACTGTTTATTGTAGTTTTACTAAAAAGTCTCATACTTTTAAAATCATGTACGCATATTTATCGATCTACAGCAAATTGTAAACAGTTTTCTCCGAATTTTTCAATTGGTAATCTCAGAATAACATATTATGAAAATAATATGTGGAAAATAATATCGATTTTATTACAGCAGTGTTGCCAATTTTGATGATTGTCAATGTACTTTGATAGGTCTTCTAAGAATAAAACAATTGTGTTTCTGTTGTGCTTTGAATGTGACGTAGGGACTTACTAAGTAACTCTATGAAGGCGTAAGTTATTTTCCATATTAATACTATATTGGGACTTCCGTCAGGACGTACTTTTACACAAAAAATTCTACTCATATCAATTCCCATCAAATTTAAAAAAAAATCTTAAAAATATACGGGAAAATTGATTTTATTATATCTGTAAAATTGTTGCTCCAAAAACAACTTGATTTTTTCCATCAGGCTTCTGATTGATGATGCTTTCGAAGAACAAGCCTTTTTTGAAAATAGAAAATATAAATTATCGAATTTTCCAGCCAATTTCTTACAATCATTGACTTTGATAACCTCAAAAAATCGACCGATCTAATCGTTGTTCCATATTCGTGTGAAATTTAATTATTTTGGAGAATTTTTATTATCACAACATTGTACAATACTAGTCGAACGATGTGCAAAAAACCGATTGAAATTTCATTGATTAATAAGAAAGATACAGCATGCACAAGGTGTCCACTTTATAAAATGAACAGTCCTTAGGGATCGTTCAAATATTACGTAACGCAACAGGGGGAGGGAGGGGGTCTTACATAGTGTTACGGTCCATACAAAAAATTAAAACTTTCCATACAAAAGCTGTTACGTGGGGGAGGGAGGGGGTCTAAAATTGGCAAATTTCGCGTTACGTAATATTTGAATGAACCCTTATCAGGGGTTCTTCAAGAAATTCCATCAGGATATAATCTTGGGATTTCATAAGGAGTTCCGCTGACATATTATCAGGAATCCCATCAGGGATTTTATCATGAGTTCCTGTAGGGATCCCCTCAGGAGTTCCTTCAGAGATTCTATTAGAAGTTACTCCAGAAATACATCAGAAGTTCTTCTAGGGATTACAGTAGGAGTTTCCATTAGTAGTTCCTTCAGAGATTCTACCTGTAATATAAAAATTTTTTTTTTGGATTCCATCATGAATTCCTCCAGGGATTTCATCAGAAGTTCTTCAATAGATTTCATTAGGAGTTTCTGCAAGGATTCCATCAGAAGTTCTTCCATGGATTACATTTGAAATATTTATAAGATTTCATTATAAAATCCTCCTGGGATTCCATTATGAACACTTTCTGGGATTCCATCAGAAATTCTGTCAAGGATTCTATCAGGATTTTTTCTAAACGTTCGTTCAAGAATTCCTCTAAGGTTATTCTGGGCCTACCAGGTCATTTACCACGGATTCCTCCCGGAATTTATTGAGGAATTCTATCAGAATTTCCTTCCATTGGTTTCTCTAGGGAATTCCTCAAGAGAATATTCCAGGAATTCTTCAATGGAGTCCTCACAGAATACCTCAAAGGATTCCTAATGAAAGTCCTCAAGGGATTTCTCCCAGAATTAATCAAGGGATGTCTCCCGAAATTCCACAAGAAATTAATCTCGGAAGGCATTAAGGAATTCGCCCCAAAATATTTCCAAGGATTCTCGAAGGTTATCTGGAATTCCTCCAGAGATTTTACCAGAAATTTTTTATAAGGATTTCATTAAGAGATTCCTCCCGGAATCCCTTATAAAATTAATCCCGCAAATCCTCAAGAGGTTCTTCCTGGATTTGTTTAAGGAACTTTCTGTGGAATATCTCCAGACATTCTTGCGGGTATTCAGGAGTTCCTCCAGCGATTTTACTGGGGAATATAAGGATTTAGCTAGTGATTTGGGAATCTACCAGTATATCCTCCAGTAACAGTCATATCGGGGATTTGACACCGTTTTCTTTAAAGATGCCACTAGTAATTCCTTCACAGACTTCACCAGTATTTCCTTTAATTATTTCATTATTAAAATTCCGCCGGAAAAAATATACCAGAGTTTCACCAAAAATACTTGAAAGGTTTTAATAGGATTTCTATTTTTTATGTGGGGGGGGAGGGTGGGTGGTTTATCCCCCAAGGATTAAAAAAAAATTCCAAAGAGTCCACAAGATTTTTGTTTTCCTGAAAAACCATAAATATTTCCACGAAAGAATCGATCAGGAACTCCACGAAAGCTTGAACTATAAATTCTTCCTTCCTCTACCCTAGGTATTCCAGGAATTTTCTGCAAAGTTCCAAAAGATAATTCATCCAGGGATTCCACTTATATTTATTCAGAGTATTAAACAAAGCATTTTCATTAGGGGTTGAACACCTAGAGTAGCACTTGGAAGTATTTTTGGGAAAATTTCTGGAAAAATCAATGGAGCAATGTCTTGAAAAATTCTTGGACGAATCACCAAAGAAATCACTGGAGAAATTCCCAGGGAATACCCAGGGAATTCCCTGGAGAAATTCCTTAATATAACTTTGGAAGAACTTTAAAGCGATCCCTGAAGGAACTCCTAAAGGATTATATAAGTCGATTCCTGGTGAATTCCTTGGAAATAATCCTGCAAAAAATACTGAAAGAAATTGATGGATAAATTCCAATGGGAATCCTCGTAGAAATTTTTGGTAGATCCTTGAAGTGATTTCTGGAGGCATCCCAGGATGAATGCCTCGTACGGTTTCTTCAGGGTTTTCTTCAGGAATTTATAAAATAATTCCTGGTGGAATTTCTGAGGCAACTCCTAGTGGAATTTAAGGAGGAATCCTAGAAGGAATGCGTGATAGAAACCTTGGAACTAACTTCTATAGGAATTCTTGAAGAAATTGTTATAGCAATCTCTTCAGAAATTCTTGGAGGCAGCCTTGAAGTAAATCCTGAAGAATTATTGAAGAAACCACTTGAGGATTTTTTTAGATTGATCTTTAAAGGAAGCATTGAAGAAAATACAGAATAGTTTGTAGAGCAACCTTTGAAGGAATCTCTGAATGCCACCTGAAGGTATGCTTGAAAAATTTCTGGTGGAATCTATGAATAAATGTATAGAAGAATTATTGATAAAATTCCTGGTACCATTCCAGGAAGAATTTCTGGTGGAATCCCTAGTATAGCCCATGGATTCCTGGATAAACTTAAAAATGTTTAAAGAAATTCCCAAAGCCATTCTCATATTGATGACTATTCAAAATAACCCTCAACAGAGATCCCTTATAATATTGGAGTGTTGCCGGAATACTTCGTGCGAATTATAACTGGAATTCCTTATCAATGTCCATTTGTGCCGGTACCTCGATTTTGAAAGTTCTGCTCTTCCTTACTACGATTATTTTCCAAAAATACTCCCAAGGAATACTCCCCCCAGTCACAGAATTCGAGAAAATAACAATCACATATCCACTTGATGGCTGCCGAGATCATTCAATACACGCAAAAAATATATAGTGTTGCTGCAACGAGCTTTGACAGTCGGTCAAACGGTTGCATCAACATATATCGGTTTAACTAACTTGGGGGCGGAGTCAATGTTGGTCAAATCATCTGAGCGCCTGTGGGCTGCATAAAGCGGGAATCGAACCCACACTCCTTACTCAATGCGACTAAATGCTTGGTAACACTAACCGCACGGCCACGAAGCCCACAGATTAAAAAAATAAGAGATAAAACTTTTTGCTAATAAAAATATTACAGTAATAAAACAAAAGTCATATTAACACTCAAAATCATCTTCATAACAGCAAAAGGAAGTTTCTTTTTATCACTTATATTCGAATTATCACCAAATGTTATCACTCTGATAATCACCATTTTTGTAACTTACTACCATCAATCACACTAAATTCTTCCACTTTCTTTATAAGCATTTACGCAATCACTTGTTTAAAACATAATGTCATTACCATTTTTCAATTTATTCGGTACTATTTCTCGATTACTTTTTCAAATCGACGTAAGTAACTTTTATACGGTTTTGAGAAAATTAATTAGGAAAAATCACAATCTATTTTCTAAAACTGTTTTAAAATGAATCACCTTTTTAACATTTTTTTGCCGTGTACTTCGCTCAAATTTTGCATACATTCAGCTCACGTGCAAAAACTAGGTAGTTTCTATCATTTCCCACAAAAATAATTATAAGAAAATGATAAGCCGTTTCATTCAGTTACTTTCGACGTTTTTCTACCAGTGTACAATCGGCTCAAGTAGTGTTTTGTTTTGATTCGTGGTTAAGTCACTTTGTCTCTCCATACAGCGGGGCGGCGAAAGTAGTGGTTAGGTTGCGAAAGTTGAAAATCTTACTTTCGTCGTTTTGTAAATCCGGAAATTAAACGTTCTAAAAGTGAAAAGTTGAGTTGGTACAGAGCGGTACGTGTAGAATTCCGCCTGCTTAACACGTAGGATCGATAAAGTAAGTTTGTATACTTTTTTTACTTGAGTCTGTATGAATAAGTTTTCGAGATTTGTCTTTAAATTACAATGTATGTGTATCAATGGCCTGTTCGTTCACGGTATGAGTTTACACGGTTTCTAATGGTATGCATTGTTAATTAAAATTATTCAGTTATGTTTTCATAGTAATCAAATAACTCGCGTTAATCTGCTAATAACTAAATTTTCATATAGAAAATAAATTTAAATCAACTTTATATTTATTACTTTATTTTGTTAAACCATCAGTATTTAGCTGCTTGTTAGTAGAAGATGATACAATCGAACGTCTTTTATCCACATGCGATTAGGTATGTAGGAATGTGATGTTTTTACTGGGGAATTTATTCCATCTTAGTTGTTCCTCCGAATGTCGCATGTTCTTCAAATGTAGGTCCATTGAGTTTCTTTTAATTTAAGAAATAAAAAATAAAAGGATAAAAAGAAAGTTCAAAACGAAATGAAAAGGAGAAAAAACAATGAACCTATTCATGACCGCTTATTTATTTGCAATGGAATAACAAAAATAAAATTAAATCACTTCTCATAAAAAGATCTAGTACAGTATCGGCTCTTTGGTGAAGTTCATCAAAAGTGTTTAAGTTTGAAATATTTCTGACTCGTACCACCAATAGCACCACTAGTGTGCATCTTTCTCTTAAGAGTAAAGATACATTTAAGCCCCAGGGCCTGACAGCAATCATGCTGATCACAGCCTTTGCCCAGGGATTTTTTTTTTTAATTTTTGATCATTGCTGAGGATTTTAAAATGGATTCCAGAATCTTAAAAGAATGTCAAGCAACTAGCGGATAAATTTTATAATAGTTTATTGAAGAAATTCCAGACGCAAATGTTGGAAGAACTCCAGAAGAAACTCTTGTGAAAACATCAGGAGAAATTCTTGAAGGAATTACAGAAGCAATTCCTGGAAGAGTTTCTAGAAGCAAATTTTGAAGGAATCATTAAAGAATCTTCGTGGCAAATTCCAGAAACTAATAAATTGAAGAAATCAATGCAAGTCCCAGAGGAATTCCAGAGTTCATTAAAATACCAGAAGTTATTCATTCAGTATTTCTAGAAGCAACTCCCTGAGGAATTCCAGTGGAAACTTTTTAAGGAATTCCAAAAGCATCTTCGTGAGGAATGCCAGCATCAACTATGAAGTAAATTGAAAAGCAACTTTGCGAGAAATTACAGAAAAAACTCTCGGAGGAATTCCGAATGAAACTCTTAAAAGAATTCGATAAGTCACTCCTTAGGAAATTCCAGAAACCATTCTCTGAGGATTTCGAGAAGGAACTCTTGAAGAAATTCCAATACAACAACAACAACTTAATTCCACAAGCATGGTAGAATTCGAAGAGCGGTTACGTGAGGAACTTCAATTTGAGAAATTTCAGAAGCAACTCCTGGAGGAATACCAGGAGGATTTTCTAAAAGGACCCAATAAGTTAATTCCATAGGGAATTGAAAAAATCAAGAGGGAGCTCTAGAAGAAACTTTTGAAGGAATTCCCGAAACGACTCCTTGAGAAATCCCTGAAGCAACTCCCACAGGTATTCCAAGAGGAACTTCAGACAGAGTTTCAGAAGCAATTTTTGAAGGAAATTTAAGAACAGTTTTATTCAAGAAGTACGACCAAATGCAACATCCTGTGAAATTTCAGGAACATCCACTAAATTAATTCCAGAATCTACAACTTTAAGAATTACAGAAGCGGTTTATTACTCTGTAGAAGGAACTTCCGGGAAAATTCCAGATAAAATTCAATTAGAGAAATCTCAATTTTTAAACGAACACTTCAAGGGTTTCAGATAGACCTGTAGAAAGAATTTTAGAAGCAACTTCTGAAACAATTACAAAAGAGTTTGCTAAAAGAATCCAAGAGGTTATTTTTACAGAAGCAGCTCTTGGAGGAATTTGAGGACGAATTTCTAGAACAATTCCAGAAAAAACTCTTGAAGAAATTTCTCAAGAAATATCCAAGGACGCCTTAAAGGAATCCCAGGAGACACTATTAAAGGGACTCCAAGAACAACTTTGTAAAATATACTCGATGCAACTTCGTGGGAAGGACATCCGGGAGCAATTGTCTAAGGAACTCTAGGAAAAACTATTTCAGGAATCAAATTCGCAAAACATATACTTCAGAAGAAATTTCTGGAGAAATAGAAGGACTAATTTTTGAAGGAAATGCAAGAGCACTACCGGTAAAAATTTCAGTCGCAACACTTGAAAAAATTCCAGAAGCAACTTGTTACAATTTTTCAGAAGCCTTTTCTACAGGAATTCTAGATGTAACTCCCGGAGAAATTCCAGTTGGAACTCGAGTAGGAATTCCAAAACAAATCTCGGAAAAACTCCAGTAGGAACTCTTGAAATCTTTTACAGGCAACTCTTTATAAATTTTCAGGAATTGAGGAGCAACTCCTTGTGAAATCCTAGAAGCAACTCCCCCCTCCTCCTCCTCCAATGGGAACTCTTAAAAGAGTTCCAGAAGCATTTCCTTAAGGAAATCCAGTTGCACCAAAGACAAATGAGGAGTTTCAATGCAACTTTCGGGGGAGTCCAAGTTGAACACTTGAAGGAATTTCAAAATCATCTCCCAAAGCAACTTTTGAAGGAATTTCGATAGCGTTTATGTGATAATTCCCAGACGCAACTCCTTTAGAAATCCCAGAAACAATTCTATGATGAATTCCAGAAGTGACTCTTGAAGAAACTCCACTAGGAACTTCTGAAGGATTTCAGAAGCAACCCTAGAATTTATTTCCGAAGGAATTATTGAAGGAATTTCAGAAGCAACTCTTTAGGCAAGCAATTTCCGGAAAATACTAGAAGAGATTCTAGAAGCAAGTATTCCAGTAGCAGATTTTTGAAATAATCTAAAAGCGACTCGTGAAAGAATTCCAGAGGTTCTCATGAAGGACACCCAGGATTACCTCTTTGGAGAATTTTTGTAGCAACTTCTTATAAGAGTTTCAAAGCATTTCTTGATGAAATTTTCGGATATAATTCTTTGAGGAATTCAAGATGCATCAATCCAAGAAATTGCCTCTTAAATTTGAACTGCCAGAGAAATTCTAGGAATTACAGAAGAAAATTCTGGCGAAAATTTAAAGAAAAAATCAATGTTGAATTCCAGAAAAAAAAACTTCTTAGACGCATTTTAGAAGAAATACTTGAAGCATTTTCTGAAGCAGCCACAGAAGGAATTCTAGTAGAAACTTCTGGAAGATTTGCATTACAAATAGGAGAAATTGTAGAAGGAGTCTCTGGAGGATCTTCTGAAATAAAATTAGAAGTCATTTATTGATGAATTTTTAAAACAACTCCTAGGAAAATTCTTTCACAATTTTTTGAAAAATATCCAAAAGAAATCACAGAGGGAACTCCTGGAGAAGTTTCCTAGCAATTTCAGAGTCAACTTCTCTAGATTAAGTCAGAAGTAACTTCAAGAGGAACTTCAAGAGAAATGAGAGAAGCACCTTCTTAATGAAATTCAGGAGCAGCTTTCGAATGAAGAGGCATTCCAGAAGGAACCCCTAAAAAAGTACAAAAGGAATTCTTAAAAGAAATCAAAAAGATTTTATTGAAAGGAATTAAAAAAGAACTCCAGAAAAAAAAAACTCCTAGAGGAACTCTAGAAGAAAATCTAGTAGCGATTTCTGGAGTTATTGTAAAAGGAACTCCTAGAGGAATTCCAGAAACAAGCCCTTGTAGAGTTAATACACTTCAGAAAAAATAACATAAGCATTTCCTGGAGGAAATCCAAAAGTTATGCCTAGGCATAGGAATTTCAGAAGAATCTACTGGAAAATTTCCAGAGAAAACTCAAACAGGGATTCCACACACAACTCTTGGAGGAACTTATAAAAATCCTGTAGCCCCTCCTGTAAAAATCCCAGAAGAATCTCATGAAATAATTTTAGGAGGAAATCATAGAAAAATTCCTGAAGTATCTCCTGGAGGATTTACGGAACCAATATTCTCGTTAACTAGTGGACCCGGCAAACTTCGTCTTGCCATCAAGTAGGCTGCTGAAAAACGTCATAGAACGTCCCATACAAAACTGGCAGTTCATTCCTGGTTTTTCTAACTTTCCTGGTGAACATCCTGAGCTTTTTATGCACACAAACACGTCGGAACACTTCAAGATCGTATCTAAATGGAAAAGCTCGAAATATGATGGCCCGTTCTCTAGCCATTTCGTGACATACAAACAACATTCCATTTTTATTTATATAGATAGATAGATTACGAAATATGACCCTCGTTGCACTTCGCTACATGGTCGTTTCTTTCATCGACCAACGATGAATAGAACAGAAATAGATATCCGCAACATCACCAACAGCAGCTTCGACTCCATGCAGGAAATGTTATTCAAACTTCACGGTCAAATTTCACTGTGATGTTAATCACCGCTTCTGTTGCAGCCGAGATTATGCATTGCCCACCAATGAAAATGCTTATCTCACCAGCTCACCACAGATCCGGTTGTATTTTATTTAGTGAAAATTGAACTAATTATGCACAAAAATCACTAAACTTAACAACCGTACACTGTAGAAACCGGTCAAAACAAACAAGCTTTCCGTAAACTCAAGCGCAAGATTTGGAAATTTTCTAATCTTCCGGATGGCTACACTGAACACAATCTCCCGCCATGAACTGAATGATTCGTAATTCACACGGCTGCATATCTCAAAATTCCATATTTTGAATGATTTTGAATGAATATGATGCATCCACTTTTTGTTGAACAAAAATCATCCGATTCTAGGATGGCATTCAGCATGTATCCATATGTAAATAAGTAGATATTTGAATTATGGTAACACGAATGAATAATGTGCTACTCTTAAAGGAAAATATGTTCTACCATGTCCCAAATCGAAAATCATTCAATTATCTTCTGAATGTCATATTGAAGACTAATGATCCTAGACATAAAATCATCCTTGTCAATCGTAGTGAAAAATGGTGGTGGCAACAGTTCCAGCTTGCAGAGTTCGGAGTTTTCCAGTTGATTCCACAGGTAATTGTACTTTTTGATGAACTTATTTATATCTGTAGCAACTGATCATTATTTATAGGAGCACCGAACATCGTTTGTTGCTGAGGATGAAGGTTTGTTTGTGGATTAAGGACTCGTTATTCAAACAGGCACCTCAAGCCTAGTCACGGTGGTTGCCGATTCATTAATTATTATACGTTTGATGCAGCTAAACAGTCCGTGAAAATAAACATTTATGTGCGTTGAACAATTAAGAAGCCTTTCTCTTCGATTTGAAATCATTTAAATATTTTATTGGCATTTCATTAAATTTGTTTACATTTAGGTGTATGATGATCATTCAATTGTCGACCACTTTTGGAAACAGAAAATTCATTTTAAGATTGGATGATATTCATTCAGTGTGATTTGTAAACAGATGATTTTCATGCAGATGAAAATCATCTTAAATGTGTCTGAAAATAGGAATGGGGCTCGGATGAGGCAAAAATCATTCAATTTATGGCGGGAGATTTCGTTCAGTGTATGCGGTTGAGTTTGCGTTTAGTACAGTTTAGTACCAAACCGCAAAGTCAATCCGGATGCATTGTGCGTTGGCGCATATGATCACGTTCATTTAAAATAGCTGTCAAAAAAACGGATTGTCAACCGGATCCATTGTGCTCCGGCCTTTATGAACGAAATAAACAGTTGTTACCCTATTGACTGTTTAACGATAAACTTGCGACGATCGACGCGCCAGCATATTTCATATAACGGAGGAAATTAGAACTAACTTGGAGGTGATGATTTGCAGGTTATTTGGCAATTTGGAGGTTAAGGGGACACGGGAGACCGTGTTATTTTCCCTATCTTTCGTCTCACTCTAACAATAATCATCAAAACTTTGTGGAAGCAAATCTCGAGTTTTAGTGAACCGATGAAGCTGAAAATTTATCGGGTTGTGCACTACATAGATAGAATCATAGTGATACATTTTCGCATCGATATATGGAGTGGTTCTTGAGATTTGCTTCTTGAAGTGGATAGGGTGATTATGATGACGTCCCGTGCGGCCTTAAAATCACTTCCAAACACTAGCGATTTTGCGGTGGGAAGTTGACGTTTGATGACGAATTGCTTACACTCTCTTCCCAATCCTCATTGTGTTCGTGTTGTTACACTTTGCGCGCGTCTCTCTCCTCTTTGCGCAGTGGTTGAATTCTGCTCTTTGCGCGCATTGTGCGAGTTGATGCCAGCCTTCGGGCTGAAAAAGTGTCCTCCTTTTCCAAAATAATCGAACATTGAATTTCATTTCCACTTTTTCGTTTGAATCTTTCGGATGAAGATGAAGGAATTATCACTTTGAATCCAATGTTAAATTGAACGAGTTGCCACCACTGTTTTTACACTTTAGTGAAATTTCACTTTTAAATATGTTTTAGATATTTGCTATGTACATGTGCTAAGACTTTGACTCGAATATGAAATATAATTACATAGATGACCCGATCATGTCAGCCTCCTTTTCAAAACTTTTTTTACTTACTTACTCATGGGTCCTGGGCACCCATTCTGGTGCATAGGGCCGACGTGAAAGGTTTCCATCCTGGGCGATTGCCAGCTATCGCCTTGACCTGCGCCCAGGTCAAATTGCCGTCGACTTCTTTTATTTCTTTGTTGAGGCTGCGCCGCCATGAACCTCTGGGTCTGCCTCTGATGCGATGTCCTGCTGGATTCCTTTCCAGCGCTTGTTTGCAGATTTCGTTTCCGCCCCGACGTAGAGTGTGGCCGACCCACCCCCACTTTCGTTGACGAATTTCGATTTATATCGGTTGCTGGTGGCACCGACGATGAAGCTCAGCTTTAGAGATCCAGTTGTGTTGCCACTATGCCCAAATTATATACCGTAGGCATCTGTTGATGAACAGCCTTTGAGTGCTCTCCGCTGATACACACCACGTTTCACTGGTGTATAGCAGCACAGATTTGAAATTGGAATTGAATATCCGAATTTTGGTGCGTTGAGTAATCTGACTGTTCTTCCAAATATTTCTTAAGCTCACAATAACAGTCCTCGCCTTCTTGATCCGTGCACCTATGTCGATCTTGGTACCGCCATCAGACACCAGTTGGCTACCAAGATATTGGAAGTTTTCGACGTTCTTTACTGTTTGCCCGGCTACTGTAAAGCTGGAAGGGCCGGCCGTGTTTACATCCAACGATTTGGTCTTGTTGACATTGATGTTGAGACCTGTCGCTGAGGAGCGTTCGGCAAGATCGTCTAGCTTACTCTGCATATCAGAGCGCCGTTGAGCTAGTATAGCAATATCATCAGCCAAATCGAGATCATTGAAGTGCTCCATAGTAATAGGCTGCCACAGCAGCCCACGGTTTTGTTCACGGTCAATGGCGCCTATCAGGATCTCGTCAATTACGATGAGGAACAGTAGTGGTGATAGGATACATCCTTGCCTCACTCCAGCTACGACCCGGATGGGTTCAGACAAGATCCCGCTGTGCAATACTCTGCACGTAAAGGCCTCGTACTGCGCTTCGATGAGGCCGATGATTTTCTCAGGAACGCCCTTGCGTCTCAGGGCACCCCACATATTTTCGTGATTGAGTCGGTCGAAAGCTTTTTCGTAGTCAATGAATACCATATACAGGGACTCTTGGTACGGATACGGAGCGTGACAATATGGTCCACACAGAATCTTCCGGCACGGAATCCCACTTGCTGCCGACGGAGAGTCACATCGATCTTCTCCTGGATCCGGTTTAGGATTACTTTGCATAGAACTTTGAGAACAATACATAGCAACATGATGCCCCGCCAATTATCGTATACAGTGAGGTCACCTTCACTAACACGCCTTGCATCCAGTCGGCCGAAAAAGTCGCGGTGTCCCAGATATTGCGGAATAGTTGATGCAACAGTTGAGTGGATATTGCGGGGTCTGCTTTGAGCATCTCGGCTGATATGCGATCGACCCCAGGGGCTTTGTTGGATTTCATACTTTGGATGGCTGTTTCTATCTCAGGCAGTGATGGAGCTTCGGTGTTAACGCGACTAATACGCCGAACCCTAGGCGGATCATGCTGAGGTGTTGGTGGCCGGGTTGACACTTCGAAAAGTTGTTCGAAGTGCTCAAACCAGCGTTTTAGCTGGTCAGTGGGGTCGGTTAACAGCTGTCCAGTCGTGTCTTTCACGGGCATCGTCGTATTCATCTTTGCCCCGCTAAGGCGTCGTGAGATATCGTAGAGAAGACTAATGTCGCTAGTTGCTGCGGCTTTATCACTTTCGTCAGCAAGGGAGTCCGCCCACGCTCGTTTGTCCCGCCTACATGAGCGCTTAACTTCCCTTTCTAGAGCCGAGTATCGTTGACCGGAAAGTGCCTTGGCTCCTCTGGTTTTCGCCCGCTCAATCGCGGCTTTGGCTTCTCTCCGCTCCTCTATCTTCCTCCAGGTTTCATCGGTAATCCACTGTTTTCTCCGAGTGCGTAGCTCACCCAGATTATTTTCGCTGGTAGTAATGAACGCATTCTTGATGGCGGTCCATTGCTCTTCTACGCTGCCACCTTCCGAAATATTAGCAGCACGAGTCTCCAGTTCTTCGACGAAGGAACTTTTTACAGTGGCATCTTCCAGTCGGCGTGTGTTAAATCGACGTCCGACTCTTTCCTCCTGTAGACGCAATGCGCAAACGCACCTCGCCGATGAGAAGGTGATGGTCGGATGCGACGTCAGCGCTACGTTTATTCCGCACATCAAGAAGGCTCCGTTTCCACTTTCGGCTGATACAGATGTGGTCAATTTGATTTTCGGTAAAGCCGTCACGGGAGACCCACGTGAGCTTGTGAACCGGACGATGGGGGAAGAGCGATCTCCCGATCACCATGTCGTTATTGCCACAAAACTCTGCTAACAGCTCTCCGTTTTCGCTCATTTCTCCGAGACCATGGCGTCCCATGACGGGCTCATAGCTCGAGTTGTCGGATCCGACCTTCGCATTGAAGTCGCCCATGTAGATCTTGATATCACCCTTCGGAATCTTATCCATGACAGCTTTGAGTTGACTGTAAAAGTTCTCTTTGTCCTGCAATTCGGCAGCATCGGTTGGCGCATAACATTGGACTATGGTAAGGTTTCGGACCCGTGTTCTAAATCTGGCGACGATTATTCTCTCATTTATGGGCTCCCACTTCATAAGCGCGGCGTAAGCTTGGGCGCTGAGCAAAAAGCCAACTCCACGGTGCCGAGGAGCGTGTTCACCTCGCAGGCCAGAATATAGCAGAATCTGTCCCGATGGTATTCTGTGTTCTCCAAAGTTTGGCCAACGGACTTCGCTCAGTCCTAGGATCTCCAGCTTCATGCGACACGCCTCGTTGGCGAGTTGTGCCAGTTTACCCTGCTGGGCTAGGGTTAGTACGTTCCGTTAAATCAGTTCGTAATCTTTCTCTATCGGTTTCTTGAACATTTTTTGATGTTTCGGGGACAGTAGGTTGTTAGCCTAAGGTTCCCTATCCGCCGTGATGGAGCTGCCATCTTAGGTGTAGCTTCCGGGGAAGAGCATTTCTTACTCAGCCGCTGGATGCCAGACAGACGCTGTTTGAGCCGCACCTCCTTGGTGAACAGACGCTCGGTGGACGTACCTCCTCAATCTAGCTGAAGTCAGAAGGACTACAGGACCCAGGCTGCACTACTAGCTAAGCACGCAACTCTTAGCTGGCGGTCATTTGTCATCCGTCGACCCGTGGAAGCATGAGGTAGGAACTTGTGAGGACTCCGTCGACTCACCATTTTGCACTTCTTTTGGCCTCTCCGCAAATTGTAAGCAATTTATCAATGTTATTTCTTCCCTACACACTTCGAAAAAATCATGTAATTTTATGTCATATAAGACCGACATATTAAAGCGAGTAAAATGACACAAAATTACGTTTGATTTTATTTTTTACTCGTGGTTTTGGGAGCAAAAGCAGTAATTTTACTAGTGTTCATGTCGTGTGCTGTAAATTTCAAACATGACGTATTTGATGTTTACATATCAACATAACCTCAACGATTCCAAAAGATTCCCCGCTCATTTCTTTCGGGCACTGATTGTGAGTAATAAGAATCACTTATTTAAACAATTATTTTAACATTTCACATCGTATTTTATTTTTTGATAGGTATTATATTTTACAATTAAAAATTAATAAAAGATTAATTGACGTATCGCTTGGTGCAAGAGGAATATCTTCCATGAAGTCGATGCAAGCTGTAGCTCAACGCCAACACGGGCACGAATATAAATACAAATCACTTAGAACTCTTCATTATTCACTTTTTCCACTTAAAGGCTGCCAAGTTAAGTTATATGCACTGAATTGATAATCACATCAAGGATTTGACTCGACAAAATAAATCACTTGCCTCTTGCATGTTTTGTTTACTCCGATGGCGTTTGACGTTTCACCAACGTACTGCGGTGGATTATGTCATCGTTCGAATAATTTTAAGTCATTATGCTGTAAAATAAAGTCAAGTGACAAAATACTGCGGGTCTTGTCTCAAAACGGAGCTGAAATTACTTGTTTTTATGTTTACGTCATCGTTGGTTTAAAATTAATTCAAATTTCAATATATGTCATGATTAATTACGTCAGTATTGACGACTGCGTCATCTTCAAAAATGAGATTTTTTTAGTGTGTATGTTATCGGCATTCAGAGTAAGTTGAATAGGATTGTGACAAATTCAGAGAAACTGCAATAATGAAACAATGACAACAAAAAGTTCTTCGCGAAAAGGGGTTGACAAAATCGGGTCAGTACTGTATTGGTTTCCTTTCAAAATTTTAATTGATTAGCCCCAAAAAGTATACCTTTTTTGGTCTCGGTTTCGACGCCTCGCTGAGCATGTTCAGTCAACAGTGAACTTTTGCATGCTGTCTTTAATCCATTGTAGTATTTGCCTTTGAGTTACTTTTTTTCACTTAAATTTAGACATACTTGTCAACTAAAAACACCTCTAATTTAATCGTAATTAAATGTTTTCTTTTTTTTTCCAATATGTTACTTTTGCTCAAGAAACCACAGATCTAAGCTTTTTGCACTTCTTATAACAACACAATTCTTAATGTTTTATACTAGAACAACATCAACTATTTAAGATTGCCCTTTACTCAAGATGTTTTGTATTTAGAAAACAGAATACTAAGGTTTGTGTGATTATTATTATCTTCAAAAAAGTGGCTTTTTATACTAGGTGAATTTACCCTCAATGTTTGAACATTTAAACTAAACAGTTATTGTTAATGTGGTAAAACTTTTTTTTGCTCTGTCGAATTTAGGTAGTTTTCTTTTCAATGAATGATTCAATTTTCATTATTTTTTAGGATAATTTGTTTTCATTTTGACAAAGAATTCATTTTTTTTTCTGGCAAGACAAAATTTTGAAATGTCTTCCTTATTTAAAACCAGTAAAGCACAATTTCCCCCTTTCTGAAATATCCTTCTGGTAAGCCCAGAAGTTTGAAATCAAACTGGCGGAGTTTATGAAGAAAAAATAACAAGCGTAACACCAGTGAAAATTGTTGACTAAAATCATAGAGAAATGGTGAATATCTTTTACAGGTGAACTTCTGAAGATTGTTCCCCATTTGGCATGAAGTTCTTTGGCATAATGGTCGTTTGGCATAATAGGTGATTTAGATTGAGATTTTTTTTTTCCAAAAAAAAATAATTGACGCCTCTATGCATAGATTATAATTGTACCTATAGCACATGATATACGAATGCAAAAAGAGAAATATTGGAAAGAAAGCTCTCAATTAACTGTGGAAGTGCACTTAGAACATTGGGCTGAGAAGCAGACGGGAAGAAATTTCTAACGTATTTCGTGAAAAAATATACAATAGCATACTCGGCGGTATTCATATAAAAATATCATGATTCGTAAAGGATTTTTTGATAAAATTTTCTATGCAGGGCTGGTAACGACGTAGCGACTAAGTGCCTTGAAAAAACGAACTTTAGAGAACTCTTGTCTGATAAAAGAGACCAGACAGGAACTAAAATGGAACCATATAGGAATCAAAAAACAAAAACGAACAGTAATTGAAACCAAGATATAAGATGTTTATTCCTCAGAGCATCTTACCAGACATTTCTCTTATAATATTTTTGAAAGATATTTCTTTGGGAATTTCTCATTATCCTGACCCAGAACATTGATGAAGATTTCGGAACGTTTCTCACGCGGACAGTCAAAATTTAAATAGTTTTCATTTTCTGCTCTCCACTGTATTAATCTTTTCATCTTACTCATACAAATTCTGTCACAAAACTGATTTTATTTTATCACCTCAAAATTAATCTATTAACATAATTATAAAGTTTTAACGTTTTGAAGTTTACATGTACACGACGAAATACGTGTCAAATGTACAAATTGAAATTGAAACTGCGAAAAGAAACCACGTGGTCCGGTGGGGATCAAACCCATGACTCCCTATTCTATTCCTCTTAGATCTTCCTGGACAAATCATTAAACTTTTTTTTTGAAGAACTCCTACATATTTGGAAGATCTGGTTTAGTAACAACTAAAAAAATAGATGAAGTCAAAAATATCTGCTGTAAATCCTGAGATAGTTACTAGAAAAATTGTTGCAGAAATCCTTGTGAAAATTACTGGAGGTAGAACTGCTCAAGGATTTCCATGAGCAAATTCTAAAAATATTCCTCTAACCATCCCTTGAAACATCGCTGTTGGAATTTCTGAAGAAGTCCCTTCAATTATGCCAGTAGAAATCTCTAAACAATCACTAGCAGACTTCGTGAAGCATTTCCTCGAGGAAAAAAGTGACTTAAGAGACTATTTTGGTTGAAATAGAGACTTTAGAGACCTTCCGTTGAAAACAGCGACTTCCATTAAAGTAGAGGTCATTCTTCTAAAAGAGACCTGCTACCAGCTCTGCCTAAAAAAAATCAAATTAAATTCTTAGGATTTTATCATATTTTTTTAAAGAAATATTCACGAATAAATTTGGAGATTTCAAGAAACTGTGGAACATATGCATTTTAGGTAAATGTATGGTGAAATTTCGGAACGTATCCATGCACAATGGTCGATAAAAATGAAGTTTGGCCAAAACTAGTTTTATCGCCTTAATTGATGAAATCTGTAATCTGAATATGTTATTTGGCGTTTTTATTGTTTCAGAAGAGGTTATTTATATATTAGGGTGCCGGTGCCATTAGTGGACTACCTTAGCTATAAAAAATCATAACAAAATTTCGAAAAGCCTTAACAGGGATCTTTTGGCGTTAACAGAAAGATTACAACCTCTACTATATGGGAAAAATATAAAAAGAGTGATAAAACTAATTTTTTAACATAAAATCGCTTGAGCCACTATTGGTACACGTGTTCCAGTTGTTGCGCTAGTGCTCCAATAGTAGACGTTTGAGAATGATACAAGGGATTTTTAACAAAATGATAAATTTTTACATAGGTTTCACATTTTTCCCTCGGAACTGCAATTAGTATCTTTCGAATGATGCATAAAGATCATCTCTGGGGCTTTTCTTCATTTTTATACATCCATTTTAAAAACTGCTTCCATCCGTTGATCCACTACTGGAACACGACGGCAACTACTGGTGCAGGCAGTGCTGTAAACATTCGACACTTCGAGCGACGTTCGTTTCGTTGCCATGGTCAGCAGTCACAGCAAGAGCGGTAGAATGAACGTCAACAAACACAAAAAAAAGTGTCAATCGAATGTCGTCTGATACGAGAAAATTTGCATAAATCATAAGTTTTGCATAGAATTCAGACATCAGATCATAAACAACATGGATAATTTGATCTTGTCTGTAATGTCGAATGTGACACACATACAGTAAAAGCAGAACTGAAACAAACAACACCATAACGCTTCCTAACATAGCTATCGTGGTCAGTGGCATTCAATTGACATTTTTCTTTTCGACATTCGTTTGATCGCTCGTGTTGTGAATGTTTAAGCAAAGCGCTGCCGAATATCAGCGAAAACGTGTCGACTACCGTGATTGCTTACAACACTGGGTGCAGGGGAGCAAATTTTTTGCATAAAGTTAATTATTTATATGACTTTTTGATAAAATAAAAAGCTGAAATTTGGCAAATCGACTAAACTAGAGACGATCTTTCCACCAAAAATAGCACATGTCATTTTTATCGAAAAATGTACGGATTGTTCCATAGTCCAATCTACTGGTACATTACAACCTTTGGTACCGGCACCCTACACAATTTTTTTCCAAAGGTTATTTTTATTATATACACACTTAATTTGTTTCGCCGAGGCCGGCAAAAATAATTGCCGAGAACCCAACAGCTGAGAAATCTCGGTAAAAGTTCAAAGTGACGATTGTTCCGTAAAATGTTAAATCAACCCAGCTGTCAAAATTTAACGAAGAGATCGGTAATCCATTGCCGAGAATCTCGGCACACTATTACCGAATTTTGGCTAACAATTATTTTTGTCTTGATTGGAAGAAGAATAAGAAGAAAACACTACACATAATTTTTAATAATAAAAACAAATTTATTTAAAGTAGTTGTATTATTTTGCATTATAAATGTATGAACTATCACCACTTTGAACATTTAAATTTTTACTCAATTTGAAAAATGATGCACTTTTCAGTTGGAAGCAAATCCATACGACCATTTTCGCTGCAATTTAATTTTGAGGAGCAGAAGTTCCATGGAACATTCCTAAAATGTAATAAAAAAGGCTATAACTATTGTTGACTCGAGCTTGGCTGACTTTTGCTGAACGATTCATTTAAGGCACAATCTTACAATAAATTATGTGAATACTTACATGTAGGCGCTCTCCACCCGCTCTCAACAAGAACATTTCGAGCACATGTTTGTTTCTGCAGCTCGCATCTTAAAGATTTTGACAGATTCGCTTTGCCGAAATTCAGTAAAAATATTTGTTTGCTGATCGTTATGGTAAAATAGATTATCGAGTCTCAGTTATTTACGTAAACTACCGATTTTCGTTAATTTGCATCCTGTCAATATTGCTCATCTGTCAAAATTGAACGATATTTCAGTAAAAATATGTTTTACCGACTGATTTCGTCGTTTGAGTTTACCGAAATGAAATTCTACGATTAAGTGTGTATGCAATCAAATTTGGCTGAAAGTACAAATTTTGTTTGTATTTGACCGAGTTTGATCAAAATGTACATGAAGAGTGGTAAAATATGTAGGTATTTAAAAAAATTGCATGAAAAGTATATGTAAATATATGTAAAATATTGAATTATTCAAATAGCTCTTACTTGAAAATCAGCAAATCGCAGCAAAAAAATTAAACGTTTTTTGTAAGATCTAAAGATGCTTTTTGATGTGCATTATTCTAAATGGCGGCGACATGACGCGACTAGAATTTCATGTTCAAAATCATCAAAATTACTAAAGTCTAACATTGAATAGTATTAAAACTTCAATCAAATATTTTTTCCATCCTCATGCTTGATAAAAGTATTGGACCATAAGCTTTCAGATAGCGTGTGATTTTGGAAAAATATTATATTCCATAAATGTGAATTTTTTACATTATTTTGTTGTTAGATTTTTACATTTTTTTGACTTCTGCCAATATGATGTCATAAAAGTCAAGGATTTTTTTCAATTTCAATTAAGGATCATAATAATATAATACATGAAGTATATTTCAAAATGATAAAAAAACAGTAAAATCTAAAAAAATGGTTGTTTTGGCCGCTCTTTTATATGGAGCCCGATCTTTGCCATGGACGAAATCAGTAAATACTATTAACCTTCTGAGCAAATTTCAAAGCTGGAGAAATTTTTCGCGATATTCATATTGATACAAAGTGTATTTCAAATCACAGATAAAAAATGACCAGTGAACAAGATCCCCCCACGTGGTTATCTTGAAGTTCCTCTAAGAAGCCGCACAAGCAGAACACAGGATTACCTCGCACCGAACCGTACCATGTGGTCGTATTGTGCACTGATCCTATCGCAGGTCAACTGGATCCGTTTCGCTTTATTGTTTCCACGAACATGAAAACCGCCTAAGGCGCCTCTCTCTCCGGTTGCCTCTAAGGCTAATTAATTAGAGTGCAATAATAAGTTGAGCTCATCCAATACCTTTCCAATGATTTGCACTGATAAAGTGTGGCTGTCTATGGCCCAGTAGGGTGTGGCTTATTTTTCGAAAGTTCGCGATCTTTAGTTTCCGGTAAAACGCTTGAGAATTCTTACGCGCCATACAAAACATTTTTAATTTTCGTACAAAAAATTTTATTATGGGGGAGGGGGAGCCTTAAAATCGCCACGTAATAAATGGACAGCCCCTAATAGTTTGGAAAACATGGCAGTTTTCGTAAAAAATATAATTCATGGGTCGTTTATGACAAAAGGACGAAAGACCAAAGATCGAAAGGACAGAAGGTCGAAAAACAAAATGTCGAAAGGACAAACCGTTTTTCAACTACCGAAAAGCTAAACATTACATATAATTTGCAATTGGATTAGATCACCATGATGAATTGGATCTAATCCAATTGCAAATTATATGTAATGTTTAGCTTTTCGGTAGTTGTTAAACTTCCACTCGGCTGGTTAGCCGTAAACCACGATTCATAATTAAAAACAAACCGTTTTTGTTAAGTGAGTTGAAAAATGTGTAACTATATGTCTTGTTCACAGTGTTTAAATACAATCAAACTATCTTCAAAAACGTGTAAAATCTTAACGTTACGGTCTAACAAAGTTTATGTTCAAGAATATGTGCAAAAAATTGAAGAAAATAATTTTTAACTAATACTGTTTATAGTTCTAGCTAAACTATAAAATTTCTAAATACATAATTTAAATTAGATGGTGATAAAAGACTCAGAATTTGTTGAGATAAAACAAAGTTATGCAACACTGAACACACCCAGACAACCAGAAATCGCATGAAAAATCACGTAATAACTCGTTTACTTATACAAATTACATCAAACCCGCAACACACGGTGGATAAAATCGCCAGATTGATGAGTTTCCTCGCATAAACCGCTTTTTTCTGAGTTCATTTGTACATTTTCTTTCGTCCCGTACACACGTACAAAGTAAGTCGAATCAATTCGAAGCAGCTGTCAAATAAACATTTATTATCATACGTTAAGTCGCATAAGATCACAGGTTAGTTCGGAAGAAAATTTATACACTCGCATTGTATGCTGCTATTCATCACATAGTATATGCACGTATATCGCCTCCACTTTTGTACGTAGAAGGCCTTTTCGCGACATCTTGTACGTGAAAATTTGCACATACAAAGCCTCCGGGTGATTTCGTTATACGTACATTTTGGTTTTCTGGGCACTACACATACTACGGTCAATTTCAACGTAATCTCAACAGCTGAACAGTTCGGTGAAATAGAACACTGTATTTCGTCGGAATTTAACGGATTACGGTGATTTTTTACCGAATACTGTAAAAATTTACCGTACTTTATTTCACCGAACTGTTCAGCTGTTGAGATTTCACAGGAATCCGTAAAATAATTTAAGTGTGAAGGTTATATTTAATAATTAGAAAATACTACTTCAAATCGCTTGCGCCACCACTAAGTCTTATATTTTTGTTCAAATTTCGAGGTTTTTTGCGTGTGATTTGAATTCAGAAGAGCAAACATTTGATTTTGAGAACATTCAAAGAATAAGCCGCACCCTAATGCCCAGGCCCACCTGCCATAAAGCTAGAGAGCCCCATATCGTATCGAACCGTGGCGTATGATTTTTTATGTTAATTTTTTGCATCTAACCTAGGTACCTACGATTGCCTACAACGGAGAGGTGGAGACTTGCAGCAAAACAGCATGGTGGTGTGGTTTCTTTCGTGAAATGCATCCTTCCTGTGGTGAACATCCGCCGCCAAACCGCCGATTTGCAGGTCTTAGGGGAAGTGTGCTAACTGATAACTGCGTTTATGCTTCGCTGCCTGTTTTACGCCGCATGACGGAAGGTGGCGATGCACTCTACGATGCACTACTATGCAGCTGGAGATTATGTTGGGCTTAGGGTCTGGGTAACTATAACAAACTCATTTTTTTTTGCATTTGCCGTTCATCTGGGGCTACTGCATCATCAATACCAGAAATCGAGCGATACAAATGGGATACTTCTTGGTTTGTGAAATTTTCACCATAACATATTGATTTAGACCAGGGTTTCCCAAACTTTTTCGACTTTCGCCCCCTTGAGGCCAATATATTTCTGGAATCACTCCCCTAATATGGTTTTGAAGTATTTGTATCAAACGCTTTCCTTTGCTAAATGTTGGTCAATATGTTACCATAAGTGTATGAAAGGTTGGTTTAGTTATCAAGTTTGCTGGTTTAAAAATGTTAAACATATGTGGTTTTGAAGCATTTTATACACCAAAAATTCACTTTGATTCTTATATCCATGAACAAGTCATGTGCTTACTATCATATTCATTGATATTCTTTAATCAACAAATCTGTTCGACAAATTTTCTCAAATATCAATGAACTGACGAGAGACAATTTCAGTAACGGGTACTCGCACAGCCCTGTCGGTGAACTGTCAGTTTGACGTTTTGTTCTTGGCGCCATCAGCAGCCAGTGTTCTCTTTCTATGTGAGATTTTCTTTCACTCTCTAACGAACATTCAGTGAATAAACACGTTGTTAACTTTACTCTCTAAAGTCGAATGTTTAACTTCCGTCCGAATTCCAATATCTTATCAGGTTATTGGCCCAGTTTTCGCGTGTGACGGAAGTGTATTCTAGTGGAAGTGTCGCGTCGAGATGAATAACGAGCCGGAAATCGTTCGCGTTCCGTTGTTTGACGGTTCGAACTTCGCGTCGTGGAAGTTCCGGATTCAAGTAGTGCTCGAGGAGCATGACTTGCTTGAATGTATCCAGAACGAAATGGCGGAGGTGGAAGAACTGCAGGTGAAACAAGAAGACAGTGACGCTGTCCGCCAATCGAAAGAAAAGTTGGTGGAAAAGCGACGGAAAAAGGATCGGCGGTGCAAATCGGTTCTGATTTCGCGAATACATGACAGTATGCTGGAGTACGTGCAGGATAAAGCGACGCCGAGAGCAATTTGGCTCGCTTTGGAAAAAGTGTTCGAGCGGCGCAGTATTGCGAGTAGGCTGCACCTGAAGAAAAAAGTTGTTGATGTTTCGTCATGAGGGGGGCAGTCTGCAGAATCATTTTCTTGCATTTGATCGGATTGCGCGCGAATATAAGGCCACCGGTGCAGTGATGGAAGATATCGATATCGTTTGCCATCTGCTGCTGACCTTGGGGGCAAGGTACGCGACAGTGGTAACAGCGATCGAGACGATGCCGAAGACGAATTTGACGCTCGAGTTCGTCAAATGCCGGCTTCTCGACGAGGAGATCAAGTGCAACGGTTCAAGTGTGGAAATGGTTACCTCTAAACGGGAGTCAGCTGCTTTTGCTGGGAAGCCGAAAGCCTGGTCGAAAGAAAGTGTGAACAAGATGAAGTGTTTTGTTTGCCACAAACCCGGGCATAAAGCGGTGAATTGCCCGGAGAAGAAAGTGAAAAAGGCAAACAACAAAGGCAGTGCTAATGTGTCAGAGAAAAGTGTGTGTTTCGTCGCCGGCATGATCGCCGCCGGCAGTGACGAAGAAAATGGCAAACTACAGTGGTATGCAGATTCGGGTGCCACGGAGCACATGGCAAACGACAGAAAACTTTTTGAAAAGTTGGTGCCTTTGAAGAAACCGGTTGTAATAGCAGTGGCGTTAAACGGAAAGTCCGCGACCGCAAAATATTCCGGAACAATCAAAGTGATTGCGGTAAATGGGAACAAGCGACGCGAGTGTATCTTGGAGGATGTACTGTTTACTCCCGACCTTCGGTGTAATCTTTTTTCGATTCGAAAAGTCGAGATGGCCGGAATGAAAGTCGTGTTTGAAAACGGTTGCGTGAAAATTCTTCGAGATTCGGAAGTGCTTGCGTGCGGTAAACGGCGTGGTTTCCAGTACGAAATAGATTTTTATCCGAAGAATTCGAACAGTTCGGCGCTGTATTCGTGTGGGAAAATCCTCAAATGTCACGAACTGTGGCATAGGCGTTACGGCCATCTTAGTGAGAAAAACTTGGGGAAGATTATGTCGAAGAACATGGTGAAGGGATTGGAAAAGTGCGCGACTAACGATAAAGCCGAAACAATATGTGAATCGTGTGTTGATGGGAAGCAAACGAGAAAACCTTTCGGTGAACGGTCGGAAAGGCGGGCGACGCGTGTGTTAGAGGTTGTACACAGTGACGTGTGTGGTCCCGTGACACCGGTCGGTCACGATGGTAGTCGGTACTATGTAAGCTTCATCGACGACTGGAGCAGATTTACCATTGTGTACACCATGCGGTCGAAGGACGAAGTGTTCGGATATTTCAAACTATACGAGGCAATGGCTACTGCCAAGTTCGGTGTTGGCATTTCGCGGTTGGTGTGTGACAATGGCGGAGAATATCGGAGTGCTGAATTCGACAAATTTTGTAAGCAAAAGGGTATCGAAATGCAGTGCACAATACCATATACACCCGAACAAAATGGTGTGTCTGAACGTATGAATCGCACGCTGGAAGAAAAGGCCAGATCGATGCTGTTCAGTTCAGGTGCAGACAAGAAGTTTTGGTGTGAGGCGGTGGAGACTGCAGCATACCTGGTGAACAGAAGCCCGGCAAGTGCGATCATTGAAGGTAAGACACCCTATGAACTTTGGGAGGGTAGAAAACCAGATGTTTCGATGATGAGAGTTTGTGTACCTCCGGTTTGGCAGAAAGACTACGAGATGAACTATTCTGCGTGGGCTTTGAATGCTGTCAGCTATGTGGAGAACTATCCGGACACGCTAGTGGAGATGAGGAAGCGTGAGGACTGGGATCTGTGGAAAGTGGCTGTTCAGGAGGAGATTTACATGGTACCACCCGAGGGTCTCACGGAAGGATCGAAGAAGCTTGTTTGCCGTTTGAATCGCGCTTTGTACGGACTTAAGCAGGCTTGTAGGGCATGGAACGAACGGTTCCATCAGTTCGTCACCAGGTTGGGATTCAAGCGCAGTGAGAACGATCAGTGCTTGTATGTGCGAACGGTGAACGACGAGCGGTTGATCCTAGTCCTCTACGTAGATGACATTCTAATCGCTGGACGTGATGTGAAGGCGATCTCGGTGATCAAGAGCTGCTTGAAGAAGGAATTTGCCATGTCGGACCTTGGAGAGGTGAGCTGCTTCCTCGGTATGCGTATCGAGAGGGATATCGAGAAGCGGTTCATGAGGATTTCGCAGAGAGGATACTTGGAGAGTCTCCTTCGGCGCTTTGGAATGGAGGATTGCAAACCGGTCGCCACACCGGTTGAGTGCCATTTGAAGCTGAAGAAAGGAACTGAAGCGGAGAGAACGGATAAGCCTTTTCGTGAGCTTGTGGGGTGCTTGGCATACGTAGCCCACACCTCGCGACCAGACTTGTGTGCTGCAGTGAACATGTTCAGTCAGATGCAAAGTTGACCGACTAATGAACACTGGTGTTATCTGAAGCGCATTCTTCGCTATGTGAAGGGAACTCTTGATGTTGGCCTGGAATTTCAAGGTGGTGAAGCTAAAGCAGCGTTGGTCGTATTCTCTGATGCCGATTGGGGAAACGACATCAACGATCGGCGATCGATGAGCGGCTACATTCTGCGAGTCTTCGGAGGCACAGTGGCTTGGCTAACGCGAAAGCAGCAAACAGTGGCATTGTCTTCGACGGAGGCCGAATTTGTGGCACTGTGCACGGTCGTCTGTGAAGGCATATGGATGCGACGGTTATTGGGAGATCTTGGTGTTGCTGTCAAAGGATCCGTGGCGTATTATGAAGACAACCAATCCTGTATGCGAGTGGCAGAAGAACCAAGGGATAGTCGTCGTATGAAACACGTCGACATCAAGTTCAACTTTATTCGGGAACTGGTGCAACGAGGCGAAATAAGAATCGAGTACATCCCTTCGGAGCAACAGTTAGCGGATGTTATGACAAAGGGGCTACCATCCGTGGCCTTCAAGCGTCTCCTGGAGGAAATTGGCGTAAGGTGTTCCAGAAATTGAGCAGGGGTGACGAGAGACAATTTCAGTAACGGGTACTCGCACAGCCCTGTCGGTGAACTGTCAGTTTGACGTTTTGTTCTTGGCGCCATCAGCAGCCAGTGTTCTCTTTCTATGTGAGATTTTCTTTCACTCTCTAACGAACATTCAGTGAATAAACACGTTGTTAACTTTACTCTCTAAAGTCGAATGTTTAACTTCCGTCCGAATTCCAATATCTTATCATGAACTACAAGTATGGGTCAGTAATTAAAAATATCAAACATAAAGCAAGCCTATGTGGCTACTGGCCCAGATTTCACTGCACTAAACAGATTTGGATCTCTTTCTGCATTTGAAACTTATTGATTTGATTGGATGGAAGTTATTTTATTTTCAATTACAGTCAACTCTCCATAACTCAATATTGAAAAGACCATTGAGCTAGGGAGGTATAAACTTACAAAACATAAAACAAGTGGTTGGTAAATGGCTGGGCATGGCGTACCATTGGTACCTCGCGTAAAATAGACCCCTCTGTGCGGTCCTTAGCCTCTTGCCCAGCAACTCCTACCCTTACCTCCTCGCGATACTGGCCGGGGTACGAGTAACCTTAGGGAAGATCGGGTAACCAACCCTGGGGGAAGGGAGAGTTTGCTTTTGCTTCTGCAAACCTGGAGCGTCTGTACTCCATATTAGGAGCGGCTCACAACAGCGTCTGTTCCTCATGTCAGGGGCGGCTGATCATCGTCCGAGTGCCAGAAAAGGACTCTAAGCTAAGCTGCGCACTATGGTCCTCCGAACATTTAGGGGGCATGGTCCTCCGGAAATCTAGGGGGTTGGTGTCAGACCCTGCAAGCCAGCCGTACAAAAATCAAGCAACGAATAATCAACGAGAGAATACGAACCGGGACAATCGGCGAAGACCACAGCGACGTAAAGGGACTAGCGATTGGAAGCTCGGTACGTGGAACTGTAAATCTCTCAACTTCATCGGGAGCACACGCATACTCGCCGACGTGCTGAAGGACCGCGGACTCGACATCGTAGCGTTGCAGGAAGTGTGTTGGAAGGGATCAATGGTGCGAACGTTTAGAGGTAACCATACCATCTATCACAGCTGCTGCAATACACATGAGCTGGGAACAGCTTTTATAGTGATGGGTGGTATGCAGAGGCGCGTAATCGGGTGGTGGCCGATCAATGAGAGAATGTGCAAGTTGAGGATCAAAGGCCGGTTCTTCAACTTCAGCATAATAAACGTGCACAGCCCTCACTCCGGATGCACTGATGTCGCAGCGGCATACGCGCAGCACATCGAGGCTGCATTACCGGAAGAGGGTGAGCTGGACGAAGCCCCTCTTGAGGACTGCTGGAGAACAGTAAAAGCAGCCATCAACGATGCAGCTGAGAGCAACGTCGGGTACGTGGGACGGAGTTGACGGAAGGATTGGTTCGACGAGGAGTGCCAGGTGGTTTTGGAGGAGAAGAATGCAGCGCGGGTGGTCATGCTGCAGCAATGGACCCGGCAGAACTTGGAACGCTATAAACGGAAACGGCAACAGCACACCCGCTTCTTTCGGGAGAAAAAACGCCGCCTGGAGGAGACGGAGTGCGAGGAGATAGAACAACTGTGCTGGTCTCAAGAAACGCGTAAGTTCTATCAGAAGCTCTACGCATCCCGCAACGGCTTCGTGCCGCGAGCCGAGATGTGCAGGGATAAGGATGGGAGCATTCTGACGGGCGAGCGTGAGGTGATCGAAAGGCGGAAGCAGCACTTCGACGAGCACCTGAATGGCGCTGAGAGCACAGGCAATAAAGAACGGGACAACGGAGGAAATGCCTTCGTCAGTACTGCGGAAGATGGAAACCAACCAGCCCCCACTTTGAGGGAGGTTAAGGATGCCATTCACCAGCTCACGAACAATAAAGCTGCTGGTAAGGATGGTATCGGAGCTGAACTCATAAAGATGGGTCCGGAGAGGCTGGCCATTTGTTTGCATCGGCTGATAGGCACAATCTGGGAAACAGAACAGCTACCGGAGGAGTGGAAGGAAGGGGTGATATGCCCCATCTACAAGAAAGGCGACAAGATAGATTGTGAGAACTTTCGAGCGATCACCATTCTAAATGCGGCCTACAAAGTATTATCCCAGATCATCTTCAGTCGTCTGTCACCTATAGTAAGCGAGCTCGTGGGAAGTTATCAAGCCGGCTTCGTTGACGGCCGATCGACAACGGACCAGATCTTTACTGTACGGCAAATCCTCCAAAAATGTCGTGAATACCAGGTCCCAACGCATCACCTTTTCATCGATTTCAAGGCGGCATACGACAGAATCGACCGCGTAGAGCTATTGAAAATCATGGACGAGAACAGCTTTCCCGGGAAGCTCACGAGACTGATAAGAGCGACGATGGAAGGTGTGCAAAATTGTGTGAAGGTTTCAGGCGAACACTCCAATTCGTTTGGATCCCACCGGGGACTACGACAATGTGATGGACTTTCGTGCCTGTTGTTCAATATTGCGGTAGAAGGTGTTATGCGGAGAGCCGGGCTCAACAGCCGGGGTACGATTATCCCTGATCAAGCCAATTTGTTTGCTTCGCGGATGATATGGACATCGTTGGCCGAACATTTGAAAAGGTGGCAGACCTGTACACCCGCCTGAAACGCGAGGCAGTAAAAGTTAGACTGGTTGGACTGGACGCATTCACCTCCAAGACAAAGTACATGCTAGCTGGTGGAGCCGAGCGCGACAGGGCTCGCCTACATAGCAGTGTTACGATAGAGAGGGATACATTCGAGGTGGTCGACGAGTTCGTCTACCTTGGATCCTTGCTGACGGCTGACAATAACGTTAGCCGTGAAATACGGAGGCGCATCATCAGTGGAAGTCGGGCCTACTATGGCCTCCACAAGAAACTGCGGTCAAAAAAGATTCAAACCCGCACAAAATGTACCATGTACAAAACGCTCATACACGGAGAAAACGGAAAACCCATATTTGAGTATTTTTTAACTTACTTTTGTGTTATTTTTCTCTCCCTATTTCATTCGCTCCTTCTATTGTTGTCAGAGACCGGAGAGCAAAACAACCCAAAAACCGAAACTTAGTGCGTTACTTCAAATTTGAGTAAGTCGCATAGTACTGGAAGTAGAGTTATTTAATTTGCCGGGTGAGGGAAAAGAACATAGCCAGTAGGTATTTTTTCGCATGACTGCAAATGAAAACAACTTACTATCAACTCAAAATTAGGTTAACGCACAAACCGAAATTGAGTGGAATGAACTCACTTTTGTGTACTTCATTTTCTCCGTGTAAGGCGGGCATGAAACGTGGACGATGCTCGAGGAGGACTTGCAAGCACTTGGAGTCTTCGAACGTCGGGTGCTTAGGACGATCTTTGGCGGTGTGCAGGAAAATGCCGAGTAAAGTGACCAGACGTCCCGCGTTTCGCGGGACAGGGCAATTTACAAATTGATATTACAGCGTCAAATCTATTTGTTAGACTTAAAAAAGCATTTAGATCATGTTGTAGGCCTAAAATGGTTGTAGGATACATATCCAACACGGAAAATGTTTGATTGGGAACGAGATCTGATAGGGCGTCCCGCGTTTTGCGGGGCATATGTGGTCGCTTTAATGTCGAGCCAAGCGTGTCAAGCCTTACAAAATTTTCGGAGGACTCATACAAAAAGTGGGCTGCAAAATGGTGAGTCGACAATCAGGAAGGAGCGACCAACACAGCTCTGGTCCTCACAAGTTCCTACCTCGCGCTTCCACGGGTCAAATGATGACAAAGACCGCCAGCTAAGGGTTGCGTACTTAGCTGGTAGTTCAGCCTGGGTACTGTTGTCCTTCTGACTTCAGCTAGAGCGAGGAGGTGCGTTTTGAGCGTCTGTACACCAGGAGGTGCGGCTCAAACAGCGTCTGTTCTGACATCCAGCGGCTGAGTATGAAACGCTGTATCACGTCAGCTACACCTAAGATGGCAGTCCCATCAACGTGATGTAGGTAGCGCGACCCCGGTAAGGTAGCATACCGAATTCATTATCCACCACGAAAAATGGAGAAAGAAGAAGAAACGAACGTTATTTTCGGCAACCGACCTGGCAACAAAATAAGGACTATGATAGGAAAGTCGGTACCTGGAACGTCAGGATCTTAAATGAAGCTGGACGAGTGAGCACAGACAAACAGACGTAACAGTTAGAACAAATTTCTTTAAATTCCATCGCCCAGTTTACACCATCATCATCTGGTGAGCATGTTACACGAAAAGGTGTTTCGTGCAACAAGACCGGCAGATGGCGGTAGTGTGAAACGTCAAACGCGAAGAAAAACGATGCGCGCGCTTCTGGGTGTGAGATTTGTAACATAGCGAATTTGAAATGATTGTTAAATGAGTGGTCGATGGAAATTTCGTCAGTGTTACGTCTGTTTGTCTGTGGAGTGAGCCTTTTGGCTCGTGAATTGCGAAAAGTTGGCGTGTGCGTGGCTGCAATCCAGGAAGTGCGTTGGCTAAGATCTGGAGAACGTGAATTCAGAGCGGTAGACCCCATCGCTAACACCGCTTTCAAATACAACATCTACCACAGCGGTGGCGATAAAGCTGAACACGGAGTCGGTTTCATAGTGATCGGGAAGCAGATGAAGCGCGTTATTAGGTGGAAGCCGATCAACCAGCGGATCTGCGTATTGAGGATTCGGGGCAAGTTCTTCAACTACAGCCTGATCAACGTATATGCACCGACTAACGACAAACCCGATGACGTGAAGGACGCGTTTTACGAATGTCTCGACAAGACCTATGGAGAATGCCCAAAACACGACGTGAAAATTGTTGAAGTTTGGGCCAGCCTAATGTATGTTTGCGATGTTTATCATCACTGCCTTGCACCGGCCCTGTGAATTGTATGTTGTCTGTTGTTTATGTTATGTTTGATTACACGGGAAAAAATTCTATGGTAAAAATAACTATTTTAGCTGACTACGCCCATTCTTAAAACTACCATGGAAATTCAGACCAATTTACTATGTTTACGGTACACCCCACCGCATTACTGGTACATTTGACAGAAATAATTTACAACAATCTGATTCCAACTACAGACATGGTAAAATCAAGCGCATTTCTGATCTGCTGAAAATTACCGGTGCAAGCGCTTAAGTTAACCCCCCAAAATGGTAGTTTTTACCGCACAATTTTTTTGCGTGTAGTAATAAACCGACCGCCGCGACGAGCAAACGTTACTCTGTGTGTTCCGTGTTCTTTCCCGTTCGCGTACCGAAATTCCCCAGGTGGTTTTGTCGGTACCACTGTGTACCTGGTGGGCATCTCCGTGGTCAAGCCTTCCCACAGGTTATGGGCCCAGTGAGTGGAAGAATCGGTAAAAGTTTGCTCGGAACAGTCGCGGTGTGAAATTGTTTCGCGAACGATTCTCCTGTATGGTGCCGGTCGGTGGTGCTGTGTGCGAAGAACAGCTGTGACTGGGACTGTGAAAGTGGTGTTTGGTGTCGTCGTTATACGTCTGGTAGGAAGTCTAGAGTGACGCGCAAAGTGCCGGTTAGACTGCACACCATTTTGACCCGCAGCCGAAGAAAAGTGAACATTGCCATTTTGTGCGCGATAAGTTGCCGTAGCCGTGGTGGTGATTGATAGTAATCAAACACTTGACTGTGTGGTGTACCGCCGACATGTGTGTATAGATACGGCGGGTACTTTCGAATAGTGTTGTTGGCTGTACCTTCGTGAGTACAGTGTGCGCCAACAGAAAAACGAAAATTTCAGAAATGGCTGAGAAAGTTTTTATCGCCCGTTTGGATAATCGAAATTATCAAACGTGGAAGGTGAAGATCGAAATGTTGTTGATCAGTTACGATCTGTGGCATACGGTTTCTGAAGATAAACCGATGCCAGTGACTGTGGTAAAAAGAGGATCAGAAGGCAAAGGCCTTGATCATCCTGAATGTGGAAGATTCTCAGTTAGCCTTGGTGAAGGACGCAAAATCTGCGATCGATGCGTGGGAGAAGTTGAAGAAGTACCACGAAAAGGCTACGGTGACGTCGCGAGTGTCGCTTCTAAAGAAGCTCTGTAGTTTCAACTACGAAGAAGGTGTGGATATGGAGAAGCACCTATATGCGATCGATCGGCTATCGTGTGCGGGGCAGAAGCTCGAGAGTTCGCTGCAAGTGGCGATGGTGTATCGCAGTCTGCCAGAGTCGTACAACGGGTTGGTGACGGCTTTGGAAAGCCGGCCAGATGACGACCAGACTCTGGAGTTCGTGAAGCAGCGGCTGATGGACGAGTACCACCGACGGATGGAGAAGCGTGATGTGTCCAGTGAGCGCAGTGATCGAGCGCTGGGAGCGAGTAACGAAGGCACAAGAAGAAGAAGAAGACAGCGAGTGTGCTACTACTGCCGGAAACCTGGCCACTTCCGGAGGGATTGCCCAGAGCTACGTGAAAGGGAAGAAAAAGTACCGAAAGTGAAGAAAGCTGTGAAGAAAAATCCCGGAATTTGTTTTGGTGTTGGCGGACAGCGGAAGCGGAACGGCTGGTACGTGGACAGTGGCTGTTCGAGCCACATGACCAGTGATAGGAAGTTCTTCAGCAAAATCGACGAAAGTGTGAAGGTTGAAGTGAACTTGGCGGATGGCTCGGTGCTGAGATCCGCCGGTGTAGGAGAAGGCTTCCTGAAGTGCGTCACTGACAACGGGGAAGTGAATGAAGTTGTGGTGAAAGACGTGCTGTACGTTCTGGAGCTGGACAGTCGATTGCTTTCAGTCCGGAAGCTGGCACAGAAGGGACTAAGAGTGAACTTTGTGAAGTCCAGGTGCCAGATAATAAGTCGTAGCGGAGAAGTGCAAGCTGTGGCAGAACTTTGTGGAGAGCTGTACGCTCTGAAGATTGCAGATGTGAAGAAGAGCGGCAACCGCCGGAAAACTGCAGCTGGGCATCTCGTTGAGGAGGAGTGCCACCAAGAAGAACAATTTTATGACTGTTATGACGAGGGAAACCGATGCTAAGTGTTACATCGTGGATAGTCTGTGAACTTTGTGACTTCGTGGTTGTCAAACTTGACAAGAGGTGTTAGGTGCAGGAGGATTAACGCTCGTAGGTCGTGTATCTGAGTGTAGGCTGAGCTGCCCATTGAGAACTTTGTGGACTTAGTGATGAACACATCGAGGAGGAGTGTTGAAGTTTGGGCCAGCCTAATGTATGTTTGCGATGTTTATCATCACTGCCTTGCACCGGCCCTGTGAATTGTATGTTGTCTGTTGTTTATGTTATGTTTGATTAGTAATAAACCGACCGCCGCGACGAGCAAACGTTACTCTGTGTGTTCCGTGTTCTTTCCCGTTCGCGTACCGAAATTCCCCCGGTGGTTTTGTCGGTACCACTGTGTACCTGGTGGGCATCTCCGTGGTCAAGCCTTCCCACAAAAATTGTCATCGGCGACACTAAAACGCAGGTCGGAAAAGAGGACTTCTTCCGCCCTATCATTGGTAAAGAGAGCCTTCACTCTATTACCAACGACAACGGCCTACGTTTAGTGAACTTCGCTGCCACCAGGGGGATGGCCATCAGTAGCACTTACTTTGCACGCAAGCACACCTGGCAACACCCAAATGGCGAACTTTGCAACAAAATCGACCATGTTCTGGTAGACGGCCGACATTTTTCCGATGTCATCGATGTTAGAACTTTCAGGGGTCCTAATATCGACTCAGACCACTATCTCGTTGTAAGCAAAATTCGAGCGCGATTATCAACCGTTTCGGATTCTACCCCATTACCCCGAATCCCATTACCCCGAATGCCATTAACCCGAACGCCATTACCCCGAATTCCAAAACCCCGAATGACATTACCCCGAATTCCAATATCATGAGGAACTGTCATCAATATCATCATGTCGAGATAATTGTTAATTCGGGGAGATAGCATTCGGGGTGATGGAATTCGGGGTAATGGTACATTCGGGGTAATGGAATTCGGGGGTGATGGCATTCGGGGAAATGGTATTCGGGGTAATGGGGTAGAATCACCGTTTCGAGTTCTAGAAATCGACAATCGTTGCGTTTCAATATCCTACGCCTGTCAGCAGATGGCGTAGCAGCGGACTACCATCAAAAGCTCGACGAGCGGATTAGCGAAATCGACGAAAGCGTCAACCTCAGCGATCTGTGGGAGTCAGTCCACGGAGCGGTGAGCACAGTAGCGCGTGAAGTAGTAGGTACTGCTCAACGGAGACCAAAGAACGGTTGGTTCGACGAGGAGTGCCAGAGAATGACGAAAGAGAAGAACTTGGCTAGAAGCCGGATGCTGGTGTCTGCCCAAGTAACATTAGTAGCTGAATAACAGTTTAGTCAGCTGAAATACGTTTGAGAATAATTGGTTCAACTCTTATTCAGCAAAAATGTTTGTTGGGTGGTACCCGTCAGAGCAGAGAGCGGTACAAGGAAGCAAGGGCAGCCGAAAAACGGATCCATCACAGAAAGAAAAAGGAGCATGAAGAGGCAGTAATTGCTCAGGCGCAAGAAGCTATGGAACAGAACAACATGCGACGGTTCTACGAGTCCGTAAATGGTGTGCGGAGAAAAACAGCGCCGTCTCCCGCCATGTGCAACGACCGCGAAGGAAACTTGCTGACGGATAAAACAATGGTGGTCGCCAGGAGGAAATAGTACTTCGAGTCATTGTTAAACGGAGATAATGGAAGTGGATCTGGTAGCAGAATTCAAATCGATGACGATGGACAGGCTGTGGAACCTCCCACGCTAGATGAGGTAAAAAAAGCTATCCATGGGCTGAAGAACAACAAGGCTGCTGGGAAGGACGAGCTCCCGGCCGAACTTCTCAAACACGGAAGTGAGCAGCTGCACGAACTCATCCACCGTATCATATTGAGGATATGGGAGGAAGAACAAATGCCTACTAGTTGGTTGGAAGGTCTCATTTCCCCTCTGTACAAGAAGAAGGGCATCGACTGGATTGCGCCAATTACCGAGGAATAACACTCCTTAATTCGGCGTACAAAATCATGTCTGGAATTCTGTTCAACAGATTGAGACCGTATAAGGAGTCCTTTGTCGGCGAATACCAAGCTGGTTTTCGAGAGGGCCGATCAACGACGGATCAAATGTTTATCCTGCGTCAAATCCTAGATAAATTCCGGGAGTACAACTTGCAGACTCATCATCTGTTTGTAGATTTCAAAGCAGCGTACGATTCAGTGAAGAGAAACGAGTTGTGGCAAATTATGTCCGAACATGGCTTTCCGGCGAAGCTGATTAGACTGATTCGTACAACGCTTCATGGATCGAAATCAAGTGTGCGGGTGGTGGACGAGATTTCGTCATCGTTCGTAACCTTAGATGGATTGAAACAGGGTGACGCTCTGTCTAACTTGCTGTTTAACATAGCGCTCGAAGGTGCTATCAGGAGAGCCGGTGTGCAGAGAAGTGGTACCATTATCTCACGTTCTCATATGCTCCTCCCAAGAAACATTTGCCTATTTTATAAACATTTATTAAGCAATTTTTCACAACTACATACTGAATAGTTGCTTCATTATATTACTTCGCAGCTGCTACGCACACATTGTTCAAGCAAATCTGGCGAAATTATTAAGCTTCTCATCATTTAGTGACTGTAATAATATATTGTAATGATGTTTATTCAGGTTTCACTTAGCTTAATAAGGATTGATGATTTAACAACGCTAGTTTAACAAACTACATTATTGCAGTTTAATTCAGCATCATGTTGAACAACCTTTTAATTATTTCCAAGTGAAGCCTTTGTTCAGGCGTTGTTCACACAAATTTGGAGAAGTTATAAAGCGTGTCGTTGTATATTGACTTTATTCTACAACTTCAAAATCGCTTTTTGCAGCATTCATCTCAGCTTTTATTCAACTGCCACAAAATTGATTGAAAACAAATAAATGACTAAAAATAGCTAACACTGTATACATCAAATGCAGTGTATACCTTTATAATGAATTAAATAACCACACTTTTAATAATTACCTGAATACTGGATTCAAACTCGAGACCTTCCCATCGTCAGCGGTATACTTTGCCATCTGCGTCATCCTTGAATTTATATATCAGCCTTCCAGTGCCCAATATAAACCTCTTGTAGCTGATTTTTGATCATGCTTGAGCTTCTATTCAACAATAACTAATCGTGCTAACGTGTGCTAACAACAACATGTGCTATGCTGATCAACAACTGAATAAGCGCATTACTTCTGCTGCTGTTCAGTACTGATGCGAGCTGAACTCAGTCGGCTATTTATAGCGCACAGTGAGAAAATTTATTTCAATGCTGGTCAAAAATAAAGTTTATTCACAAAGTAAAAACAGTCTGAAATGATGAATCGAATTTCATAATAAGTTTTAACTTGTTAAAACTTTAATTGAATTGTTCATCTAACTATACAAAAATTCATTTATTAAATGTATAATATTTCTACTAGGTTAATATTTTAATTATTTGTCGTACTTTTTCCATCTATTAAACATTATACAAATATAAAATATATTTCAATCAATAACCCTATGTCAGAAGACTGATTCAAAATATTTTCTAAACAGCAAACATTCTAAACATTTTAAATATTGTATTGAGAAAGCATCAGTTATTATTGTATCCAACATGTTTTTATATATTAGTAAGTTAGTGGCGAATTCGCCAAGGACGAAAAGCCACTCAAATAAAGATAAATAATAATAACCTTCATCCAGCCAACATACTTTTCACATGCAAAAAACACACTAAAATGTGCATAACTTTTTGGTTTCTCGATGGATTTTGTTGAAATTTTCAGAACTTCCCGAAAAACTCTTCTAGTTTATGGTCCAGGAAACTTGGAATATGGTCCACGTGGTTCCGGAGTTATTCCGGATTGTCTTGGGGTACCAAAATTGGCCACATCGTCCATTCAACGTATATCTCAAAACCCAGATGAGCTAGAAGGTTGGTGTCTTCGGCAAAGTTGTTCAGCAGACCAAGAGCTATCCGTCAGTAACAATCTTAGTTGGGAATTTATCCGCTAGGTGGCGCTAGTAACATTTTGTCTTCAATCTTCTATAGCTCAAGATCCTGTAGAGCTAGAAGGTTGGTGTCTTCGGCAAAGTTGTTCAACAGACCAAGAGCTATCTGTCAGTAACAATCCTGATTGGGAATTTTTCCGCTAGGTGGCACTAGTAACATTTTTTCTTCAACCATCTATATCTCAGGATCTTGATGAGCTAGAAGGTTGGTGTATTCGGCAAAGTTGTTTAGCAGACCAAGAGCTATCCGGCAGTAACAATCTTAATTGGAAATTTATCCGCTAGGTGGCGATAGTTACAATTTTTCTCCAATCTTCTATATCTCAAGATCCTGTAGAGCTAGAAGGTTGGTGTATTTGACAAAGTTGTTCAGCGAACCAAGAGCTATCCGTCAGTAACAATCTCAATTGGGAATCTATTCACCAGGTGGCGCTAGTTACAAATTTTCTTCAATCTTCAGAGTGTCTACTCGTTTACATAAATGAAATTCCCTGATATTTCCAGGTTTTTTCCAGGGTCTACAAAATAATTCCAGGTTTACGAAATACTCCAATTTCAGATATACAAAAAATATTGACAAAATAATTTGATTCAAAAGCTTCCAAACTTTTTAATGCATGTTGAAGCTATTTCAAGGTGGAACAATATCAAAGCTTAAGTTTTTTCCAACTGATTTGTATTTGATACAAAGCTATTATTATATTTGATAAGAAGACACATTTTTATATCGCTTGTGAGAGCTCTGATCATCATAGTAAACTTAACGGAACTTTGAAGTGCTTCAGTATGCTTAACCTTTAAAGTTTCTTGATTATAGCGTACTTATGCAAAAACAGATAAGAAATCTCAAATAGTATTCATGGGCAGTTTGGATACCTACTTGAGACAGCTAAATGGGCGAAAATACTTACAGATGTTTGTCACAATATTTCACAATTAAATTTACATGTTGTAAAACATGTTTTTCGTCATTTTTTCAATTATTTTCTCAAGGAATTTCACCAGAAATGATTTCAAGTATTTGCCCAAAGATCACGGTGTTACTCCAAAAATTTACTTAGGCTAGAATAGGTGGATTTCCAGCACGAGGCTAGCTCACCTCTTATATGTCTTCATGAGTTCATGTAGTAATTTTTATCCATGGAATCCATTCGAGAATTTTTCTAAGAAATTCGTAAAATAATTTTGTTTTTGATTTCTCAAAAACACAACCTGGCTTTTTGAAAAATATAACCGCAGAAATTAACTCAGAGATCGTCAGGAATGTCTTTACTGATTCTTTCGGATGTTTTTCAAGGAAGCCCTAAGTCGTCCAAGATTTTATCCCGTGATTCTTCCATCGATTTTCCTAGGACATTCTTTAAGACTTCCGTTTCGAGCTTGTACAACCAGAATTATCTCCAAAGATGCCTATAGGGATTTCTTAAATATTGTCCTTCATAATTTCTTAAAGATTCCAACTTCAAATTTCTCTAAGGATAACTCTAGGAATTTCTTTAGGAATTCCTACAGTAATTCTTTAAGATTTCTCAAGGAAGTCTTTAAAGATTTGTACAAGTATTCTTCCAGGAATTTTACTAGGCATTTCTGCGTGGAAATGTGAATGAAATTTTTCAGAAATTTGGGAAAATGTTCTATTTATGAGGTATTTCTAAAGCAATCTCTGATGTAACTTGTTTAAGTTTTTAAGTCACCCGGTTACTAGAAGAACCCATAGACCCTTGAGGAATTTTTAGAAGATTTTCTTGTTAAATTGTTGGGATAATTGAATAAAAAGCAAAAAAAATGTGTATAATTGTCTGGCAAAATGTTACAGTGTTAATCAGTATGGAACCTAAATTTTTATCATTTTTGTAAGTTCCATGGGATTTTTGAAGAAATGTTTGGAAGAACTGCGTTTGTAAGTGAATAAAAAACCGAATGTAGGGCAAGTGTACCATTAGTGGTGCACCTAAGGGAAAACTGGTAAAACATGGTGTTAAAACCATGAAATATATGATTTTAATGTATCATTCGATAGATCTCAAATCCTTCTATCACTCAAATGTATAAAAATCACGATTCATTTGAAATTTCCCTGCAAAAAGCCTTGCACCAATAATAGGAACACTGTTCCTTTAGTGGAGGTATGTTTTAGGAATGGTTCCTTTAGTGGCGCAATCCATTGATTTCTTATGGGACCCTCCACTATGGGTACTGATGCACCACTATAGGTGCAAAGGAGCAAAAAAATTAAGCATAATCATTGTTTTAAATAGTTTTACGGGCCAAATTCATGAATATTATTCGATTACTTGTATCATTTTCGCATCGTGCATCATAGAAAAATATCACATAATCATTTCTTAGTACGAAACATGCCAAAACACACTACCTCCACTATTGGAGCTACCTCCACTAAGGGAGCGTTTGCCCTAGTACTATACCATTTAATTCCACTAGAGTTTGTATCCTTTGACAGATACGTGTATTTCGACTTCAACTGTTATGTCGTCTTTGGTGTCGTGTACTAGACTCAACTGCAGTTGTAATTATTCTGTTAAATTCTGGAGTAATTCATAGAAAAAAGTCTAGAAGAACTCCACGATGAAACACAGGGTCGAGTTTGAGGAATTCTTTGAAAAGTTCTCAATTTTTTGGAGGTACCGTGGATAAAATGACGTAGAAATTCTTGTCGGGTTTCTTTCAAAAACTCTGGAATTGACCTTTGCGGTTTTTCTTGGAAAAAAAATACATCCTTAGAAGATCTCATAGAGTAACAACTAGAAAATTCGGTTGAAGGATTAACGGAAAAATATCGAGAGAAATTTCTAATATAGTGTTTCCTGAAGCAAATTTTGCATAAATTACTCAAAATATTCTATAAAAATCTCTGGGAGAATTTCTAAGAGAATTGTTAGAGGAATCTCTAGAAGAATGTTGCGGCCAGGATTTCTTTCCCTACGTTGTGATAATGTTTACTTCATGAACGGACAACGACTCAAACGCACTTTCGATTATTTCTAATGTTATCTCTAGAAGAATTTCTGGAGAGATCCCGATAGGAATTCCTGGAAGTATTCCAGATGAAAGCTCCGGAGAAACAACTAGGATTCTTCCTGAAGGTTTTCCTCCAGAAATCTGAGATTAAAATGTTAAAGAATTAGTTGAAAAGTCTCGTGACAGTCTCTGAAGGTTTCTCGGTACCGTAATCCGGGGGCAAATTGATCACTGGGGTGAATTTCATCAGGTTGATGCCAAAAAACATTTCCTCCCAAGGATGCTGAAGGTTTCGTTGGCACCACAGACATTCCATGTTTTAAAGTTTATAGAAGCCTAATGATGATTTTGAACTATTTCATTTTTATTAGGGTACGAATTTCTAATTTAGTAGGAATTCATACTTTTTGAAGGTGTAAATAATACAGTTAGAAAGGTCGGTGCTAAACAATCCACTGGTGCTATGCCTACATGTCAACTTTGAGTGTTTAAAATGTTGTGTAAGCTTAAGTATGAACCACTGAACTAATTTTTGATATCATACAGCATAGCAATTATAGTGTTTTGCTCATAAAACCATTTATTCTCAAATAATCTGCTTATTTCAAGGGAAATTGCCTACATTTAGGCGTATTAGGCATATTATCAAAATTTAGTTTTGCGATAAAATGATCAAATACTCGAGTTGTAAGAATTTTGATTTCATATTCAGATTCAGGTGACCCAAATTTATTAGATAGGGAATTTTTGAATTCTTAAACCTGCTTTGTTTTATGATTATTAATTTCGCCCCAATGTGTCATTCTAATTTTTTGATATTAAAACTATTTTTTTGATATGTTAAATATTATTTCATGAAAAGTCAATTGCATAAACTGATAGAGATCAATGGAGTACTGGTTTTGTCGAAATTTATTGGACATTACGGTACTTACATAATTTTGCATCAGAAATACTGCAAGCAAGATATGCATTTTGATTAAAAAAGTACTTCAGAGACCCTTCATCAAAAATAGAGACAATCATGTCTTCAGAAGTCGATAAGATTTACTAAGCTGCTAACGCCCCTTTGATAGCGGCGCAGCCGAAATTTTTTGGGAAGTTTCGACGTGAAAAACCACTGTCATATACACATTCTACCATGAATTACTGCCTCAAAGAAATTTCCCTGATTGTTAGTGAAATTCCCTGAGAATTCCAGGTTTTTTCCAGGTTTAACAAAATTCCCTGATAATTCCAGGTTTTCCAGGTTTTTCCAGGTAGTAGACACCCTGATCTTATATATCTCAAGATCCTGATGAGCTAGAAGGTTGGTGTCTTCGGCAAAGTTGTTCAGTAGACCAAGAGCTATCCGGCAATAACAATCTTAATTGGAAATTTATCCGCTAGGTGGCGATAGCTACAATTTTTCTCCAATCTTCTCAAAGATCTCAAGATTTTCGTCAATCTTTTATATTTCAAGATCCTGATGAGCTAGAAGGTTGGCGTCTTTGGCAAAGTTGTTTAGTAAACCAAGAGCTATCTGGTAGTGATTGGGAAATTATTCGCTAGCTTGCGCTAGTAACAAATTTTCTTCAATCTCCTATATCACGAGATATTGATAAGCTAGAGGGTTGCTGTCTTCGACGAAGTTGTTCAGCAGATCTAGGATTTTTGGGCAGTTGCAAATCTTATTAAAAATTCACGGCTTCGTGGCCGTGCGGTAAGTGTCGTCAGGCAATGAGCGTATCGTGTCATGGGGAGTGGGTTCGTCAGGAATGTTTCTCGGCTGTACCATTGGAGCATGCTTGTCCGTTGTCTAGTGTTAAGTTACAGTCTGTGCAGCTAAATGGCTGAAGACGGTGTCTGTGTCTTTTTTATCATCCAGGTGGGGCTAATATCAAGTTTTTTCGAACATTCTGTATCTCGAGATTCGGATATGCTAGAAGGAAGGTGTCTTCCGTAAATTTGTTCAACAGAACAAGGGCTATTTGGCAGTGCAACATCCGGTTGAGAATTCATCCACTAGGTGTTGCTAGCAATAATGTTTTAATCTCCTATATATTGAGATCGTGAAGAGCTAGAAGGCTAGCGGTAAAAAAATATGAATGGGAATTGATCTGGTAGTAACAGTATTTCTTCAATTTTCTATGTATCGAGAAAGTTTATAAGTTCGGCAAAGTTTTTCGATTATTGCATGGTTTGATTTTGGCAACACGGAAATACATATGCAAAACAATGGATCAGTGCTAATCTCGATATTTCTGTGAGCCATCTTGAGGCTTACCATATTCAATTTAATTCATGGTTATTATCATGTTGATAGAAGTTTCAATTTAAACCACCGTTCTATTTTGCCATTTTCGTATTTGTATATTTATCGTGTGGCAGGTACGATGATACTCTATGCCCAGAGAAGTTAAGGAAATTTCCATTACGAAAAGATCCAGGGCCTACCGGGAATCGAACCCAGATATCTTCAGCATGGCTTTGATCCACCAAAAAATCTCGTAAATAAAATATAAGGCTTTGAATGAAAAAAAAAGCATTTAAAACAAATTGTTGATCCAACTCATGTATTGTGGCTGTTGAGCTGCGTAAGCTACAAATCAAGCGTGAATCTCGATCATAAAATATGTGAATTTAAAATTTTCGCCACGATGTGAACAATTTTGCCGTAGAAAAACTGGAGCCACCCAACATTGATCTGCTTGTTAACTTTTGATACATAAAATTGAAGATAATTTGTTACTAACGCCACCTAGCGGATAAATTCCCAATTAGATTTGTTGCTGCCAGATAGCCCTTGATCTGCTGAACAACTTTGCCGAAGACTCCAACCTTCTATTTCATCAAAATTTTGAGATAAAGATGATTGAAAAAAATGTTACTAGCGTCACCTAGCGATTAAATTCTTAACTGGTTTTGCTATTGCAGAAAGCCCTCAGTCTGCTAAACAAGTTTACCGAAGACACCAACCTTCTAGCTCTTCAGGATCTTGAGATATAGATGATTGAAGACAAAATGTTACTAGCGCCACCTAGCGGATAAATTCCCAACTAAGATTGTTATTGCCAGATAGCTCTTGGTCTGCTAAACAACTTTGCCGAAGACACCAACCTTCTAGCTCATCTGGGTTTTGAGATATACGTTGAATGGACGATGTGGCCAATTTTGGTACCCCAAGACAATCCGGAATAACTCCGGAACCACGTGGACCATATTCCAAGTTTCCTGGACCATAAACTAGAAGAGTTTTTCGGGAAGTTCTGAAAATTTCAACAAAATCCATCGAGAAACAAAAAAGTAATGCACATTTTAGTGTGTTTTTTGCATGTGAAAAGTATGTTGGCTGGATGAAGGATAATATTAGTAAGTTGAACATTGCAATACATTAGGAATACAACGCAATTTTTAGATATTTTGTCCATTTTTCAAAAATTTGGCTTTGGTGTGACCTCTTTTGTAAGGCTTCTTTGTTGCTGAACAATGTGTTTAGTAATCGTTATTTTGGACTTCTTTGGATGACCTGCTCGGATGATATATCTATGTTGTATTAGGATTTTATAAAATACCTATTCAGCTTTTAATCATGTTTATGTTAAACATGGAAACAGCTGAAGTGGGAAGCAACCAAAACGTTAGTTCGTCTCCTGTACATCTGTTTACACAATTATATTTGTTTGGTGGAATATTGGCTCTTTAATAGAAGGAAAAATGACTTGTTCAACTCATTAGTAAAACAATCTTGACAAGTCGGCAGAGATTCTTTGGAGAAGTTTAATAAGTGTTGATTCTACTATTATTCATTCCAAAGAAAAATGTTGAACATTGACTAAAATTTGGATCTAAATACCATCTTCTCAGCTCTTTGTAGGGCATTTTTTCAGCTGTCACCATTATTCAACAATAATTAACTATGTATGTTTATTTGTGACACTTGACTGTAAGTTGGGTAACCACTTTCATGTAACTATTGTACAATTATTATTTATACTTCGATTATCATTAAAAATGTTACGATTAGTAACTTTTTCCGATATCAATATCGTTGCAGATGATGATCACTACATTTGGAAAATTTAAATTTTGATATTTTTAATCCAATGTGATTCGAACTTTACCCTCGTTGATCCATTACGTCGCTATTACGTCCATTACGTTAATCCATCCATCGCATACACGTCTTGGATTTGATATGAAAAACATTTGAAACATTTGAAAATAACATAAAAAGACATAATATGTTTTGCTTGAATAAGAGCATACTCATATACCGTTATTCACATTGTTTATAAGTTTTACTAATCATGCTGGTCAACATTTTAAGTATTAGACACTGAAACTTTTGTACGATTTGTTGTTAATCAAATGTTCAATATGCTACTAAAATGATGGCTACAACCTATAGAAGCTTTTAATCAGTCAATTGTTAAACTTCTTATGTGTTGTAGAACAAAAGCTATTATATTTGCATTTTCGGAGGTTTATTCAGCTCTTATTTAAAACACAAACTGCAAGTGGAATAACAGCTTTTTTATAAGCGGAAATTAATTTTATTCAATTAATGATTCAACTAAAAATTTGTTCAGCAATGGTTGCTGCTATGCAGCTTGTATTAAACACGTAAGTACAGGTCGGACTCGATTATCCGGAGTATCGATTTTTTTTTCACTCCGGATAATCGAATCCTCCGGATAATCGAATCACTAAGAAAAAAAATAAAATCTTTGACAAAAGACTTAAAAATTATCTAAATTAATTAACTCATTACGCGTGGTAAAGATGGACAAATTATGGGTGAAATTATGAAAAAATCCACGTGCTCGGCTGGGATTTGAACCCGGACTCTTGTATGCTAGACGAGCGCTTTACCAACTAAGCTACCGAGCCACTTGGTGACCCAATAACTGAGTTGGTTACAGTTTAGAATTCAAATCCCTACAGACCACGCGGACCCCTTTCATAACAATATCCATCCATCTCTGTTCCTACACACGCGGAGCGAGCGAGTGCGATTTATTTAGTGTTGAAACTGTTTGCCTATCGTACCTACATCGCTTCCACAACAACTGTATTGTGGAAGAGTAAAGATGTGGGAAGGCTATCAACGTGTCGTTCTCACTCAAGTGACGACATGACTACTACAGAGAGGCAGTACACTCTAATATAAACTTACACTTATATTGAGCTGTTCGGTAATCCAATCCGCATGGTTATTAAATTAATTAACTCATTACGCGTGGTAAAGATGGACAAATTATGGGTGAAATTATGAAAAAAATCCACGTGCTCGGCTGGGATTTGAACCCAGGACTCTTGTATGCTAGACGAGCGCTTTACCAACTAAGCTACCGAGCCACTTGGTGACCCAATAACTGAGTTGGTTACAAGTTTAGAATTCAAATCCCTACAGACCACGCGGACCCCTTTCATAACCAATATCCATCCATCTCTTGTTCCTACACACGCGGAGCGAGCGAGTGCGATTTATTTAGTGTTGAAACTGTTTGCCTATCGTACCTACATCGCTTCCACAACAACTGTATTGTGGAAGAGTAAAGATGTGGGAAGGCTATCAACGTGTCGTTCTCACTCAAGTGACGACATGACTACTACAGAGAGGCAGTACACTCTAATATAAACTTACACTTATATTGAGCTGTTCGGTAATCCAATCCGCATGGTTATTAAATTAATTAACTCATTACGCGTGGTAAAGATGGACAAATTATGGGTGAAATTATGAAAAAAATCCACGTGCTCGGCTGGGATTTGAACCCAGGACTCTTGTATGCTAGACGAGCGCTTTACCAACTAAGCTACCGAGCCACTTGGTGACCCAATAACTGAGTTGGTTACAAGTTTAGAATTCAAATCCCTACAGACCACGCGGACCCCTTTCATAACCAATATCCATCCATCTCTTGTTCCTACACACGCGGAGCGAGCGAGTGCGATTTATTTAGTGTTGAAACTGTTTGCCTATCGTACCTACATCGTTTCCACAACAACTGTATTGTGGAAGAGTAAAGATGTGGGAAGGCTATCAACGTGTCGTTCTCACTCAAGTGACGACATGACTACTACAGAGAGGCAGTACACTCTAATATAAACTTACACTTATATTGAGCTGTTCGGTAATCCAATCCGCATGGTTATTAAATTAATTAACTCATTACGCGTGGTAAAGATGGACAAATTATGGGTGAAATTATGAAAAAAATCCACGTGCTCGGCTGGGATTTGAACCCAGGACTCTTGTATGCTAGACGAGCGCTTTACCAACTAAGCTACCGAGCCACTTGGTGACCCAATAACTGAGTTGGTTACAAGTTTAGAATTCAAATCCCTACAGACCACGCGGACCCCTTTCATAACCAATATCCATCCATCTCTTGTTCCTACACACGCGGAGCGAGCGAGTGCGATTTATTTAGTGTTGAAACTGTTTGCCTATCGTATAACCATGCGGATTGGATTACCGAACAGCTCAATATAAGTGTAAGTTTATATTAGAGTGTACTGCCTCTCTGTAGTAGTCATGTCGTCACTTGAGTGAGAACGACACGTTGATAGCCTTCCCACATCTTTACTCTTCCACAATACAGTTGTTGTGGAAGCGATGTAGGTACGATAGGCAAACAGTTTCAACACTAAATAAATCGCACTCGCTCGCTCCGCGTGTGTAGGAACAAGAGATGGATGGATATTGGTTATGAAAGGGGTCCGCGTGGTCTGTAGGGATTTGAATTCTAAACTTGTAACCAACTCAGTTATTGGGTCACCAAGTGGCTCGGTAGCTTAGTTGGTAAAGCGCTCGTCTAGCATACAAGAGTCCTGGTTCAAATCCCAGCCGAGCACGTGGATTTTTTTTCATAATTTCACCCATAATTTGTCCATCTTTACCACGCGTAATGAGTTAATTAATTTAATAACCATGCGGATTGGATTACCGAACAGCTCAATATAAGTGTAAGTTTATATTAGAGTGTACTGCCTCTCTGTAGTAGTCATGTCGTCACTTGAGTGAGAACGACACGTTGATAGCCTTCCCACATCTTTACTCTTCCACAATACAGTTGTTGTGGAAGCGATGTAGGTACGATAGGCAAACAGTTTCAACACTAAATAAATCGCACTCGCTCGCTCCGCGTGTGTAGGAACAAGAGATGGATGGATATTGGTTATGAAAGGGGTCCGCGTGGTCTGTAGGGATTTGAATTCTAAACTTGTAACCAACTCAGTTATTGGGTCACCAAGTGGCTCGGTAGCTTAGTTGGTAAAGCGCTCGTCTAGCATACAAGAGTCCTGGGTTCAAATCCCAGCCGAGCACGTGGATTTTTTTCATAATTTCACCCATAATTTGTCCATCTTTACCACGCGTAATGAGTTAATTAATTTAATAACCATGCGGATTGGATTACCGAACAGCTCAATATAAGTGTAAGTTTATATTAGAGTGTACTGCCTCTCTGTAGTAGTCATGTCGTCACTTGAGTGAGAACGACACGTTGATAGCCTTCCCACATCTTTATTTTTTTCGTTATTCTATTTATATGATGCGGTGGCGTAGCCAGAAATTTTTTCTAAGAGCAGTAGGGGTCTTTACAAGAAAAAAACAAATTTGACCGGCATACACAAAAAACCACTTTTTCAACCCCCCTTTTCTTAAATACGTTCTAAACTGTAAAACCATTCATATTGTATAATGAAATACCAAATTATCTCAGATATATGCATAAAAATTGAAAAACAAGAACATCAAAAAACAAATTCTGGATAATCGAGTCTAAAATTCCGGATAATCGAATCCCGGATAATCGAGTCCCCGGATAATCGATTCTCCGGATAATCGAGTCCGACCTGTATCTTAAAAGCTACCAATTGTTCCTTGGGCTTGGCTTTGCGGACGATATCGACATCATCGGGGTTGACCGTCGGGCAGTGGAAGAGGCGTTCGTGTCTTTCAAGAGGGAGACAGCGAGGATTGGGCTCACGATCAACACCACAAAAACGAAGTATATGATAGCTGGTGGTCAACGTGGGTCCGGTCGTGTTAGTGGTAACGAAATGGTGCTAGGTGGTGAAAAGTTTGAAGTGGTGAAAGTATTTGTGTATCTTGGAACACTAGTGACATGCGATAATGATGTTACCCGCGAGGTGAAAAGACGTATTGCAGCTGCGAGTCGGGCTTTCTACGGGCTCCGTAACCAGCTGAAGTCCCGTAGCCTGCAAACGAAAACAAAACTCGCGTTATACAAGACACTAATCCTTCCGGTTGTCCTATATGGCCATGAATCATGGACATTGAAGGAAGTCGACCGGAGAGCTTTCGGGGTGTTTGAACGTAAAGTGCTGCGAACAATACTCGGCGGTAAACTAGACAACGGCATCTGGCGGCGTCGCATGAATCACGAGTTGTACCAAGTGTATAAAGAGGTGGATATTGTCAAGCGCATAAAACATGGCAGGCTGCGTTGGGCTGGTCACGTTGCCCGTATGCCGGAAGAACGACAAGCAAAGATAATATTCAACAGAGAACCCGGACGAGGCCGCCGACTTCGTGGCAGGCCGCGCACACGATGGCTTTTTGCGGTTTAGGAGGACTTAAGGGCACTTAACGTTCAGGGCGACTGGAAGCGATTGGCCCAGGACCGAGCCCAGTGGAGAAGACTCATCCATTCGGCGCAGATTCATCTTAGCGAATTGTAGCCCATCAAGTATCAAGTAAGTATCATACAAAAAGTGTGACAAAGGGGGAGGGTCGAAAAAATGAAATTTAGTGTGACATAATTTGTGTACCATCCCTATTGTGAATTACCGATTTGCTTCAGTAATTTTATTTACCGAACTCGCATACTCTGTTTGAGTGTGTAAATAGTAACATTCACACCGTTGTCCTGATAATGATGTGTGTGAACATATTTTACTTATTTAAAGAAGCATAAAACGAGCTCACCAACTGATCCATCGTCGACAGGGCAGCAACTAATCACATTCAGGGGCCTATTTTATAAATCGAGCAGATTCATGTGACTCGTCTGTATTCATTGTCGATCAAAGCAAGCTTGCATATTTCAGATGTCACCCGTCGACTCCCATAGTAATCCAGTCACATAGAGTGACAACTGTCGAAAAACTCGAGTGACAGAGCTGAGTCGAGTGAATTTTTCGGTCGACAGTGATTCCAGTCGAGTCATTTTGATCGACTCGACTTATAAAATAGACCCCTCAATTTCGTCACCATGCCTAACTCACAAAGGCAAAAACCCAAAAACCGACTCGATTACTCGGGCCATCCCAAAGCAGTCTCTCTGCTCTTTAGATTGATGCATCAGATCAAAATCATCTTACCACGTCATAGAATTCTTTGACCTGTACAGAATGGATGGCAATGCAATGACAGTAGGTACTACAACAGGTAATTGCAACTTGCCAAACCGATCATTATGCATCACAAACCTGTGGGAACCATTTAGGCTCACATACTAGTTCTCTTATTTGCCCATAGTGCACGTTACGCATTGATTTCATGGGTCAGTTATTTTTAAAGTAGCAATTTAAGTCGGCTAAGCTACTTATTTCCACTTACGTGTAACGTATGGTGTTTCTCACAATAAAAGTTCTATCCAGCGGTAATTATTCTAGAGTAGTTTATTATATACGATAGTTTGATTCATACATGTGCTGGGGTAAAACCAAAAATATAATTCCGTTTGACAATTAGTTTCTTCTCTCTCGGTTATCCAGTACGTACCAGATACAGTTACAATCAGGAACACTACGAAAATAGAATAGGGTAAGGTAAGCTTATCCTTCAATCGACTCAGATCGAGTGCAAAGGTCAGATGTAAAATGCATTCGTTTAGGTAATTGCGTTCTTAAATCTACGGTACACCTATGACGATAAGTATAGTTGTAATTTTTTTTCTGTTCCTAGGCCCAGCGCCTACATTCCGTATATCAGTCAAGTTTTACTCCCCATCGTAGTAGTTTACCGGAGCCTTTCCGGCGTTACGTTTGGACGTCTTGTGTCCCCTTTCGACTATATTCAACCGCTCGGGTTGCTTCCTGTCGGCACGCAACGCTTTAGCGGGAGCTTTCTTCGACTTATGTTTCTCGTTGAACGCAGCGATCAAATCTTTACAGTGCAAATTGTCCTCCGGTTCCCAGGTGTCGTCCTTTGCCGAGAATCCCTTCCATCGGACCAGATACTCCCGTTGTCCGTTGCGTTTGTACTGCGCTTCGATGATCCTTTCCACCTCATATTCAACGTCGTCATCGTCTTCGGACTCTTCGGATTCTTCCCTGGTGACACGCTTCTTCGGAGGTACCTTCGACTTGTCTCTTCTATCAAATGAGCCCTTTTTGGCTGGCGTCGATTTCGGACCAGGTCTACCCTTTTTGGCCGGCGGTGCTTCTTCTTCTTTTTCAATTTTTGCTTTGTAGCGTTTGATAATGTCCGGACAGGATAATGTTGATTCCGGCTCCCAGGTATCATCCTTTGCTCCAAAGTTCTTCCAACGAATACGATAAACCATTTTTCCACCGCGTTCTTTACGATGATCAATTATTTCTTGGACTTCGTATTCCTCCTCTTCATCATCTTCTTCTTCTTCTTCCTGTTTTTTGAGCTTAGCTTTGTAGCGTTTGATAATGTCCGGGCAGGATAATGTAGCTTCCGGTTCCCAAGTATCATCCTTTGCTCCGAAATTCTTCCAACGAATGCGATATACCATTTTTCCACCGCGCTCCTTACGATGATCGATTATTTCCTGAACTTCGTATTCCTGCTCCTCTTCATCATCTTCTTCTTCTTCTTCCTCTTTTTTAAGCTTAGCTTTATAGCGTTTTATAATTTCCGGACAAGACAATGTAGACTCCGGTTCCCAGGTATCATCCTTGGCCTTAAAGTTCTTCCAACGGATGCGATAAACCATTTTACCGCGTTCCTTCCGGTGGTCCACAATGTCCTGAACTTCATACTCTTCTTCCTGCTCTTTCTCCTCCGCTTTCTTGAGCTTGGCTTTGTAGCGTTTGATTATTTCCGGACAGGACAACGTAGCTTCCGGTTCCCAGGTATCGTCTTTTGCTCCGTAATTCTTCCAGCGAATACGGAAAACCATTTTACCGCCCCGTTCCTTACGATGGTCAACGATGTCCTGAACTTCATATTCTTCCTCCTCCTCTTTCTCTTCATCTTCTTCGCCCTCTTCCTTCTTGGCTTTCTTTGCCGGTTTCGGCTTGGTCTTCTTCACTTCCTTTTTCTTGGCAGCAGCTTGCTTATCTGAAAGATGAAATCGAACTTTAATTCCCTTTAATCCATTCTCAGGGCTAGTAGCCACTTGCCTGAAAAAATAGACCAAACACTAGGAATCAAAAAAATAAAAATAGCCCTAGCAGAAATCAGGAGATATGTACACGGAGAAATATTTTTACCTAATTTTTGAGTTTACTTTACCCAAAATTAAGTACAGTGGGATTCCGTTTTTGGCAACAAAGTTGAAATTTTCAGTTGCCAAAAACGGAACCGTGCCAAAATCGGAACCCATATTTCAAATTTTATTTTTCAACTATTGGTTTTGAAAGCATCATTACAATGTTAATACATCATTTTTTTTTAAAGTCATAAGGCGTTGAGACTTCGAAAAGGTTCACTTCGAAGCATTTTCCCGAAGGGTTATACTATGCTATGAATCTATAGCTCCGTAATATTAAATCTGGCAAACGATTTTCTGGTCGCGTTTTTACGCCTCAACGTCTTCAATTATTTTTTAGAAGCTTTATGCATAATTTTTGTATAAGAGGGCCTTGTAAAACCAATAATCGCATAAATGACTTTTATTGAAGAACTGGACATTTTCTTAAAACTATGAGAGAAAACGAAAACAAAAATGTTTTCTTTTAAAGACGTATTAGCGAATCAAAAGCGCTGGGTATTGCAAAACGGCATGACCATTTTTCTAATTAAATGAACATTTAAAATCAGTTTAACTTTTGGACTTTAGCATAAAATCTGAAAAATTCGGTAAGTTTAGAATTGCTCCTTCAATTTATGTTTCTGATAAAGTAAAGCATTTTATAATGTATGGTTGACTGTATCAGAAGGGCAAACATAAACATGAGAAGATGCATAAATGTCTTGTAATTGTGTAGAATTTAATTTTTACTTGAAATAATTTTTAATTCAGCTTGATATATGTTTTACACCTGCCTTATGAAATCAACTGAAATTTACAGGATCAAGAACCTTATTGGAATCTTCAGGTTCTCATAAGAAATCTACAGAAAAAAACGCTTGAGCTCTGAAGCATCTTGCCAAGCATCCGTAGGATCTCGCATAGAGTTCTCAGGATCTCGCTAAGAATTTTGCTATGAGTTAACATCTTGGAATTCCGCTGCGATGTTGCCGTAAATTCTCAAGTCTCCGATGAAAAAAAATAAAAGTTTATTATTATTAGGCTACCACTAGCACACCTCAAATTCCTCTAGGAACCTTTACAAAATCCTCAAGATTTCGCCGAAAATATTAAAAATATTACTAGAAATTCACATTATCCCGCTTAAAATTTACAAGACGCCCTAGAGTTTATTAGGAATCACCAGATTTTGGACATAATCCTCCATAACCAGTTATTCACTCTAACGATCCCTCAAGAAGCTCTCAGTGTCCACTTGGAATCTGCAGGTATCCTCATGAATTCGTTAAAATTTCTGAAAAGTCCCACAAGAACGAAGAATCCTTTAAGGATTCTCCAGGGTACAGTTAGGAAACTCATAGACTCGGCTCGTAAGGAACATTTTGATGATGTTGAGACCCGTATCCTTGATTAACAATCTTGTACAGAATTCTGGATCGTCTCTTAACAAATATAACGCCTTATAGAGTCTATAGAAAAGAGAGAACAAAGCTTTAAATAGTTGACGCAGAAAGATCAATATACACACCAATACCACAGACAAAAAGTAAAAGCACTCTCAGTCGTATTTATCGCACGCTCCAATGGTATTATTTAAAATAAATTGTAGTTTGGACTGTATCGCATTTGTCATGTTATATAATGAAATTTAAAAAAAGTTATGATACACGACATTTTGCTGTACATATTTGTATCTATTATTGCGGTGTGTTTTTACATACGCAATGTATATAAATCCATAATAATAAAGACAGCGAGTCAAAATTTATGATTGTAACTCTGTGTGAGTCATAGATTTTTCGTTGCTCTTATGCCGGTGCTGGTGCATTGTTCGAATAAGCTGATCCAAATCTGAAGAACAGTGTGTTTTTTTATTGTATCACCTACACAGTTAAAATAATGAAGATAACACGTCATGTAAACTTTATTTATGCGATCTAAACACGACGTCATGTAAATTTAAGTCTTGAATCATGTAAATTTGTGTTATATGTCACGTAACCACATATAATCCTGCCGGATTACATGACATATAATTGAAGTTTACATGACATACCATGTAAATGTCCATTTTATACCACGCTCCGATTATGTGCATTATATGTCTCAGAAATTAACACGTTTCGTTCGAACTGTGTACTGGCAGACTCAAGTGGGCTGGTCACTCAATATGAATGCCTATGTAAAAAGAATGGTCTTAAGTTGAGATACTGGTGGAGATTATTGGTCTCATGAAACGTTGCCTATGTATGATCAATGACCATTCTGAAGTAAATAAGCGCGTACGCGAGTCCTTAGTAGTTGGTGAGATTTGGGGAAACATCGACGAAAATGGAGATCTGGAATGTAATCATTGTGGAGTTGACATGCTATTCAAGTGACTTAAGCAACAGACACGATAATATTTACAACAATTTACAAATTTTAATGGTATTGAAAAATGTTTCCAAAAACGGATCCATTTTGTTGCCAAAATCGGGGGGTGCCAAAATCGGAGCATGCCAAAAACGGAAACCCACTGTATATCGATTATAGTTTCAACCCAAAATCTCTCGATTTTCTCTTTCTCCCACACGAGTGTTGTCAAAAATAGAGAGAGCTGCATCTACCCAATGGGGGTACTTTGGCCCAATAAGCCAAATTTGGGTAAATGCAACTTTTCTTATGTTTGGGTCCTAAGAACTCAATTTTGCGTTAAATCAACCCAAAATTGAGTATATTTTTCTAATGGAATTAAAGCCAAACTACCTAGTGGGGACCTTGGAAATTTAGCCAAAATTGAGTTATTGGGCTCAACTACGGAATTGCGTTGAAACAACCCAAAATTAAGTTGAATTCCGTCTACGTGATGATTCCTTTGGGGCTGTCCATTAATTACATAAGACATTTTTCGGGGTTTTTTAACCCCCCCTCCCCCCATGGTAAGATTTGTTGTATGAAAATGAAAAATAAATTGTATGAAAAGTAAGAAATCTCAGACCCCCCCTCCCCCCATAAACCCTTACGTAATTAATGGATCGCCCCTTTCATAGAATCTGACACAGACATTTCTCCAAGAATATGCTTAACCTTTATAGTACTGGGTGCCGATGTGAACATATCAAAATTCTCTATCTTTGTTGTTGTTTGATCGATTCTGATAAAATTTTCACGAAAAATCAAATATGAGTTATATTTTTGATTCATGTATTACGAATTTTAAATCCGTGAATGATTTCAGAGTTAGGCCCATAAAACCTTAGATACATAAGTAGAAATGGCAACTATTATCAAAAACTTTAAAAAATCTATTTAGCATTGATTTACTTGACAAAATGTGTCACCTTTTTCAGTTTTATGAATGTTATAGTCATTCCGGGAACATGATCACCGGTGATCGATTATCACTAGAGTGATTCAAAAATACATAAGTTGAAGATAATTTTCCAATCGTATTCTCTGCGCTCAACCATCACCTTGTAAAACCGTCATGTTTTCAAAGTTACCATCTTAAAATTCTGATTTTCGAGTTATCTAGTTGTAGCATCCATTGTTATTGAAGACCGAGATCACCTCTGCATTTCCATGGTTGTCACAGGAAGGAGTTTTGTTAGTGGGGAGGGATCATAGCTGCATGATCAGGATTCACCTTGGTAAGTAATGCGATTCATGCAACCTCAGTTCAAAAATTCACCTATCAGTACACTAAAGACAACGTGAATGTTAATGCACAAAAGTCTATGTCGACACTTACACTGGTTATATTTTGTTATTATATTTTTATAATATATATTTTTTATAATAATACTATAATACATTATATTTTTGATATTATATTATTATATTTTTTTATATAAACTGTTCATATTTTGTTGAATCAATTCATCGTAGAGACATTCCCACCGTTGTCACTCTAAAATTACGTTTCATAATTATGTACAATATCATTTAAAATAAAAGCATGAAACGACCTCACCAAAGTGATCATCCATTGTGGATTGCGCAGTTTTAAGCTACATTAATCAGCATGCTCGTTTCACAAAAGCAAAATATCACTTCTGCGTCACGAAAAGCAAAACTCGATTACACACAGAACGCATGCAAACTAAAACTAGAAAGAAAAAAATTTCGGCGGCGACGCAAAAAAAAAACGATTTTTTTAGTGAAGATGAAACGAAACCAAAACTTAAACCCTCAAGAGCACTGTTCTACACGCAGCGAAATGGACTATCGAAATCCATACATTTTGCCTTATGAAACATGGAACGATTATATGGGAATGTAGATTTCAGCCAACTTGCATTGAAGTTTACCAACTTGTTTGATGATTTATGGCAACGGTTGTATTTTGAACCCCCTAAGGAAGTGATTTTAGTTTTTTGTCCCAATTAATCAATTGCACAGTGTAACCAAGACAAAGAACATGGCAAAATGTAGAGAAAAAAATCCACTACGAGATAAAAATGTCCAAACGGTCATGTAGAATCCAAAAAACGTAGAAATTAATGGATCATGAAAATAACCAAAACGGCCGCTATGGAAAGCATAGATAGCGCCACCATAACCTTGTGTGTTTGACAGAACAGCAATGCTGTCACAATGTTAAATCCCATATACAGTGGCGCCTTTGTTTTGATGCGGTGAGCACTGGCAAAAACTACCTTCAATGATCCATTGAATTTTGGAGCACTGTCTTTCATTATTTTGGACACACCAATATATTTTGGACCCCCGGCATTTTTTATCGATTGGCGACAAAGTCCACGACACTGGTTGTCTAATCAATCGATTGACAATGGAAAACCAAAGAAATTCTAAGCTTTTAATCCAACAATTTTAAAGTTTTTTTTATATTTGAAAAAAATCTGGCGCCTTCAACTTCTGTGTGTAACGTGTTGTAACGGTTGCAAGGACAAACCGGTTGAATTAAATTAATTTCAGATAAAATAAACACATTTTATATATACAAACGGTTTATGCAAGTGCGGAATAGTCCTATCTTTCCAAATGACATGCGTATTGAGTGTGTCGTTCGATTTAAACTGGAAAATTTACAGAAAAATGGCCCATGGGGTCAAAAATATAATGCTTAATTCGCCACAGAATTCAATCTTCATGTGGTAAACAATAGAGATGGTCGAGTCTCGGGTTTTCAAACCCGAAACCCGGCCCGAACCCGAACCCGACGGGGGGGTTTTCGACCGAATTGTCTGAATCTTTGCAATAAGAAGTGCTTGGTACTACCAGAGGCGTCCCGTGAGGAATTTGATTAACTGTGCACTGATTTGTACAAACCGTTGAATTTATCTATGAATACGAATTTCAGTGACGATTTCCTAACCTCAAATCTACCTGTTCTACAAATAGAAGTTCATAATTTTCACAACAAATGCGCATATACTGAATAGGAAGGATATGGTTTAAATAGTTGATTTCAGTAATTTATCTTTTCCATTTGATTGCAGATTTGCAAAAATATCAAATTTTGTAACAAGTGAGGTTACGAGTCGCCCCTGACGAATTTTGCAATTAAGATTTAAAATGTATTTTTGTTAAAAAAAAAGTAGTTTCCAATACTGAACACAAGCTTCAAGTGTCTCGAAGTTATCATATTGTTTGCTGCTCATTGAATGTATTCATTAGTATTTTCTTCGTTTTAATCACTCGGCCTAAACCAGCCGATGGTGATTTGAAAAAAAAACTGAAGGCTGGTTTAAGCCGTAATAGACATGACAACCCTAGTTGCGTATTTTTTTCTGTTGGATGGAAAGATCACCTGAAATACCGTTAGAAAGCTTGGAAACAGTAGAATAATTTAGTGTACTTAAATCAAATATTTAATTGTATTGCTTTCAGAATAAAAGAAATCTCCGAAAATTCTAATAAACGAAGTTTAGCACGAATGGTAGCAATCATCGGAACATAGAAATGTTTCCTATCCTCGTTTAACATTTTGATGCATCGCAAGGAGGCATTCCCTCATTTGAGAGCCATCGATTTGAAACTCAGTAAGTATCCTTATTGGTTGTCTGACGATACAATTTTAACAACTACCGAAAAGCTAAACATTACTTATAATTTGCAAGTGGATTAGATGGACAAATTGATGTGAAGATTTGCGAAAAAGTTACACATCTTCTCAGTGAGAATCGAACTCACAATTACAATTTTGCTCTACAGTCTTAGCACAACCACTACAAGTGTATTTTTTTTTAATTATATGAAATATAATTGGTGATTTTCTGAAAATCATCGGTTAATTGCTGGCGTGATTGTTGCTGGATTTCTTTGTATATCTAAATGGATATTTAAGGTGAAACAGCTTGGAATCATAATTCAATAATGTACCAAAACTTTGAAGGCACAAATCTCGCGAAAGAGGCATCAAACTACAGTGCAATTCCTATTTTAGCTTTGTGCACTAGCAGAAAGCTTAAAGTAAGAAGATGGACCTTGTACGTTCATTATTTCAACAGATTAGTGCCTTTGAAATCGTAAGTAGGGGCACAAGCCGGCCATTGTATCTGCCATGTTTGGATTCCGAGATGTGTCACCTTAAGCCCCTTGGCAAATTCTTGAAGAATTTCTGTTTGAGGATTCCAGACGGGATCCTTGATGCAATTTTAAGCGACAGTTTAGCAAGAAGGATGTCCAACTTCTTACTTTTTGAAGAAATTTCTTATCAGTAACCCAACCAAACATCCAGGCATTGCATTTCATCTCATCATTTGATCGTTTGGGAAAAATCCGTGTTAAATAACAAGATATCATTTTAGCGCTCTTTGATCGATCTTTCATCAATACCTTTAGTTTATTTGATGCTAGATATAATCATTCCAACTCAGCAGTCCACGCTCAATCGTAATAAAAAACTGTCGAAATCAGTGCAGTGTTTGATATCGTATTCATATGGAAACTATGAATATACAGAGGAAGATTCTCAGGTTGGGCGACAAAACGTCGAAAGACAAAATATCGAATCCCAAAACAACGTAAATAAAAACGATTGAAACTGGCTGGCGGCTGAGGATCACTGATTTTGCACTTCTGAAAGTCTTGTTGTAAGAGTATGGTTAAATTGTCTGAGGAGCCGCAGCATAAAAATCAGATCAGATCTGTACAACAAACAACTACCGTGAAATGGGGCGAATAGAAACACTGTTCAGTAAATATCAATATTTTTTTCATTTTAATGGAAAAATCAACACTTTTTTAAGTGCATCTTGAAGAAATATCAAAATGTATTTACTTAGTGAGCAAAACATTAAAATTATTCAAAACAAATTCAATCTTTGATTATGTTAGAAATCGGCAAAAAAGGGGAATGTTTCAAGATATCAAAAATGGTTGATATTTAAATCTTCACTTCTTAATTTATTCATTAAAAATGTAGCATCATTTTTGTAATTGTAATTGTAATTGCTCAATCCACACCCTGGCAGACAATTATCCGCCCATCTAGACACGGGCTGGGTGAGGACCTACCAAGCCTCCCCCGTTAACATGTCCTATACCGTTTAGCACACCGGGATCTTCCACAAGCAGGCGCCGGAATTAAAGCGGTCCCACAAGCTTCAGATACATTAAATAGATATAGTCCCTCTGGCACTAAACTGAATGGCGCCCTCCGCTTCACCACTAGTACTGCTTCCCCACACGCCAAGCACAATATCGAAAGTAGCGCGTTGTATAGCAAATACAGTACACCACCTCCGACACTATGCCAAATGTACAGGAAAAACAGCACCAGTAAGAAAGCGGAAGGCGCACCACTCGGTTCAGTGCCAGAAGGACTATAAGTATAACGAAGAAGAAATGAAAAGATAGTAGAGTTGGTTCGGTTATTTGATTGCTGAAACGAAAAAAACAGAAAAAACAGAAACAAAGTGTTAACATTAAAACGGGGTTTTATAATTGATAAATGTATCGATAGTTTCTCATCTGTTACGTTTCCTTATCGTAGCGCTGTCGATTTTTTCCATCTCCAGGGTGTTCGTCTCCGCTCGAGCAATGAGGACCATGATGAAATGAGAATATAAAAATGTGAGCATTAGTGTTGATCTAGTAATAGATTAATTTAAACTGCTTTTCATGTGCTAAGTAACTTGTAAACTCCTACTCAATTATGTTTTGTTGGCCTACACGTTTTATTTAGACACAATTTTTATTTAGAAAACTATTTGGATCCGAGATTTTAGGTGCAGATTGAGCATGTTTGATAAAACAAGCATCCTGTTTTCAGTTAAAGAATGTTCAAGAAGTTGATGATTCTGTTATTTATACTGGCTACATACAAGAATTCACTATTGATGTAATATATGGATATTGAAAGTTCCAACGCGCGATTATAATACTTCAGTTTTCGTGCTGTTGTATTGGTGTAAGTAGTGGGAAACCAATCAGTTTGGTGATTCTAACGGTAACAAATAGCAAGACGAAAGGAAAGTTGATAATCTATCAGTCCTAATTTCATGATCCGTTTAATAAATTCCGCGTATGATTCGGCAATTTTAACAATTTATACATGTGTATTCGAAGAAAACAGACTACGAGCATTTATTACCTGTTGCAAGGTTCCTAAGTGATCAGATATTTATCATTTTCTACAGCCTAATTTAATAATACCTACATTGGGTTGTAACAAAAATTTGATCTTGGGATGTTGATTTGCCTCCTAATCATAGTTTCGACAATAGTCACATACTTACTATCCCTTATGGCAGTGTTGTTGATTCTATTGTCTATCGTTCATCAGTTTCGCGCCACCCGGCAGGGACTTGGTCCTATGTACCCAATACTCTGCTGTGTCTTAACTTCACGCAATACATTCTGTAGATGTGTGATACAGTTTGCGGAATATTATGATTTATCACTTCGTTCAGATGAAAAATTCTGTTATGGTACCATATTCACATATCAGATAACTCCCACCTGGAACGATGTAATACATCGGAGACATGTAGATTCAGATGTATGTATACGATCTATGCCTAGTTCGGCTCTGATCGACAGGCAATCAGTGTATTCAGTTTTTCAACTAGCTTGAAGCGATGAACGTTTCAAGACAAGCTCTCCACTATATCTGCTAGCAATCACCGGTCGTCGATAGACATTTCGGTTCTTTTCTGCTAAAGATAGATCCGATTGTATGCCAAAGACTATGGCTCATGCTTTTCAATACAGCTGGAAAAACAAGAACTACACCCAGCACCAAATAGTACGTAACTATGAGGCGGACCGGAAGGTTTGATGAGCAATCCCCACCATTAAAAATGTAGCATCATTTTTAATTTGAAAATAGTTTATCGATACTATGTTGCTATTGAACTAATGGAGAAAAATATATTTCAGTAAATTTTGAAAGTTTATCATTACATAATACAGTCGAACCTCCATGAGTCGATATTGAATGGTCCCTTGGACTCAAGGAAATATCGAGTCATGGAACAGCTATTCTTTGGAAAGCTGTTTGAAGGGACTATTATAGTAACCATGATTTTATGTTTTTAGTATGGTTCCATGAGTCGATATCGAGTAATGGAACATCGACTCATGGAGGGATGACTGTAGTCGCATTTCTAACTGTAGGTCGTTTTGTTTCTATTCGCCCACTTTTTCTATCCATTCGTTTAACGGTACTGTCGAAAACATATTTTGAAGCATTAGATCGAAAGATGGAATCACATCAAAGCGCTCTTGAATTGAGGATAATATCTCTCCATCATCCAAAGAATCCAAAGATGTGCATGCTAAGTGATCAGATTAGATTGTTATGCCTGCAAATCATTGTAAACCTCTGGTGAGTATTTGGCGAATTGTAAGATACATGCGTAGTCGAAACAACCAAGTGTCTTCGAAAAAATTACAGATTGTTGTCTTAGCAAATACCTAGTTATATTTAAGAAATTCTATTCATACCCGTTAATTAGGAGCATTACGAGATCTTCCGAGAAATACGACAAATAATTTTGAGAGCTGTAATTACGTTCAATAATACTAATATATTTTTACTTCTAATTCTACTTTTAGGACCTTATTTCAAGCCTAATTTTTCAAATCGGCGTATCTAACACTTGGAAGGATTCGAGGAAAATGCGATGCAATATATTGTAAAGCATTTTAAATCCTGTTTAAAATGTTTTGCATTTTTTTTATTGCTGTGTATTCTATAAGTTGAAAAAAGAACACCGTTTCTAACCACTATCAAACAATTCCGATTTGTTTTGAATTAGATTGAAAAACTGGTGGAATTATCGAATAAACCCTTTTGCTTTGTGCTGCTTACATACACCATGATGATTCGTCGATATCATACCTTGCTTGATACATACACCTTGCTTGATGCGTCGGTTTGACAGTTCATTTATCACATGCGTCACGTCATATACACCAGTATTGTTTTGAAGTTGCACATACACCGGTTTGCAAATTCCCATAAAACATAATAAAGTTTGTTCTATTCGTCAGTTTCTACGTTCAACTACAACGAATATTGAATGTTTTCAATTTCAACTCGACTAACAGGAGCACCGGACGGAGCCGTGAGTAACAAAAGTAGATGGAGAACAGTTCTTGTGAGAAATATTGTCTAAAACCGAATACTGATGATGTTCCACATCAGTTTGCCGACCCGTCAGCTTACTGCAGCTGTGAAAATCCGAATCTCTCGATTTCCAACATGTTTAGTAATTCGGAAACAGTATGACGTATCTGCTGATCAAAATTTTATGTTTTGATTCTGCATATAAGTCACTTTGCTATGAGCATATGTACGGTGTATGTGCTAGCATGAAAAATGTTGACAGTTGAGTCGCTTTGCAATGGTAGGGTGTATGTAGCCAAATTAAAAACACTGAGTAAAGTTCACATAGGGCAGAATTGAAATTTATTTCAAAAAATCAAAAATATTGTTTTAGGATTACTTTTTTGGACTCAATATGTAGATTATGCGTTTGTCAAGCCCATGCAAAGCAAATCTCGATTTGTTTATTTTTGCAGATACGTCGGAATGAAGAATTATGCTTGATTTTATAAGTCAAGTCAATCAAAAACAACTCGACTGGAATCACTGTCGACCAAAAATTTTGCTCGACTTGGCTCTGTCACTCGAGTTTATCGGCAGTTGTTACTCTATGGGGTCGTGACGGACCTTCAACTATAACTAGAGACTATTTAAGATTAGTGACCAAACCTCAGATAAGAGACCCGCTCCCAACCCAACCCTGAATTACTGAACATACCCTTCTTTGCCTTCTTCGATCCTGGTTCTCCATCCGCATCAGCTTCATCCTTATCCTCCCCGGCGCCGTCCTCCTTAGCTTCTTCCCCCTCACCTCCATCAACCGCTTCCTTCTGCTCTTCCTCCTCCTCCCCCTCAGCATCCCCCTTATCATCACCATTCGTCTTCGAGTCCCCATTGGTCTCCTTGACAGCTTTTTTACCCGGTTTAGGCTTTCCGCGGCCATTCTTTTTCAACGGAACGTCTTCCTCATCCCCGCCCTCCTTCTCCTCACCATTTCCGCTATCCTTGTCCTTCTCGGAATCTTCCTTCTTAGCATCCTTATCGTCACCGGTTTCGGCATCCTCAAAATCGTCATCGGTGCCGGGCTCTTTCGAGTCTCCATTTTCTTCGGTGTTTTCGTTTGCACTTTGCATTTCGGCATCCTCCTCTTTTTCACCGGCGGCCGGCGATTTCTCCTGCTCTTCGCTATCAGAACCATTCTCCGCGTCGTCACCTTTGCGTTTGAGATTTTCCTTTCGCATTTTGCGTTCAAATTGCTTTTTTACACCACACTTTCAGAAAAATTTGTTCCCGAAAAAAATAATCAACGAAGCCGAGTGGCAATCACCGAAAAGACAAACTTTGCAAAGATGCATCAACCGACGAGAGAGAGAGAGATATGAGAGACGCTGTCACACCGTTTCTCTCAGTTTTGAAACTCGAGAGCTTTTATGTTCAGCACAAGATACACTTTGTGACAGTAGTACACGCTTAAAATATTAAATACTAAAATGCTTAAAAGTTATACTAAAATCATATTCAGTCCATTCACTCCATGAGATGCATATCTTTCTTTTATTCCTTCAGAGTATAAACGATATTTAAGAATGATAATGCATCATGGGACAAAATTATTTAGCTGCTGATATTTTTGTTTACATTCAAAATCAAAGAAGGGATATACATTTCAAATCAAGTAATTCGAACAAATTGATAAAAACACATTTATTTCGTTTAATCACATACTACACTACCGCTTTTCGGGTATTAAGACAATGCATTGCTTCGACACTATGTATTGAACCCGCAGCAGCATGAGTGTACCCTATGTAATCGGATCGGAGCCCTCCTCAGTATCAACATTCCGGTGGATATTAAATAGCTTCCGGATCGCTTCCCGGTTTGAAAGGGCGTTGGTAAACCGTCCTCTGGAATCGCCAATTGGTTAATTTTGCCAGTCAGAGGTAATTTGCAGGAAGAAGGTGAGATCCACTAGCATCCTCGGGAGCGTCTGCTTTTTCCAACTTGGGGCTCACATCCGGGTGGCTGAAATGAATTCAATTCTTCCTACATAGTCTTATAGTTTGCTGCAGTTTTTCTTACTCACTTGTGAGACCCTGGAGTCTGTAGAATCATCTATATATCTTATCAGCAACGATTATATGAAAAAAAAAATCGCGAATTACTAGCCACTTTTTGTTTTCCACGCGAGAGGCAAGAGCTGAAATTGTGAAAGAAAAATGGCCAAGTCCCAGGTGTTGCTCATAATAGTCAAAATGTGTACCTGAAGAAAAAATAATTCAAGCCTGTGCTAGAACTAGGGCGAATCTAAATAACATGAACGATTTTTCTTCATCGATCCTGCGACTAAAGGTGACAAGATGCTAGTTTCTTTTATGTTTAGAAATTTACTTGCGGAGCAGACCGACCAAGATAACTTCAAGGTAGAAAGCGGAGAGACTGAGCTGTTGGGATTTGTATAAAGAAGAAAGTTGTACTGTTCAGTTTGATGGTTCAGATTAGACTACTCGTCTAGTTTATTTTGCTTTATTGTAGAGCCCTTCGGCTGTCTGGTCGTTCGTCTCATTGGCGAACGTCGTTAATTATCGTTAACGCTAGAGATGTGCATGTCAGACATAACAGTTCTTCCCCTTTACAAAATTCAAATTATCATTAAATTGATTAAACCATTAACAAGAAATCTTTGATATACAATTGAATTTTCCTTAAGTCTATTCGATTGTGATAAAAATCACCATGACTGATTGTTCTCCGCACAGCCCACTGTTGGTAACTCATGCGCCACAATACGTACAACGGGCGATCCGGGAGGCACCATCAGTCAACAGCGATGACGAGCAAAATTGAATGTAGGGCAATTGTTTTGATAGGCAAACATATCGGGTGAAATATTATAAGTTTTGGATTGGAGAAGTTTTGATTTGAATTATATAAAGGTAATTTGTTGCTTATTGAACTACATTAGGATACTTACGAATTAATGCGAATCCCCCCATCTCGGACGACGACGGCGATCGGATGTCAGATCGATCATCGGAAGATTCTTTCATCCCTTCAATCGTTGATAGCGGCAGGGGTGAGTCTCGGGAATGTGCTGGTTGTGACCGGCCCAATAACGCAGAGAAGTATATGGTGGAATGCCAGAAGTGTAACAGCTGGTATCACTTCTCTTGTGCGAACGTTAACACTGTTACAGTACGTTCCACTAGCTTCGTTTGTACTGCTTGTATGCGAAGCGAGATTTCGGTCGCGTTGGGGTCGGCAAGGAGTCAAATCAGTGTAATTTCTAGCTCATCTAGTGCTCGGTCGGCTAGAATGGCTCGAGAACTGCAGCGTCTCGACGAGGAGAAGAAAGTGATGGAAGAATTAAGTCGAGAGAGGATCGAGAGGGAACGGGCCCTGAATGAACGGGAGCTTCAGGAAAGAATGGAGCGTGAAAAGCAGTTCATCGCTCGAAAACACGAGCTGCTAAATCGACAGGACGAAGGAGAGGGGAGAAGTGTACGCAGTATGCGGAGCAGCCAGAGGAGCACGCAACGGACGGAAGATTGGGTGAAGCAGACGGCGAGTGAAGCTGTCGGGCCGAGTTCGACGCCCATGGATGCGGAGGATACAAGTCTGGGACATCCGCAGGGAGTACATCCCTCTTCAACGCCACTGAAGATTGTTGATGCCGTGTTTCCTACGGCCGTTGACGACGACTTGAAAGATACGGGATCAGAGGTAAAATCTATCCCAGAAGCTTTGGGAAGCTTGCCTATTGCCGACGCGTCAGAGGAACCGATTGAAGGAATCGGTAAAATGGATGACGCGGGCCTGGGAGGGAGGCACCGATACTACACACAAAATATAGAACAATGTTTGTTTGAACTGCAAGATAATTCCAGCTTGCCAACAACAATCAAGGCAGGCTTGGGGAAAATCGCTAGTTTCCTTTTGTTGTGTACTTTCGATTTTTCCTGACAAACATGGAAAAAAGGCCACAGTTTTCTATGCACTAAATATTCATTTTTATTGAAAAAAGTAAAACGATGCATTTTTCAATGCATTATATTCAATCCGATCGAAAGGTGCTCACGTAACATTACTTGCATTGTGTGCATGAATTGATTTTTATTCTATTTTTGTCACTTTTGATGAAATGCGAAAATCTGTTTTAATCAGTTACGCACTTTTTCCATGTTAGTCCAATGTTTGAGATCTGGGCTCACAGTGACAGTTCGTGACAGCGGAATCCCGGCTCACTATGACGTACAGAAATTTTGTATTGGTTTCTCCCTCCCAGACGCGGGCGTACGAAACCAGCCAGGTTTGCCTACCGTCGATGTTAAACCGTATTCAGATCTACTGAAGCTCGATGAAGTAGTGCCGGCCGGTGTGTTTTCGAAGGTAAAACGTGTGAATCCAAGTAAATACCAGCGGTGGAGTGTCGAAACCGGCGAACTACGACAGCAAAATGCTAAGGTTATCCAGCAACAACAGCAAATGGAAGTGGAACAGCGGAACATGCATGAGTTGGTGCGGAAACTCCAGTTCGACATCGGTACGGGAAGGAAACGAGAGCAGGATCTGCAGAGTCAACTCAAAAGTCTGCAGAAACATCACGCCGAGGAGCTGAGAGTAATCCACAATTCGGAAACTGGTCTGCAGAATCAGCTCAGGCAACTACAATGTGAAAATGCTTCCCTGAGGAACCAGATCGCATCTCTAAATGGAGAGTTGCAACAAATCAGCACATCGAGAGAAAAGTTGCAAGTTCTGCTTAAGGAACGCGAGGACGGTATAACATCTATGGAATCGCAGATACGAACCTTACAGATGGAGGTCGTCGAGGCAGCAGAACAGATGCGTAATTTGGAGGCGGATTTGCGGGAGCAGCTGAACCGACAGAAAACACGAATGCGACACTCTTGAACTTCAACGGGCAGAGTTAGAGAACGAAATTCAGGGGTTGCGTACAACGGAGCAACAGTTGCAGAAGAAGATGGAAGCATGCCTTCAACGTGAGCGAGAAGCCATCCGCGAGCGAAATACAGCCGAGCAAGAATACTGGGATTTACACGATGTGGTACAGCAGTTCGTGAATCGAAACCAGCACTGGGCATCGGAGGGCGACTGTTCTCCTCATTTACCTCCTCCTCCGGCGGCATGGCTAGACCAAGCTGCTAGTGAAGATTGCTTAAATCCTCTTCCTCCTCCGCCTCCTCATCTTTCAAATTCGGCTTACAATTGTCTGCCCGTGATGTCTGGTGGGGGGATTCCTCTAGTTCCACCTTTCGCAATAGGCCATGTAGGACCATCCGCTCACCAAATAGCTGCTAGGCAGGTGGTTACCAAAGAGCTGCCAGTCTTCTCTGGCGATCCGATCGATTGGCCACTTTTCATCAGCAGTTATCAGCATTCTACGGAAGCTTGCGGATACTCCAATGCTGAAAATCTTCTACGTTTGCAGCGAAGTTTGAAAGGAAGTGCGAAGGAGTCAGTAAGCAGCTTTTTACTCCACCCGTCGACGGTTCCTCAGGTCATGTCCACTCTGCAACAACTGTACGGGAGGCCGGAACAAATCGTGAATAACATGATCGCCAAGGTTCGGGCAACTCCCCCTCCGAAACCGGACCGGTAGGAGACACTGGTCAGCTTTGGACTGGCGGTTCAGAATCTGTGTGGTCACCTGAAAGCAGTCGGATTGGAGAGGCATCTTGCCAACCCGATTCTGCTCCAAGAGCTGGTGGACAAACTACCAGCAACAGTGAAATTCAACTGGGCGCTTCACCAAGAACAGGTTCCAGAAGTGGATTTGAACGTGTTTAGTGCATACATGGCGAAAATATCTTCAGCGGCAAGCGGCGTAACACAGCTGACAGCCGTTTCGCAGAAAGTTAAAGACGAACGAATTCGCCCGAAGGATAGATCGTTTGTCAACACGCACGTTTCAGTGGATCCACCGAAAACGAGTCGAGAAGAAGAGCCGAGAACCGCTACCGAAAGAACCAGAGGAAAGCAGAAAGATGGAGCTGCCGGCACGATCGGTAGCAAGAAGTGTGCGATTTGCAACGTCGACAACCACCAAATCGAAAACTGTGCATCGTTCAAAGCGTTGGATTTGGATGGTAAATGGAAGGCGGTGAAAGTGAACAAACTTTGTGGTCGCTGTCTCACCTCGCATGCGAACTGGCCGTGCAAAGGGGAAATTTGTGGGATCAACAGCTGCCCCAAACGACATCACCGCTTGCTCCACTTTGATCCACCAGAAACAGCGAAAACTAATAGCGCGGTTGTAACCGTTCATCGACAGATATCGTCATCAACGCTCTTCCGCATCCTTCCGGTTACCCTGTTAGGTAAAAATGGACAGTTCGACACCTACGCGTTCCTGGACGATGGATCGTCGGTAACACTCGTAGAGCGGTCGATCGCAGAAGCTCTTGGTGTCCAAGGAAAGGTGGAAACGCTACGAATCGAATGGAATGGAGGCGTTAACAAAACTATCACCGGAGCAGAAGTCGTAACGATGGAGATATCCGAGACCGGTGGAAGCAAGCGCTACAGGCTTTCGGAAGTGTACACTGTCGATAACCTCGGTTTACCGCAACAGACCACGGACTACGCAGAGCTGGCAACACGATTCGCACATCTCGACAAACTACCGGTGAAAAGCTTCAGGTCCGCAGTACCAGGAATCCTGATAGGGCAGAGCAATTGTCATCTGCTTGCTACATTGAAGCTGCGGGAAGGGCGATTGAACGAGCCGATTGCAACAAAAACGAGGATCGGATGGGCGGTATGCGGTAGTCTACGGAGGTCACAGGTGGTCACGATGCAAACGCAGCTCCACATGTACGCAGAGCCGAGTACCGTTGACCTTCATGAGTACGTTCGGCTCTTTTTCGAAGTCGAGAGTTTGGGAGTTGCTGTCGTGCCCGAGGTGAAAGGAGTCGAGGAAGAACGAGCCTACAAAATACTGGATGAAACTACGCGCCGTACCAGTACTGGGAAGTTCGAGATAGGATTACTTTGGAAGCATGACTATATCGAATTTCCGGAGAGTAAGCCGATGGCGGAACGACGCTTCAAGTGTCTCGAGAAGCGTTTATCCCGAAACCCCGAGCTGTATAACAGTGTGCGACAGCAAATAGCAGACTTCACAGCCAAGGGGTACATACATGAAGCGACGGTGGAAGAAATCGAAGGATTTGATCTGCGACGAAGGATTTGAGTCGTCGTCAATGAGAAGAAGCCAGGGAAAGTTCGAGTTATCTGGGACGCAGCGGCGAAGGTCGACGGGGTATCTTTAAACTCCTTGTTGCTTAAGGGCCCGGATCTTCTGACGTCGTTATTATCTGTCCTGTTCGCATATCGGGAGCGCGAAGTGGCAGTGTCAGCAGATGTCAAAGAAATGTTTCTACAGATGCTAGTTCGAGAGCAGGACCGCAGTGCCTTACTGTTCCCATACCGAGATTCCCCAGAACTTCCGATGACTACCATGGTGTCTGATGTGGCGATATTTGGAGCTGCCTGCTCTCCAGCCCATTCACAGTACGTGAAAAACCTGAACGCGACCGAACAAGAAGCAGAACTGCCCCGAGGAGCAGAGGCAGTGAAAAAGCGACATTACGTGGATGACTACGTGGACAGCTTCGATACGGCTGAGGAAGCATTCGAGGTTGCAAAGGAAGTGATCGAAGTCCACAAGCGAGCCGGATTCCATATTTGCAATTGGATGTCTAGCGACAGGAGCGTATTGGAGAAACTGGATGAAGCGAATGTGAATCCGTCGAAAGCTATGCTACCGGATAAGGACGTTGGATGCGAGCAAGTGTTGGGAATGGCGTGGATACAACAGAAGGACGAATTTGTATTTTCGTTGCAGTTTTGCGAGAAGGTGCGAATCCTGCTGGACGGCGATGCAATACCAACGAAAATAGAAATGCTGCGTCTGGTTATGAGCCTCTACGATCCTCTGGGTTTGGTAGCGTCCTTTGTCATCCATGGGAAAATCTTAATCCAAAAAGTCTGGCGAACGGAGACGGACTGGGATAGCTACATTCCAGGAGAGATCGCGACACGCTGGATGGAATGGTTGACTGTTCTAAAAAGCATGACTGGGTTGCGTATTCCTCGGTGCTTCTTTTCAGGATACGAACCGAGCAGCTACAACAATCTCGAGCTGCATGTGTTCGTGGACGCAAGCACCCAGGCTTACGCAGCGGTCGCATATTTCCGCATCGTGGATCGAGGACAGATCAGGGTTGCGCTTGTTTCATCGAAAACGAAGGTTGCACCACTCCGAGGACTTTCGATTCCACGGTTAGAGTTAATGGCTGCGTTGCTTGGAGCTCGCCTACGGAGAACGATTGGTTGTCATAGGCTGAAGGTGACGAAAACATGTTTCTGGAGTGACTCGTCGACGGTTTGCTCGTGGATTAAGTCGGATAGTCGCCGGTATCGCCAGTTTGTGGCATTCCGAGTCGACGAAATATTGAGTCTTTCGAACATCGATGAATGGAAATGGATTTCGACTAGGATCAATGTAGCAGATGAAGCAACGAAATGGGGAAAAGGTCCTTCTTGCAACGTAGATAGCCGATGGTTTCGGGGCCCAGATTTTCTGTATGAACGCGAGGAAGGATGGTCAATGAAACCCGAAGAAGAAGAACTTGAGGATGAGAGCGACGGAGAACTTCGAGCTGCGGTAGTTTGCAGTCATCTAGTCGTGCAACCGGTTGTCGACACGGAAAGGTTTTCGAAATTTGAACGGTTGCGGAATAGCACGGCATACGTTTACCACTTCATTAACAATCTGCGAAGCTCATGGATTGAGTCAGCTGGTACGATTGGTGTGACCAGCAAGGAACTACAGATAGCGGAAAACTTCTTGTGGGGGATGGCACAATCCGAAGCGTTTCCTGAAGAAGTGGCAACTTTGAAGCGTGAACAGGATGAAAAGAATTCGTTAAGGAAGCGACTACCTACATCAAGCGAGCTTGTGAAACTTTCACCATTCGTCGATGATCATGGTGTACTTCGAGTAGAGAGTAGAGCAGCAAATGCGCAAATATTAGCCTACAATACGAAGTTTCCGATTATCCTGCCAAGGAAGCATCGTATTACGGAGTTGCTGCTGGACTTCTATCATCGCAAATACGGTCATGCCAACGACGAGGCCGTAGTCAACGAGGTGCGACAGAAATTCCACATTCCACGCCTGTGAGTGGAGGTACGTCAGATCAGAAAACGCTGCATGTGGTGCAGTGTGTACAAAGCAACCCCAGTTGCTCCTAAAATGGGACCCCTTCCAGCGGTGCGATTGGAACCGTTTGTGCGCCCGTTCACCTACGTGGGCATAGACATCTTTGGTCCGTATTCAGTGAAGCTCGGACGAAGCTCGGTTAAGCGGTGGGTTTGCCTATTCACTTGCCTTACCATAAGAGCCGTTCATCTGGAGGTGGTTGCCAGTTTGACCACCGATGCTTGCAAGAAGGCGATTCGACGGTTCATCGCGCGGCGTGGATCCCCTCAGGAAATATATTCCGACAACGGGACAAACTTTGTGGGAGCTAGTCGAGAACTACAGCAGGAAACCAGCAGAATTCACACTGAGTTGGGCAGTACCTTTACTAATGCCCAGACTCAGTGGAAGTTCAATCCTCCAGCAGCGCCTCACATGGGGGGTTGCTGGGAGAGAATGGTGCGTGCCGTGAAATCTGCACTTGGGTCCATTCCGATCGTGCGGAAACTGGATGACGAATCATTTGCAACTGTGTTGGCGGAAGCGGAAAGTATGGTGAACTCGAGGCCACTGACGTTCATCCCGTTGGAGACAGCCGACCAGGAATCCTTAACGCCAAACCATTTCCTGTTGCTCAGTTCGAACGGCGTACGGGAACCGGAGAAAATTCCCACGGACGAAGTCAAGGCATTGAGGAGTAGTTGGAACCTGGTTAAGCACACTCTGGACAACTTCTGGCGTCGTTGGGTGGTGGAATATCTGCCGACGATTATACGACGGACGAAATGGTTCCAGGATGTACGACCAATCACCATCGGGGATTTGGTACTAGTGGTGGACGAGAATATCCGGAATCGATGGTTGCGAGGACGAGTGATCGGCACGATTCCAGGAAAGGACGGAGTGGCGCGTCGAGCAGAAGTGAAGACCTCAGCGGGGATCTTGAACAGGCCATGTACGAAATTGGCTGTGCTGAACGTAGAAGGATCTGGTGACGCCCAACCGGAAGCTAAGGCGACACGCGGGGGAGGATGTTCTCCGCACAGCCCACTGTTGGTAACTCATGCGCCACAATACGTACAACGGGCGATCCGGGAGGCACCATCAGTCAACAGCGATGACGAGCAAAATTGAATGTAGGGCAATTGTTTTGATAGGCAAACATATCGGGTGAAATATTATAAGTTTTGGATTGGAGAAGTTTTGATTTGAATTATATAAAGGTAATTTGTTGCTTATTGAACTACATTAGGATACTTACGAATTAATCTTACAGTCTATAATAAAAACTTTATACGCAACGTTAAATTTGAGATAGATTAGACAGAAATAGTACGGACACTAAATTGTAAGTACAAACGAACGTTATGACTAGACTTATGCTAAACTTAAATAAACATTTTTTTAGCTTTGAGCTTATTACCACCCAACTCTGGGCCATTGATTTGCTGAGAAGAACTCCGTAAAATCTATCCCAACAACTGATTATTTTATTATTAGTAGCACAAGTGTGTGCTTTTCCTCTATAGTTCTGCCTGTCGAACACATCTCTATTTCTAGGGTCATACTTTAAAACCAATAAGTTCATTCTCTTTGTAACTAAGCTTTGCGAAAGTATAATATAAAAATATTCAAGAACCATTATTCGGTCTCCAGGTATGAAACACGCTTCAACAAAATGCAATATCGAATGGATAGCAAACATATTTTCGTAACACTGCGCCACTCTTTCAGGCAATTCAATCACAAAAGACAAATCTTTCTTTAAAGTATAGTTTTCCAAATTTGCGACAATTGGGTCCTAAAATTTTTAATGAAATCTTGTTTTTATTTAATAACACGAAAAAGCATGTTACTGTAACTACTTTAGCAATTTTTCCCGCTCAAATAATGGCTATATCATGTTTAAACTTTAACTTAAAAATTTGATCCATAAATGAACCTTGACACTTTTGATCATGTTTGACGTTCGCTTAGTCGACAAAAACACCACAGGGGTTTTAGTTCGACCACTGGGGTTGTTCCTATCTGACATTTCGTAAGGGACACGGAAAACAAAATACACCCAAAATTTGAGTTTAAGCCAAAGGATGTGACAAAATCTAAAAAAATGTTTTTTGAGCTTAAACCAACGGAAAACATTAGAAAATTGAGTAAACATGTGTTTTTGGCCTAAACTTAAGCGTTTGGCACTAAAATTGGGACAGGGCTTTAGGACCCTATTATCGATTCAAAATCAAATGCAATTTTAGTGTTGATACAAAAGTTTTCATTGTACTCATGGTCTAAATCGTCATAGTTATACAGTAACATGAATATCTTGATTTTCTTGATTGTACACTGTTCATGTTGTGTTGCTGTATTTGGTTCAAATTCTTCTATTGTGAGGACCTCATCCTACTTATTATTAAGTTTGTTCAGTTTATCACTCTTTCCGTTGTTGGACTGTAAATTATTTAAAAAAAAATGCTTGGTATGGAATATTACAGTCCAAATACTTCCCAAAATTGAACTAAAATCGTTCCCTGTTGCTATAACTAACTGTTGCCTTGACACTACTATATTGTTACTATGAGTTGAAACCATTGTCTCTCTAGCTGTAATATTTTTTTCCATGTTCATAAATGTCAATAGCTCGTCATGATTGAATAAGTCATGTTTATCAAATATCGCTTGCAATAAGCAATGATTGTCAATTTTTGTTGAGGAAGTTTTATGCATGTTATGCAATACGAATGAATCAATTTTATTTTTATTTTGTTAGAGTCCGCGGCTTCAGAGCAAAGCCATGGTGAAGGTGCATGAGTTCGATTCCCGGTCAGCCCACGATCTTTCCGGAATGGAAATTTCCTTGACTTCCTTAGGCAAAGAGTATAATCGTACCTGCCACACAATATACGAATGCGAAAATGGCAACTTGGGCAAAGAAAGCTCTCAGTTAATAACTGTGAAAGTGCTTATTGAACACTAAGCTGATAAGCAGAGGCTCTGTCTCAGTGAGGACGTTAATGCCAAGAAGTAGAAGGATCGGTGAAGAGACATTGATCATGTTACATTCGCCCTAATAATTAACATTTAGGGTGCAGAGATACTAGAGCACTTTCATGATTCATTTTGGCATGAGGGGGTTTTCTCGGCCGATTTTTCTGAAACTTGGCAAAAAGAAGCTCTTCAATACGACACATAATGTAGTCATATGTGAATTCAGTAGCTTACAATTAACCCCACTGCCAAAGTAAATCAAAAGTGCCATGAATTGGATCCGGCTCCCTGTTGGGTTGTTAAGCATTTGAAAAGACGTGTTTTTTTTATCTTATAAGCAGGTGAAATCAACTCACCTGTAAAAAATATGAACTGCTATGACAAACGAAATGTAATATGTTGTTAACAAAATGTTAATAAAATCTTAAATTTGTTTTACCAAATTAGGATGATAGTGTTGTCTAATAACACAGAACACCTAGTTTTAAGAAATAAATGTAATGTTTGGAATGATACTAATAAAGAAATAAAAAAATAAAAATAAAAAGCGTAGGAAAAGTTACAGGGTTTCTTACATTGAGCCAATTGGATTGATCAATGCTATATCAAATGTATATGGAGTAATTTTCCATTATTAGATTATCATACACTATAAGATCAAAGTACTTTTTAAAGAGTAAAAAAGTACGCACTTTAGTAGAAACACTATTTAAATGTTTATCGGATTTTACTACGGATTCATTTTACATAATCGTGTTATACTGCTTAACCATGTCATCCGGATCATGATGGATGCGTCGCCTAATTGCCTAATTAACTCAGCTGCCGACGTTGAACATTCCAAATTCCGATGGGATCTTTTGGTGTATACCCTGCATTAAAACCAAAACGTTTCTGTTCAAACCACAATGTATTATTTCGTTAGCCTGTTCATAGAATTTCAAACAAATTTTATTTAACTTACCTACTTTTTTTAACATCTTAATAGGGTCCTAAAGCCCTGTCCCAATTTTAGTGTCAAACGGTTAAGTTTAGGCCAAAAACACATGTTTACTCAATTTTTTAATGTTTTTCGTTTGTTAAAGTCCAAAAATAATTTTTTTATGTTTCTTTAGATTTTGTCACACCCAAGGGGTGGATCACTTATTCAGTGCACATCAGATGTGCATCTATTTGCATCAAATGCATTTTTTTGGTATTCACATCAGCTTAGCACTGGCCAATACCATCGTATAGTGCTATAGCAATACGCCATTGTTTGTTGTGATTGTTATGAAATTGTCGTAATTGGTACTCTACAATGATTTTCTTCAACTACCTAATCACAAACTTTATTCGTTTTAGATAATCAAGCTTTTTGGAAACCGGAATATATAATAAGTTTAAAATCCTGACCGATGCTTAACTTCGAAACATCACGATCAAGCATCTAATTACTTCAGGACTTTTTCGTCAAGAACAGTCTATGCATACATAGTGGAGAAAGGATAAATGGTTGACAGGAATATATTGTCGCACGTTCTGAGGACTAATCAAAAGTACTCGGATACTTCTTCCCAAGAAATCTAGCTGTCTACAGTCTGCTTACCAGTGGAAAAAAGAAATCTGCATAGATTCGCAAATTAATGATTAAAAAAAATAACACAACGAATTACATTATTTTGTCCAACATCTTATTTTATCTCCTACAATGTCGGTTGGGGATCTTGGGGACAGTTGAAGAACGATGAGCTCTTTGAATTGATTTTCTCCCTCTCAAGTATTGTTTCCTGTATTGCTTTCCTTGCAGAATGTACATTTCTACGTCGGAGCGTTTAATCACCGCAGTATTTGGATTACATGAAGGAAGACGAGTGTAGGTAAAGGGCTGGTGTCTAAAAGTCGTTTAAATAACAGAAACTCCAAAATCAGTTGCTGGATACCCTGCGACTACACTGTCTAACTCACAGACTGACGGGAGATAAGGGTTCTGAATATTCAAGCGGATGGATGATTAGGATTATATTGATTCCATATTCGATACTCCAATGGGTCCGGGGAGTGGCACAAGTAGCTAAGCCGAGGCTTCTTCAAGGCACTTATTTCTTAGCTGACCGAAAGTGAAGTTTTTGGAATTTTCCTCACTGCGGCCAGCAAAAAACAATAGTGGGAGCTGGTCTGAAGCTTCGTTGGAGCGATTACACAGCTGCCAGTTTGCAGTAGATTATTGAGACTTCTCTTACTACGAGCACCTTCGCACTGGCTACGAGTAGAGTAAGCGGGTGGTATCACCCTCAATCAGTCACTAGATCAGTCGGGATGGAGGACAAGACCGGTTATAATACGAGGTAACACAGGTAGTATCTTTTTTTCTGGAGAGCAGTAGCTTTTCCTGAGCGCCCCGAAACGCTCAATGACTTTGACAATTTGACAAGGATAGAAAACAAACATTGGAGCAAGCCATGAATTGCCAATTTGCTGAGTGTGCATTTAAATGCATTGAAATTTAACAGATGCATCAGAAGTGATCCACCCCTTGGTCACACCCCTTGCCTTAAACTCAAATTTTAGGTGTATTTTGTTTTCCGTGTCCCTTCCGAAATGTCAGATAGGAACAACCCCAGTGTTAAAACTAAAAGCCCTGTGGTGTTTTTGTCGACTAAGCGAACGTCAAACATGATTAAAAGTGTCAAGGTTCATTTATGGACCCAATTTCGAAATTACAGTTTAAATATGATTTAGCCGTTATTTGAGCGGGAAAAATTGCTAAAATAGTTGCAGTAACATGCTCTTTCGTGTCATTAAATAAAAACAAGATTTCATTAAACATTTTAGGACCCAAATTGGGAAGCTTTAAGTCTGATTTGCTACTGAAAAGGAATCGCTAAAGAAATTTCTTGCCGATCCCTTGCAGAAATTTTCTACAGCGACTCCCATTTGAACTGACAGTTCTTTTCAACTGCGTACTGCAATCAGAAAAAAGCGCATTCTTGATCGATTCCTTGCAGAAATTTCCCATGCATCAAGATAGGCCGAGAAATTACTTGTCAGCAGCGAATCAGGCTTTAATCAAAAAAATATTTGGCAGGCGTGATAGTCATCATCATTCCGCACAACCGGTAACACAGCGAATCCCCGCTGTATATCTTCGGTATATTACGCCAAAAAGTTATTGATCCGTGATATAATCGAGAAATTACTGTATCTGCAAAAAGTGGGCTTTTTTATCCAGCTTTTTACGAGCGCTAATGGCTGCCGCAAACAGGCTCGCTTTCTGGTAGGGATTAAACGATTCGACGTTTAGCTTGGGTCCGTTCAATAGAAAACAACCCAAGCCAATCGTCAAATCGGCATGTCCCTACCAGAAAACGAGCCTGTTTGCAGCAGCCATTAGCGCCTTTCAAAACCTGGATACATTAATGGGTACTGCCAAGTTTACAGTGTATAGCATTCACCTCAGGCTGAAAGAGGTCACTGCATGTTATATGCAGTTCATAGGTTAACACATCATCGTAATTGAAAAACTGGAGAAACGGACGTTTTCTAGATTTCTTGTCTTTTAAAGGCTGATTTGCTGCTGAAAAATAATGTCTTGGCGTATCTTGATGCAAGGGAAATTGCATCAAGAAATCGCCCACGAAAAAGTAGTTTACGAACAAGTTGCAGAATGATGATTTTTACAGCACGAGTCGTAAATTTATTCTACGAGGCTTGCAACATTTTTTGCAATTTCGTAGAAGACCGCTTGCGGGTATCAGAATTTATATCAGAATGCATTCACCATTATTTTAAAATTTCTTGAAAAAATGTTGTGTAACGATTCATTACGCAACTCAAAACAGTTGCGTAATGAGAAAGCGTTGCGTAATGAATTATTACAGCAATGGTTTCAGTTGCGTAATGACTTCCCGCACTGCATATTTCATTGCAGGAAAGTAGGCTGTTTCATGACAGTTTGACGTGATTAAGAACAGCCTATTACGATGAGAAATTGCAAAAACACTTTTTTCTGAACGCAGTACGCAGTTGTAAAAAAATGTCAGCTCAAACAGGAATCGCTGTAAAAAATTTCTGCAAGGAATTGGCGAGAATGAGTGGTTCCTTTTCAGCAACAAATCAGCCTTTAAGCTTGGCATGCTGTTCCACTCAAGAAAAGTAAAGAAATTCTTTCACTGAATGGGTCACAAAATATCCTACAGAGAGCTTCCTTTGAAATGACATTTCGTCTCAACTGCGTCCTGCGATCCGAAAAATGTGATTTTCTGGATCATTTCTAAATTTTTTATGTGTTTGTCTGTATACATTTATGCGTTGCTTAATTCTCTATCGATTCACCCGGACATAATTGTTAGAAGCATTTTGGAAACCTTTTTACAACGCTTCGAACAGGTCTTGTTTTGTGACTATTGTCGGCAGCGTCGTTTTCTTCGGCAGCTTTCCCATAAGAACTGCAGGTGAATCTCTTCGGCAGCTCCAAATCAGCCGCATTTTGAGGCGAATTCATTTGAACTGATCACATCTTTGGCGAACTTGTTTTTTCTGTCTCGGAAATCTCGTCAATGGGAAGCTGATAGAACAAAGAATCATCTGAATGTTTTCATTGGTGTGTTTTGATAGAAAAATACTGTGTGAGTTTATTCATATATTTCATAACGCTAGAAATAATCATTTTTTACACCCACCCACCCCCTTGTAACGCTTTTTGTATGAATATTCTTAAAGTTTTGTATGAGCTGAGCGTTATGAAATTTGTGATAATAGTCGAATGGTGCCGAAGCCGTAAATCACCCTATTTCTATTTTAAGAAATTCCGTCAAAATGGCAGCACTTGTTCAGTTCAGTAAACACTACAAATCTAAAACTTGTTTTCGGGACTAATCGCGAAATGGAGCGAATCAGATTAACTAAACAAAATCAAATTTATTTTCAATTTCTGTTATAACCGGATTTCTTCAGAAAAATTAACAGCATATTTCATAAGCAGTTTTAAAACTTACATTCCTCAATCAAAATCAAGTTTCAAATGCAATTTATAATAATGGAAACAATGTTTTCGTTGTTGATTGCGCATGCAGATTGGCCTCGAACAAAATTGACCCAATCTGAAAAAGCTTTGAGCTTTCAAAAATCTCCTTTTAAAATTTGTATGCGAATAATTTTCTTGCAAACGGATAAATTTGCGCGCCAAAACACGGTTCTCTGATTGATGTTTCTCTCATTCTGTTTGCGGTCGCCTCCGGTAAATGTTCCTAGCTAGACATCGAATCTCATTTTAATTCCGAGCCCAGTATTTTCATCAAAAACCATGAAGCCAGACCAAAAATGCATCCTACGGTTCGCCAAGCTCACGGATCAAGCCTTCGCACCTTCCAAAGGATCCGTCAAGGCCGCCGGATTTGATCTCAAAAGGTGAGTTCTCAGAAGTGGCCAATTAAATGGTGTCCTGAATTGTCCTGTCTTGATCCCCCTTCCAGTGCGTACGAGTACACGGTTCCTGCCCGGGGCAAGCAGTTGGTGATGACCGACATCCAGGTGCAACTTCCGGAAGGGTGCTATGGCCGGGTTGCTCCCCGATCCGGACTGGCCGTGAAGAACTTCATCGATGTGGGCGCCGGAGTTGTGGACGAGGACTACCGGGGTAACCTGGGTGTGGTCCTATTCAACCACTCGGACAACGAGTTCAAGGTGGCCCGGGGGGATCGCATTGCGCAGTTCATCTGCGAGCGAATCTTCTATCCGGAGCTGGAGGAGGTCAGCAGCCTGACGGAAACGGAACGGGGCAGCGGCGGGTTCGGATCCACCGGAACGCAATGAGACTGATGAGCAGGGGTAAGAAGGTACCTATTCGATATTCTAGGAGTAGTTTGTAAGATGTTTGTTTAAAATACAAGAATCATTCTTTGTAATTTAGTAGTATGCTATTTGATTCCGAATCGAATCCTTCTTTTTGGTTTTAAAGCCTTCCGGTGTTCTTTGGAGATCTTTTTGAAACTCTTCAAGAATCCTTCCAGATTCCATCGGGAATCCTTCAGAAATAATTTCGGAATCTTCAGAAATCCTTCCGGAAACCATTCAAAATCTTTTCCATGTCATTCGAGGACCTCCTAAAATATTTTGAAAATCCTCCCGAAATACTTTGTGAATCCTTTGAGGATCCATTAGGAATTCTAGGATTCTTTGGGACCCTTCGTGAACCAATCCGAAACTCTTCGGGAAATTATCGATGATCCTTCCGTAATACATCATTAATTCGTTGGAAATACTTCGGGAATCCTTCGTGATCCATCCATCGAGAATCCTTGCGGAACCCATGGGGAATCTTTCGATAATCCTTCGGGTACGTTTTCCAGAATTCTTCAGAAATTCTTGGAGAATTCTCAGGGACTTCTTCTGAAATCCTTTTCCAGGCTCTCAAATGTCAAAGGATTCTAAAATGCCCTTCGGAAATCATTCTCCAGGATCCTTCGGAAACCTTCCCGAAATCCATTGGGAACCCTCCCGGAAACCTTCGATATATATTTCGAAATTCTTCAGAAATCCTTCGAGAAACTTTCTGAAATCCTTCGGGAATCTTTCAAGGCTCCTTCAAGAATCGTTCGGAACTCCCTCCAGGATTCTTCGAAATCCTTCGAGAACCCTTTGTAAATTCTCCTGAATTCCTTTGGGAATATTTACAGGATTCTTTAAGACTCCTTCAAAAATCTCTACAGGATCCTTTTGAATCCTTCAAAATCATCGTAATGCAATCGATCGTAAATGTGGTAGAAGATTACCCATTTTTTGCTGCATCGCCCGATCATTTACTTTTTTGTGAATGTTGCGGAACTAATGTCGTTGAAGTAAAATGTCCGTTTTAATTCGATACGCTCTCTGAACCAGTATTGCTAAATCGTTGCTGAATCCTCGCCATCAGTACTACACTGAGAACAGCGTTGCAGTTTGTGAAGCTCTGAATCATTGTTGGCAAGCGGGAGCACCACGAAGAACCTTGCATTGCATTCTGACATTACTATAGGAGTGAGGCGTCGAAGTTGTGCCATGCCTACTAGATCGTTTGATGTCCGATCCGATGCTACATTCTCGGAGTTCTTTCAACAGGCTTTTGATTGTCAACCATCATAACAGGGTTGGAAGACAAGATCTATGACAATGTTCATTCAATACCACACATCTTCCCTCTTCTCAGGAAAAAAAGGTTTGAAGTGATGAGTTTTCACATCGTTTCCGTCATCACGAAAGCTTTCAGGAATTCAGGATGTATATTTCACATCGCACCGATGTATACTGTTTCATATTTCAACTGTTCACTTGTACATGCGACTTTGAAACATTTTTCCGCTGTAGGATACCCACGCAATCAGAACGGCGTTGAAATTATTGATCGGTTGAATGTCGTTCCATACATTAGAAACGGCAAGCTAATTATATGAAATGACATATCTAAGACGAATTTTGGACAAAATATTGCTATTAATAAACTGACATATATGTGTTCAACAGAGTAGCATCAGTGTTTGACTTTCATCTTGTTGTACATTCAATCCACCGTACTTTCACGGAAATACTCACTCAAAGACTTGTTTGACTGTTGTTACTTGTTTTGATATAAAATAATATGTTATTATCTTGATCTACTAAGTTACTAGCCATCATTGGGCTTACATATCCTATTCTATAGATACATTTTTTTGACCGCCAGTCGCGCATGCATGTGAACATAACTTTTATTAGGACCCAATTTGTGATTACTAGTCGCGATAGCAAGTGTACACAAACATTACTTAGAGCAAATATACGACCACCAGTCGAGATAACAACATCAATAATACTTGCTAGGAACAAGTATACGACCACCAGTCGAGTTAACAACATCAATAGCAGTTACTATGAACAAGTATGCGACCACCAGTCGCGCTAGCTATATCAATAACATTGATTGCTAGGAACAAGTATGCGACCACCAGTCGAGTGTAGATCACCATTGCTTAGAACAAATATGTGACCACCAATCGCGCTAGCAATATCAAGTTGATTGATAGGAACAAGTTTGCGATCACCAGTCGCATTAAGGACATATTCATTGCAACCATCTGTCGCGTTAAAGACAACCAAATACCAAACCAAATGCAGCCACCAATCGCGGCAATAAAAATTTATTGCGACCACCAGTCACTTTAAACACTTTTTATTTTTGCATTGCATACACCAGTTGTGTTAAGGACATTTTTTCCATAGCAACCAACAGTCGCGTTAAGGACATTTTTTTTCAAACATGTTATTATTTTTTTAACATGGCATTTATTTAGAAATAATAATGAATTAAGTAGATTTGAATAGTTCGGATCACACCGGTTATCGACACAAAATTCACAAATTTCACCGATTCAGTATGCTTCACACTTAACTTGTTCGGTAAACATTACGGGATACACAATGTTTTGAATCAAATAGGAAAGAAAACAATCATGTGCATTATTGGTCAAATTTGACCAAAACATCGATAATACTGAATAGATTAAAATTCGATTCGTCGAATCGATGAGCTTATTTAATCGAATCCTTTGTATCGTTTTTTTTTAAATCGATTCGATTTCTTCACCCGTAAGCAAATTTACAAGAACAACGACTCAAAATAAGATCAAATCCCTTGCATTAGGATTCCATATTGTTTCAACATCAAAAAATCGATTAATTGGAACGAAAAATCTACTTTTGGAACACCAATTCAAAATCGCCCATGGCTTTGAATATTTGCCCACACTAACATTCATTTTTCAAACTATTTTATTTTATTGAAATTATTTTGTTTTTATTTGAAAGCAGGAGAGATAAGATATAGAAATGTGTGTATCATCACAGAAGAAACGATGAAATGATCACATACAACCAAAGCGAAGTTTTATTATTATTTATATAGAAATTTGCACAGTTGATAAATGTTGCGGGAGTTTTTTTTTTTCAATTGAAATTACTAATTGATAAGTTATACAAATTGATTAATATTCATGAAAACCACTAATAGCTTTAACACTTCACTTCTCTTTTGCAAAATCACATTATTATACAAATTATACTTAATTATACGATATTTGTTTATACACGTTTTGTACGGATATGTTCAATTGACCTCTGCAAACAATATAGTTCAGTTCCTAACGTTATTCTTTTTCCGTTCAACCTATGCAGAAAATAGGTCCCTGATAAAAGCAGAATGCGCACTTCATAACTTATATGAATCAGGTCGAAATGATCATAATCTTTGAATCGGATGAAACCACGGGCCCTCCAAGCTTGTCAACCACATATTGATGCACCGTGGCCAACATGATTATGACATTTTTGGGTTAAATTTCATCCTGCTATCGACAATCACTCCAAGATCCTTAATAGAACTGACACGTTCAAGTGTTTGAGATGCCATTTCGTAATTTTGTTGCATCGGGGAACGTGAGCGTGAAAATGAAATACATTTACATTTATCTGCATTTACTTCCATTCCGTTGGCGTGACACCACTTCACGATCGTATCCAAATCTCGTTGTATAATACAACAGTCGATACGGAATAGTATCGCTCGGAAGATTTTCAGGTCATCGGCGAAAAACAATTTTTCTGATTGAATTAGACCACACAGATCGGCAGTGAACAAAATGAAAAGCAGCGGTCCCAGATGACTTCCCTGAGGAACACCCGAAGGTATCCTGAAACGGGATGACTTAATGCCATCAATTTTGACGAAAGCCCAGCGTGCAGTCAAATATGAGCGTAACCAAGATGTTGCCCACTCGGGGAGGCACATTTTTTGTAACTTTGCAATAAGTAATCCGTGAGGTACTCTATCGAAAGCCTTTGCAAAATCGATATATACGGCTTCGACTTGACGATTTTTTTTCCATTTTGGTTCTAACACTAGTTACAAACGTCATTAGATTCGTCGTTGTAGATCTGTTTTTGACAAAACCGTGCTGTACCTCCGGAATGACTAGCAAAACGGCTCGATACAAGGCCTCATGGAAGAAGCATTCGAGAATTTTGGAAAAACAGCTCAGAATTGAAATACCACGGTAATTTTCAGCATTCGTTAGGTTGCCCGATTTGTGAATTAATAATAATAGACGCTCCTTTCCATAAAGCAGGAAAAACTCGATTCGTCAGCGAACGATTAAAGAGAATTGATAAGGGTAGGGCAAGCCATTCGGCGCACTGCTTAATAAACAGCGGTGGAATTTCATCGGGACCTGGACCTTTAGTGGTATCCAAGTCAGATAAACGCTGGTAAACTTCGTCTACAGTTACCTCCATGGGTGGCATACGCAAATCATACGACAAAACACCATCGAGCACCACGTGAGTAACTTGAGTCGAATTTTCGTTAAACACACTTTTGAAAAATGCCGCTAAAAGATTTGCTGAGTCTGTTGTGGAACTAGCATGCTCATTCTGGAAAGATATCTCACGAAGCACACTGTTTGGTTTGCGTTGATTTTTCACAAACTTACAAAATGACGAAGGATCGCTTTTCGCTTTGTGTTCCAAGTCTGATATATACTCACGGAAAGCTGTACGACGCATGGGTGAATACTCCCGTTCCATTGACTGAAGTGTAATCCAGTTCTCTTCGGATCTATGTTTAAAATACCTTTTACGGATTTTGCGTAGCCTGTTTCGAAAGTGTCGAAGATCGTTGTTCCACCACGGTTGATTGAAGCTGCGAGCTGCTTGGTTGTTTTTGCGAGGCACATTTTCACGGATGATGTCGTGGATTAGATTGTAAAACTCGATGACTGCGTCGTCCACAGAGTTTTCATTCAGAGTTACATTCCAGTTCATGGCGGTTATACTCCTACAGACAGCACTGACGTCATAATGACGAATTGTGCGGCAAACCACCTGACCATCGCCAGCCGAGACGACATGGTAGTGCAACTCTTAGGTATTAAGACTGCCTACCTATACGCCGATCTGAAGGAAGAAGTCTACATTCGACCGCCTCCAGGTGTGAAGACGGATGACAAGGTTTGCCGGTTGAAACGCAGGGCTGAAGCAGTCAGCACATGTCTGGAACCGGAAGATAGACGACACCTTCAAGAAAATGGGATTAGGTTTCATAATAAACTCTACAAAAATGAAGTACATGGTTGCAGATGGATATAGAGGGACGCTTAGTGTTGTTGCTTCTGAGGAACTAGGAAAGTCCAAAATTGTTCAAGAAATGATTGCACAGAAGACTCCAAAGCAATTTGGAGATTTACAAAGGTTTCAAATTGTTTCTTAAATCGTTTCCTAATCAAGTGTATTCGTGTGATCGTTTCACTGAGCATTCAAATGAAACACTGTTTATGATAAAATATTTATTTACTGATTCAAAAAGTTTACAGTTAAAAGTACAATGATGGATTAGAAAAACCATTTTGATTATTTCCGGCGAAGGCACAGCTTAATCCTATTGTATGTATTTCGTTTAAAGTATTGTACAGATAAAAATGCTTCATTAACCTGTTTGCGTTGAAGGTTTCAACAATCGAAAACCAGATGCCTTCCAGTAATCGTCATCATTTTGTTAAACAATCAATGTTAAGCACGTGTGTGATTCAAATATTTACAAATATTGATTATTGTAGTCTTTTTGATAAAAATAAAAATTGGTCATAACTCGCCTAACCCATCTGTTAGGAAATCGATCGCTCCGCGTTTCTCAATATCACAACTCTGGTCAAAAATAAGCGCCTATCTATTGTTGCCTTCAAAGTCTCATGCTATTGCCGTTTTATTACTTCCGATGACTTTGTTTAATCATTCTGTTACCGTACCATGGCACTAAACGGAATCTCCGTAGCGATTAGAGCAATTATTACACGAAAAATGCCACATTTCATAAGTACGTTGATCATTTGCCAGTACCTTCTGTACTCAATGTTCGATACCTTAACTAAGCACAATTCTGTAGGGCGGATTACATCATTACTCCTTACCCTAACTTTTAAATCTTCTAATTATTAAGAAACTCAAAAATACTGATCCTGCCATCAATACGCGTACAATATAATCGGAAAGAACAAAAAGTAGTTTTTTTTACAGTACACATGTATTCAAATCAACGAATGTCACCTTTAGGGCTTTTAGATCGCACTGCCGTACGACGAAGGAACCTTGAAAACGATTACAGCACCGGAATGTTCGAAGGCAGGCGTCTCAACGCCTGCGACGGCCTCTACGCTCAGCGTGCGCATCTTGTTGCCTAGCCGGAGCTGGAACGTCGGTGACACCGTCACCGGCAGGTCCTGATTGCACAGTCTGGAAACAGAGAAGATTAAATGCAAGATTAGTATCGTTAATGGGAATATGGAATCACTATCTGGTGATGGTTAAACTGCGGCTAGAACTGTACCGGCTAAAGTAACCGGATTTAGCGACTGTATATGCGCAGCTACTCCGAGGCTGTATTATCGATAGAGGGTGAGAGATGAAGAGATGAGAGAGGAGAAGCGACGCGGGCGAGGAAATTATACATCATGGGCCGTTACTATGAAAATGACGCTTATAAAAGAAGGATCCTGGCGAGCCGTGAAGCCACGTACTGCTTCAAAGATTCGGATTACCGTACAAGTAGACGTCGGCGAAATTGGAGGAAATCGGTTCCGTTGAAGATTACGTCGACGAGCTGGTAACCACGGCGCAGAACCTGAGCGAAATTTGATTTGAGGTAAACAACCAGTGGTTAGCATCGATCTTGTTCAAGGATTTGCCGGAGTATTACAACCCCATGATAATGGGAATGGAAGCTTCGGGTGTCGACTTGACGGCTGATCTTGTGAAGGCGAAAATACTTCAAGATGTGTGAAGTGGTCGTTGAAAAGTTCCGAAGCGGAGGGTGTCTTGTACAACAAGCAGAACTCCAAATTAGGGCACGAAAAAACTGGCAAGAAAACCGGAAAATGCTTCAATTGCAAGAAACCCGCACACTTTGCTGCACAATGTCCTCAGAAGCAGTTGGAGAGCAGGTACATCACACACCCTGCAGTGGAGATGTTTATGGATAAGAAATGTGTAGAGGTAACGTTTAGCGAGTAAGATTTTAATATGTTGATTCCCAAACATAAAAAAGGGGTTGAACTGGTAGCGATATCAGTCAGTAGCTTGCCGTTGGAACGGTAGTCTCATTGTTGGTTTGTCATCATCTTTCTGGCGTTACGTCCTCACTGGGACAGAGCCTGCTTCTCAGCTTAGTGTTCTTGTGAGCACTTCCACAGTTATTAACTGAGAGCTTACTATGCCAATGACCATTTTTGCATGCGTATATCGTGTGGCAGGTACGATGATACTTTATGCCCTGGGAAGTCGAGAAAATTTCCAACCCGAAAAGATCCTCGACCGGTGGGATTCGAACCCACGACCCTCAGCTTGGTCTAGCTGAATAGCTGCGCGTTTACCGCTACGGCTATCTGGTTTGTGTAGTTTTCATTTCAACAGGTTATGGGCCCAGAAACGCCTGGAGGACGCTGAGGAGACTTCGATGAGGGACCACAAGGGAGCACCTGGACGATGAGACAGGACCTGGAGGTAGAACCTGAATGGGAGGTGGAGTCTGGACGGGAGATAGCTTGGACGAGGTGCCCAAGAGTTGGTGGTCAATATGCGGTCGAGGCTGGTGGCGGGTACTGGTTGATCGAAGGACGAGCTCGGAATAGCTAAAGAACTTGAAACTCATAAGGAGCTTGGAATACGGCGCGGTTCACTACGAGGAAGGTGTTGCAACTGACCAGAAGGAGCTCGAGGCTTCGGTATAGCTAGGAGGAGCTCGTTAGCCAGAAGGAGCTTATAGGACAGATGCAGCTCGGTGGCAGATATGCGATTCGAAGGTTGTGTGATGAGGACAAGTTTTTGAGAGCAGGTACATCACACACCCTGCAAAGGGGGTGCACGCTATGTCTGAACCAGACGATTATAAAAATCGAATGTACATCAGATATTTTCTCGCTAGAGATCAGTATTTGGTGTACATATTCATAATCGGAAGGTTTTGAAATATTCTATCGGTGACAATGGAAATTGTCGTTGAAAATGGAATTTTCAATGGTTTTAGTATGAAAAATAGCTTAAAAGTGAGAAAAATCAAAATTTCACCGATGGAATATTTTAGAACCTTCCGATTATGAAAATATGACCCAAATACTGAACTCGAACGAGAAAAACCCGAATGTACATTCGATTTTTATAATCGTCTGGTTCAGACATAGCGTGGGGTGGCCATGGGTAAGAATTGTAGAGGTAGTTTAGCGTTTAGCGAGTAAGAGTGTAAGTACAGTCGAATTTCGTTCGTTGCACTATCGTTAAGTGGGCTACGTTTTAATTGGGCTTCCGTTAGTGTTGGGCTAAAGCCCACCTAAAACGAAGGCAAACGTCATTTTCTGACATAAGACGCAATTTATCAATGTTGGTAGCTCTGGTTTTCTTTTGTTGTATGTTATTTGAAACTCCCGAAGCCCGATTAGTGAAAGTCTTTCACTAAGTGGGCTACAGGTTTAGTGAAACGAACGAAAGTTGACTGTATGTTAATACTTTGACATGAAATAAAAGAGAGGTAGCTATATCAGTCAGTAGCCTGCGGTTGGAACGGTAGCCTCCCTCGTTGTTGATTTGTATAGTTTAATCACAGACAAACAGACGTAACACTTAGAACAAATCCCGATCAAAATCATAGTCACGATGACATGTACGCCCAATGCTAAAATCGGTGTGTTTGGCCGATGGACCAACAGATGGCGGTAGTGTGTAAATGTCAAACGCGAACAAAAACGATGCGAGCGCTGCGAGTGGCCACCTACTATATATTTGAATCGTCCGTTCAAAAGGTGGTCGATGGTAATCGGTGAGAGTGTGACGTCTGTTTGTCTGTGGTTTAATTTTCAACAGAAGCAGTTAAGGGACACGGGAGACCGTGTTATTTTCCCTATCTTATGACCAGAAGCGAGGAAGGTTTCAAGAAGCATAAAACTGTGGTGAACTCTGTATCTATCGAAATAATCAGTCAATCAAGTCGGTGGCCAGAGGGTTTGTCGAGTTGGATCTCAAACAAGGACGCATTGAAGTACGTTCCTGATATGGCCACAAACTTGTTATCAATCAGCCACATTTGCAATTAAAGTTTGAAAGTTGTTTTCACGGCGTCGAAATGTGGACAATGATGGCAAGGTATCGCGTCATGAACAGCGCCATGAAGAAAATGGACTATATCGGCTGAATCAGAGGACAGAGAAGTCGTTTCTCGAGGTGGATTCCAACATTTGGCACAATCGAATAAACATCTGAACCAGCAGAGTATGGCGAAGCTTTTGTCGATGGCAGATAGAATCGTGCTAAAGAAAGAAGCTCTACAAGATTGTATCGCTTGTCTCCTAGGTAAACATGCTCGAGACACGTTTCGCTCTAGTTACACGAGAGCAGAAGGAGCTCTGGACTTGGATGAAATCGATCCTTCCTTACTTTTATCGATTATGCTACTCTGAAAATATTCGTGTATTATTTGAAGTCCAAAGGTCATGTCGCAGAGGTTCATAAGCAATCCAAGTCACAAGTCGAACGGCAAACTGGCAGGAAGTTGAAGGTATTGCGGACGAATAATGTCAATTCAAGAAGCGAGACGGTATCGTGCACCAAACCAGTTGTCCTTATACACCTTAACAAAATGGAGTGACCGAGTGGAGAAGGCAAGATGTATGCTGAACGACGCTCAATTGCCGAAGAAGTTCTGGGCAGAATCCATTTCCAATAGCGACATATCTTGTGAATCGCAGTCCATCCAGCATCACTTGACATGGGTGCATCGGAAGAAGCATGGTCCAAACGAAAACCGAATCTACAGCACTTGAAACTATTTGGATCTATGGGCTCCAGAAGAAACTGCGGTCAAGAAAGATTCACCCCGCACCAAATGCACGATGTACAAAATGCTTACAAAACCGGTAGTTATCTACGGGCATGAGACGTGGACTACGCTTGAGGAGGACTTGCAAGCCCTTGTGGTTTCGATTGCCGGGGGTTAAGGACGATTTTCGGAGGCGTGCAGGAGAAAGGCGTGTGGCGGCGAAGAATGAATCACGAGCTCGCTTAACTCTACGGCGAACCCAGTATCCTGAAGGTGGCGTAAGCTGGAAAGATACGCTGGGTAGGGCATGTTTCAATAATGCCGGACAACACCCCTGTAACGATGGCGGTCGCTTCGAATTTGGTCGGAACAAGAAGGCGTGGGGCGCAGCGAGCTAGGTGGATTGACCAGCTGCACCAGGACCAGGAGAGCGTGGGTCGCATTCGAGGATGAAGAGAAGTGGCCATGAACCGAGTTGATTGGCTAAAAAATGTTGGCGTGGTTTTGTCAAGTTAAGTGATTTAAAAATTATTAATAACTATTTTGATCCCGTGCAATGTACCATGCACCAAAGCAGAAAAGGAGGAAGTTCGATGTGAAGTTCAATGAAGGCATTCTGGTCGAGTACGCAGATAACTCCAAAATAATTCGTATTTTCAATCCCCATTCTGGCGACGTGATCGTCACTAGAGATGTACACCGTGTCCAATATATTCTCATACACTTTTTCGTTTCTGTGTCGTCGTATAACGAATGATCATTTATCATCAATGTATTGGTGTTAAGTTACTCTACCTTTGCACTAATGAATGAGCACTGTGTATGATATTTTTCATTCCGTGTTCACTTGTAATCGACAATGGAAGAGTTTCGAGCTGTTGTGATAAAAAAGTTTGTGAATGGAGAGCGCCCAGGCGCTATTTTCAAAAATTTGAAAAGCCAAGGTGTGAAGCGAGATTTTGTCTACCGGACCATCAGACGATACCGTGATACTTCCTCGTTGGATGACCGGAAGAGATCCGGCCGGGCACGTTCAGTTAGGACTGAACGAGTGATTAAGGTTATAAGAGAACGGATCCGAAGTCTCAGCGTTCTACTCGGAAAATGGCTGCAGATTTGGGAGTTTCGAAATCGACCATGCACAATATCCTCAAAAGTGACCTGAAATACCATGCTTTTAAAAAGCGTAAAGTACATGGAGTTTTAGAACCGTCAAAGAAAAAAAGGTTCGAAAGAGCCAAACTCATTCTTCCCCGGCACGCTGGAGAAGAGTTTGTGTTTTCCGATGAAAAGTTATTCGTTTTACAACAATCCCATAACGTCCAAAACGACAGAATCTGGGCCGCCTCGTCGAAAAATGTGTCAGACAGAGAAAGGAACATTCCACGGTTTCAAAGCGCTGCTTCAGTGATGGTTTGGGGTGGTATTTGTAAGCGCGGTAAATTACCACTCGTTTTTATCGAAAAAGGTGTTAAAGTCAATGCTGTGTATTATAAAACGGAAGTTTTGGAGAAAGTTGTGAAGCCAAATAATCAAAAATTGTTTGGAAGAGACCATTATGTCTTCCAACAAGATGGAGCACCCTCCCTCACAGCAAATCTCGTTCAGAGCTGGTGCAGAGAGAATTTAACAGACTTTTTGGCGAAAGATGAATGGCCTCCCAGTTCACCAGATCTGAATCCTTTGGATTACTTCGTGTGGTCATATATGATGTCGAAGGTTAACGAGCACAAAGCGTCTAATTTGGCCCAATTCAAAAATGTAATCCAGCGTATTTGGAAAGAAATGCCCATGGAAGTCGTGCGTGCCGCCTGCGACAGTTTCGAAAAACGCCTAAAGCTGATTAAAAGGGTTAAAGGTGGAGTTATTCCGAAACATTTGCTCTGATTGATCTATGGTATTATGTCTTTCGATAAATACAGACGATAATAAAATTCGATTCACTGAAGCGCAACAATTGTGTTTTTTATTTGTATGAGAATATATTGGACACGGTGTAGTCATTGCAGATGAAGCACGATCAGCGATGTTCCTAAAGAAACAAGAATTAATTGGATAGAAACAACTGGCAAGCTGGCAGTGCACCAAGGGTTCAAGAAGAAACGATGGTACCGGCCGATCAAGCCAACGATGATGGCCCAACATTTCCGATCGCAGCGGTCGGGAGCGCGTATTCCCGGGTAAGTATTCTGATTGTGTATGCTTTAGCTCAACTGCTGTCCAGAATTTTTACGATCAGTTCGATCCAAGGACCAAGGACGAAGCGGTTAATGACGAAGGAGGAGATCCGACGAGTTACACTGAGGCGTTGAAGCGATCGGATCAACGTCACTGGGCAAAGGCGATCCAATACGAACTTCGAGTGTTGGAAAACAAGAGTCCTGACTGATCTACACGGGAGAAAAGCGATCCAGAATAAATGGGGTTTCAAGACCAAACAACGAGCAGATGGCGAAATCCAGCGATATAAGGCATGACTTGTTATAAAAGGATGTTCTCAATGAGCCGGCTTCGACTACAATGAAGTCTATTATACGGTAGTGCGATACTGTACCATTCGTTTTCTCGTGGCGTTAGCAGTTCAACATGATTTCGTTGTTGAGCAGCTTGATGCAGTTACAGCGTTTCTGCAAGGATGAAGATATATACATGGAAAATCCGAATCCGGAGATTACGTCGGCGATCCCACAAAGGTATGCAAGTTACAAAAGGTATCATACGGACTGGAGCAATCGAGCAGGGTTGGAAACACTCAGCTGGACTTAACTCTGAAGGAGTACGCTCCAGTGTGGAACCCTGTTTGTATTATATCTTTGATGAAGACGGCAAGCTGTTATTCGTGACGATCTATGTGGATGAATTTTCTGGTGTTCACGAACAATGCAGAGGCGAAGGAGAAATTGAAAACTTACCTGAATTGCCTAAATAAAAAATCTAGGAGAGGCGAAGTTTTGTCTGGGACTGCGGATAAGTCGTGACCGATTGACTTTTGCTGGTGTGCATTTCCGTGTCATAGGAAAAGGGATCGGCCAGGACCAATGATTGTTTTTAAGCAGTAATGTTCCTTGCACACTGTCAAGTCGGAAAACAGAGAGGAACTGTTTCTAAGGTGCGATGCTGGTCGCGGCCTAGTTGGACTTTAAAAAGCGACCCATTTGTGTCCTCCGTCTGATAGGCACAACCTGGGAAGCCTGGAAGGAGGAGTGGAAGGAATATGCTCGAGGAGGACGTGCAAGCTTTTGGAATTTTCTAATCACTGGTGCTTATGACCAACTTTCAGCGGCTTGCAGTAGGAAGGTGTGTGGCGGCGAAAGATTAACCAGGAGCTCGCACAACTCTACGGCCAACCAAGTATCCAGAAGGTGGCGAAATTTGGAGAGATACGATGGGCAGAGCATGTTGCAAGAATGTTAATCTTGTAAAGGTGGTTTTTGCCTCGGATGCGATCGGTACAAGAAAGCATGGAGCACAGCGAACTAATTGAGCGGATCAATTGCACAATGTTTTGGCGAGCTTGGGACAGAACCGAGATTGAAAAGACGCGGCCGTGAACCGAGCATTGTGACGAGTAATTGTTGATTCAATGTTCAAAATGCTGACTAAATAAATAAATGTTAAAGTAATCTGAAATTCTGAGCATTGATGAACTTGATGAACTACTGACAATTAGTAATAAGTATACAGATAATTATGAAACTTACTCGAAATACCGCTTACACACATGCGCTACTATCTCTCCAATGCGGTCTTCCTTCAACGGATGCTGTTCACCTTGCAAAGCTATCACCAGATCGTTGTTATGATGCGAATGGAACACAACCAGTTGATCTCTACCGGGGCTCACACTGATGGAAGTAATCTACGATTAAAAGAAACCAGTTATCATCATGATCTAGAGCTACCTATACCCAGCAATTTCAAACTAACCTCTTTGATAGCGACGGTACGTTTCATGTTGCGGAACTTGTTCCGCGGACCGTCCAGCTTGTAGATGGCTCCGTCAGTCACGATGATCGCCCGATCAGCCGATTTGTTGCACTTGTTGAACTTTTTGACAAACGCGGAGAACAGCACCACCCGGAAGTTGTCCGTATTCTTAATATTATTAATACTGGCGTTGTACGAAGAGTAGTTGGAATTTTCCGCCGTGATGGAGAGATAATTGCCCAACCAGCGCCGATCTTGGCCCCAGAACTTGCGCCGCTTGCGGAATGCACTGGCAGCGATGATCTGCAGCCGAAGCTGGGGCCATTCTTCCCGCGGATATTTGCGCAATATCGTCGCCGCTCTCCAGCGGGAGAACAGCATACGAAGTTGTTTCTCCGCTTCACGACCCACCAGTGGAGGTTGCGGCCACTGAATACCCTTGCCGTAGTCTCGCATTTGACGAGCATTACGAAAGCGCATGGCCAACTCCTGAACATAGCTCTTCAGCTTGTATTTGCGGTAGTGCCGCATAATTACGATCGCGGCCTTCATCTTCTTGTACTGCTGTCGACAGATCCAACCACGGACCTGCTTCTGCAGCAGCGTTACAATGTGCGGAATCATATCGTTGCGTTGTTTCTCCAGCGAGAACAGCGTCTGCGGTGAGCGCAAGAAGATCTTCGTTTTGCCGAACTCAACGTCGTGACTGAAGTTCTTCTCTGTAATCAACACCTTCACGCCATCCCTTTCCGAACCCCCTCGGAAGTTCGGCCACGTGTACTGAGAAATCATCTTGTATCGCAGCAGGAATTTGTCGTATCGCTGCCGATGAACGAAACCGGCTCTGCGCACCCTTACATTCTCCAGTAACCCAAGGTAGCGGACTTGATGCTCTACGCGAACATCATCGAATACGGAAGCACTTTTTATATCATTGGGCTTGATGCAGCGTACGTAGAATGGTTCTTTCTTGAGTAACGTTGCGACCAACTCGGTCATCGAACGCTGGAACAACGTTCCGGCCGTCAACGGTCTCTTGGTAGTCTTCGAGATGTCCTGCGCTCCTTCGGGCCACATTGAAGTGATCAAGTTATCCTTAGAGTGATAAAGTAACCTCTTGAAGTCTTGGAACAGTGTGTCTCGGTTCTTTTCGATGAATCCGTAAATGCAGTAGATAACGTCTCCAGCGTAGTGCGTAATGCGGAAGTCTTGTCGATGCTTCAATTCCTTATCCATCGGCTTCAACTGCCGGCTACTGTAGTGTGGATGGTGCGAGAGTTTCTTATCCATGGCGTCCAGAAGCATCTCGTCGGTAATTTTGCCTACATTTAGGCAAGCCTCATCCATGATGGATATCACGCCCTTGTGCGGTTGTTCGACTAGTTCGCAGATGATCTGCAAGAAGGTAAAACAAATGAGTGGTTCATATGAATATATATAAATCGAACCCTACCTGATTATTGAAATAATCCACGTTGGTCCATTTGATGCCCTCCCGGCGATATTCCTCCTGTTCCTGTTTCAGCACTAACTCGATGAACAATTGTTGCAGCTTCTCGTTGCAATAGTTGATGCAGAACTGCTCGAAACTGTTCTGATCGAAGATTTCGAAACCGTAAATGTCCAGCACCCCGATAACGCGGTTGTACCGTTTCTGGGTATTGCCTCCGGGAACCACTATGGCTTTGTTGATCCGTTGGATTATCCACGTGAAGAGGCGATCGTACACGGCCTTGGCTAGCGCATCTCGTCCAAATTCGGCCTGTTCGATGTCGTGCGTTTTGGTCATGATCTCGCCACGTGCTGCAATCACTCGCTCCGTCAGGGACCGTTGCATCTCCTCTTCGGTAACGTGCAGAAGCTGCGCTGCTGTCGACAGGGTCTTGCGGTTTGCTATCTGGATTTGGTCATCTTGGGCTGCAAAGTGGAATTGTTGAGAAGGTAAAAGGTGTAGTGTAAGATATATGGAAATTCAGCGAAGTATTGCGAAGACACAGGTCGATACTGTATTGGCAGATGACCGGTGACATGCGATTCAAACATTTGCAGATCAATCGTAGAAATGTATCGAGAGATGACAGACTATGGAAGAGACTTGCAAGGCTACTAGCTAGAAATAACTGTAATAGTACTACATACATTCCTCTCTTTCCCTTGGTAGCTGCAGAGCTCCACTGGTTTTCGACGAACTTGAAACAAACCGAATTAGATGGATACTAAGCAATATCTATTTACTAGAATATTATTATATACTAATCAGATGTATCCAAAAGTTAATCAACTTTTTAAATAGTAAAACTATTGATAAACAATCACGGGGTTGGTGGTCTGATGGCTACCGCTTCTGCTTCATATGCAGAAGGTCATGGGTTCAATCCCAGGCCCGTCCCTTTCCTCGTACTTTGTAGTTGTATATCTCTCACTTGCTTCTATCTTCCATTCTAAATATATCACACTCAAACTATTCGTTCATAGCAAACGCTAGAACCAGAGACGGACAAGAAACCGTTTCCCTAACGCTTCCTACTTCCACGCGCACGCCTTTCTTACGCCTGATACATAGGCAGTCTGCTAACCACAAAAGCAAACCTCTCTGCCATGCCTTTCCCCCATCCATACACTCCCGCATGAACTGGCGTGGATGCAGTGGAATATACGGTCTACGTAGGAGTCAGTTCAATGCATCATCAATTCCTCCCCCTTCCCCTCATTGGTCTGCATTCTGACGTGGCAGGTGCCATTGTTGCCTAAAAATAGAAGATCACCAGCACTTATACACTGAGGATGCCTGTTAGTCCCAAGCAGTCATTCGGTTGGTTCCTTGTGTAAGTACAGCTGATCTGGCAATACTGGAGTTCATCCACGGGCGGCCAATCAAGCTCAAGCTCAAGCTCAAGCTCAAGTAAAACTATTAATAAACAATCAATTTACTGTTGAAAAACAACCAAGAATTTTTTAATTGGTTTTGAAAAAATTAAGCTATTTGTTCAAGTACTTTTTATAAAAACGCCCAGTACTTTTCGATTGGTCGCAGTTTCGGTGCGTTCGGGGGGTTGAGATGCTTACGTACGAAATTGATCTCCTTAGCTTTGTACCACTCCAAAACCTCTTTCGAGTAATGGTACAAGACCAAATCCGGCCAGAAAACCGTAAGAGCATCGTGTGATGAAGTAGATGCTTTTGGAGGCATTCCTTTAGGTACACCTGCCCATTGACCGTTCCAGTTGTCACGAATGGAGTGCTACGCTTTTCACGCGAGCAATGCTTGTCAAATCATATATTTTTTTTTTGCAAACTTTAACATCTTCTGCTTTCTAATGTCCTTAGGAACATCGAATTTTTTATGAGCAGTGAAAACCTGGAGCCCCGGAAGCTTCCGAAAGTCTGCTTTTACATACGTTTCATCATCCATTACGAGGCAATGTGATTTCATCAAGATCTGGGTGTAGAACTTCCGCGCACGTGTTCCACGGTATTCTGCTGTTCATCTTCATTGAGCGCTGCTCTCCACAGGCTGCTGGTGACCAATCTATTAAGTTTTCAGCTTGAATGGCAGATTCGTGCTCTTGAAAATTTGTGGTTTGGTTTCGATGCATCCTCACCATAAGAGATTGTTTCAAGAATTACTCCCAGAATACCTCTAGAAGATTCTCCAGGTTTTCATTAGGAGATTTTTCAAATTCTTTCAAAAATTCCAAACCGAATATATTTGAAAATTCTTGCAAAGATTTTTCGTAGAATATTTCCTTAGCTTTCTTGATATTTTAATTATATTTTGCTCGATTTTACCCAAAATTTCTCCAGGCAAAGTTGCTCATGAAGTTATATAGAATTTCTTCCAGTAATTTCTTAAGGAAATAATACTATTTTTGACAAATATCTTCAAAAAATCCAGCATCCAGGTAACATTGATAGCTGAACAATAGCTTATTCCGCTGAAAAGAGGCTGTATAAGCAGAAGTTTAGCTGAATACTTGGGCACTTCCATGATTCACTTTGGCATGGGGGGTTCTTCTCGGCCAAATCATCTGAAACTTTGCAATTAAAAGCACTTCAATACGACGCATACTGTGGCCAAACATGAGCTCAGTAGCTTTCAAAAATCCCCGCAGCTGAAGTGAATCAAAAGTAGTTTTTTTTTCTAACATGATAATATTTTCTGTTATTCGCCTGTATATTTGCATTGCATTCCTTTGATATTTATCCCTATCAGCCTTGTTTTTATTTGAGCAAATGTTCAATAGCTTCTTCTATTTTTTTATTAAATACTTTCGAAGGTTTTCAACGAATTTCTTGAAGAGTTTGTTACGAAAGTATATCGTTACATTTTTTTCTCTTGGGATTTATAAAGAAAACTTCTAAAAAATTAACGACCTTTAGAATATTTCTCCAGACTTATCCTCAAGTAATCCTTACTAAACAATTCCTAAGAACTTCAGAAGAAACCCTTAAGTAACTCCTAGATAAGCCAAAAAGGGACGTATGGAAAATATTTGAATAATATATGAAGACGTATCCAAAAAGATTACTAATATTACAATTCCTTGTGGAATTAAAATATCTTGGTACTGATTGACGAAATTGGCGATCTGTTCTCAAATGAACACCGTGAAAATTTTGTTTAACTTTAGTTTTTTTTAAATATTTTAGACATCTTAGATAAATCATTTCGAAGAGCTAATGCTTTAAGAAAAGAGATTGTTGAAAAAACTATTGGAGGAATTTTTTCAAGATCATAGAAAGAATCCTCTATACATCAATGAAAAAAAAGTATGTTTTTCCAAAAGTATAGTAAAAAAATTTGAAAGAATAAAAAACATCTTAAAAAGATGACTGTAGAAAACACTATTGAAATTTATGGACATTCAAGATTAAAAAAAAAAATATTGATCAAGAATTCTAGGTTGAATTCATGACGGAATTTCCTGCAAATATTCTTCGAGTGTTTGAAAAAAATCTGGAGGAGTTCCAGGAGGAATCAATGAAAAATGAAATCCAAAGAAATTCCATGGAAAGTGGTTTGAGACATTCCTCAAAGAATCAGCCCTTTGAAGGAATCGCACGAAGAACTTTTCCTTAAATCCCTGTGTGGAATAAACTTTGAAGAAATCCACTGAATATTTGAAAAGAAACAATGGTGTTTTTTATGGAATAAGGGGAAGGATTACTAGGAATCTTCTAAAAGGGTTTCTGAAATTTATAACTAATTTGTTCTTATTTTTTAATCTGGGAAATGTAAAATTGTCTTCACAAATTCTGGAATGCCTTCCAAATATCTTCCGTCTTCCAAAAGTCTTCCACACAACTCTAATGTCTTCCAACCTGGCATGCCTGCTATATACGTATGTAGTCTTTTACATTTTTTCGCATCTTGCACGTAAGTTTGGGATAGATTCAGTTTCTTCGCCACAACTCGAACTGAACTGTTGGGATTCTTCTTGAAAGCTTGACACTTAACACTATACGGAGATCCATTTTTTCAACTTTTTTCTTTCCGATCGTGGTACCGATTTAAAACATGAGACACCGTAGAATGGACCATTCCCAGCTTTCTGCTGATGGCACGATAAAATTAATCCGAAGTTTCGGGGTACATGCGCAAAATTTATTTGCGTCGCTGCTGTTCTTCCGACTCCATCTTCACAACGATTGCACATCTTCTAGTGTAACTTACACAGCGTAAACAAATACACATTTGGGCTTATTCTACGAGTGGCGTGAGGTGACAATTGTCGGTGTCGTATAGCGAGGTGACAATTGTCGACTCGAGTGAAGTGACTCTCCATTTGATTTGCACGGCGAGTCACTTCACTCGAGTCGAGAATTAAAAGACACGGACACCGTCTTCAGCCATTTAGCTGCACAGACTGTAACTTAACACTAGACAACGGACAAGCATGCTCCATTGGTACAGCCGAGAAACATTCCCGACGAAAAGTTTCAATGGCTGCAGCGGGAATCGAACCCACACCCCATGACACGATACGCTCATTGCCTGACGACACTAACCGCACGGCCACGAAGCCCAGAATTGTCACCTCGCTATACGACACCGACAATTGTCACCTCAAGCCACTCGTAGTGGCGCGTTTACCGCTACGGGCCCCTTAGCATATTTTAGTGAACAGTAAAACCAAGTTGGAAGTCTAAGGATATGTGCCGCTGGCGGTCTGATTGCAGCGAGAATCATCCTTTGATATTGATACCCTGTAATAAATAAAATCCATTGATACTCTTTTGCAGACAAAATCGGACCAATGGTTCCTCGTCTGCACTAGACATAAATTTATTTTCCATATCCGTTCGAGAGATCAGTTAATCGGATCGGTACGAGAGCAGATTTCATCTGCTTAGTTATGCTCCAAGGATGGCAATTTGGGAAATGGGATAATGGGATTAAATTTAAGGCGAACATACAATCTGTACGTTTGCTAGTTAATTTGTTATCGATCCCAATCGAGATATTTTCACACATTCTTTGTGGGAACGAACGGTTTCCACTATTGCGTTGATTGAGCTGAGCCTAGATTTTCCTATCGAGAATCCTTCCGCTCCAGAAGGTTTTTCGCACATTGGCTTTTCAAAGGGTATTTTCATTATCAGCGTTCTCGTTTTCGGAAAGGCTATTAACCATTACGAATAAAGCAAAAGGGTTGTGCAACAAATGATTGTAATTAACAACTCGGAAATACAAACAGTTATTATACTTCAATACTAATAGGAAAGTATGAAGCATGAAAATCTGACGATAACTATAAAATAATAATTCCTTAGTATAGTCCAATTTTAGTCCAAAATTGGAGGCTGTGTTCAAATATTGCCTAACTAATGCCTGCTAACATTTGATATAAATAGTATACAAATAAAAATAATTATCTTTGATCAATGATTACCCATACGATTTGATTCTAAAACTCTTTCAAAACTCAAAGACAAAACTTACTCTTGAAGTTGATGTTTCCTAGATGCAGTACGGCGGCCACAATCCGCCACACCATCGTGAGTTCGTCCCCGCTGAAGCCGAGGGCTTTGAGACCGGCTGTGGTGACCCGATAGTCCAACTTTTCCGACAGGACCTCTACGCTGCCCTGGTTGGTGTAGTGGAACTGGGCCGGATCCCGCGTCAGTTGGTACTGCCTCAGCTCGGCGTCGGATGCCCCTCGCAGTAACTGCAATGAGAACACAATTCAAATGTTGAATCAACTCTAGTTTTTTAGGAATTTTAGAACATTGAAGACATTATGTTTTCCACAATATAAAAATTTATAAAATCCACAAAGCTATATGCATTTTTCTCCTGCAACCATACCGTAAATTCGGGTGAAATTGATCACCGTGTCACACAATTTTATATTAAATGAACGTTGTTTGGCTTAACTATTGTCGAATTGTGTGTCGTGAAGTTTTTGCTATTAAAGAATGTTTATTTCTATGGAAATAATGCAAAAATGCAGAATCATGCTCGGGCGTTTATTAGAAGACAACCATAAACTTCTAGTTCTATACAAGGTTTTGCACATGGTGTCATTCTGAAAGCTTGTGAGTTTGCTTAACATATATCCCGCGAATAGATTTTATAATCTAAATTCGTACCATATTGCTCATTTTGTTCAAATAATTGAATTTATGTTAGTTGTTTGAAAATTCCTCAGGAAGTTGCCTACATTTGTATTTTGTACAACAGTGATGAAAAAACCTCGCTTATCGTACACAGCATCAGTGTGGTGGTTCTGACCGCGCGACGACTGAAGGGTTAATTATTCAATATTCCCATAAATATTGATTAGTTAAAAATTTAGAAAGCATTTTCGGATTCAGGGAGCTCAAATTAAGTAAGTAGAGAAGTTTTCGAGACTAACAATAATCGTATTGATAAGTGATCAATTTCATCCCGAAATAGGAATTCCGGATTTTTTTTTATTTTAGAGATGGTTAGACAATATCGGTACATGAGCCAATAAGACTCATCATCGTACTTGTTTTCCTGTATAAAGTTGTTTGGCATTGACAACAGTATAGAAAACAGATCATAAGAACATGATCAGATTTTTTTCCAGGGAATTGTCATCGAATCAAAAGAATTGTGTGTGTGTGTGTGTGTGTGTGTGTGTGTGTGTGTGTGTGTGTGTGTGTGTGTGTGTGTGTATACAATCCATCTCCCACTGACCGGCAGTGCTTTTATGGAAGAAAATTGTATGCATGTATATTTGATACCCTTCGATATCTTTATATCTGCAGACAATTTTAACCCGGGAGATGAAAGGTGATAGCTCTACTGAAATTCCAACGACCCATTTCAAGAATGGCAGTAAATACACACACATTCTGAGGTCATTTTCATATACAGTAAGCCCCGCATAAAAACACCCAGATATCAAATGGATATATGAAATGTTTTTACACTTCCCGAATCGAAAATTAAATTTTCGACCCTGGCACGTATTTAGTTTCATATGGTAATAGGTGAGTAAATAATAATAATGAACAATTTTACCTGGATGTAATGCTCTTTTTTTCCGTCGCCACACTGAGCTTACCGCCAAATACTATACACTTTTTCACTGCACTGCGCGCATAACATGTTTGCTTCACCCGCCCCCGCAGGAGCAAGCGTCACGGTCAAAGGATCACACACTACTCGTCATCGAATCAAAAGAATTGTCATCAGAAAATTTTCCAATAGCTTCATCTGGAATTTCTTTAAGGATATATTAGAAATAGATCCTGTAACACGACAACTCGATCATCTCAAGTATGATGATCGTACGGTCTATCATTGGCTTGACAATGAGTCAGTGTAGGTCTGAACCGTAACTTGTCCGGTCACCTTTTCTATAATCACTGTTAGCTAAAATCAAATATTATTGTGTACCCATTTTGCTGAATAAATAACATCTAAATTACTCTGTTTGTTAAAATCCAGAGATGCTAATTTCTCAAAATATTTATTCTCAGATTTCATAAAATGTCACTTCACAAGCAATTTCAGCAAACTTTCAAGGAATTTTGTAAAAGTTTATGTAAAAATCTTCCAATTGGATTTTTATTAAATGTCTGGAAGAAGCAAACCTAACAAGGACTTCTAAGAGAAATTTCTGAGGAATTTATCGTTTCTAAAATCTACTACTAAAGTAGTTGCTGGTGTTGATTCTAAAAGAATCTCAGGTGGAAATCTTGAATGAACTCTTCAAGATGTTTTTAGAGGTAACTCTGGAATAACGTTTGGATAATTCATTGGGTACTTTTCACAAACAATCACCTGAGAAAATTCTCGTGATTGATATCATGGAGTGATTCATGACAAGGTTATACTGCGGATTTTTTTTGTGTCAATCACCAAAATACCGCTATTTACTTAAATTAGGATTGCAGAATCCTTTGCCGTTTTCAAAAATATCATAGCACGTTTAGTTTTTACGATATTGGTTGTTGAAAATCAAATTTGTCAACTTGCATGTAAGTTCAACAGCTTGTATGGAAATTTATTTACCACAGAATTCAAACTTTATACGTTCAACAATACTTATCAACAAAGTGAAAATTGAAACCAAACTACACTGCCCATAAAGACATAACTGTCCCATATGGAAAAAGTAAGAATTGAAAAAATGACGCTCAAATTATAAAGTTTTCCTTTTCATACAAAAGTTCATAATTTTCTAGTGCATTTGCGGATGCCACATTCATTAAGCACAACCACACAGATTACTCATTTAGCTACTATTGATCAGTAAAAATTATAAACTTGAACATAAATCTAGTTTTGCAGCTGCTATTGGGGTTCAAAGTTCATATAGAGACTGTTATGCCTTTATTTTTCAATATGGGACTACACTTGCTTCATATTTTTCCACATCATTTTCAAACAAAGTGTGTAAATTTGTGTATACATGGTAAAGTATATAATAAAACAAGAATGTTGTAATGAAAAAAGGTGTTGTTATGCTTTTATTTGCAGTACATCTTACATAAAAGTTTAAGTCCTATTCTGTATGTTTGGTGCATTGATACAGTAAAAAGTTTGAGAAATCGTCGTTTAAATTTCATGTTAATATTGATAAAACAGATTACACATAACTTTAGCTATCTGTGGCTGAGAATTGTGTCGCACTAGAACATTCCCAGTAAACACATCATCGTTTATAATATGGTATAAGTGTACATATGTTTAGGCGATATACGTACATATTGCATGCAGCCTTATGGCGCATGTACGTATATCGCCTCCACATTTGTACTCTTATGCGCTATCGTATACGAGTTTGTGTTTACTGGGTTTCTGAAAGCGGCATTAGATTTAGCAACCCCCAGCTTACTAGAGACCAGGCATTGCAGAACTCGTTCTTAATTGATTTTGAAGCACGATCAAAGCAAGCGAAGAAAAACATCCCATCTGTATCGGTCCATGATCGCAATGTATCGCAAGTTGTAGCAAGCTTGATAAATAGAAGCAGTGAAGTGGAGCCACAAAAAGAAAACGATAATAAAATACATTTTCTCGCTTGTATACCATTGCGGGTAGCTGTTTTACTTTTCTGGCACGATAAAAAATTCCCGAACATCCGATATCAATAGTGTCCCCCAGATTTGGAGCTTGTTCAGAGGGGTTTCATCAAGCACTGCCATCCCCCAATCTCATCGTAGCTATAGCAGTATACAATAAACGGGCTCTCACAATGTGCTGCAAATCATGATTGTTACAGAGAGCGATGAATGAGAGATTTCCTCATGTTTCTCAGGATTCAATCCTTGCTAGAGATACATGATTTGGTCCTTTGGACACCAAAAAAAATGTTATTTGTTAACACTTTGTTATAAGACAAAACGTCGAATCCCAAATCATCAAAAGGGACAAAACGTCGAAAAGCCAAAACTTCGAACAGCCAAAACGCCGAAAGGACAAAACACCGAAAGGACAAAACGACGAAAGCAGTCTTTCGAAGTTTTGTCCTTTCGACATTTTGACCATTAGAAGTAATGCTTCTGATTGTGTTAGTACTCAAGACAAGTGTAGGATGAAGTTTGGAACAGAGAAATTAGATTGAAAATTGGCAATTCCATTTTCATTTGTTTTTAAATTGTCACTGGGTTCTTTTGACCAATTGATTGGCATATTACAGCAAATTTTCTTTGTTTTTCTTTGTCGGAAGCATAGTTTGTAGGTTGTAGGACAACAGGTCGAAGGACAGAAGGTTGATTGACAAAAGGTCAAAGAACGAAAGGTCGAATGGACAACAGATTCAATGAACAAAAGGTCGATTGGACAAAAGGTGGAATTGATAAACCGTCGAATTGACAAAAGGTTGAATGGATAAAAGGTCGAATTGACAAATGGTCTAATAGACAGAAGGTTGTATTGACAAAAGGTCGAATGGACACAAATCGACAGGACAAAAGACTCATTTTAGTTTAAATGGACAAACATATTTATTTCATAGACAAAGTAGGGAGCGGATTGAGACATAATCAAAATTTCAAAAGTACAACATTTTCATCATATAAAGATTATACAATAAGTTTTCCATGCGCCGTTTTTAAAGAGCAGAGAACCAACCAGCGCACTGACCAGAAAATTTGATCAATTGGTTTTAATTAGCAAGCAACCATTCGATAAGATTTTCAACGCGAACGGTTGTCAGGTTCTCTAGATCTGTGCAATCGAAAATTCGAAGCTTGACTTCGTTTTAATATAGCCTTAAAAAAACTTACTATTTATGGCCTTTTGGATTTGAATTGTGGGTTTGACTCATTTTTATCTAAACCGATTGCTAACTTTGTTACCACAAATTTTCATAACTTGCATTGTTTAAGAGAGTTATGGTTTGGAATGAAGATTTCTTGATTTGACAACTTGCATCTGAAATTTTCCCTTCTCTTAAACGTTAGCTGTTCTCTAAAGATATCATTTTGAGGGATGATCAGCATTTAGGCCGATATTTTCCAAACAAAAGATAATTTTCTAAATCGGGTGTTATGTTGAGTTATATTTTGGAAGTGATTGTTAGCTTTCTATTGGATAAATTTTTCACAGAGGCTTATCTTGTGTTTAAACATTAGCTGTGCAATTTTAGTTGTATATTGAAGTGATTGGTTTAGCAGAGATTTGTCCTTCTTTAAACATCGGCTGTTCTTTTAAGTTATAATGTAAAGAAGATAATTGACGTTCCAATTTTAAATAGTTTTATCAGAGATGTGTCCTTCTTTTAAACATCGGCTGCACTTTGCTGTTTTTCATTGCAGATTTGACATTTTTTCAGGGTCATACCTTAATGCTTTTTGACAATTTTCTATAATTTGTATACACGTGAACAATACTGTGGTAAAAACTAGTATTTAGCTGACTATGCCCATTCTCAAAACTACCATGGAAATTCAGAACAAATTACTATGTTCAAAGTACCATCCACCAGTAATGGATACTGATATTTGACTACAACCACGGTAAAATCAAGTGCATTTCTCTGTCGTGAACCGAAAGTCCCATCTGTAAAAAGATGGCATTGAGAAAATGGGCTGTGAAGTTTCCAAACTCGTTTTCCATACAAATGTTTAAAAATCACAGAGGAGTACAAAATATTCAAATCTTAATAAAAATTTTACAATTTGTTCTTTCCGAGTATGATATAAAGATGAACAAAACACGATTCATTTTTGCGTTACACGGAGCGGAAATCTGTAGTGGGACTGATATGCGATTACTTTTCAATATGAGACAATTTTACTTGCAGTTTTATTCTATTTTTTTTCCGAACAAATCGTATTATCTCATTAGTGTAGCTAAAAGAGCATTAAAAGATATGTAGAAAACTGAACTCAACTCAATTTTGACGAAAAAGCAGATGGGACTGACTTGTTATTTACAGCAGTTCTAATCTTATGAAAAGCGCTTGACTTACCCCCTTTTTGAGTTTACCCTCCTGAAATTTTTGCCCAAATGAACGTTCCTCCGACAACCTTTTTGTCCATTCGACCTTTTGTCCATTCCATGTTTCGTCCATTCGACCTTTTGTCCATTTAAACTTTTGTCCATTCGACTTTTTGTTCATTCGACCTTATGTTGATTTGACCTTTTGTCCTTCGACCTTTTATCCTTCAACCTTTTATCACAAATTCTATTTTGAAACACTTGGGTTAAGCTAACCATCCCAATGTGCACAAATCGAGAGATCAAAGTTTAAAAATCGTAAGTCAATAACGGTACGGACTGTACCTGACAGTAATCCTTTCCTGATGTTTGTTAGACAACTATTGTTACAAGAGACCGAGTATATCTGCATCTCCACAGTTGTCATGGAAATATATTGGCTTTGTGGAAAGGCAAGGATAAGATAAGGTCGATGATACGATTCACCTTACCAAATTCGCAATATTAATCGATCACCGCATTGCACATTGAAAAACTGTGATCCCTATTCTATCGCTCGACCAAAGCCAACAACAAAATCAAACGAACAAATACTACTCTTAATATATAACTTATGTTATAGCTTATTGAAAATGTATGATGATAGACTTAATCACATATATTTAGGGCAATATACTAAATTTAAATGGAATCTACCGGGAATCGAACCCAGACACCGTCATCATGGCATTTCTTCATAGTCGCGAACGTTACCACTAGACGTTCGCGACTATGAAGAAATGCCATGATGACGGTGTCTGGGTTCGATTCCCGGTAGTTCCATGATGTTTTTTGGGTATACATTTTGTTGGCTTCTATGGGCACACTATCAACGTACCTGTCACATTATATACAAATGCAGAAAAGGCAAATTTGAAGAAGAAAACTCTAATCTAATAACTGTGGAAGTGAGTACACTAAGCTGAGAAGCAGTTTCTGTTCAAGTTGGGACGTTATACCAGAAAAAGAAGGAAAAGCTCCTAGTTTTGAATGAACAGAAAACTGGTTGGTAAATGCCTATATATAATTGAAATGTACTGATCCCATTCAGAATAGATCAGTTGCCATAAGTGGATTATATAAATGCTATCAGTTTACGAATCAGTTGAAGTTTATCGTACACCTGTGCTGATATTGCATCCCTTGCTAAGTCAATCAAGTGGAATCAATTGAATCGTATTTTAAATGAGTAGCTTGTGGTGGTAGTGGTGTTTGGAGTGTTAGATTTAGGTGCAATTAATTTTAATAGAAAACCTTATTATCGAAAATATCGATTATTATTATTTTAAAACACATTAGAGAACAAAATAGGCCAAAAACCTTTTTTTTCTATTTCATTGCATTCTACAGACATAACAGTAATGGAAAAGATTAAAAAATACTTATATAACATGATACAATCTTAAATCGTCATTAAATGGCCCAATTTTGTATCAAGAGCTCCATCAATTATATAATCCTTAATTCTAAAATTTAAATTAATGAATATATGGGAGATGTTTAAAGTTTGAACTTCCTTATTGCAACATACCTGATAGAAGCAGTGGAAGTTCCGTTCGCCCGGGTGCTGCTGTATGACCCGCGATTTTTCCAGCAGGTAGTTTGTGATGATGCCCCCCATCGGATCGCCCTTGTAGTCGAACTCGATGTCCATGTACTTGCCGAAGCGACTGCTGTTGTCGTTGCGATTGGTTTTGGCGTTGCCGAAACACTCCAGGATGGCGTTGCTCTGGATGAGGACGTTTTTCACCCTGAAAGTAGGCAGCAATTGATTAACGTATTACAGTACAGGTTTGTTTTGAGTTTCAAGCATCACATATAATCGTACACTAAATTTAAACTTTAAACAGTAAATAGTTTTTTTTAAGAAAATCTCACAAATTTCTTCACGGGATTATCAACAAATTTTTATATTTTCATTCCTAAGGTGTAGGGTAGAAGCACCGGTTTTGGCCATACGCCAGTTGTAGCCAGAAGGGATTATGCACCGTTTTACATAGCCAATCAACATGAAACTTTTTGTGTTCAGTAGATCACATTCACATAATATAGCTATATTCATTTACTCGTCCAAATTGATTCAAAATTTAGGAAAAATAATTCTTATTCATTATAATTTTAACTCCCATAGACCTAATTTGGCCAGGGCACTCCTAATTTGGCCACTCTCATGAGAAATCAATGCGATTGGCCAATTTAGGAACCGAAGATAATCCTCTGGCCGAAACTGGTTCTGTTGGCCTACATTGACCAACGGGATTTTCAAAGCGAAACAATGGTTATAGCTCAGTTTTGATATTTTTACACATAAAATTAGAGGGTCTTGTTTCCTGGACTAGAAAAAATCCCGGGATTCGGGATTTTATTTTAAAGAATCCCGGGATTTCCCGGGATCCCGGGATAAAAATCAAATGCTTCCAAAACGACTCTAGAACAGTCGAAGCGGGTTTTGAAGCAATGTTTAGTTTTATAGAGTAGTTTCGTAATAACCGAACCTGTTTTTGGAGGTTAAGTTGAATTCTTATAGGAAAGAACAATGCTATCATAGATTAAATTTGTCAATTTTTCACATATCTGCAGTCGAAGTCAAATGCCATTTATTAAAGTTAATTTGAAACCAAAATCAATCGTGATACAAAAGGTAAAGATGATACCAATCATTCTCAAATTTTACCAAGAAATCTTTCAAAATCTACTCTCATGATTATGTAACTTATTTATCTTGTTGGAATCAGCATGCTTTTAAAATTATTGGCATAACAGCCACGTTAGGCGTTTAGAGCCACGTTAAGACATGTTAGACCACAAAAAGTGTAAAGAACACCGGGCAAATTAAAACGGTTACGGAAAGATAAAAAAAACACACTTAAATTATTTTACGGATTCCTGTGAAATCTCAACAGCTGAACAGTTTGGTGAAATAAATTAACGGAGTACGGTAAATTTTTACAGTATTCGGTTAAAAATCCGTTAAATTCCGAAAAATTCAGCTGTTGAGATTACGGTGAAATTCACCGTAGTGTGTTTAGTGTGAATTAACCACTAAATCAATTGTTTACAAATGGAAAAAAACCGTAGAGAAACCTGTTATAGTTTATTGAAAATTACGTAACAAACATACCAGAGAAACACAAGTTTAAACATAAGTGACCTTATGTACCTTAAAAACTCTTATTGACAAAGCTAAATGCAATAAATAAATTCTTGCACTGCTTAAAAAAAACATGCCGCTTGTTTTGTGCCATTATTTGAAAATTATACTACAGTATCTTGTAGTTCAACATTCATTTTCGGGAAATCCCGGGATTTTCGAAAATATCCCGGGGTTCGGGATTTTTTGCGTTCTGGGATTTCCCGGGATTTTTGTCCCGGGATTCCCGGGACAAGACCCTCTACATAAAATGGATTGGAAGCTTGCATTTGACATATTTGTAGTATAAATACGGCTTCCTACTGTTGCCTTGTTTGTGCCACACTACTCATTAGCCAACGTTGGCTCAATGAGATGGTTAGTATGGGTCCGGCTTTCGACGTGGTCGTATCTCGTCATATCGACCCCTTTTGCGATAGAGAGATCGCCGCTCAATTTTACTCAACTAGGGTTGTCATGTCTATTACGGCTTAACCAGCCGACGGTGTTTTGAAAAAAACCTGAAGGTCGTAGACACAAAAGTCAATTTGGACAAATTGAGATGTAAGATTGTGAAAAATAATAGAATCGTTTTAATATTTATTCTAAGATTTGAAATCGTTATACTGCTTCGCGTTGAAAAATGGGTTGACCAACGTGCGAAGTTTGATTTTTAACCAGCTTCGCAGCGTCGCAACTCGATTCTCAATAGTGCGCATAATGCACACGGTGAAGGGCATAGATGCGCACTATAGCGAAGCGACTCGCGAAGCGGCGAAGTTTGTCAAAAATCGAACTTCGCACGTTGGTTAACCCATTTTTAGTCGCGAAGCAGTATACTGTTTGGAGTTTGGAACAGGGAATGTCTGAAAACTCAGTGCAATGCCAAAAACATGCGTGCCACTCAGAAATTGATTGTGCGTCTACCATTCTTCGCGAGTAAACTCAAAGCAAGGCGCAGGAGACAATTTGTTTTTGTGCGAGACAAAGCAAAGCACAATCTCTACTCTTTCAGTCTCTTTCGTGAAAGCACAAAATCCACTCTAGAATATTTTCAACAAAATATGCTTTGAAAGCGGACAAGCTTAATAAGTGCTTTGCAAAATCTTATTGTTATGGATCTTGACATATTTGGTTAAGTCAGAAACATAAGGTGATGACGAATTATGTTCAACGTGTTTAAGAGTTTTGACAGTCACATATTAATGAAATGAATTCAAGTGAATTTGTTTACGCGTGTACGAAACGCAAAGAGTGAAAATGAGACAACTCGATACTATGCATCCCAAAGCACATTGCGAGTCAGCACAGCCAGGGTGCAGTCCAGAGAAAAATACTCCTGCACGTCTCTTTCGAATTTTGGGTGCTATCTCGCAGCAGCGCGTGTAGCACCGAAAGAGATTTGAGTCGCACCCAATCCCTGGTTTGGAACAAAAGTGGTGAGCTCGTTTCACCTGTTCTTTTTTTATGGAACCCGTTGGTCTGGCGTGAATAAAAATTGTTGCTAAATTCTTTACAGACACATTCAAAATTTCCTTCCGTTTCTTAAGCAGCAACTCTATATTCAATAATTTCTGAGAATTCAAAAACTTCGCTGAACGCATCCCACTTACCTTTCGATGTCGTTCTGCTGGCCCTGGTTCGTGACGGCGGCGATGTATTTCATAATAATTTTTGAGGCTTCTGTTTTGCCCGCTCCGGATTCGCCGGAAATCATTATGCAGGTGTCCTGATTTCTTTGTTTGTGCACCCGGTAAGCGGCATCGGCGATGGCAAATATGTGCGGCATATTTTCGAATAGTTCCCGCCCTTTGTAGCGGCTGACTTGCTCCGGACCGTAAATGTTCATCTCGCGATACGGATTCATGGAAATGCATACTTCGCCGATGTATGTGTAGATTTTGCCGGCTTGAAACCTGCGAAATGAAATCGGTTTGGAAATGGGAAATGCGTCATCAATCAATGCGTTAAAATAAGATAGGAAACCTGGAAATGATTTAATTGTTGTGCTATTTGTAGAAAGGATTGGTCATTCCCTTGAATTCGATGCTTCAAATGGATGCATTGAGCTGTTATATTATATAACAGCTCAATGCATCCATTTGAAGCATCGAATTCAAGGGAATGACCAATCCTTTCTACAAATAGCACCAGTGATGGAAAGTGACGAACATTTCTTCTGAACTGGAACAAAAACAAAACCAAACGCTCCCAAGCGTCAGAGCGCTGGTTTACTCGCATCTGTCGGCTCCCGAGTAACTGAAGCTAAAAGTGATTCGCGAACCTGTTCGGAGCTGTTCAGAGTCATATTGTGCTTTTGGGAAAAATGCTGTTTCCCCTCCGATATTTATGGTTTTCAAGGGCTTTTGACTACAAACTAGTACAGTCAACTTTCGTTCGTTGCACTAAACCTGTGGCCCGATTAGTGAAAGACTTTCACTAATCGGGCTAAGATTTGAGCTGTCAAAACACCGATTACAATAGAAATTCAGGGCTACCAACATTAACAAATTGCGGTTTATGTCAGAAAGTGACACTTGCCTTCGTTTTAGGTGGGCTATAGCCCACTTAACGGGAGCCCAATTAAAACGAAGTGCAATTAAACGTAGTGCAACGAACGAAATTCGACTGTAGTTTGCTGTCGATATGATGGTTATACAATTAATTTGTCTGTCAAAACCATAATAAATCACACCTTGCTCGGTTACTCGCGAGTAAACGCTCCCGAGCTTTGCTACTTCTTTGACATGTTCCCGAGCAGCCGGGTGCGGACTTACTCACACCTAGCCAGTTCCCGAGTCTGTGATGTTTGTTATGCGTTGGTACACACTCGTGAGCTGCTTCGAGATGCGAACTTTTCCAGCACTGGTTATATTTTCGAGACTCAAAAGGGAGTTCGTAGAAAAATAATATAAAAATGGAAATAATGATCTAAATGTCTATTGACGTATTTCACGCCAACTCGACAAAGCGATTGGCAGCACCCCTTCAGAATTCAATGAATCTTTCTGGGTGTGAAGACTGTGAAACTAAGATACAGTCGAATTTCGTTCGTTGCACTACGTTTAATTGCACTTCGTTTTAATTGGGCTCCCGTTAAGTGGGCTATAGCCCACCTAAAACGAAGGCAAGTGTCACTTTCTGACATAAACCGCAATTTGTTAATGTTGGTAGCCCTGAATTTCTATTGTAATCGGTGTTTTGACAGCTCAAATCTTAGCCCGATTAGTGAAAGTCTTTCACTAATCGGGCCACGGGTTTAGTGCAACGAACGAAAGTTGACTGTACTTTACATACTTGGTTTTTTCAAAACTGATCTAGACTAACATTGGGAAAGGGTCAAAGTTATTTTTACTTTTTTTTATAAACCCTTATGACTCGAAAACGGTAAGATCTACAAAAAAGTGTTGTATGGAGGACTGTCGTGAAATTCCCTGAAGTTTTAGAGAAAAATATTGAAAAAATAAAAAACATTTTCTACACTGAAAAAAAAAAAATGATTCAAAACTTTAAAGTCGATTAAAAAAAACGGCCATTTCAGATTTTGATCGTTATTAGGCAAAAAGTTTCGCAATTAAGTTTACTAAAAGTCGTCCATACATTGCACATTGGGCATATTTAAGAGAATTTTTTTTTTCTAACAACGATTTTTTCAAGTCCAAAACTGAAATTTGTTCTAAACCGTCAAATATGATCGTGTTTTCAAGTGATAAATGAGTTTGAATCAGAAACTAGATTGTATTTTTATTGAGAATAGTTAAAAAATGGAATTATACAGTGATTCTTCTTCTTCTTCTTTCTGGCGTTACGTCCCAACTGGGACAAATCCTGCTTCTCAGATTAGTGTTCTTATGAGCACAACCCTCAGCATGGTCATGCTGAATAGCTGCGCGTTTACCGCTACGGCAATCTGGGCCCCTTGATACAGTGATTATGTTTTTTAAATGAAGGCAATCAATGGACTTCGCCTCTGTCTATGAGAAAATCATGTTTTTTTATGGTTTGAAAGATATCACAACAGTATTGCAAACATTGAAAAGTAACAACCTTATCCATACCCCATTAAATTCTCTTCTAGAAAAAGTTTTGTGAAAAAAAACTTACTAAACCTGCGTTACACGCCAGATGAATAGGAAATAATGAACATGTTTGTACTGTTATCTACCTAAAATGTCCGTTAACGACCTGAGTTACTCAACAACCACCGTGTTAGTGTATAGGAAGAAAGGTATTTAACTTACAATTGTCGTTCTACCTATGCAGATAACTATTTAAGCTTGATGTCAATAAAACTCTTTTCATTTTATTTAAGTCATTTGTCTTCTTTTCACAAAGATGGATCAACAAGATTTATCGCGCATTAAAATTTCGAGATGTTGTATATACAATCTAGGCGTAGCCAGTTACGAAACTTGTCACCAACAATGATCGAAAACATACGTGCTATGGGATATAGTCATCAGCTTTGTGAAACGATGCATATTTTTGAGCCATGCCGCTTAGTGATCAGGCTCCACGTTCGGATGGAGGCGAAATGATGGATTCAGATGGAGCTGCAGCTCATTATAAAAATAAAAAAAAATCAAGAAAACACGGAGAACAAAATATAGTGTTCGTAATCATTTGTCCGGTCGAAATAACTATATTTTTAGGTTGTTTTAGAGATAACAATAAATATTGTTGATTTCACAATATATTGTTTAAAATAACTATACTGTATAATTGTTAGCAACTATATTTTTTATTGAATTTACAATCGTCAAACGTCAAAATTAAACTATATTTTAGTTGACTCAAAGCAACTATAGTTGAGTATACAATATTTTGCAATGTTTACGCAGCAGTTTGCTCTGCTTTATCAACATATCCAAAAAGATTCATAGCTGCTTTATCGACTTAAAAAACGAATGGAAAAATTAAAACAAAGTGCAAACCTACACGGAGACGGAATTCAACTCAATTTTGGGTTGTTTCAACGCAATTCCGTAGTTGAGCCCAATAACTCAATTTTGGCTAAATTTCCATGGTCCCCACTAGTTAGTTTGGCTTTAATTCCATTAGAAAAATATACTCAATTTTGGGTTGATTTAACGCAAAATTGAGTTCTTTCGACCCAAACATAAGAAAAGTGGCATTTACCCAAATTCGGCTTATTGGGCCAAAGTACCCCCATTGGGTAGATGCAGCTCTCTCTATTTTTGACAACATTCGTGTGGGAGAAAGAGAAAACCGAGAGATTTTGGGTTGAAACTATAATCGATATACTTAATTTTGGGTAAAGTAAACTAAAAAATTAGGTAAAAATATTTCTCAGTGTAGACTTGATACATGGTCTCCTGCGTGAGTGTCGGTTATCTTGTCACTTACACTATTTCTCTCAAGTTAGCAGTGAGTAGATTCGTGTGCATGACTTGAAGTCAAAAGATGTAAATGTTTTCGGATATTGGTAGTTAGTAAGATTATGATTGAAATAAGCACAAGTGGAAAGCAGAATCAATGAAGTGTGTCAATTTAATTTGATGGTAAACTTGGTGTTGAAGTGAATAGTTTTTCTTTCGAAATAATTATTTGTGCGTAAGTAAAAGTAATCAATGGGATATTAATCTCAACATACATAAATTCTTCTCCGTGAATACATGGATTGGAAGCAGTTGTTAAAATGTCAGAGGAATTGGTAGAATTGGTAGAACTCATGTAAACAATTTTCGGTAATATTATCATTACTTACTGAAATTATGACCCCTCGTCGAATATGAAGGCAAAACTCTTACATGTCATTTAACTTTTAAATTATATTAAAATTTAAAAAAAAAATCCGAAGAATGCGCCTAAAGATTTTGAAATCATGTATCAAAAATACCATGTGCAAAATTTTGGATTTTGAATTGACGTGCAGTATTGCCGTAAGACATGGTTAACGTTATAGATGGGCAAAACGGCTCATTATAGTAAACGGATCCGATCCAAATCACTCATTTTAGTAAACCGGATCTTTTGAACGGTTCAGTGTCTCAGCGGCTCGCAAAGGAAGAGCGAACTGAATCGAACGAACGGAAAAAGAGCGGTTCATTCCCTGTTGCGCGACATGCGTTGTACCTTTCGTGTCTTTCGCTCTCTCATTCTTCGTACATTCTCCCAAGGCGGGTTCAATTCTCTACAGAGTTCAATGCACACACCTTGCATTCTCCTCAGAAACTCACAATATAGGTACTCGGCCGATATTCCCATCTCGAACCAAAAGGGAGGAGCGAAATATGCTTTGCCATTCAAGTGGGCACTTTTTATCTCTATATTTCATCTGCCTGTGTGCAAGTAGACGTAGCAAATTAGTTGTATTCCTGTGTATGCTCTGAGTGTGCGGAGCTGCAGCAAACTATGTTTGCAAAGCAAGGCACGTGTCAAGCATTACAGCAGCGAAACGAACGAAGCAGAATAGGGGAAAATAATCGGTTCGTTTTTTTTTCGGGTAACTCTCGCATAACTTGTGATCTTGCCCTAAGAGCTCCTTGTTTCTAAGCAAATGAATGGACCAGGATGAAAACTATCACCACTGGGAGATAAATGAGGATCTTCTCTTCATCGTAGCATTGTTGAATAACGTGTAAATCCATTATTTTGCTTAGAAACAACAAACTACACACTCGGTTACCAATTGCTTTTAGGGCGAGATCACAAGTTATGCTAAAACTTTTTGTTTGATCCGTGCTGATCAAATGAATCGACTCTCGCCAAAAAAGAACCATGGATCACTCGTTCTTTTGAGTGATCCGGATCTTATGAACGGATCCGGTTCTTTTTGCCCATCTCTAGTTAACGTAAAAACAGGAATGCAATAGGCAATGTAATTATCATATTTATACTGAACATCAAACATGTCACAGCATGCGGTCAAATGCTTTATTCATTGCAAAGCACATGGCGATGCACCGTTATTAGAAATATCAGTTAAATTCCCGATAGAATTGACAATCGAACCTAAAATTCAACACAATAAAAATAAAAATTTCAAATGCATTCTGCATTACTATCTTCATTATGCAAAACATAACCAAACATCCGCCATTATCACTTCACAGCGCAATACTTTCGTCCAATTTATGTGGCAGTTGACAAAGCAGCTAATAGTCGTTTCGATCACAGTGGGAAGAAATGGGGTCAAAACGGCAGCCAGTTTCTTGAAAAAATATCAACGAATCATATGGTGACAGATTCATTCACCAGAATCGTGAAGAAGTGTTCGTTTAGCCATAAGAAATGCTAAAGAACAGTTGTAACTGATTGCGTCTAACTGAATGTATTTTTGCTAGTTTAGAAGAATCTGGATAATATGATGTCTGAATTGTGCTCATTAAGAGTGAATTACTGAAAGAGCCCGTTTTGCCCCATCTTCTCCACAAATTTCATCTCAAGAGAATGCACAAAATCATCTAGGAAATGCACATTTAAACCGGTCCCGTTGACTGAATGAGCTTTAAAAAATGTAATGTTTTGACCATGATTAAACCAGAAAATATTATGCAGTATAATTTGTTCAGAGTCTCTGATTATTTTGTATCAAAATCCAATTTCACTTTTCAGATGAGATGATCCTATGTCAGCAAAATCATATTTGAATTTCAGCCGCAATCAGTTGTAAATGCCGTAATCCGGGATAACATTGATCAGTTTTTGAAAATGCAAATAATACCAGTTTTATATTTTTAAAACCAAATACTGGCATCCATCGTTCGTTACCCACTGTGCGATATTTCAGCTGACGAATTCCAAAAAAAAACGCACAACCGACATAAAACGTGACAGTTAATTCAAAAACGAAGCCACCCGCGTGTGCACAAGCATAGCCTGCTGCGATCCATTAGGGATCGCGCCTAAGAATTGCACCAAACTAATGGAAAATTTCATTTAATGAATGTTCGATGTGTGTGAACAAACAAATGCAAAACCAAAACATATCATTCGGGATTTGTTTTGCTGATTTCACGGGGTGCCAACCGCATATATACATGTATTTGAGACACTACACGTTAATGCTTCCAGTGGGCTATTTGCCCTTTGAAGGAAGCACCACACTAGACAACGGACTAGCATGCAACGCCCAGTGGCACAGTCGGAAGACATTCCTGTCGAAAAGTTTTCCGGCCTGAGGCGGGAATCGAACCCACACTCCTTAGCACGATGCGGCTAAATGCCTCGGTGACACTAACCGCACGGCTACGAAGCCCACCATTTATGACAAACCAGCCTCCATTCAGAGTATAGTATAAATGTCATTTTTCATGCACCGCATTAATTAAAAGCCACTGAAATTGAAGTCTCCTTGGATACTCTGGAATGCTCGCTCGTCGTATTTTAACAAACCAGAACGGAATCCTTTGTCGTTGGGTTTTCCATGGTATGGAAATGAATCAAACTCCGGAAATAATGAATAATTTATAATAAGCCAATAATATGAAAATTTCTTAACCATACAACGCCGGTGGCTATCTGTTCTTCTGTTGGCAACGATGGCCAACTGATGTTTCAAATGTAAATAATTTGAAGCTACGGCGAGGAAAGTTCCATTTTGAAGCGTTTGGAATAAGCACAGACAAACAGACGTAACACTTAGAACAAATTTCTTCAAAATCCATCGCCCAGTTTACACCATCATCATCTGGTGAGCATGTTGTACGAAAAAGTGTTTCATGCAACAAGACCGGCAGATGGCGGTAGTGTGAAACGTCAAATACACGGTGAAAATAGAAAATACTAAATAGCATTGTGTTTAATATATCATTTACATTATTCGTTTTTATCCATTGCGATGCATATGAAATATGCACTGGAGGATTATGTTTTATACGTTGTAATGAATATTGGGCATTTATCTCTTCCTGTTCATATTTGTTACCAGTAGTTAGTCTAGACACATAGAAATTCACTTTAATTTACTGATTATCAAAGCAGCAACGTTTTTCAAAAGTTCAGGAATATAGAGCAGACAGCGGGAGATTTTCCAGGATAAAGATGATCAACAGAATGTTCATTCCAAAGGACAATCAATTGTTTGAGAGTTTCCAGCAATTCCATAAAGGTTGGTCCGTAAGTTTTTCTTTTCGATTTTCTATTATGTGACCGTTATTTTATTGTTACAGAGAGACGGCTGTGTTCCGGAAAATTCCTGCCAAGTTGTTTGATTACATCGGATTCCGCATGCTGCAGAAGGAAAGTTGGTCCGGAAAATCGCTGGGAAGCAACGAGGATGCAATTATGAAACCCATTGGATTGATCAAGAAAGTGAGCAAAATCGATCTGGGAGCTTATGGCCATTTTCCCGGAAATGCTTCCGTTCACGGCGCCCACCATGAAGTACGCGTCTGGTAATGCCGCCTCGTATTCAAGTAAAGTTATTATTAGAATAGAATCATTAATCGGATGTATTTAAAATTGGGTAGAAAAATATAATTTTCGCGCGGATGAATTTTACGGTGACGATATTTCATTTGTTTACAAATACAAAACAAAAAATAAGCAATTTCGAGATTTAGTATTTATTATGCATTACACAAATAATCTCGTAATATGCATGCGCTGCTATAAAAACCATTTATACTAGCAAAGCATATTACGTATAAAATCATTGCAAGGGGTGAATAGACCGAATATGGTTTTAGTATGACTTTTACGCTATTTAGTATATAATTTTTTAACCGTGATACGAAGAAAAACGATGCGTGCGCCTCTGGTTGTGAGATTTGTAACATAACGAATTTGAAATGATCGTTAAATGAATGGTCGATGGAAATTTCGTCAGTGTTACGTCTGTTTGTCTGTGGAATAAGCATCAGGTTCATAATTTGAAACGATACGGTGCCCTATTTTTTAATAGTTATTTTTCACTATTCGTTGGAAAATTTAATCCTGAGGGATTCCACGGAGGCATGCAAGTCGATTCTGATCGACCATTTCAAAAATATCTGAAACTTTGCACAGTTTTTCAGTTCCATCTAAATCGTCATTTTCCGATATCAAATCTTCAAGTTGAGTCACGACTAACTTTTCAAAAGGGTGTATGTGAAAATGGTTAAAACATATTCAAAAAGCTGCACAGCAAAAACGGTTCGTTCGATTGTTAGACAACTAAAGAAACAAAGTTAGACAACTAAATAAAGATTCAAAAAAAAAAAAAATACACACAGTGAAAAATTTTTTTTTTGCATTAAAAAACATCATTTTTGTCACAAAAACTCAAATATCTCAATCGGAATACCAACGTAATGTTTTGAGGGAAAACGGTCCATTATATTAGCTATCTACCATAAAAATTTGGTGATGGTAAGCCAATAAACAAAAAAGTTATGACATTTCAAATATTTCACAAATTTGACACTTAGTGAAATATTTTTTTTTTCATTGTTAATTTTTTTTAGGACCGCAGTTTGTTGCTGATTTTTTTGTTAAGGGTACCACATGAGGTTAACAAGTTGTTTTCATGATATTTTATTTAATTATTCATAACTATTATAGCATCTATTAGAAAGTTAGACGCGATCCAGTGTTGTGATCTAAAATCTTGATAGTGTCATATTTTTTATTGTACGTAACTGAAGAAAAATTTTCTCAATAGTGTTGAAACCTTTTGATAAAAGAAACCTATAAGAAATCTAATATTGAAGACAAAAGCTACAAAAAAAGTTTTCTATACAGGTATACGACTAGTTTACCTGCAAAAAGTTTACCTCGTAGAGAACAAGGCGGGTCTATACCCAGGTGATCTAGTATACGTAAAGCAGGTCGGTTTTCTCGGCGCTGGTTTTCTCCACAAAGTTAAAATCTGATTACACCTGGGTATAGACCCGCCTTGGTAGAGAATAGACTTTGTTAATCATATTTGGGAGAAAGCGAGTAACTTCAACAACATCAAAAACATGATAGGTACATACCATGAACATACTCACGAAAAAGCTAAAAATATACTACCACTATGGTTATAAAAGATTTAATTGTAAAATTTTTCTTCAGTCAAGCAAACGACACCAAACTAGTCAGTAAAAACTTAAAAGTGATTTTGTTTATTAAAATCTAACGAGCAACATTAGTAGTCGCTTTCTCAACTGTTGAAGGCCGTTTGCAGAAAAAAGTGTTCGAAAGAGCTACGAAATCTCACCGAAAGCACCATAGATAAACTGAAAGCGGCTGGTTATGCTCCAATGTCTACGCATTTGTACGTCCTGCCGTTTAAACGTTGACAAACAGGCAATCTGTACATCATCGGTGGATCAGGTTGCAGGAAGTTCGAAAACAAAAACAACTGAGGAATTACTAGATGCACCGACAACAACTGAGGAGTTACCAGAAGTACCAAGTGCAGATAGTCTTGCCACGGTACCATCAGCGACATCTGTTTCAACAAATCAATCAGAAGATGAGTGCATCCAGAAGATCAACATCGAACGCTTCAACGAAGGGATAGCTGGAATAAAAGTGACTCCGATTAAATGGACGAAGATGGGTTACGTCAATTATCCCGAGAAAAAATACCGTGAAATCAACGAAGCTGTACGAAGAAACCTCTTCAATTAGGACCTGAGGATGTGGAAAATACAGACTACGATGAAGTAATTATGAATATGAAGGAAAGGTTCTCGAATCTAGCCACGACAAGGAAAGAAAAATTATTGATTTTGTCGATGCTGCCAAGCTCGTGGTCTATTCAAGACGCCATTGATGAGTTCAAAACCAATAGAAATACAGCAAAAGAGGCAAAACAATTCAAAAATAACTGTCTTGCAACCAAAAATGCTAGGTCGAGTACTTCATTAACAGATGAGACAAAAGAAAAAATAATTCAATATTTTGAAGACGATGAAGTAAGTAGAGCTATGCCTGGCCAAAAAGATTATGTATCCGTAAAAGAAGATCGAAAGCGTCAAGCAATCCAAAAACGATTAATGATGACTACTTTGAAAGAAGCGTATACACGCTTCAAGGAAATTAACGAAAATATTAAGGTAGGTTTTTCCTCATTTGCAAGCCTTCGTCCAAGGCAATGCAAGCTTCTATCAGGAACACATAATGTTTGTGTGTGCACAACACACGAAAATATTAACCTAATCTTACATAGTTTGAAAAGAATCAATTTATCAAAGGATGTTAAAATGTTAACTGGTAGTCTTTTGTGTGAAAATACAACATCAAATTGCTATCTACGATCTTGTTCGGATTGTCCAGATTCTTCATCATTGGAAAATACTTTATTCGCTGAGTTTGAAGAAAATTATATTGATCAGTTATCATTTGAGCAATGGGTGACCACGGATAGGTGTGACCTAGAAACTATTGTAAAACCTGTAGATGAGTTTGTGTCATTTTTTTGCTTGAAATTAGAGAGTTTAATTCCTCACGACTTTATTAAAACAGAGCAATCCCGCTTTTTAAAAAATACGAAAAATACATTACAAGATGGTGAATTTTTAGTCATTTGTGATTTTTCTGAAAACTATAGCTTTGTATTGCAAGATGAAGTGCAGTCCCATCACTGGAACGTACAACAAGCTACAATTCATCCATTCGTTATTTATTTCAATGGAAGTACGCAAATTGAACATTTTAGTTTTATTGTATTTTCCGAAAATTTAAGACACGACTCAGTATCTGTAAATTTGTTCATTGCCAAAATGATTAACTTTTTACGCGTTGATAAGGATAAAGAAATCAGAAAGATATATTTCATGTCTGATGGAGCAGCATCGCAGTACAAAAACCGTAAGAATTTTTCGAGCCTATGTCAATTTAAATCAAAGTACGGAATTGATGCAGAATGGCATTTCTTTGCTACGTCACATGGCAAAGGTCCTTGTAATGCTATTGGAGGAACCATAAAGCGCATGGCCACGAGAGCAAGTTTAGCCAAAGAACGTGAGCATCCAATTAAAACTGCAAAAGAACTATTTGATTGGGCGAATCGCAGAAAAGAAGAAGATTTAACAAAATTATCATTTTGTTTTACTACTACTGAAGAGTACGAATTAACGGCATCAGAGCTCAGCGAGCAATATAATAACGCGAAAACGATCCAAGGAACCCAAAAATTTCACTGTTTCATTCCATTGTCAGAAAATAAAATTAAAGCAAAACTATACTCGAACTGTACTGATAATGATGCAAAAGTGTTCGATATTGTAAAAAAATTGAATAACAATAAATAAATAAATAAGTATTAATAAAATGTTTTCATGATCTCATAACGCATACCCAAATCCAAAACTTTTAAAGTTTATATATAACATTTAGAAACTCATCGATCATACTCTAAAAAAAATATCCTGGTAAAAAAAAAAATATTTTCGTGTAATCTGTTAATTCATTTTAATTTATACATATACACATATACATATAATATTTATACATATACATAATATTTATACATATAATATACATAATACTAATGAATACATGAAAACGACTTGTTTAATTCACGCAAGGCCCTTAACAATAGAATCAGCAACAAACTGCGGTTCCCGTAATAATTTACACCGAAAAAAAATTTTTATTTCTACTAAATGTGAAAATTGTGACATGTTTGAAATGTCATAACTTTTTTGTTTATTGGTTTACCATCACCAAATTTTTATGGTAGATAGCTAATATAATGGACCGTTTTCCCTCAAAAAATTACGTTGGTATTCCGATAGGGTTTTGAGATATTTGAGTTTTTGTGTCAAAAATTATGTTTTTTAATGCAAAAAAATTTTTTTTTACTGTGTGTATTTTTTTTGGAATCTTTATTTAGTTGTCTAACTTTGTTTCTTTAGTTGTCTAACAATCGAATGAACCGTTTTTGCTGTGCAGCTTTTTGAATATTTTTGAACCATTTTCACATACACCCTTTTGAAAAGTTAGTCGTGACTCAACTTGAAGATTTGATATCGGAAAATGACGATTTAGATGGAACTGGAAAACTGTGCAAAGTTTCAGCTCAATAGAAAAAAATGAATTAAAAAATTTACCAAATTTTGGTGCTGTTGCTTGGAATCACTTGGAATCTAGAAAATACAGATCGAATCCTTGAATTCTTCCCGGAATAATCACTGTAGGAATTCTTCGCTAACGGTAGCATTTTCTAGAGTTTCAGAATTATCATAAGGAATTGTGATTGATCATCCAGTGGGGAATTCATTCGGGATATTCAGAGAAAATGTCAGGAAAAGGAATTAGTGAATCCTTGAAGGAGCTTATAAATCGCAGAAGGGTTAGCTTAAACAATTTCAAAAGGAATTTCAAAAGGATCGAAGAAAAAAGAGTTTTGTGATTCTAAAAATTATATACAGTAAACTCTTCCTTACTCGATATTCAATATCGAGTTAGAAAACCACAGTAAAGTTGGTTTTAATGGCTGCCTCTCGATGGTCCCTTAGATCACATTTGCACATGATTTGTGCTCTTGAACCCGATACCTCCCGATACTCGATGGTCCTTTTAAGATCGAGTTATGGAGAGTTGACTGTGGTCGATACCTCCTCTGTATACCTTCTCTGTTGACGGTAATTTCTGAAGTGAAAGCATGGAAAAAAGTTTAAAAAACATGCTGAAGAGTTCTCGAAGGTGCCATCTTTGACGAATACCTGAAGGAATTCTTTTAAATTTCCCAGTAAGTTCTTTTCTACTCTTGAAATAATTCATGAAGCAATTTCTTGTGTTTTGGATGTCAAAGATGAATTCCACAAACTTTTTTAAGGATTTTAGGGAAGATATATTGGGAACTCTGGATAAATACTGAAGACAAATGTTTAGAAATTCAAACACAAGATTAATATCAGTCGCAGTGGTTCATGTTCCTAACAGATAATTTTTTTTATCGGCCTTGAAGGGCAAGGCAACTCCAAATTTACTGGAAAGCCTTTTAACAGAACTCTGATTTTCAGATTGGGACCAAAAATCATCCAAAAAGTTTGTTATTTCGCAATTTTGTATAAATTTTAATACTGAAAACAATCTTTGAAATATATCAACAATATATTGACTTTCATATGGGCTTACCAGATGGTACCCTTTGGGAGAACATGTCCTCCTTTTTGATCATGTGTCCTCCCGTCATCCTTTGTGCTAAAAATTTCCTCCTTTTGCCAATTTATCGAATATTCAATTACCTATTCATTAGTTTCTTAATTGTTTTTTCGTGAGAATCTCTAGATATTCATTAGTTTTAAATAAGGATGAAATATTTTTCACTTCCAAACTCCATGTAAGTTTGGTGAAATTTCATCACTTTTTTCTACATGTTTGTGATTTTTTATTTGGAAATAATTTGATATTCCGGTTTGATATTCATTTTCTACAAATTCAGAATCTAATATGAAATAATATTTTTGATCTCTTGTCTAGGTTATACTTAGTCCTTACAAGAACTCTCATGAACTCTTTTTCGTCCCCTCGTTTCAGCTGCGACATTTACCATGCTATCTGGTGACCTTTTAGTGGGTTCAAATGATTTTGGATTTATCAATGCAAAATTGTTGCAATTAACTTACTATAATTTTACAATTATTGTTTATAAGTACTAAATTAACTTATCAAATGAACTGGAAACTAGAAAAAAAATATTTTCAGTGATTTGCTATAAATTTTCTTTTTACAGAGGTACAAACCCTCTTAATCGTTTCCTAAAGTTTATTATGTAAAAAATATATCTTAAGGCTGTAAAGGAAAACAAGTTCAATTAACAAAGTTAGAGACCATTATCAAAACATACATCTTAGAAAAAAAAATCTTATTTAATGAATTATCCGTTTGTTCAAAACACAAAGATCAGAGTTATTTTCATTTCTAAAACCAAACCAAAATATTTTGTTCTAGGTTCCACATAATTTAAGTAAGTTTTATATCAAAGTGAATTGTCCTCCTTTTTCAAAACCAGTAGGACAAAATGTCCTTCTTTCTGAAATTTTAAACTGGTAAGCATAATCATACGTCAATATAAAATTACTGATCTGATTCAGCTATTATGATCAATTCCATAGGTATGGAAACAATATAGACAAAGTGTTCCGAAAACAACGTAACGTACAAGTAATTGTTTCCAAAAAAAGTGAAATAATTCAAACGATATGCTGAATGATTGTGGAAATCCTCATGGAACACTAAGTTTGAACGCGCAGTCTCTGACCCAGTTGGAACGTTTTACTAGGTAGAAGAACATAAAGCGTTCGTATGAAAAGCTTACTATTCTGAAGTGAAAAGTGATTTTTTCGTTATATTATTAAATGCGGCATATCACGAAGGGCTGGTCATATTGTGTGAGTGTACGAAGAAAATGATACGTGTTGAAGATGCGTCAAATTGATCTTTAAGCCGATGAAATTCATGAAAATCAGTGTAACTTCTATGAATCTATGTATGGGAAAAGGTCAAAAATATAAAAATCAACTTTTTACAATTTTTGCCGATGAAAGATTTTTTTAATACTTCGCAAGCTCTTTTTTGACCACCAAGGCTAACTTTTAGTGAAAAAAGATCGGGAGTTCATGCAAGTTTGATAATATGTGTGTTTCAGTACACCGTGCGCTTATGGTAATTATTTGATAAGGTTCACACGTTTTTCTTAAACAAATTAGACAGACTCCAGAGAAGCTATCTGTTATTTGAAATTCGCTTACCTATAGGAGCATAAAAGCACATTTTTCACCCAACCTAACCCAGTGACCCACCGGAATAACTCCGGCCACATGAACATTCCCGTGCAACATTGTAAGCCGTGTGCCTATTGACACCTAGGTAGAAATGACGTTCTAAAGTTTGTTTCAAAGGTTTTTTTGTGAAAGATTGAGCCCCAGACAATATTTACAGATTCAATTAACATAGCTTTGAGAGATAAATGTGTATTTATACGGATTTGGCTAAGATTTTTGAGTAAAATTCTTGATCAATAAATTGTGGGAAATATACACACCAGTCACAATTTATGAATCAGCGTTCAAATTACTAGTACATATTATTTTCAGAAATGATTGTTAGTTTCAAATAATTTCCAATGTAAAATTTTGTTACGGGAGAGCAGAAATGGTTTGGGACCATTCATAAACTATGAAAATTTCTGTTTTTTTTGTGGAAAAGAAATCTGAACATTCTAATAAATTTCCATGATTTTGCAAAAATAAATCTTATGAAAAAAGTTAAATGAGGAGCATTATAGTCTTATATGGCCATAAAAAATGTAGACGTTGTTTATGTAAGACCTCAAAGATTATTATGTTGAATAATTTATGGATAAATAAAAAAAAAAATACTAAATTTGTGATGGACAAAAAGAAACAGTATAAATGTAAAAAATGCAAAGAATCATTTAGTTACACCTGATAGGTTCTTCCTTATTTTGCTATTAAAACGGGGTATTGTTTTTGTAGGAGGACCAAAAGCAACGAGTGGGACAGTAATGAACTGGTTTACATCCTTCCTGATTGATATCAATAACGATTGTTTATCATTTTTATGATCACTTTTGTTGCACGTACGTGTTTTTAGATTAACTCCCAGGCTTAACTGTTGACTCTTCTATCAGACACATGGAGAAGTAAAAAGTATTCACACTTTCCAAAAAAAAAAAAAAACAATCATGAAGCCGATTTTTTTCACGTGCGTAATGTGCCACCATATAATCGCCATATAATATCCTCATAGCATCTTCGGTAAGTAGGCCTTGACCGGGTTACAGTTCTTTTTTTCTGCGCTTGTCAATTTTATCTATTTTCAGATATATTTTCACCCGGAGTTTTGCAATTTGGATTTTGTGTGTGAAGCATTTGAGGAGAAGGTGTAATTGGCGTGTTGTGCTGTTGGGAAACTTCAGATAGCAAGACTCTTCGTAGGTGTTGGTGTTTCAGCCTTTTTGGATTACTGTTACTGGTGTTGCCGAAGTTAATTGAAGCCTTATCTGAATTTGCCGCTCAAGAGTTGTAAACCAAGGATTTGGATTTCAAGTTTTCGTTACTTTTGCTGTTGGAGTTTCGTTCGCTGCAAAACCTTGAGTATAGTTTTTTCTTATTTATTTATTTCTTCTCCGTTTCTTGTATTTCTCATTAGACATAGTTATTAATTTCTGTGATCAGTTTTTATTATGGAAACTGACGGGGATGAGGGGGATCCTAAAGAAAACACTGATTGTCCAGAATCCACTTCCTTGACCAAGCCTTTCCGTGTAAAAGTTTATCCCTCTAGTTTTTCTGGGCCTTTTGTCGTATATTTCCGAAAAAAGGAGAAACCCATTAATGTTTGCTGATTTTCTCTGAGATTTATAAAAAGTTTAAATCTGTGAAGGAAATCAAAAAACTTTCTTTAGATAAATGAAGCAAATGCTCTCTTGGAATCCAAATTGTTTTTTAATTCCTATCGTGTGTATGCGCCTTGCGACTCATGCGAAATAAATTGAATTATATATGATGAATCCTTGAATTGTGATGACATTAGGAATCATGGTTCAGGTTTTTTTCGGAACAAATCTATTTCTCCTGTCGAGATTTTGGATTGCGTCCGTTTATCGAAATTATTTATTGATGGTAATAATTCCAAATATGTACACTCTAATTACATAAAGATTACGTTTTCTGGATCTGTACTTCCAGACTACGTAAATGTTGACAATGTTATTTTTCGCGTGAGACTTTATTACCCAAAGCTCATGCATTGTGACCGATGCCTTCTTTTTGGTCACACTTCAATTTTTTGTTCAAATAAACAAAAATGTTCTAAGTGTGGTGAATTTCATTCTTCATCCACTTGTAAAAATCAATCTAATTTGTGTGTTTATTGCAAACAGAAACACAATTCTTTGAAAGAATGTGCTGTTTACATTGAAAATCAATCAAAAAATTAAAAATAAAAATCTTTTATCTTATGCAGAAGTAATGAAATCCACAGATAACATTACTTCCGCAAATACATTTGAAATTTTGTCAGATGATGATGGTGTTGTGAACCAAGAAGATTTTGGCAACTATGTTTACAAACCTCCTAGCAAAAGAAAAAAATCGAACAATAAAACTTCTGACAATCATAATCAATTTTTTGAACCTCAACCGTCTACTTCCTTTGATATTAGTTTTCCTCCTTTAAATTCTTCTAAAAACATTCCCGGATTTCATAAAATAATTACAGATCCTTCATCTAACAGTAAAAATCAAAATTCAAACAATTTATCGGAAGAAAAAGCAAATAAAGATACTGACAATTCTATTTTGAACATCTTAGAAGAAATAGTAGATTTTTTGGGATTGAACGATTTTTGGAAAAAAATAATTAAATTATTTTTACCTATTTTGGCTACCTTTTTAAATAAATTGAATTCTTTTGGTTCCATTTTATCTTCATTTTTCTCTCTGTTATGGCTTCAATTAATTTAAATAAAATGAACATTTTACAATGGAATTGCCGTAGCATTATTCCAAAATTTGATAGATTAAAAGCTTTGATATACAATTATAATATAGATTTGTTTTGTTTAAATGAAACTTAGTTAGATTCATCCAAATTCTTTCATATTTCAAAATTTAATATAGTTCGAAAAGATAGAGATTCTTCATATGGAGGAGTTCTTATTGGAATTCGTGATGAAGAATTTAAATATTTAGATTTATCAATGCATTCACAAGTTGAGTATGTTGCAGTCTCTATTAAAAAAGAAAAGTGTGAATTTTCAATTATTTGCTTTTATATTCCTCCAAATTCTACGTTTTCTTTATCGCAAATTAAAAATATATTGAATGAAGTTCCTCCTCCATTTTATATATTAGGCGATTTTAACGCACATAATTTTGCTTGGGGTAGTAACAAGACGGACGGTAGAGGTTCATTGATTATGGATTTAATCGATGATTTGAACTTGCATATCCTAAATGATGGATCTTTTACTAGGATTGTTGTACCACCAAATCATCATTCATGCATTGACTTGTCTTTATGTCTTTTAATTGAAATTCAAAATCCCGTTCGTGGTAAATTTGTTAATGACTCTAATCTTCCTGATAAATGTAACAATGTTAATTGGACGAAATTTACTGATCTTGTATCCTTTTCATTAATTTATCTTATTGATTCGGTATCTCCAATTGACAGTTACAATAATTTTTCAAAATTAATAATTGATTGTTTACTCAAATCACAAAATAATCTAATAATCTTTCTGGTGGGATAATGAATGTTCCATTGCTTTGAAAACTAAATCTGATGCTTTTAAATTATTTCGTAAATCAGGCTCCAGAAATCATTTTTTTGCATATCGTAAAACTGAAGCACAATTCATAAGACTAACTAAATCCAAAAAGAGAAATTATTGGAAAAATTTTGTTCAAAATTTAGATAGAGAAACTTCTTTATCTACCTTGTGGACTGTTGCCAGAAATCTAAGAAATTATGATCATGCCGTTCCTACTGTTTTAGAATATTCAGAAAAATGGATACATGAGTTTGCTTCAAAAATTTGTCCTGATTTTGTCCCACGTTCCGTTAAATTTAAAAATAGTTCACTAAATTACTTTCCTGAGCTCTGTTGTCCATTTTTATTACCCGAGTTCAATTTAGCATTATCAATTACTAAAAATACTGCCCCAGGTATTGATAACATTAAATTTATTGTGTTGAAAAATTTACCTGATGATGGAAAAATTCGTTTACTTTCAATATATAATGCTTTCCTATCTCAAAATATCATTCCTAATGAATGGCGCCTTATCAAAGTTATCAGTATCCTAAAGCCTGGTAGAGATCCATCTTCAGCTGATAGCAGAAGACCTATTAGTTTGTTGTCTTGTTAGCGTAAACTTTTGTAAAATAATGTTTTTGAATCGTCTTGAATTGTGGGCTGAAAACAATCAAATTTTTTCCTCATCTCAATTTGGATTTAGGAGAGGTCGTGGTACTCGCGATTGTGTTTCACTTTTAGCTTCACAAATTCAACTTTCATTTAATAAAAAACAGGACTTAGTTTCCACTTTTCTTGATGTTTCTGGAGCCTATGATTCTGTTCTAATTGACTTATTGTTTGAAAAAAAGAATAATTTCAAAATTCCCAGTATGTTTTCTAATTTCTTATATAATTTATTTTCTTTCAAAATTATGAATTTCTTCCATAATGGAGACTCAAAATTATTAAGATATAGTTATTTTGGACTTTCACAAGGATCATGTTTAAGTCCATTTTTATATAATTTGTTTACCAGCGATATGGCATCAATAATTCCTAATGGCTGTTATTTGCTTCAATTTGCTGATGATAATGTTATTTCTATTAGCGGCAAAAGCAGAGAAGTCATTAGTCATTTTATGCAATGTGCTTTGAATAATATTGATTCATGGGCTCATGAGAACGGATTTTCGTTTTCTGTTCAAAAAACTAAATATATAATTTTTTCGAGAAAACATTCGAACATTTCCATTAATTTATATCTTAATGGAATCAATATTGAACAAGTTGATGAATTTAAATACCTTGGCATATGGTTTGACTCTAAATTAAATTGGAACTTTCAAATTAAACAAATTCAAAAAACATGTTCGAAACGAATCAATTTTCTCCGTACTTGGTACTTGGTACTTGGTGGGGTGCTAATCCATCAGATTTGATTACACTTTACAAAACTACTATTCGTTCAGTCATGGAATATGGTTGTTTCACTTTTGGAAGTGCTGCACAAACACATTTTATCAAACTTGAAAAAATACAATTTCGTTGTTTGAGAATTTGTTTGAAACTTATGAATTCAGCTCATACTCAATCAACAGAAATACTGGTTGGTGTCGTACCACTTAAAATTCGTTTTCAAGAACTGAATTGTAAATTTTTGATGAATTGTTTATCAAATAATCATCCGATTATCAATATTTTGAAGTCCTTATTCGAAATTAACCCAACGAGCAAAATATTGGAATCTTACATTCATTGCTCATCTGAAAATATTGTACCAATTTCATATAATAGTTTTTATAATTTTGAAATTAATATTCACACTTTTCAACCTTTGATTGACTTTTCTCTTTTCCATGAACTGAAACAAATTCCAAATCATCTGTATTCTTCTTTTACCAATATTTTATTTATGCGTAAATTTGATGGAATTACTTCCTCACAATTTTATTTCACTGATGGATCCTTAGCTCAAGGTATCGCGGGTTTTGGAGTATACAATGAATTTTTGGCTCATTTTTTCAAATTAAAATCTCCTTGCTCCATATTCATTGCAGAATTGATTGTTTTATACTTTACTTGTAACTTGATAAAGGATTGTCCACCAAATGTTTACATTGTATGTTCTGACAGCTTGAGTTGTCTTCGTGCTTTGAGTACCATGTCTTTCAATTTCAAAACTCATCATATTTTATTCATGATGAAAAAAATATTATTTAATTTGCATAGTCAAGGATTTATCATTAAATTTGTGTGGATCCCTGCTCATTGTAGAATATACGGTAATGAGCAGGCTGATTCATTGGCTAAACTTGGTGACTTCTTCTGAACATTATACTAAATTAAAAATACATTTCCTTGATAATTGGCAATCTTGTTGGAACTCTAGTAATAAAGGAAGATGGTGTCATTCAATTTGCCCAAAAGTTAGTCATTTTCCTTGGTTTAAAAATATACCAGGAACCAGAAACTTTATTTGTTCATTTTCGTGATTGATTTTAAATCATTACATTTGTAACAATCATTTATATTGTATTAATATTGTGGATTCAAATTTATGTGAATGTGGTGAATCTTATGAAGACATTGATCATATTGTACTTCAATGTTCTAGGTTCATTTTACCGAGGAATAAACTATTTAATAATATAATAAATTATGGTCATCCAATTCCTGTATCTATTCGAGATATACTGGGTACAAGATGTTATCATATACTTAAACTCGTATTTAGTTTTTTGAATGAAATCTCATGTATTGTTTGGTACTCGTGCTTTGTGTGTGTGTTTTTTTTATTTTTATTTGCAGATATGAAGATGGATTCTTTTTTGACAGACCCTCTCCCTCATCCTGTTTTGGAAGTCAACCCCTACTTCATTTAACAATGGATCCATGATGCAGTTTGTGGCTCTGCTATGGTCATATTTTTGCCGTATGAGCCTTTAGTTTTAAGTTCTTTTTTAATTTGTTTTGTAACGTTATATGAAAATATGAAGAGGTTTTGTGCCTCTTTGAGAAAGATTTCATAACGAAATCACTCAAAGGGGTTTTCCCTCTTCCAAATTTTTTTGTTAAAATAAATAAATAAATAAATAATATCCTCATAGTAAAGGCAGTCGAAGAGTCAAGCATTTTCGAGTTCTGCCACCTAGATCTAATGATTGTCTAGTTACACAACCTGCCATCATCCTCCAAGTAGACATGCTCCAGAAGCATATAAATTCACAAATTCAATGTTCACTAAACCCGCTCAGTAACCAAATTGAAAATCAAGCAATGTCTTGCAGATTCTTGAAATACTTGGTTCCGTTTTACCCCCGGATATAACTAACGTTGTCCAAGGCAGTGTTCTAATAAACATATGAACTATATAGCATTTAATTGCAAAATAATTGAAAGTAAGTAACTGATTCATAAATTGTGTTCACATTGATTCATATTAGTGGACAACTTTTTTGCCGATTCATAAATTGTGGCTTTAGACAATGTTCAAATAAATGAAAGTTTTAAATGGTTTCAACAATTTTTATGACAACATTGTACATGAACTGCAGGTATATACCCCACTTTACCATTCAGCATTGATTTCATTAAAAACATTGTTTATTCTGTTCTCTATAATTTTTCAAATTTAAACAGACCTTTAAATGATTCATAACTGTGGGACCAGTGTATGTGTACGAATATACTGACAAAAAATAATTGAAATCCGTTAAGTATTCGCTGAGCGGTGAGAGTTTTAGCTTTTTTTTCTGTTACTTAAGCCTATACGGGTTGAATCGGTAGATTAATCGTTCAAATTTGCTCTGACCGCGATGATCTACTAAACATTCTACCACTATGGTGTTACATTGTCGGGCACTGATGTAATCTGAGGATTAGTCGAATGATGATGCGTTAAACTTTCATAATTGTTAGAGCAACAATTGGCAATTTTGTCGGGTGTTCCGGCAAAATTTATATCTGGTGAATGTTTGTGCTGAGGGGAATGAACGGGAATTTCATTTGCAAAATTAAGTAGCCTCCTTCTGTCACTTGCAGGAGGCTCACTCGATAGAGTAAACTGGGGCAAGATTTCTAGCTCAGTTAAAACAAATGCTACAAATGTCATGGTGGTTCGAATGCTGTTCAAGTAAGAAACGTAAGTAAAATATCGTCCCCTTGATGCTACAACTAGATAACTCGAAATTTAAAATTTTTGACTTCAATATGCCAAAACATTATTCTTAATTGGACTGCAAAATATCCGCAGCTCATAAGCGTGTGATTCAAAATACACATGTCAAAGTTTAATTCTCAATCATTTTCTCTGCGATTAACCATCACCTTGTAAAACGGTCATATTTTCAAAGTTACACATCCCAAAATTTTGATTTTCGAGTTATCTAGTTGTAGCATTAAGGGGACGATATATAAATCGAAAGAGATTTGGAAAAGTTATGGCTATTTGTTGGTTTTAGACGTGAAAATTCTAATTTTCGATCGAACTTTCATTGCATAGTCTATTGACAATACGGGTGACAGTTAGAAGTCCGGCAGTCAAAACATCGCGATGTTCGGCGTCGGAATTCTAATTTGGTGCTTCGCCGACGCATAAGGATTACCTTTGTCGGCGTAACACATCTGTAGATCGCCGACGCTGAACTTCGGCGAACTTTTGTCGGTAGTATTTCATTTCTCTTATGAACTTCGGTCTAAAGTTAATCTGAATACACAAAAGTCTACTCATACGTAGTCAGTGCTTGACAGAAACCAACTGTAATCATAATTCCATGCATAATTTACTCAACGAAAATTTGTGTATGTTATAAGGAGAAAACGGGGACAATCGTACCAACAGTTACATAATTAGAGAATGTATGAACTCGTTGAGAGCCTAGGCTTAAGCGCCATTGCTCACTCTTTCGGTCTCCATTGCATGGAACAAAACGAAAATAGAATCTTTTTCAGTTGTTTACCATTTTGAATCATATTACGGACAGCTTCAAATTCCGGACACTCTACTTAGTATGGTAAACATTTCGCACGAAATGTTTCAAGTATTCCCGTTCAAAAGTTATCACTTTCGAGCCTCAATAAGCTTTTTCCATAAAATTCTATGCAAACTTATAAGGCAGTTGAGACGTCTCTTTAGTGGCTTGACTTTTTCAATTGATGATTTGACTTTTCTATTAATGATTTCCATGAACTGTCCTGAATTGGAATCAAGGTGTCCGGAATACGAGGCAAATGTGATGAAGCGTCCGGAATAAGAATCATGAAAAGGCCACATATTCCAATTTATTTAAAATGATTCAAGTTGCGGAAGCGTATTCTTCACTCACCATTCGAAAATGAAGGGTTTCTTACGCTCGATAAAGCTAAGAAATCACACAGAATGATTTTTTTTTGTATGCTCTAAGCTGAGTTATACTTCACATGGGCCTTCAGTGTCCGTAATATGAATCGAAACAGTAATTAAGGGTTTTTCAAGGGTTACCATAAGGATACCTTGAGGTGTACCCCAGCAATGAGGTAAAAGTTCGTTTAAGACAATCAATTGCAAAACTGTTATACCTAACAATGGGTAAATATGTTGACAAAAGTTTGTTTAGAGAAATTGTAGCCGATAGGCTGAAGTTTTACTGTATCGTATTCAATTCATTTCAACTCCTACAGTGTTTTTTGAAATATTAAGTTTGAACGTTTGCCCCACCTGCACCCAGGGTCAAAAACAGACGCAGCACAGCGATGCTTTCGAGTGCCACCAAACCGCAAAGTTCCATCAGAGAGAGAGAGAGAGGGAGGGAGAAATATTCGGAGCCATAACGTATACCGTCGAACAAAGCGAATTGAGCTCACCGGCACAAACCGCCGCCCAGTCAGTGCCGACGGTTTCATTATCAATTATTAATTATCGGTCGTTATTTGCATCAATTTGTCGAAAAAACTTGCACCACAGTCAGTCGATAGCATAAAACTTTTTTAAGGGAAAGCAGTCCACAGAGGGAATACAAGAGCAGAGAATTGATAGGTTTTACCACAGATATACAGACGTAATAAGGACTGTTCATTTTATAAAGTGGACACCTTGTGCATGCTGTATCTTTCTTATTAATCAATGAAATTTCAATCGGTTTTTTGCATATCGTTCGACTAGTATTGTACAATGTTGTGATAATAAAAATTCTCCAAAATAATTAAATTTCACACGAATATGGAACAACGATTAGATCGGTCGATTTTTTGAGGTTATCAAAATCAATGATTGTAAGAAATTGGCTGGAAAATTCGATAATTTATATTTTCTATTTTCAAAAAAGGCTTGTTCTTGAAAGCATCATCAATCAGAAGCCTGATGGAAAAAATCAAGCTAGTTTTGGAGCAACAATTTTACAGATATAATAAAATCAATTTTCCCGTATATTTTTAAAGATTTTTTTTTAAAATTTGATGGGAAATGATATGAGTAGAATTTTTTGTGTAAAAGTACGTCCTGACGGAAGTCCTAATATAGTATTAATATGAAAAATAACTTACGCCTTCATAGAGTTACTTAGTAAATCCCCACGTCACATTCAAAGCACAACAGAAACACAATTGTTTTATTCTTAGAAGACCTATCAAAGTACATTGACAATCATCAAAATTGGCAACACTGCTGTAATAAAATCGATTTTATTTTCCACATATTATTTTCATAATATGTTATTCTGAGGATTGTACGACATTTCCCAGAATGACGTTCCCCAGAACGACATTCCCCAGAACGCCATTCCCCAGAATTGGACATTCCCCAGAAATCCATTCCCCAGAATGGGACATTCCCCAGAAAACCATTCCCCAGAATGGGACATTCCCCAGAAAAAAAAATAACAAGAGATCTTTGAGGTGTTCAAATCCAGGAAAATGGTAAATAGTAAATAGTGAATGCATCTAACTGGAAAATTCGAGGAAAACTATAATGTTCATAGGTAAAACATTTTCGTATTGTTTTTTTTATTTTTAACGGTAGGACTTTCGGTTTGTTGCAGTCTTTCATTTATTGAGTGGAGAATCTTTAAATAAAAAATTATTTAAAATTAACCACCTATGGTCGGATATGTAATTCGAACCATTTGGGAGGTTTTTATATTTTTGACGATTTTCTCATCGAAAAAGTTAAAATTTAGCGTGACATAATATGTGTACCATCCCTAATTATTTAGACAATAAACCTTGGAAGAACAGCATATGTTCAAAAGAAGGGAGAATATGCCATGAAAGCCGAAAAGCAAATTCCATTAATTTACTTTGTTGCAATATGTCACCAATCTCCCTTTGAAAGTACAATTAGAAAGAACAGGCAATTTTAAAAGAAGGAAGAATAACTATGAAAACAAAAAAACAATAGCTTGGACCAATTTTGATCATAAAACACAGTATGGCATATGTAGGAACAGCTTATGTTAAACGGTTGAGCTACTTTTCCTCGAATGTCGGTTTCCCAAATGTCGGTTCTCCGAACGCCAGTTCCCAGAATGCCAGTGCCCCGAACAACCCGTTTCCCCGAATAGCCTAGTTTCCGAAAAATTTTTAGGTCTTATAATTATCATAACTTTTGTGTTTTGAGGTGGTAACGAACCGGTCATCTAATATGCACCCTTCTTCACTTGATTGGCGGTTCTTTTGAGTTTCACCATCATTGGCATTTTTGGCAAGATATATTTAGTCGAGGATGACGTTCAAATCTATATTATCTTCTTCTTTTAATCGCTAATCATTCATTTAGTTCAGCACCCAGTCCTTAAAGACTATTCTTACACCTGTTTGAACTGAATCACTTTTCGGGGAAACGGGTCATTTGGAGAGGTGGCATTCAGGGAAATGATATTCAGGGAAACGACAGTAGCACAGTTATGAAATTAATTAAGACATAATTAAGAAAATTTTTAAACAGCATTTTCCTCCTAAGATTATGGTTGGGTCTGCCAATGATCCACTTAGCCACAAATCCACCTCTTTTCCCCTTAGTGATTTTTTGACCATACAAACTTTTTGAAATTTGTATGCCAAAGCCCCCCCCCCCTCCATAAAAGACCAAGTGATTAATGAACGGCAGCTTAGATGGTTTGCCTGAGAAAAAGGAAGCAAACACTCGCCGTTCATAAGATTATTTAACTCAATTCCGATTTTATTCGCTTGAGATCCATAATAATGAATTTGACAAAATAATATTTTGGGTGAATTGACGTCTGTGTCCGGAATTAGAATCAATGCAGTATGTACATTTCTTAACGACAAAAAAACTAAACTACCAATTTTTTTTTCCACTCTTTACAAACTTATAAAACCGATTCTGGGGAATGTCCTATTCTGGGGAATGGTTTTCTGGGGAATGTCCCATTCTAGGGAATGAATTTCTGGGAAATGTCCCATTCTGGGGAATGGGTTTCTGGGGAACGTCATTCTGGGGAATGTCGTTCTGGAGTTTGACTTTCTGGGAAATGTCCTACAACCATTCTGAGATTACCAATTGAAAAGTTCGGAGAAAACTGTTTACAATTTGCTGTAGATCGATAAATATGCGTACATGATTTTAAAAGTATGAGACTTTTTAGTAAAACTACCATAAACAGTAAAATTTATACTTAAGACTGTAGTTTAATCTCACGATTTAGCTTTCGTTTATACTAATATAGTTTCTTTAGTAATCCAAACTAGTTTTGAACACGTTTTTTACTTTTCTCTTTTACTGGGAGTGAAAGGATGGTGTATCAGCAAATTTGGCCATAAATGGGTAAATCACTAAAGTTACCTAATGTCATAGAATGGTGGAATATAATTGATATTTTTAAAGCTTTACCATTAGTAGAATATTAAAGGATACAAACATACAATTTGTTCATAAAAATAAGGATTTTTGTTTTGCGAAAAATAATGTTAAACTTTGACGGACAGCTTTTTTTAAGAGTTTTTGGAAAAACTATTTAGCTCTTCAATCAAAAGCATTTTCAAAGATTTTATATTTTCATAGCATTTTAGAATAATAGGTCAACGATACACAGAAAACCAATTACGATTTTATCAATAAATAAAAAAGATATAGCATAAACAAAGTGTCCACTTTATAAAATGAACAGTCCTTACATAGATGGTTTCAGTTTCTTTTCAAACTGTAAACAATTTATCAATTTTGCCTATGTTATGCGTAGTTACTTTACCTTTAATAAGACTAAAAATGTTTTTTTTAGGAATTTTAATTTTGAAAAGGTGACAAGAAAAAGTACTCAGTGAAAAGCGACGGATAAAATCGGATCATCATTGTACTTACAAAAAAATAATCTGTGTTACTATTTTCATGAAATGGAATGAAATCACACCCAGTGAACACAAACTCGTATATGATAGTGCATAAGAGTACAAAAGTGGAGGCGATATACGTACATGCGCCATAAGGCTGCATGCAAGTTGTTCGTATATCGCCTCCACCTTTGTGCTCTTATATACCATCATATACGATGGTGTGTTTACTGGGCATTTTCCTCATGACATCCTTTTCCTTATGAAGTGGAAGGTTTTGCAAACTGATTCATGTTTTTTTTGCATTCATACAGTAAGTTTGAACGTGATTCATTGCATTGAATGGAGGTTGGTATTGTTTGTTGGATTGTATAAAAATCCGTTTGTACAGACACAAACGTTCTACGTGATTTTATTCACATTATCCAATTGGAAGAGCGTTGAAGGGCCAATCAACCCACGAGTTTACTTCATAATATAAAGAATATGCAATGCATTGTGATGAATAGCATTTCAATTTTAAAACTGTCAAGGCTATTTTAGACTACAGTCATTTATCTTATTTTAGACACCCTCTATGATAGTAATTCTTGCTACTAAACCGTTCACCCTCAAGTTTTGAGAGCTGGAAAAAATATAGGTCCTTGAGAAAATTTTTACTAAGCAACATCGTTTGTGATTAATCGTCGTTTTTGTACAAAAATTTCATTTTAATGATCATGATTGCATACAATTTCATACAGCATTAATTCGTTTAGAATTTGTCGTGAACAAAGCATTTTTTGAACTCACAAAAACACTCAAAACCAACGCTTTGCTTTAATTGTTTGAAAATATTTATAAACAAATCGATTATATTGGACGATAAGACAAACATCCGTATACATTTGGCTAAAACAAAATAACTTCACAATACCTGAAATTGTTTATGTGAGAATTTAAAAGAATGCGCTTTATTCATGCAAATTTGGTTTTAATTTTAAGTAAATAAAAAACAACTGAATTTTGCAATCATTTGTCTAAAAAAGCTCTCTGATATTTTTCACCTCCTCTATAGCTCATATGAGATTAGTAAATATGACTACTGATTAGATCGAACAACTAAGTAGAAATGTCAGTCAGTGGAAAATGAAGTTTGAATGTAGGTTTTAGAGGTGAGGAAAATTTTCAGGTTATGACTTTATAGCGAAACCCCAACGTATCGAATAACCTGGATTTGAAGTACCCCGCCCGATATCTTGGGGCCGTACTATCTTATCAATTTTGCCAAGTAAAACAATATCGCGCTATGTTGCCAATGAGCAAATACCTGGAATAAGGGGGTACTCATAAAGATGCCCATCGAGTGATAATGAAGGAAAATAAACCAATCCACACATGCATTATCGCGGCTTATTGTTGAACGGGTCAATAGATGTTGCTTAAGGCTGTTGTTACCGATCGTCGTCGTCTCACTGGGACACGCCGTCGTCGTTATCGTCTTGAATGCCACCCACGTGCATGTGTATTTGTCGGTCTCGCGTTTCCTTGGCCCCCGTTCTTTCTGGCGTTACGTCCCAACTGGAACAATGCCTGCTTCTTAGAGCATTCCAATCAGCATTTCCACAATTATTAACTGAGAGCTATCGTTGCCAAATGACTATTTTTACATGTTTATATCTTGTGGCAGGTACGAAGATACTATATGCTCTGGAAAATCGATAAAACTTCGTTTACGAGAAATTCCTCGACGGGTGGGACTCGATCCCACGACCCTCAGCTTGGCTTGCTGAATAGCTGCGCATTTACCGCTACTGCAATATGGCCCCCCATTCTCAAACGATAATCACAGTCACTCAAGGTTCGCGAGTAAACCCACCACGATGAGTAAACAGATGATGTCATATTCTGGGCCACAGTGCTGATAATGCGATGACAGCATGTACCGCGATGATCGATGGAGATGATTCATTGAATATTATAATTATCAAGCGTAATATACGCTTTAAAACCTGCCAGCCACTTGCAGAAATTTAAAGTGATGGTAACAAAATGTGGTGCAAGCCTTTCAATTCGCAATTCGCACACTTACTGCGATACGAGACGTCAATTTCTTCGACAGGCATGGCCTTGTCGCTCCGAACATGCAAATCGCAGACTTATGGAGACGAAACTAGGTAAACATGGGATAGATTTTAATCCCTTTTTTCGAGTATTTCCAGTTCAACTCGCTATAAATGTCGTTTCAAGACCAACTCTATTTAATGCAAATGATGCTTTACTCATGTAGTAGCTGTTATTCAACAGTTTTTTTATTGAGTTTATTCAGAATTCCCGAACCACATTTTGAAAAGGGCGTATGAATGAATTGGCTTAAATGCTTTAAAAAATTATTGACGAAAAACGGTTCTTTGAATTGGAATGATTTTTTTTCTGAGATTGCATAAAATACAGATATCTAATTGATTTTTTACCTTCATTCGTTTTAATTCTTTTTTTTTTAGTTTTTTTGAAAGTTTTTCGAATTGTAGGTAGCGTTTTGACTTATATTCCGAACACTTAAGGCCAACAGTGACTTTAAATACATTTAATAGGCATAATTTGGGCCGGGAAATCATACTTCTACCTAAATTAATTGAAAATCTACTTCATATATTATGCATAGATTACCCGATTTTGTCAGCTCCCTTTTCAAAACTTATTTCGGCTCCCCTTTAAAATGCAAGCATTTGATGTTAAGTACCGTAAATTCGGGTGAAATTGATCAATAGGGTGAAATTGATCACTGTGTCACACGATTTTATTTCCCTCTAATAGAGCACAGAAACCAATGCAACCTATGTAAATGAACGTTGTTTGTCTTAACTATTATCAAATTGCATGTTGTGAAGCTTTTTGTGTTATGGAATGTTTATTTCTATTAAAATAATAGGAAATTCCATCATCGTGTTCTGTGTGGTATTGGCAGACAACCATAAACTTATAGTTTTGAACAAGGATTTGAACATGGTGTCATCCTGAAAATTTGTAAGGATGCTTGAAATATATCCCCAAAACGAATTTTATCATCAAAATTCGTACCAATTTGTTCATTTTGTTGTAATAATTGAGTTTTTGTATAGATATCATCAAATTCCTTCGGGAATTGCCTACATTTAGGCGTTTTCTGCGGTATTGCTGAAAATTAATTGTTAATTATTTCCCTAAATTTTGCATTGTTTAGAATTTGGCAAGCATATTTGGATTCAGGAGGCTCAAATTAAATATGTAAAGTTGTTTTCAAAACTAACAATAATTGTTTTAATAGGTGATCAATTTCACCCCGAAATGGAATTCCTTAATTTTTTATTTTAGAAACGATTTTCAGCACTAAAATCACAACTGTATGAAAATTTGAGTAAATAAACCAATGAAGCTCACCGTCGTACTTGTTTTCCTGCATTAAGTTGTTTGGAATTGGCAACATCATAGAAAACAGACATGGAAAACAGTGAAAAGTGATCAATTTCACCCGAAATTACGGTATATTGGTATTAACAGCAGAGCGGAAATGATTAATCATAAAATATTACGTTTTAATCAATTATCATTGATCATAATCCTAAAGATCGCTTGTTATATTCAGGAATCATAATTTAAATCACAGATAAAATCAATCATCATTTAATCATTGAACAACAAATCAACAAATTTAACAACACTGACTTTTTATGCATTTAAACTTTTGATGAAACGTGAATTCTCTATAAGGTTCTTTGTGGACCTTGCAAAAGTTGAAAGTTGCTTTAGATACTACTTTTTACTTGATATATAGATTGAAGTTCCTAAGAGTTCAATTTGGTACTTAATGGTTTATAAATCAGTTATGACAGGGCTGATAGCGATCAGACAGCAAATGAGATTATTAAGTGAAATCCTTACAAAAATTGTAGATCATTCCTGAACGTTCTAGTGGAGTTCTGGGCAGAATTGAGAAATCAAAAATAGAAGAGCAGAAAATCCAAGTGAAAATTTATTTAAAATTTAACCCTAACTTTTCGAAGGCAGCTTTAAAGCTTTAAGGTGAAACAGTTTGGATTCAATCTTCTAAGATTGCCTTGAAATTTCAAAGGTATCAATCTCGCGAAGTAAGCATCCAACAACAGTGCACTTTTTATGTTGGCTTTGTGCACAAGCAGAAAGCTTAAAATAAGAAAATCAGAAACGGTTGCCAATTATTTCTCCGTTTAGTGCCTTTGAAAACGTGAGTAGAGGCACAAGTCGGCCATTGTGATGTCCATCTTTGGGTTCCGAGATGTTTCACCTTAACTAAATCAGGTGATTATAGCGCCACTGACAAACATACGTTAAACTGCGCCATTGTAATAGGGTAACGACTGTGTATTTCATTCTAAAACGCTAACAGTTGGCGCCAGCGGCAAAAAGTATAGACAAAAACCTTTCGAACATTCAGTTTCTCTCACTGGCCGCCGAGCGACGACACCGATGTTTGTATTCCACTCACTGATCGCGGTACGCTGGATTCTCAAATTTCTCAAACTTCCAACTTAAGCGCATGCAAGAATGGTAGTCGCGAACTGTGAAAAGGTATGGAAAATAATGAAAAATGTAAATTACTTGCAATAAGGAAACTGGATCAAAAAAGTAGTGATTAGAAATCAAGCGTTATGTGAATACAAAACTTTTTGTGTTTAGATTATCTTCCCTGGTGCTTTCTTTGTTTCAGGATTTCGTTTTTACTACCACTGAAAAAGAGCCATCTATTGCCCTTACAGTTTTGAAAATCGCCCAATTACAATACGATTGTATACATACGTATTACAATAATCTATATATTACTTAGTACTCGAACCATCCAAAACAATCGTATCACTGAAGACTAACAATTAACACTTATTTTGAACTGAATTCGAAACAATTAGCCCATTCGCTCATGTATATTTAAGCAAACTTTTCAGAAACGAGTATTTGGAATAGAAATAAATGAACTAGTTTCTTGATGAACTAATATAGGTTAAATTAATAAGCAAGTTTCTAACAAATTTGATAAATATTTTTTGTTTGAAATTTCAGGTTTTTTAATTGAAAGACTTTTGTCGAGCTTCCTTCAAAAAGTAGGTCAAATATCCCTTCAGGCTTGTCTGCGTTGATTTCTTTGGAAATTTCATGCAAATTAACTCAGTAGATCTGTCAGGAATTATGCTGACATTTAAATTTCAAAACTTTACCAGAATTTCTATAACTAAAACTAACAATGAAATTTCAGATATTCTGTCAGAAAAGTATGAGCAATATTCACCTGAAATCTTCCATGAAGTTTGCAAAGAATCCCTGCCTTTCAAGAACTTCGATATGTTGATCGAAAAAAAGTGTACGATTATCTACGAAAAAAAATCATTCATCTTCATTCAGATTATCGTTGATTTATCATAAGGTTACGAAAATAGTGCCCATTTTGAAAAAAGTGAATTTTTGTTGCAAATAGTGACTTTTTAGTGACTAGGTCGAAAAAAGTAACCAAGTCACTGAAAAGTAACCGATACCAGGCCTATTATGAGAATATTTTTACTTCTTTCATGTCCCTTCTTTCATTTACCAATATGTAGCCATTGGTACTATCAGCTTGGTGTTCTATGAGTGCGTTCGCAGTTATAAACAGGAATTAAATTCGGAGAAAGTTAAGAGTATCTCTCACAATCAATCAACTCTGTATCAATCATGATCCGCAGCACATCATGAGAACTTGTTTATCATCTAGTGCTACAGCTATGATTGAATAGGGGGTTAACGCTGAACGCTGAGTTTTATATAAACCTGAAGAATACTATTGCTATCAGATGTTCGGGTATTATTTGTCATGCCGGCGAAATAAAATAACTATCCCCAACGAATGAGAAAAATGGGTTTTATCATCGCTCTCTCTTTGGGGCTCTCGTTCGCAGCTGTTATTTAGCAAGTTTGTTAAAACTTGCTAAACATTGCCTATCATGGACCGATACAGATGGAATCTTTTTCTTCGCTTGCTTTGATCATGTTTCGAAATCAAATGAGGGCGAAACCTGCAATGCCTGATTAGAAACTAAAAACTGTGTTTAGAAGATGGTAATTCTGAAATTCACGAATTCCTGTAAAATAATTTAAGTGTGTTATTTTCGAATTGAAAGTTTTGATCAAATTTGACATCAGGCACGTATGGGTTAGTCAAATCATTAATCATAATCACTCATCATACTGAATATTGTTATTAATCATCTAAACTCAATGGCCAATCATTAATCATATTTTAATTTAATCATCAATCACAATCATTATGCATGGCTTCCTAAATTTTTATCATTTATCATAATAAATCATACAGAGAAAGAAAAATTAATGAAAATGTCATCGTTCAATCATACCCATGCCAGGTTTGTCATACATATACACTACATATCGTGTTAAATTATATTATCATCATGTAACTTCACGCTATACATCACGTAATCCAGTGAGAACTCTAAATGATTACGCAATTATTGGCATACATTTGCATTATGTTGATGTAGTTTTACACGACATGCAGTGTAAATTTGCAACAAATCTGGCATTTCCTTTATGTGCATGATTTAACGCTGAAATTTACATGGATTTTTATTTATTTGTAATCAAGGTAAAATTTAGTACAATCATCAATCAATCATTCACCCTCCCAAAAAATCATGTGACTTTCCGTCTTTTGGATGCATATAAAAGAAGCGATCCGAATGACGTAATTTTGTGTTAAGTTTCGAATACGTTAGTGTCTGATTCGGGAAATTCGATCACGGTGCCATCGTTTTCGTGTTCTTTAACATGTAAAATTACATTTTTTGTTCAATGCATCTTCAAGAACACGTTTTTGTCTACTTCCATCACTTCCATCTTGTGTCATTCAGTCATAACGTGAATTACGACCACTGTAATTTTCATTATTTTGAAGAGAGTTGGTACCAGTTAATTATTACTGCTCTGATTAGGAGTTAGTTCATCAGGATTGTAATAAATTAGATGAATATTCGATGATAAATCGAAGACAATAAAAAGTTGGGGCTGACTAAACCGGGTCGGTAGTTTATAACGCACCTTTACTATGTTTTTTTCTATAACAATGTACTTTAAAATTGTTTGAACTTACAGAAGTTCGCTGAAATTTGATGCTCATTAGCATTCAACGAAATTGATATTTATTTTTGGCATTACGTCCTCACTGTGACAGAGCCTACTTCTCAGCTTAATTTATATTCGTTTTTTCTATATAAAATTGTTGAGATCAACATAGTAAACGATGGAGCCTCTTGAAAATTCGAAATTGATGATCAACAGGGTTCGTCACAGCTTATCTGGAAAGCATATCATGGATCTGAGTTTGTCATATGATGATGTCAAGGTAGCGTCAACGCGATTAACGCTTTGAGTTGGAAATTACTATAATTTGCATTTCGATTTCAAAGCAAGAAACGCATAGACGTTTATAAAACCGAATTAAGCTGAAACCTATATCCCAGACAACCAGAATGTACATATAACGAAATCACTTTTTGCGTTATGCGATGCTCATATGTGCAAAGATTCTGTATTATAAGATGTCGTCAAAAGGTTTTATGCGCACTCTTAAAAATAATGAAAATTACTTTGGACTTAATTCTCGTTATGACTGAATGACACATGATGTAAGTGATGGAACCACACAAAAACGTGTCCTCAAAGGTGTATTGCACAAAAAATGTAATTTTACATGTTCCAGAACACGAAAACGATGGAACTGTGCTCTACCTTTCCCGAATCAGACACTAACGTATTTGAAATTCGACACAAATTTACGTCATTCTTCTCGCTTCTTTTATGTGCATCCAAAAGACGTAAAATCAAATGATTTTTTGAGAGTGTGCCTACAAAAGTGGAGGCGATATATGTACATAATTTATATTATGAAAATTGACATACAATGCGAGTGTACAGATTTTATTACGAATTAATCTGTAACCTTATACGATGATAGTGATTATGACCTTTATGATAGCAAAGTTGATTTGACAGCTGCTACGGATTAACTCGACTTCCTTTGTACGTTTATACGGAAGGAAACAAAATGCACTGATGAACTCAAAAAATAGCGTTCTATGCGGGGAAATTCACGGGTGTGATCTAATTCGCACTGTTGGGAGAAGTCGTCTCTAATTTGATCGAACACATATTGAGAGCAGCGTATGCGTAACGTCAGCTTCAAAGCTGCAATATTTTATTTAAATTCATTTCTTTTCATTCATATTACAATTTAGTAGCTTACATGATAGTTTCACAATCGTCACTTCCAGAGACACTTACTCTCCAACCGATTCTTTCACACTACCTACCAATTAAAGCACAATCGAGTAACCGACTTCCAGATGGCAATGTCGCCAGTTCCACTGAACTACTCTCTAAGCGGTCGCAACACGCACAAGTAAACGACTTTTCACGTAAATTGTTATGTGACATCTGGTTGTCTGGGACATATACATATTACCAAGCACGATTCACTGACGTCAGAAAACTGATTCGTGGAGAATCCAACAGCTGAGACATCGGTTATTTTCAATACCGAATCTCGGTACCGTTAAACGGGGTATATTTGATAGTTTTTCGTTTTTTTTTATCTGAATATTTCTGCATTCTCTTTTTCAGATGTTTATTTTACATTTTTAAAACAAGTACTGATGTCTCAATTATCGACTGCTGTTGAAAGATTGCTTAACGATTCATGTTGAATGGGTCGGTGATGCCATTCATGGATATGGAGGAAAAATACGACTTATACTTAAAAAGCTAGTTTTGCATTTTTGTCTCGAGAAATGTATGGTAGAAGATTCAAAAGATGTTTTTAGTAATGGCGAAAAAAGACAAATATATGTTTTAAATAATATGAAGCAGGAATAATGCCAACACTTGTAGTGACGATCCATACATAGTTTGTTTGAAAATTACATAAGAGTAACGCTGTGCATTTTTGTCTCGAGAAAAAGTTTTTGATGAAAAAATGTGTTATCATTAGCATGAAACGAGCTCACCAGTTGGTAATCCATACTCGACTGAACAAGAATATCTTTTCGCACTCACACAACGCGAACCGCAAAACTTCTCGGCGTCCCGAAAGCGAACTGTCTTGCTTAGACTTTCCGAAACACTGCCTGAATGGACTTATAATATCTCATATAATCGAAAGTCTATATTCAGTTTTGAGGTAATTTTGATAAAGGGTATGCAAACACATGAAAATTGGCAATCAAACAACTGCTTGGTATCATATTGATTGTAGAATGTTAATAGAAAACGTGGATTGGATATTGTTCAAATAACAGAATTTATAGCAAAATTCGCCTACAAAATTGTTTTAAGTTCAGATGTGCACGACAAACACAATTTGAAGTCTATATAAATTGGTATACACTATTTTTTTTTAGGAACACCGACACGTTAATGCCTCCAGTGGGCATTTGCCCTTTGAAGGAAGCATTACACTAGATAACGGACTAAGGACTGTTCATTTTATAAAGTGGACACTTTGTTTATGCTATATCTTTTTTATTTATTGATAAAATCGTAATCGGTTGTCTGTGTATCGTTCAACTATTATCCTACAATGCTATGAAAATATAAGATCTTAGAAAATGCTTTTGGTTGAAGAGGTAAATATTTTTTTTTTCCAAAAACTCCTAAGAAAAGCTGTTTATCAAAGTTTAACATTATTTTTCGCAAAACAAAAATCCTTATTTTTATGAACAAATTGTATGTTTGTATCAATTGCAATTCTCCTAGAGGTATAGCTTTAAAAAAAAAAATATTCTACCATTCTCTGACATTAGGAAACTTTAGTGATTTACCCATTTATGGCCAAATTTGCTGATACACCATCCTTTCACTCCCAGTAAAAGAGAAAAGTAAAAAGCGTGTTCAAAACTAGTTTGGATTACTAAAGAAACTATATTTGTATAAACGAGAGCTAAATCGTGAGTTCGATTTTATAACAGCAGTTTTGCCAATTTTGATGATTGTCAATGTACTTTGATAGGTCTTTTAAGAATAAAGAAATTGTGTTTCTATTGTGCCTCAAATGTGACGTGGGGAATTAATAAGTAACTCTATGAAGGCGTAAGTTATTTCTCATATTAATACTATATTAGCACTTCCGTCAGGACGTACTTTCAACCAAAAAAAAAAAAATTGTTGCTCCAAAATTAATTGATTTTTTCCATCAGACTTCTGATTGATGATGCTTTCGAAAAACAAGCCATTTTTGAAGAGAAAAAATATAAATGATCGAATTTACTAGCCAATGTCTAACAATCATTGATTTTGATAACCTCCAAAAATCGTTGTTCCATATTCGTGTGAAATTTATTTATTTTGGAAATACCTGAAGGTCGTAGTCACAAAAGTCAATTTGGACAAATTGAGTTGTAAGATTGTGAAAAATAATAGAATCGTTCTGGTGGGCTTCGATCCCACGACTCCCAATACGCTAGACTGGGCGAGTTAACCAACTACGCCACAGAAAATGGTAAGAGATTTGAGAACGAATTCATGTTCTACTATAACTGGGCTTCCAGGGATAAACGACCAACCCTTTAAAATTTCATCAAATAATAATCATAGAATAGATTGTTTGTAGAGTTTTCAAAAATGCTAAAATCTTATAATTTTTTAATATTTGAATATAAAGCTGCATTACTAATATTCGTTAATTCTACAATTGTTTTGCCTAACCGATCAACAAAAATTATGTTATCTCGTTCAGTATGTTGTGAGTCCACGACTATCAAAGTTACCCCGTTTACCGGTAATTATTTTTCTCACGGTAAAAGGATCTCAGCGAACGTTACCGAAATTCGATAAACATTTAACGAAATCTCGGTTAATCTTGCTGAGTTTTGGTAAATAAGGGAGATTCAGCTCGGCAATTCGATTACCGAATTTAAGTGTGTACGGCTTGAGTTATATTATGTTTTTTCGTAGTGTGAAGTATATTTGTTGAAATTATTAATACCCTAGAAGAAATCATCATTGATTTCTCAGAGCCGAAATTTTGCTTTTCCCGTGCACTAAGCTGTGCCGAAAATAAATGCTTGTGAACAAATTTAATATAGAGGTCACAGATTTTCTGTCCGTGCCTATGTATCTGTATGTGTGTTGGGTTTTAAATTTAAGTAATAAAAATTGTTGGAAACTTCTATTCATATGCATTGTATCAAACAAAGCTATAGAATAAATCAGTTAACGTTGAGTATTGCGGCAGATGAGAAGTGAATTCTGCTCCGCATAATTCATTTCGATATGTGTTTTTGCGTGCTATAGTCCAAAAAGATGTTTAGCAAGTGCAATACAAATGAGATCCCAACATGTGCACAAAAAAGAAATCACCCGGTACTGCCGATGATCGAATTTAACAATTTCAGCAAAATGTCCTCACTGGTACAAAGCCTGCTTCTCAGTTTAGCGTTCTTATGAGAACTTCCACAGTTATTAACTGAGTGTTTTCTTTGCCAAATTTGCTATTTTTGCATTCGTATTTCGAGTGGCAAGTACGATGATACTCTAGACCCAGGGAAGTCTAGGAAATTTCCATAACGAAAAGATCCTGAAGCGACCGGGAATCGAAGCCAGATACCTTGAGCATGGCTTTACTTTGTAGCCGCGGGCTCTAACCACTCGGTTAAGGAAGGTCCCTGTTGTGTGCTTATGGGCAATATAATGATTAGTCATATGATACCGGCTATTTTAAACTTGAAATCTACTTGCTGCAAATAATGCCCACTTAAATTATATGTGTGACAATTATGTGACCTTCATTTTGGGCATTCTCTGGCCATATGGTACATTTCAAAAAAATGTATTATAATTTCACGTCCCTCAATTAAATTATGGCTACGTTTCGTGGCTAATAGAACTCAACAATGAAAAGCTATATTCATTTCGAACCAAAAGATGAAAGCCGAAATTGGACTTGAGGCAAATGTGATTAACGTAACAACGTTTAATTTGCAGTGTCAATAGCTGTTCCATTCCGATTAGTTGTGCTATTCCGTCGAATCAGTCCCAATGCGCCAATCAGTATCGATATCGGAAAACACACAGCAACAAACATGTTTTATAAACTAGTCATCTCTACTGTTTGTCTACACTAACGATAAAAATTAGAACAAATCGATTTTTTTTATTAATATTGTTCATTTATTGAATCTCCCTATTTTACTTATTCTAGAACATAATTCATTTTTTTACAGAACTTGTCAATTTTTTGATGTGCTTTGGGATGAACTTAACATCAACTGCCATCACAATAATGTTACCATTCCCATATCCCATATAGGTTCTAACAATTTTCCAACAATGAAATGATAATGCTATTTTTACCCATCCTGGAAAATACTGAAATAGGGACTGTTGCAGAAAGAAATGATTTGCGGGGATGAGTAAGTTTGCTGTAATCATTGCATTGCTGAAACGTAATGATGGACATTACAAAAGGGTTGATCATAACGTTCATGTTGCATTCCTTGCTTAGCACTTGTACGAGTCGGTCGACTGATTCCCGGTCTCATCGCACGGCACTTTTGCAAAGTACTTTTTGACCTTTTTCCCCCACCGCCCGCGTGGGTTTTTGGTTCAGTATTTCGAATAGTTTCCAAGTACGACTAGTTTAGTGCAATATTTGTGCTTAGGCGATCGCGCTTTGCGAAGGAAGCGAACTAGTGTAACTAGTATCGTTCCACCGCATTGAAAAAAAGTCATCACAACCAGCTCCAAGTGATTGATTTTTTTCCCCCGCACTGAGAGCAACGTCAAAGCAGAAGTCGGTCAGGCTACCTACGGTGCGTGAACGTTCTCCTGCTGTACATCGAACGTTAACGGATAAGTATAAATTGTATACCTATTCCATATCCATTGAATTGCTATCACATCTCCGAATAAACAGTGTTGAGGTCAAGCTTGTTTTCGCTTCTTTTCTGTCTCTCTCCCGGTTCGATTGTTTTGACCGAATAGGGGAGTAGGGTACAAAATAGTCCACTGATCGGGTAATTTTTTTTCTTGTTTTTTTTTTATTCTGCCCGTATAGGGGAGGTGTGTACATAGTAGCCCATTAATTAGTTAAGTTTTTTTATCTTTTCACATTTTTTTTTGTTTTTTTTTTTACATTTTTTTTGTTTTGTTTATTTGATTGCGGTTGAAAGTTTTCCCGCATGGACGAATCGGATGGAGGCGATACGCCTCCTAAAGATCTTGTTGCTAGAACGCGGTTTTATCAACCATCTTCGGCAGGGCCTTGGGTTGTCTATTTCCGGCGCAAAAGTAAGATTTTGAATGTGCTCTCGATCTCTCGAGAGCTGACGCGTAAATATCCTGGGACCGTTATTCATCAAGTAAAACAATCCAAGCTGCGTGTAACTGCACCTAGTTACAAAGCAGCAAATGAGATTGCTCAGCATGAGGCTTTTACTGTGGAATATTACGTCTACATTTCTGCACGAGAGGTAGAGGTGGAAGGGAAAATCGTTGACGCGAGTCTGACATGCGAAGACATAAAGACTGGCAAAGGCGTTTTTGATAATCGGTCAATTCCTGATGTGGCTATACTGGATTGCAAACAATTGCAATCAGTTTCCATGGAAGGAAATAAGAAAGTGTTTTCGCCGTCAGCCTCGTTTCGAGTGGCTTTTCCTGGTTCCGTCCTCCCAAAATTTGTTTGCATTGATAGTGTTTTTTACCCAGTTACGTACCAACTGTAAGCAACTTGGTCACAGTGCTAGCTTTTGCGACAACAAGCCCCGTTGTGGCAAATGCAACCAAGCTCACTTAGAAGATGCTTGCACAAAGGAAGCTGAAAAATGCTGCTACTGTAGCAAGGATCTGCATGACTTGCAGAAATGCCCGGCATACAAAAGGCGCATTCGAAATGAGAGTCGCTCCATTGTGAAGCGCTCCAAGAAGACGTATGCGGAAATGGTGAAAGCTTTAAATCCGCCTGCCTTCATCAGCCATCCCAGTTGGTAACTCTTTTCAAGAGTTGTCTTCCGACGAAGCATACGACGACGAAACCGATGGGGGGGATTCTTCGGAGGTACACGCACCCGGAAAAAGAAAGTCTCCATCTTCTCCGGGACTGCGCCGTAAGGTGTTGAAATCTTCCCTCAAAAGTTTGCCTAATTCCAAAGGAGGTGGGGCAAATTTGAAAATGCCGAAGCAACAGGTCTTTGATGCATCCGTTCCGTGCTGTAGCAAAGATTTGCCGCCCCCGCTTCCACCGATTAAATATACTTCAAAAAGAAGCTCTAGACAAGATAGCAAGAAAAAAGCTACTGAAGTCCCTCGCTCTTCCTCGAAAACCCCCCGGGCCAAGCGAGGACTGATAACTTTTACGGCCCTTGTGGATCGCATATCTGATGCCCTCGGAGTTTTAGACTCATTCAGAGGCATACTCGACCTTTTTCTCCCCGCAATAGAAGAGTATCTCAGGGAATTGACTATCTCGTGGCCCCTCCTTGCTTCGATCATATCTTTCGATGGATAATTCATCGAGTGAGGTACAAGATATGATCACTGTGCTACAGTGGAACTGTCATAGTCTAAAACCTAAACTAGACACATTTAAGTTTTTGCTTCACAATTCCGATTGTGATATATTTGCACTTTGTGAAACATGGCTGTTTCTTCTGAAGATGATCTTAACTTCTACGATTTTAACATTATACGCCAGGATCGAGATGATAATTACGGGGGAGTACTTTTAGGGATCAAAAAGTGCCATACATTCTACAGAATCCCCATCCCGACCCATCCAGGCATAGAAATCGTTGCTTGCCAAATAAACGCAAAGGGTAAAGATCTTTGCGTAGCTTCTGTTTATATTCCTCCAAGAGTTTCCATAAACCGCCGTCATCTCTGGAATGCAGTCTCCATGCTCTCATCCCCAGTTTTAATACTGGGTGATATGAACTCACATGGTACTGGATGGGGCGAATCTTATGACGATTGTAGAGCGGCTATTTTCTATGATTTATGCGACGATTTCAATTTGAACATTTTGAACACAGGTGAAGTGACACGTATTTCATCCGACGGCAAAGAAAGCCGCATTGACCTGTCTTTGGGTTCGAGTTCACTATCATTCGATTGCATGTGGAAGGTCATCGATGATCCCCATGGTAGTGATCACTTACCCATAATAACGTCCATCAGAAATAATTGTGAAAGGTCAGAACAGTCAATTCAGGTTCCTTTTGACCTCACTAGGAATATCGATTGGCAAAAATTTGCATCAGCGGTAACTTTCGGAATCGAATCATTCAACTCTCTCCCACCGTTGGATGAGTATCGATTCCTAACAAAATTGATTTATAAAAGTGCATTAGAATCCCAAAAACAACGAGTTCCAAGTGCATCCTTCAAAAGACGACCAGCCACACCTGGTTGGGATGATGAATGCACTCAGTTGTATCGAGAAAAATCTAATGCTTTCAAAGCTTTTCGTAGATATGGTACCTCAGAACTTTATGTAGAGTACTCGAAGCTCGAAAAAAAGCTGAAGAATCTTATCAAAGCGAAGAAGCGTAGTTATTGGCGGCGTTTCATCGATGGCCTCTCACGAGAAACTTCAATGTCGACGCTTTGGAGAGTGGCTCGCAACATGCGAAACCGCTCATCCGCAAACGAGAATGATGAATACTCCAACCGTTGGATATTCAACTTCGCAAAAAAGGTCTGTCCAGACTCAGTTCCAGCTCATCCGCCTCTCTGGGAAACTTCAAGAGACGATTCTTTGGACAGGCCATTCACTATGCTGGAATTTTCTATGGCTCTTCTTTCATCAAACAACTCCTCTCCGGGACGCGATATGATTAAGTGCAATCTTCTTAAAAATCTCCCCGATATCGCTAAAAGACGGTTGCTTGACCTGTTCAACTCATTCATGGAGCACAACATTGTGCCACCTGAATGGAGACAAGTCAAAGTAATTGCTATTCAAAAGCCTGGGAAACCAGCGTCTGATCACAATTCATACCGCCCGATCGCTATGTTATCATGTTTAAGGAAATTGTTAGAAAAAATGATCCTATCCCGACTCGATCACTGGGTCGAATCAAACAATATGCTTTCCAATACTCAATTTGGCTTTCGCAAGGGTAAAGGAACAAACGATTGTCTAGCGTTGCTTTCATCAGATATTCAATTAGCCTTTGCCGACAAGGAGCAACTGGCTTCAGTTTTTCTGGATATTAAGGGCGCATTTGATTCAGTTTCCATAGAAATATTGTCAGAAAACCTGCACAATAGTGGCCTACCTGGACTATTGAATAATTTCTTGTACAATTTGTTGTCAGAAAAGCACATGAGCTTCACTCTCGGCCAACTGACAACTTCCAGAATTAGCTATATGGGCCTTCCTCAAGGCTCATGTCTAAGTCCCTTGCTTTATAATTTTTATGTTAAAGATATTGACAACTGTTTGGAAGAACCATGCACGCTTAGACAATTTGCAGATGATGCTGTGGTCTCTATGAAGGGCCCACGAGCGGAAATCTTGCAAAGACCATTGCAAAATTCCCTTGATAATCTATCCACTTGGGCTAGAAATTTAGGGATCGAGTTTGCGCCGCAAAAAACTCAACTGGTTGTATTTTCAAGGAAGCGGAATCCAGCCCAACTAAAGCTTAAGCTTTTGGGAACAGACATCGACCAGTCTTTGACTTCAAAATACCTTGGGGTCTGGTTTGATTCTAAAGGCACTTGCGAACTCATATTAGGTATTTAATGGAAAAATGCCAACAAAGGATCAATTTCTTTCGAACAATTACCGGAACATGGTGGGGTGCTCATCCGGAAGACCTCATAAAACTCTATAAAACAACCATTCTCTCTGTTCTAGAGTATGGCTCTTTCTGTTTTCTCTCAGCAGCAAACTGCCACCTGATCAAATTGGAACGAATTCAATATCGTTGTTTGCGTATCGCCTTAGGGTGTATGCACTCAACACATAATGCGAGCCTGGAGGTACTGGCAGGGGTTTTACCGCTACAGAACCGATTCTGGGAGCTCTCGCTAAGAATACTTATTAAGTGTGGAGTGAGCAACACACTCGTCATTGAAAACTTCGAAGAATTGCTCAAACTGAATACTCAGTCAAAATTCATGAGAGTTTATCTCTACTACATGTCATCTGACATAAGTCTTTCATGTTATAACCCTCCACGTGTACGCTTCACCAATGACAGTTCCTCTGTTGAATACGATCTGTCCATGAAACAAGCTGTTCATGGAATTCCAGATCAACTTCGATGTTTAACTATTCCACGTATTTTTAACGCAAAGTACCAAAATGTCGATTCCTACAGGAGATATTTCACAGACGGGTCCCGTATCAATGGATCCACTGGCTTCGGTGTCTTCAATGAAAACTCTTCCGCCTTCCGAAAACTTCAGGAACCTTGCACGGTTTACGTTGCTGAGCTGGCAGCAATCAACTTCGCTTTGGGGATGATCTCAAACATGCCCGCAGACCACTTCTTCATCTTCTCGGATAGTCTCAGTTCTATTGAGGCACTCCGATCGATGAAACCTGTAAAGCATGCATCTTACTTTCTTACAAAAATAAGAGAGCAGATGTGTGCACTGGTCGAAAGATCATATAAGATTACCTTTGTATGGGTCCCCTCACATTGCTTAATTTATGGCAATGAGAAGGCGGACTCTCTCGCAAAGGTGGGCGCTGAGGAAGGTGAGATATATGATAGAAGAATTTCACACGACGAATTGTTTCATTTAGTACGTCAAAGTTTTCTTCACGGTTGGCAAAGCGATTGGCTAAATGGCCAACTGGGACGGTGGTTACATTCCATAATTCCTAGAGTTTCCTTGCGAGCGTGGTGGAAAGGTTTGGATCTAAGTCGAGATTTCATTCGCGTGATGTCAAGACTTATGTCCAACCATTACTCGCTAGATGCACATTTGCACAGGATTAACCTCGCGCTGAGCAATATTTGTAATAGGTGTGGTTATGGTTATGATGACATCGATCACGTAGTTTGGAAATGCCCGGATATGGACGCCTCCAGAGCGCAACTTTTGGATACCCTTGCGGCCCGAGGTAGACAACCCTATGTTCCTGTTAGAGATGTGTTGGGCACCCGCGATTTCATTTATATGGTCGCAATTTACGATTTCCTTCGCTTGTCTGGTATAAAAGTTTAATTCTCTTGTGTTCTCTTCTCCAGTTTTTTTTTCTCTGTGTTTTGTCCCCTTTATGTTGGATTGAGGATCCTGGCCATCCGGCAGACGAATGCCGGCAAGAAATTGGTACCAACGCCATTACACGTTACCACGAGTTACCACTATATACCTCCCGGATGAGCTGCAGAAAACCCTAAGCCCAATCCTCACCATGTCCTTCCTTCCAAAAATTGTGACCATTAACCTCGAGTTGCCACGAGTACCCTGGCTCCATCCCATACTAATTTTGGTATGAAAAAGTGAATTATTTGTAAATAATACAAAAAATGGATTTCGGCTCCGTAAAGCGTTAAACGCGATTGAGCCTCAAATAAATGAACTAGTTAAAAAAAAAAAAAAAAGTTCATGTTGAACTTATCGAAGGTTGTTATGCTAACTTGTTTTGTATTCATTTAACGTATTTACATAAATGAGTATTGAGGTGATGGAATCTCAAGAAATCTCACAAAAGATCTTTTTTCTTAGTCTGAAGGTTTAATAAATTAATCAAATACGTTCATGATGTCAGTTATCCGTTGAATTTAGAAAGATTAACCCGTATAGGCCTGAGTGAAAGCAAAAATACTAAAACCCTCACCGCTCAGCGAATTCTTAACGGATTTAAATTATTTTTTGTCAGTATAATGGCCCACATATCTAGCTCCTAAAAGTGGTCAAAGGATCTCGGGAATGTTCCTGTGGTCGAGATATTCCGGTGGGTCACTGGGTCAAGTCGGGTAAAAAAGGATAATTTTTGGGACATGCCAAATTGTTTTTATTTATTTGCAATGGCAATAATTTAAATTTGCATAAATCATTAAGATATGATATTCAACATTATAAATGAAGAGTTAAGCGCCATTCAGAATGTACTGGATGTGGCCACTTGGGCTTAATGCCCTAAAGAACCGACTATAGATTTGTTGGATATAAAACCGTTGTAATTTACTAACAGTTGAGATCAAACATAATAATTTACTGAAATACGTTCCCATGGGCTTGACACAGATGTTTAGATACAAATTGGCCACTTTTTTCGTAAATTTTAGGCATTTTTTTTGGTTATTTCAAGGATCAAACAAATGCAGGACACAAGGTTATCCAATTCAATCGTTTCTCAAAAGCTTTACGCTGATGCGTTTTTCTTAAAATTCTTTGATGTAGTGGCCACATTATAGCCGATTCAGGAAATTATCTATAACTTGAAATTTGCCTACCTCCAGGGGCACAGAATTACAGCATCCTTTTCAGCCGACCTGACCCTGTAGTCCACCTGAATAACTCCGGACACATGAATATTGCCAAAATCCTTTGGCCACTTTTAGAAACTAGATATGTGTGACAGTATACTGACAACAAATAATTCAAATCCGTTAAGTACTCGCTGAGCGGTGAGAGTTTTAGTAATTTTTCTTTCACCCAGGCCAATACGGGTTAAATAAATTACGACATCAGAACATATTGAAAAGTTGAGAAATGTAATAAAAAATAGGTAATTTTATAAGTTTAGTTTAAATTCCGCTTATGGGTGGTACACAAATCATGTCATGCTAAATTTCAAATAATTTGATCGCCTCCCCCCTTTGTTGCGCTTTTTGTATGAGACCTTCAAAAAATGTGTAAGACTTTGTTACGCTTGGCTCGAACCCCTCCCAATCTTCAAGCTTGCCATAATCTATACATGACCCCTTACGGTACCGGTGATTCGTTTTAAGTTTGTATGGCACCATACATTAAACATTACCATACCTTAAACATCTTTCAAAAAAGGGCTATTAACTAAACATAATGAATGAAGAAAATGTATCTAAATAATTTTGACCAGCTAGGTTGCCAAAATACCCATTAGTGCGTCTGTTGTACGCATTACTAAAAAAATTAAGCCTAATTTACCCAACGCGCTTCACTCACCTCTTCTTCAGGTTAGCCATGAAGTTCTCCATGGTCACCACATCGAGCAGTACAAAATCTTGCACGCCGACCTCCTGGCTGTTCTGGTGCAGTGCCATCGTTGTTGTTGCTTCTGTTTAACTGGATGCTGATGCTGCTATTATTACAACTGCCCCACACGCACTATGGGCGCGTCTTCACTTTTTTCTTTTCTCTTGGATCACTTTCTGTGCACTTCGCAGCTTCCCGGTGGATTGTCCATCCATAAGCACTGTCACCCACAATCCGTAGCGGCGGATCACGATTTTTCTTCTTTGATAGGTGATACTCTTTTGCTGCTATTTTTGGAACACGCCTGGTTTACATTTAAACAGTCAGTCAAATCACCACAATTCGAATCGTTCAAGAAGATATGTATCTTGCAATATTCCCATCTACCGTAGACGATCTAAGGGAACATTGATTTTCTTTGTGTCTCTACTAACAGATGTTCTTCGAACATCTTTATCTTGTTAGACGAATGATAATAATTCGTTATCAAACTGTGGCGAATTGACTGACGGTGATTTCGCGCGACGAAACCCTACACGGTATGACGGAAGCCGTTGATAACGAAAAAAATGGAAGTATTTGAAATCTATCAATCGAAATATTAAAGTATTAAAGCATCTTCGTCGTGAATTGGAAAATAATTCAACAAGGAAATCGAAAGAGAAGTGATTTGAATGTTTTATGCTATTTTGGAAGGGATATTAGCATGCTTCAAACTATTCCCGAACAGTGCATCATTATCAATTTGTGAATTAACCAAGTAACCATCAGGTTTGTATTAAGCTTAAGCAAAAGCTCTTTATTTGAAAGCTTTAAGTAGACATTTGTCACGATGAGAGGGGTTCCAATAAATTGGTCAGATGAAGTTAAGTATCTAGGGCTCATGCTAGATAAAAATTTAACTTTCAAAAATCACATTGAGGGCATTCAAGCCAAATGTAACAAATATGTAAATGTCTCCCCTTATTAATAGAAAATCAAAACTTTGTCTTAAGAACAAGCTTTTGATATTCAAACAAATTTTCAGGCCAGCCATGTTGTATGCTGTACCAATATGGACTAGCTGTTGTAATACCAGGAAGAAAGCTCTGCAGAGAATTCAAAATAAAATTTTGCAAATGATTCTGAGGCTTCCTCCCTGGTATAGTACCAATGAGTTACATAGAATATCCAATGTTGAAACATTGTGACAAATGTCAAATAAAATAATTAATAATTTCAGGCAAAAATCGTTACAATCTTCTATTGCCACGATTAATGCGTTATATGTTTAGGTTAAGTTAGGTTAAGTATATTCAAAACGTTTTTTTTTTCTCTTAAGATCTTGATACAACATAGAATTAAGCAAACATGTAGTCTACTATTGATTGACGAAATAAATAAATAAATAAATAAATAAGCAGGTGAAATCAACTCACCTGTAAAAAATCTGAACTGCTACGGCAAATGAAATGTAATATGTTGTTAATAAAATCTTAGATTTGTGTTACCAAATTAGGATGATAGTGTTGTCTAATAACACAGAACACCTAGCTATAAGAAATAATGAATGTAATGTTTGAAATAATACTAATAAAGGAAATACAAAATAGTCATTCGGGGTAAGGCGGCATCCACAAATTACGTAACGTACGAGGGGGGAGTGGGCTCAAGGGTTACGACTCATACAAAAATTTAAAATTTTCCATACAAAAAGCGTTACGGACGGGGGGAGGGGTCAAACAAATTCAATTTTAGCGTTACGTGGACGTTAAATGGACGCTGCCTAATGGGTCATCTCTTCCAAAACAGCATAACACTTTCATACCACGATAATTTTCGATTCCCTCGTTGGAATATTTTCAATTTCACGGATAAGATGCTTCGATACTGTATATTCGAAATATAGTTACCAAATTCTTGAAGATTTTTTCGTGAATAACCATTTCAAACACACCGCGCCTATAGGTGTGAGTCATTTCCGATTCCCTCAGGTGGTGTGGTGTGCAATCCGATTCGCCGATTCAACATTATGCCCCCATACACTACTGCCACAGACAAACAGACGTAACACTTAGAACAATTCACGATCAAATTCATAGTCGCGAGAGCATGTTCGCCCAATGCTAAAATTGCTGTGTTTGGCCGATGGGCCAACAGGTGGCGGTAGTGTGTGAACGTCAAACACGAACAAAAACGATGCGAGCGCTGCGGGTGGTGGACTGGCCACCTACCATAAATTTGAATCGACCGTTAAAAAGGTGGTCGATGGGCATCGATGAGAGTGTGACGTCTGTTTATCTGTGCTACTGCTACTGCAAACCACCACACGAAATGTACCCGGGTACAAATTGGTTACCGAATTGAAGTTGTAATGTATTCCAGTCAGTCAGTCAGTGGTGCACTTTCGGATGGGAACCGACCGATGCTACCATTTTCGCGTATCGCTAATCGCGGTAAATTAATTCATTCAGTAGCTAGAAACACACTGTGAATGGTCGGTCACCCATCCGTATTACACACTGCAGTCGATAGTGGTAGATATAGTTCACTTGCCGTTGAATTAAGTGACAACGCGAAAGTTAAACTTTTTCTCTTTCCTGACCCTGTGGAGGAACGGGTGTGGACCGTGAACAAAAACCGGACGGACAGACAAACCAAACCAAACCAAATTTGAACAATTAAGAAAGCATGGAACATTCTAAATGTCAAGGCATTGTTGCATTATCGTCAAGTACCTGTATGTTTTGATTGTACATCTTTTATTGCTGAATTTACTTTAATTATATTATATTGAGATAGTCGATGACATTCTTTGAATACTGAGCGTATGGAAATTTTGATGACTAATTCAGTCAAATGAGATGTTTATCATTTATCTTAAATGTGTGAAGTGAATCATTTGTCCATCAATTATGAATCGATGATTCAGTCCCATTATAGTGTGATTGATAACTTCATTTCAATTTAGAAATATCATTGAGTCCAAAACCGTGATGCACTGAACCGGTTTATTTGATGAATAAACTATTTAACCGGTATTGATTATTTTGTCCGATTCGGGAACCCCCCAATTATACGTTTTTGATTTTGGCAGTGCATTGCGAATATTAATTCTTTAATTTAATTCTCAAATTCTATAAAGCGCTAGCGAAACACTATAAGATTGGATGAAACAAATCTTAATTTGACACAATAAATGTTATTGAAGCGAAAGATATCAAGACCTATATTTGATATTGGAGACGAACCAGCCACTGGCTGATTAATAAAGATAATAAATAAATAAAAAATATTTGATATTTCCAATGTTTCATTTTTTATAGTTCAGAGATTTTTTTCAAATTAAAATGTGAACTGGACTGCATTAATTTATTCTGTCTAAGAAATTATATAAAGATGGAACTTAAATTTATTCGTAATGATATTTTTATTCAATTACTAATACAATTTGTAAAAATAGTGTGCTTCAAATTCCTTATCCGATTCGATTATCCGCGGTTCGATTATTCGCAATTATAGACTCTATTACACAGCGTAACAAAAATCCATTTTTGCGTGTCTCAAGGATCAAATTACGTGTCTTAAGTAGAAGTGGATTTGGTAAATCTGATGTCATTTTCAGAATCTGATGCCATTTTGTTCCAGCACGTCACAATTTTTAGCTACAGGTCACCAAAGTTGTATAAAACACTGGTTTTATTGATTTTTACATGACATTTAAGATATGATTAATCAAACATTTTTGTGTCCTAATCCACCAAACATGCAAAATTGGACCTTAACTTTCATTTTAGATAGAAATTGGTTGAAATTTTGCGATTAAATTTTGATTAATTCGATTTTTTCAACAATCTTGCAGTCTTCATGCAAAATTCTTCGTTTCTCTTATGTGATATAATACAATGCTTTTCTAAACCATCAAAAATTACTTTTGAGCATCAAAAATATTCTAAACTTTGATGATAAATATTGTTACACGCATGAAGTTTGAATTCTGTGTCAAATTAAGCAAATAAATTGCCATACAAGCTGACAAACTTGCATGCTAGTCGGCTGAAATAATCAAATTTCGCATTTTCAACCACCAATATCACAAAAATTAGTCGTGCTGTGATATTTTTGAAAAAAAAAATTGTCTTACATAATTAATGGGCACGACTTCTGGTTGACCGGATGGAATTGAGATGTTATCAACATTAGTTCTTCTTTTTCTAAACTAAGTTTTTTTTTAAATGAATTGTGACAAAAACTACTTCATTTCATCAGTTCTATCTTATATTGCCCCAAAATCAATGATTTGCGAAAATTGTATAAATATTCTGCAGCAATCTGTAGCTATACGTGCTAGATCTTGACCGGTGGGATTCGAACACATGACCCTCCGCTTGCTCTTGCTGAATAGCTGCGCGTTTACCGCTACGGCTATCTGGGCCCCTCGGTCCATTATTTACGTTAGACAATTTTGACGGTTTTCCAAACTCCCCCTCCTCCCCCATGGTAAGATGTTTTATATGAAAATTAAACATAATTTGTGTGATGCGTAAGATATCTCAAACCCCCCTCCCCCCATAACCCCTTACGTAATCAATGGACAGCCCCTAAATAGTCTAAAAAGCAGCAATGCCAATATTGCATCTACATCCTGGATTGTTTGTGCTGCTACTGTAATCCGGGGTAACATTGATCAGTTTTTTTTTGGATATTTCCTAAATATTTCATTTGAAAATTCAAGTTCAATATTTTTAAAACAAGTACTGCCACCCATAGCTTGTGACTTTATACTGTATTTTGTTTTTTGAATGATTTAAAAAAAAAATGTTTAGGCGATTTTTTAATTAAGCTGATATGGGGTAACATTGATCACCTATGTGAACAACATTCGGTAATATTGAAAATGTCGTTACTTACTGTTATCGTGGCTTCTGAAGCCGAATATGAAGGCTAAATTCTTAAAAGTAATTTACTTTTTGAGTTATTTTAAAATTAAAAACTCCTCAAACCACGGAATACGTCTAAAGATAGGCAACTAAGGAAATTCTACATTTTTAACAGTAATTCGTTAATGTTGCCTAACTGAACATACTTATGCAAGTTTTGACAACGGAATCGTTTTCGGCGATGCCATTTTTAGTGAGAAACGCGTTTTTTTTGATCATATCGTTTGCAGAACTTATGTGAGACATGCACCTTTGGTTTCATCAATAATTGATGATACGAACGTTTTACGAGATGAGTCATTCCGATCAATGTTACCCCGCTTATCAATGATACCCCAGATTACGGTACTTAGACTGCTAAGGCCGATAACATCACAATTCATATGCCAAACACTTACAATAACATTTTACACAAACTTTAGTGGATTGCAGCAAGTTGCCAGCAAACCCTTTGACAGATTCTTGAAGTCTTCCTGGCGATAAGTTTTGAAGATTTTTACTGTGTTATCCAAATGTTTGTTGGTAAGATGCATAGCAGATTTAATAACATTATCGCGTAAAATCTGGCAGTGAATCATACAAAATTCAGCTAAGATTTTCTTAGAAACTTTCAAAAGTTCACCCAGGACTCTATCATCGAGGTTGATCGAGTTTTTTTTTAATATGACCACTAGAGATTTGAAAAGACTAACAATTCCTATAGAAATTACTATGCTATTTCATACAAACATGTTGTGGATCTGATTAGATTTTCGAGGAATATCACAAAAAGATATTGTTCCATAAATGCTGAGTAATATGTATTAACCTAAATAAGGGAGGGCTGGAGGCATCTAATCAATCTCTAGAAAAATTGTAGCCCACCATCGAAATAAAGAATTAAGAATTATTGAGCTAAGTGAGGACATTGACCCAAAATTCAATTCAATGTTCAATAACAATTCATAAAAAAAAAGTTATGATGAGTTTTTGACAATAAAAATTTAACGGTAAATAAAAAAATGAAACTCAATGAATAACTTTACAATTTCAGTAGCAAATCTGTCTACTATTTCCACAAATAATACATAATCCACAAATAATACATACATAAGGGGCCGTACATTAATTACGTAAGGGTTTATGGGGGGAGGGGGGGGTTTGAGATTCCTTACGCGCCATACAATTTATTTTTTATTTTCATACAAAAAGTCTTATCATGGGGGGAGGGGGGGTTGAAAAATCCCAAAAATTGTCTTAAGTAATAAATGGACCGCCCCTAATAATACAAATAATACATTTGCTCATGATTCAACTAGGCATTTCTTGAAAATTTGTCAAAGAATCTGTTCACCATCTTCAGGAATTATGCAAAACATTTCATAAGGCATGAAACAGGTCTTAACGTGATTTTTTTAAAGGAAAAAACATACAAACCTCTGACAAAAATTCGCAACGGAATTGGGCTAGAATTGACGTTAGAAGCAAATAATTTATTTCTCCAGAAATGTATTCTTTCTTCTACTTTTAGTTCTCGTACCAATAAATCCTATTCTTGACACTTTTTATTCACTTTGGCAGAGGGATTTTTTGAAAGCTACAGAGCCCAGATTTGGCCACAAAATGCGTTTTAAAGTTTCAAATAATTCTGCCGAAAAAAACTCCCCCCATGCTAAACTGACCATAACTGCATATTTGTAACATTCGACAAAAGTTGTCACTGAGTAAATGGAGTACCAAGTGGGAATTTCCCGTCAGTATGGGATGGCCTCAAAATTAAAAAAAAAATAAAAAAAATAAAATAAATATCGGGTACTCAACAAGGGTTATATGAAGCAGAAATTTAGTACAGCTCATCTCACATGAATAGTCAGAAAATAATTCTGATAAAAATTTCTTTGCCTCAACATTACGAGGCACATGTATAAACTCAATGTGGCTGTTATGTAGAGCAATGTGACAAAACAACTTGGTATTTTTTCCAAACTTTCTAGAACAATCTCACAGATTTCATTGAATTAGTCGAAAGTATTGATGATTTGATGAAGTTCCACGGTATTAATTCGAAATCGTCAGAAATCTCGAATGTGATAAATATGCAGTTATGGGCAGTAAAGTGAATCATTAATGTGCCCAAGTGAATCTGCACACTACACTGTAAAATAAAATTCATACATTCATCTTTTTTGTATGATCGTTTACTTCACTGACAGGAAATAGTAATCACATTGTGATGTAATCACATGTAATCCATTTCAATCTGTATCAAAAAGATCAAAATTGATAAAGTCCATTACTTATATTTAAAGGCCAAAATATCATCTAGACTGATCTGACTGGACACCGACTATATGATATAGGGCATATGTACCATTGGTGGTGCACCTAACAAACGTTATTCTAAAAGAAAAACGTCAAAAAAATCCCGCATCTACAAGCATTATTAAACTTATAATCCAATAACACCTGTTTTCTAATGTAATATCGTAAGGACGAATGACAAAACTAGCTAAGAACACAAAAAAACCAACACTGAAAAAAAAAACATTTTATTTATTTCCCCCCTCTGACTTTTTGAGAAATTTGAAGGAGGGGGGGGGGGTGACAAAAGTAAAATTCCAAATTTGTTCCGGCTTAATATTAATGACAGTATACATGAAAAACAAGTATTTTAATCATTCAAACCTTAATAATGATTTATAACAATTAGCTTCAGATATTAGATATTACTTTAGAACAAAATAACCGGTTCAATATAATTGAGAGAATTGTTGGGGTTCATGCTAAATACTGAAAATTTTTTTAGGTGTACTTTCAGATTTGCTTTCTTATTCTAGGCTTATAAAAACGGCTAGAGTTGAAGACAATAGCAATGAATGACCTTTGCAACTAAAGTCTTCTTATGAACATAATCACCTACTTATTTATAATTCCGTTTTGTCAAATGAGGCTTGATACAGAGAAAAATGTCGTTGTTTTGCATTGAAATTTGGTAGTTTTCATCAAATTGTATGTGCATTTCGGGAATCTCGGGATTCCCGGGACGACACAACTTATATCCCGGGAAACGGGAAATCAAATCCCGGGATTTTTTGTCCCGGGATGGACACTAAAATATACCAAAAATGATAGCTCATGTTTTAGTATGAGCCCAAATAATTCTATTAACAACATAATAATCTTGAAGCATCGACTGAGCAACAAAATTCCATGAATGAATCGTAGTCTCTGTTTTGTAGGAGCCACAAATCAACCTAAATTTGACTTCTGGTCACTTAAATTGGCTCTTTTGTGAGATAATTTAGTTTAACTGACATATAGCACTCAATAGGTAGTTTTCGTTTGACAACAGCGAAAAAGCAAACTAAGGTCGATTTTTTTCTATTCGTCCCCCTCGAAGTCTCCGTAGTGGGTTAAACAAATTAAATTGGAGTTAACTCGAAAATAAATAAAAAACAAATTAGACATAATCACGAACAGTTATCGCGAAGTCGACGCGTCTCACTCTGTTTTTGATAACATTGCTGTTGTGAAAGAGGCAAAACAACACAACTCCGGGTTAAAACTGAGGTTTACCAAATTTGAGTTTTAAATACTTATTTTCTGGATTGCATGATTTCTTTGTGCAAATGCATCCGTTGTATATTTTAACGGATTGTTTTCTATATGCTTCTTCTTCTTCTTCTTCTTCTTGGCATTAACGTCCCCCCTATGACAGAGCCGGCTTCTCAGCTTAATGTTCTTATAAGCACTTCCACAGTTATTAACTGAGAGCTTTCTTTGCCAAATTTGCCATTTTCGCATTCGTATATCGCATGGCAGGTACGATGATACTCTATGCCCAGGGAATTCAAGGAAATTTCCATTATAAAAAGATCCTGAACCGACCGGGAATCGAACCCAAACACCTCCAGCATGGCTTTGCTTTGTAGCCGCGGACGCTAACCACTTGGCTAAGGAAGGCCCCGAAAATATAATCAATCATCAAATATTGAAAACCAGTTTTTTGTGTTTCAATTTAAAGCAATCTTTATTAACAACTATCATTGCATTACAGATAGCATGATTAATGCAATGATATGCAGATTTTCATAAACATTGCTTTGATTTTGAGCAAAATAGTTCTAAGTGGGCAATTTCCCACCCCTGGACAAATCAAAGCATTGCTATCATATTATATCTCGTAGCGATTCATTCAATTGATATACTCTCATTTGTAGACGCTAGTTAGGATGCCAAAATCGAAAACAATCGGTCGTTAATTCGTATAATTTTAGAATGTTGCATGCTTTCCGGTAATGACACCGCATCGAAACGGTTGCGTCGTCCTCATAATGTGAAATTGTTCCTACGCAGAGGAAAATTACACCGAGCAAATCAAAACACTTCACTCCGCGGTTCGATCCGATGGTCGTGATGTACGACCGACGCTGCCTTGGAACAATGAAAAGCGCAGCAGCAGCACCAGGTCCGACTATACGCGCATTCCTACACGCGTACTGATGGGCGATCGACGTCAGATTTTGTTAACTCCAGAGGGGCTTTGTTGCTATTATTATCACTTCACATCGGACAACGGTAAATATTCACACCTCTTTCTCTCTCCACCTTACGATGCCCTGAGTTAACCGACGATGAAAGGTTGGGAGCAATGAATCAGAGTTGCACACCTTGGAGTAACCCGGTTGATTAACTTTTGATTCACAGACACTGCCCTCCAAGGATTGATGACATAAGCCAAGCACACTTCTGCAGGTATTCGTATTCGACTAGGTATGTTGCACTCTATCCCGATGACACGATTGGCAAACCTTCAGGGACACTGTCGCGCCTTGGATACCATATTTGTACACGAATCGACCGAAAGCCGTCCAAACACAAGTCGCGTTACCCCACCGAGTATAGAGCATAGGAGGAGGCCAGAGACCAGCATGGTTTACATACTTGAAGAGGACCCAGAACCAGTATCTATAGGTGTACGATGGTAAGAAACTCAAGCAAAACACAAGGACCGAGGCCAGCAACGACGGAGCGACCGAAAGATTGTCTTTATTCCGACGGAGTCAACACAAAAACTAACAGCTGGTATAGCAGACACAGAACGAAAAGCACGTCGCTGCTGACCGAAAGCGAACGGAGAAAGATTATGGACAAATATTACCACCACGCGCGTCGTCAACCGTATTAAAGTGATTGTAGCTACCTTCAATACTACGACTGCGAGCGGTCTATCCCATCCTCACACCGCTGTAGCGAAATGCTTTGAAGGAGACGTAAAACAGTCGTTGTGGTATGTTATCGCCGGCTATAAGGAGTGACTCACCAGCATTAGTCAGACGCTACGCGACGGTTTAGCGTTGCATTGCATCTGCAATACTGGCGCGATGTGGCAGCTATTCGCGGCTATCCTTAGTTGAAGAGCCAGAGTTGAATAGGCATCCAATGAGCGTAATAGGTTGGAAGGTAACACGCTTGTTCTGTTTTGTGATCAACATTATTAATTTAATTATAGACTCTGAAAACTATAAACACGGCAACGATGGGAATGAATGAAATAGTTCATAACAAATTTGATTGAATCCTTCTATCAATATTTAAAAGAAACAAGTACCTATTGAATAAGTTATGTATATTTCACTCGGAATATTTCATTTCAAAATGCATGCCTGATGAAAATAATAATCGTTATGTAGTTACGTTCCAACAAACCACAAACGTAGGGTCTGTGCTTACTAGATAAGAATTTATTTTTTTGGTAATAAAAATTTCAATGTTTAAACTTATATTTATTTTAAGGATCATATAAAATTATGGGAAAAATTTACGTGGAAAAGCTTGAAGATGAATACCTTAAAAAAATATAGAAGTAGGTAGGTACGTTAGTACCCAGGTAACCAATAAGCATTTGAATAAGCCGCCTAGTAGAATGCTTATAGCACTTTATCTGCTTTATGTTTTATATGAGCAGTTTGATTGCTTAGCTGTCTTTAATCAGCAGAAGCATTGCTATCCAAAATCACTCTGTTGTAAATAAGCTTTTTCACTGCAAGATGTGTTTTCGTTCTTGAGCACCTGAAATGCTAGTTTGTTGCTGTACGAGTGTCAGATAGAAGAGTACAGATTATATGTTACTGATTATATAAGCATTCTGTCTCTCTCATGCTTATGCCTAGTGTGTGGGATGGCTTTGCCATTATTGGTTACCTGGGTAATTTGGTAAAGCAAATTTAAGATTTTATTAACAGTTTGTTAACAACATATTACACTTCATTTGCCGTAGCAGTTCAGATTTTTTTTTACATGCTAGTTGATTTCACCTGCTTATAGGAGCAAAAAACACGTTTTCAATTTACTTAGCCTAAGTTAACCAGAATATATAACGCATTAATCGTGGCTATAGAAGATTGTAACGATATTTGCCTGAAATTATTAATTATTTTATTTGACATTTGTTACAGTGTTTCAACATTGGATATTCTATGTAACTCATTGGTACTATACCAGGAAGTAAGCTTCAGAATTCAGAAAATTTTATTTTGAATTCTCTGCAAAGCTTTCTTCCTGGTATTACAACAGCTAGTTCATATTGGTACAGCATACAACATGGCTGGCCTGAAAAATTGTTTGAATACAAAAAGCTTGTGCTTAAGACAAAGTTTTGATTTTCTATTAATAAGGGGATAGAGACATTTTACATATTTGTTACATTTGTCATGAATACCCTCAATGTGATTTTTGAAAATTAAATTATTATCTAGCGTGAGCCCTAGATACTTCTAGAACTTCATCTGACCAATTTATTAGAACCCCTCTTATCGTGACAACATGTCTACTTGAAGGTTTCAAATAAAAAGCTTTTGGTTTATGTGAAAATATTACTAGTTGAGTTTTGGAAGCATTAGGAGAAATCTTCCATTTTTGGAAGTATGAAGAAAATATATCCAAACTTTTTTGCAATCGACTACAGATGACACGCAGACTTCGTCATTTGGCGGAGAGGCCTGTATCATACGCAAACAAGGATTTTTGACATCCCTGAGGTAACTAGAGGTAAGTCAGATGTGAAAATATTGTATAATATTGGTCCCAAAATGCTGCCTTCGGGAACACCAGCTCTTACAGTAAATCTTTCAGACCGGGAGTTTTGATAATTAATCTGAAGTGTACGATTTGACAGAAAACTTTTAATTATTCTAACAATGTATGTTGGAAAATTAAAGTTTTTTAATTTTACAATCAATGCCAAACACTGTCGAATGCTTTTTCTATGTCTCGAAGAGCAAGACCAGTAGAATAGCCTTCAGATTTGTTGGAACGGATCAAATTTGTTACACGTAAAAGTTGATGAGTGGTCGAATGTCCATGGCGGAATCCGGACTGTTCATTGGCAGAAATTGAATTTTCGTTGATGTCGACCATTATTCTGTTCAAAATAACCTTTTCAAAAAGTTTACTGAAGAAGAAAAGCAAACTGATTGGACGATAGCTAGAAGATTCTGCAGGATTTTCATCTGGTTTCAAAATTAGTACAACAATTGTACAATTTTCAGGAAAATATGCGAATTGAAAACATTTGTTAAATATATCAACTAAAAATGATAAGCTACTTTCTGAATGTTTCTTGATGTGAATGTAGAAAATTCCATCATCGCCAGGAGCTTTCATATTTTTGTTTTTTTTTTAATAATAGTTCTCACTACTTCCAAATCAGTCTCCCAGGAATTTTTGAAAACGTTCTCTTGATTGAGAATATTTTCGAAGTCCTGAGTAACTTGATTTTCGATTGGACTAGAGGGCAGGCAATCGTCAGATTCGTCACAATGCGATGACGAAATAAAAAAAGACATCGTCATCCAGTATAATAACTCTGGCAGGTCGTCGTCTCTTCATCGACGAAAGTATGCACGACGAACTTCAATCCAAAATCGTCAACGAGCAAATTTTTCTTCATTCCGCTTGCTACCCTTACACACAAGAAGAATGCGTTTACTGTATATTCGCTTGCTTCGCACCAACCAACGAATGCCATCACATAATTGCTTGTATTGGCAAATGAACTCGCTCTCCTCATGCTTCTACAATAGCTCAGTTGGTAAGCGCATGGAGTTGATGATTCAGAGATCGTTTGTTCGAATCCAGTCTTGTTTTGTTATTTTGTTTTTGTTTTATTTTTTCAAAAAAATGCTCCTATTCTGTCGAAGATACGATGCATATTTTTAGTCGGCTCAGTGCTCCCGAACGAAGATTCACCCGTAACGGAGGAATCGTATTTGTTCGTCATGACGCCGAGTCTATGTATCGGATCTCTGTGGCAAATCGTCATCTGACGCTGGTTGAGTGACGATGACGATGCTTCTTTTAGTTTCGTCGCCGACTTTTTCCATTTGGCGGTGACGATTGTCTGCCCTGCTAGAGTAAGCCCTAAATTAAAATTGTGAGCGCTTTCAAACTGCATAGCAAGTTTGTGAGCTTAATCGCAATTAGTTAGTAGTAATTTGTTTTCCTCTTTCAATGCCTGTATTGGCTCCCGGGTGTTTTTTTTTTGAAATTTTAGGTTATTTCCAAAAGGGCTTAGAGCCAGGATCCAATTGAGAAATTTTATTTTCAAAATTTTTGTTTCTGAATTGTGAAAATCGTTTCTTGATTTCTTTCTGCAAATCCTGCCATATAAATATAAAAGCAGCATGTTTAGTGAATAAAAAAAAGAAGACGAGACCTCCTAAGAGGTTTTTTCTAAAGACGGTGTCTTAGAAGGATTACCACCGCTAGCTTACGCCAACGGGTCCAACGAAAAATCGAAGGCACCGTTCCAAACAAGGATCGTAAAGGGATCAATAGTAGAAAAATAGTACTGAAAAGTACTGTTTTTGTAGCACTGAAAAGTACTGTTGCATTGCTGTTTATTTGCTGTTTATTTGCTCTTTATTGCTGTTTTATTGTTTTATTGAATGAGTTTTCAATATGGGATGATAAGTTTCTACTTACATTACAGTACTAGCGTGTTTGGGACATTTCTCAAAATTTCTCCATAGTTATTTCTATGTAAACCTACATTGTCCTTGGGTCACCTTTGAATCACCACATAGAAAGCTAAAAATTTAACAGACACTTTTTTATGGTAAGGATTGTATGGAGCATATGGAAGATTGGATTCTCAAACATGTTTAAAATTTGAATCGCCCTAATCCCCAGCGATACTCATAGAGTCATAACATAAGGAGTTGTTTGTAAAGGAATAGTTAGGAAAACTCCTAAGGCATGAGGAAAAATATTTGAAGGTCTCATCATAGAGATTGTTGGTTCAACCTTTGAAAAAATTCTAAAATTCTTGTTTCCTGTAGGAATTTTTGAAGTATCCATTTCTTCTATGTCTGCTTTTTATTCGCAAAGTGATTTCGTAAAATGTTACTGGATTCAACTAAAACAATACTTAACCTTTCTAAAGTTCGAAGTTTTTCCTCTTATATCTTCCAAAAAATAATCAATTCTGTCAAATCTTATACTGAGACATTTCGCTGAAAGTGCCATTAGAAATTTCTATTCGAATTCCTTCAAACAGTTTTTCCTAAAAAAAATAATTCAAATTCTTTCGCAACGATCATCAAAAGTCTTTCAGAAATATTTCCAACATACATAAAAAAATTGCGTCAGAAATTAATCTTTGGTTTTTAATTCTGCCACAAATCCCCGGATTTTATAAGAATTATCTACGAACAGTGTTTTCAAAATGTCTCTTGCCTTTGAATCTTCAGAGGAATTTTGTTTAAAAACTTTATACTTTTGGTTCTCAAATTAGCATAGTGGAATTTGTGGACAAACATTTAGCAAAATGATTTGTAAGAAAAAAAAAATCATTGAGATACACGTAAATACATATGTGAGGAGCTTCCTTAAAACTTTTTTATTCTAAAAATGAAGAGGTTTTATTTATCCTGTAAGCATTGACCTCTAGAGAAAAGATTTTAAATAAACACTCACTCATGTTGTTCCGTTGCCTATCTTTTGTTTGTTTTTCCTGCTTTCATATTTTGTTGTTTCTTCTTCCATAACGCTTTCTTGAGGAATTTTGTTTGAAAATATTTTCATATTCAGAAAAGCAACACTTAAAAGAATCTAAAGGTTAAAGGTGAATTATAGAAGTTTTGAAAGATAACACAATTAAAATACCATGAGGTTCTGGTGAAATATTCCTTATGATTTTTTTTTAAAAAGCAATTTAAATTTATCTTCTCTGGATGACCGCAGGTTAACCGATGACCGATGATAGTTTAGTCTAATTCGAATAGCCGGCGCGAAAGGTCATCATTGACCCAGTTATCCATTTTAATCTGTGTAGATGTAGTTGTTAACGTTGAATGTAGTTAGAGTAGATTGTGTTTAACTAGAAATAAATATAGTTTTTGTGAATTCCATCCGCGTGTTGTGTCCGATTCTGTGTGGAAAGCAACCCCAGGGACTATTAGGGTCCCATCCAAGCAGCAATCATCATTCGTGCAAAGAAGGAGGCTTTAGACGACAGTGAATTGGATCCTAAAGCTTCACTCCATCCCCAATTGCTGCACCAACCAATCCCCACGTGTTGGAGTCGGAAAGCAAACTCCGTTGTAATCGAAGGAAGGTAGGATTCGACTAACCAACATCATGCAAAACATCATTTTCTAAGATGTTCGATACAAATACCTGCAGTAAGTAAAAGACGGTGAAAAGGGAACAATATTTTTCGTTCTTCTTCTTTCTGGCGTTACGTCCCAACTGGGACAGAGCCTGCTTCTCAGCTTAGTGTTCTTATGAGCACTTCCACAGTTATTAACTGAGAGCTATGCCAATTGACCATTTTTGCATGTGTATATCGTGTGGCAGGTACGAAGATACTCTATGCCCTGGGAAGTCGAGAAAATTTCCAACCCGAAAAGATCCTCGACCGGTGGGATTCGAACCCACGACCCTCAGCTTGGTCTTGCTGAATATCTGCGCGTTTACCGCTACGGCTATCTGGGCCCCTTAATATTTTTCGTAGTATATCCTTTTTTTTCAGGATTTTTTTCAAAAATTTCAGAAAGTTTACGGTTTGAATTTTCCAACAAGAAATTAGTAATCTTTTTTCTGTGTGTGTTAATTTAATGTAATTTGTAAAGACAACTCTAAAAATGGTCGGCGTTAAGTCAAAGTGGACCAAGTGACATTTTTCCTATTTTGAGAAAAATGGGTTTGAAGTCTAATGCTCTGGAATTTTTGAACTTGTTTGAATTTTGGTTCAATATTTCTACTCATCTTTGTGTTTCTTTCAAACAATATAATGTGAAGTGATAATCATGAAAAATCATAATCAAACCCTCTGATAGAACGGTTTTTGATGGACTATGTGTATACTTGGTCCACTCTGACTGAACTAAAGATCACCGTTCAGTGAGTTGATTCACTCTCAATGACACAATTTCTAGGAAAATAACAATCATTTAATGCTTGCATGGTCAAACTGGGTGCATATCTCTAAGATAAGTAGATTATCAAGACCCTTTGATACCAGTATCGTAAATTCTTCAATAATCCTTATCGTCCATACTGAAATCAGTGGCATTACGATAGCTTGAAAATTAAGGTTTTGCAGGGTCAGGGCATTGAAGACCAGAAATATTCAAATATGTGTCAGAGTGGACCAAGTGAAAATCTTGAGTACCGACCAAAATACACTGTTCCAATAAGCGGGTTCTAGCACATTCCATACATACACCATAGAACTACCATGAGCTTCTATCGGACTCTGAAATTGACTCAAAAAAATGCAATAATTAATCAGTTTTGTGCTTTTCAACAGTTGGTCCGCTCTGTCTGCACAGAAATTGTTGCAATTTCTGATCACCCATCCAAATATGATAACTGGTCAAAAATCAAAATCAAATGCATCGAATTAAGTAATATTTATAAATTTATATTGATGGATAAGTAGAAGAATCATTCGGTGTCGAAAAATCTTGAAATGTTTTTCATTTCCTCGCATTCCTCAGCGCGCTGATCATTTTCGCTGTTATGGTAATAAACAATTGGTCCACTCTGACTGCACACTTTTATCGATTTGTATTGATCATCCAAAGTAAATTTATTACATATCTCTTGCAGTTTACAGCATTAATCAAATCTGATCAAAGTGAAATGGTGGTAAGGTATTTTCGCATCTAATGAGAGAATAATCCAATTTTCTCAAGTTTTGTACTTGGTCTCCTCTGACTTAACGCCGACCAAATGTGTTGAGGTATTCCTGGAGTAGGTTTTGGACCAGAAATGGAGAGTATATAGATTTCTAGATGTTATTTATGAAAGAATCCCGAAATAAAAATTCTGATTTTTTAGGATAAAAAAACCCAAATGAAGACCTGATGGAATTTCTCTAGAATTATTTGGAAAGCCCAAGAATGAATAGCAAAACCCTTTAGTAAATCTGTTGATTTTTTTAATAAAGTCCCCTGGAGAATAGTGCTATCTAAGGAAAGAAGCCGTTAGAAAATAGTTGGATGGATCTCTGGTGAATTTTTCGGAAGAATAATAGGACGACACCTCGAAGGAAAAAAAAACAATAATACAATTCTCTGAAGAAATCCCTGAACAGATTGCTCGGGTAATTCCTGAGTATTGTCACGGAAGATTTTTTGAAAGAACTTTTAACTTTTAAAGGAATTTGAAAGAACGTTTAGAGAATTTATTTCACAAACAAACAAACAAAAAATGCAGATAGATTTGCGGAAACTTTTCTGAGAAAACTCTAAGAGATTTTTCCAAATTTAATCCTGTTTAATTGCTTATAAAAATCTTATAGAATATTGGAAGGAATCCTTAGAGTAACACCTGAAAGATTAATTTAATGTTTTATTTTTGCAGGAAGAATTTTGCTGCGAATTTTCCAAATAATCCTTAAATTATTTCCGAGGGATTTTTGGAAATATTTGTTGAAGCAATCTGAAGAGAAACCTCAAAGGTAAAGTTGAAAAAAAAAAAACAGTTGATAAACTCTTTGAAGAATTTGAGGAAAGAACCCTTGCTTGGTGATTTTCAAGATAATTATGATGAGACCCCTAGAATAGGAGAAATACTCAGTTATTTCAGAAAATCCCAAACAAATTATTATTTAACAACTGGATGATATTTTCAACGAACAATGGAAATTTATATGGAATTAGTGCGTAGAGAACTTTCCTGGAGAAATGTTTAAAAGAATTTCTAAAGCATTCTCGGTGGAGATTCTTCGACATTTTGTTTGGTATCTGAGCTTCAGCCAAAAAAAAAAATCAGGAAAATTCTTTTGAATAATAACTACTAATCCCGGAAATTATTTTCCGTGGGTATCCCAGGAAGAACTCAGTGAAAACTGGCAAAGAAGTTATTGGAGAAAGCACTGAAAAAGTACGGAAATAATTTGTGAAGAACATGGAAACACATGGTTGAATACTAAAGTTCGTTGAAGGATCACAAGAGATATTCATCGTGAGTACTTTGGAAGATTTTTTGAAGGATTTATCTACTGATTCAAACAAAAAAATAATATTTTGCGTAGCGAAAATAGAAACTTACAAATATCGGTGATGTGCAGTGTTGTCAGACAAAATAGCAAACTATTCAAACTGAAAATCGTGATTATTGCGACCGACATTACTTCTGTAAAATGAGAATTTGCTAGGCTCTCTCCAGAAAATAAATCCTAGCAACGCCATTAAATAACAGAAATTTGCTCTTGAATGAACATGATAATGTTAAAGTTAGTTTTTTGAATAACAAGCCAATAATTCGGAATTATTGGTTTGTTATTAAAATAAGTGAGTTTTATATTATTATGTTATTTCAGGAGCATATTTTTATCATCATTCTCTGTAATTATAATACCTAATTCAACCAAGTTTCAACAAGTAGAGTAATCAATAACGTATTTGAAATTACTTAGCAATTTACGCTAAGTACCGCTTAGGTACTAGGGTAAAACGGTTTTTCATCTTTCATGGAGAAATGACTGAAGATTATTCAGTGAAATCCGTCGAGGAATCATTTATATACTTTTAAATGTAATTGATGTAAAATTATTATTATTCATTGTTCTTCATTGCGTTGTTCACAAGTAGTGGAATACTCTTGGGAAATTTATAAACGCACATATGAAACTCAAGAAAATTTATGAAAAAAAAACACAACTTTTCCAATGTTTTTTTGCTATACATATAATCCAATAAGTTGGACAATAACTACAGTTTTTAAATCTAAATAATCTTAAGAATTATTTCTGCAAACACTGAAAAAGTTTTAAAAACTTATAATTAATTTTGGAAGAGCTACGAGTTGATATCGGCATCTTACACTATAGAATCTTGGTTAATATAACATTTATAACAAATTCAAATCCAAAAACTTCTCCCAGTTTGGCTCTAAATTAATGTTTATACTCCATAATGTATGTTCCAATCAAAACATTGCCCAATTATTATTATTGTTTTACAATTTACTGCCAAACATAATTAAAAAGATTGATAGAAAAAAAAAAAAAAAAATCCTTGTAAAAAGTATATCAATGTTCGCCGCGTATTCAAGTTGTAAAAGTGGGTAATTAACCAAACCATAGTTTAACATTTCATCAAAGACACTAATCGAATACGAATTATTGCATGCATATACAAAAGTAATGTCACGAGCGCATCTTTCATTATTCATTATTCATTATGTTTCATATTTCCTGTGTAATATCTGTACTTCCCTCCCAGGGGTAGGGTAGTTTGATTCAAAATAAAATTCGTAGTTCAAATTGTTTTTGCAGATCAGTCAAAATTAACATTTACCTATTCTTTCTACAGACCAGTTCAAATTAAATTTTACCTATGGTTTAGAACAAAAATTTGGCTTACATTGATTACAAATAACATACTAAAGTTATGATATAATAATTTTCTGAACACAAAAAGGATTATAACTGCGTATGATTTCTGTAAACTGAATACATTTTAACCATAACTGTGTCAGTGCTCACGAATGTATAATATATATGACATATTTTTATCTAACAATAAAAATGAACCATTTTGGTAGAATTTTTGGATCTTATAGCAAAAATCATTGAAACACTGGAACTTATCACATTTTTACTTAAATTTAATATAATTGCGCTTGAAAATTGTCCAAATGTACTCTACTACATCTGAAAAACATAATAAATGACAATCAATCAAATAGAGCATTAAATTTAGACAGGTGTACAATGGTCGAACTCCATATAAAAACTACCATAAATGATTTTGAGATTTTTATGTTTTAATCATTTTAAAATATAACTCATGTATTATATTGTAATGATCCTAGGTTGAAGTATAATCAAAACTAAAATTTATATGACAGTTATGCCGTTATATTGAATGAAGTCAAAAAAGTAAAATTAAAAAACACATAATTCACAGTTTAGGAATGTAGTATTTTCCTAATGTTATGCGCTAATAGTACAATTGAATATTACACTTAAGTAAAGCTGATACAAATATTAAATTTCTTTTATGTCCAAGACCGCTTGGAAGGTACAAGGGGGGGAGGGGGATAAAAATAAATAAGGAACAAAAAAATAAAAATGAAAAAAAGTTATTTTTCGAATTTTTATTTTCAACGATAATTGTTTAACTTTTTTCAAACGTCCTCTGGATCATCATTTTGCTTGTTTTTTACTTTAAAAATTGAAAAAACCTAACTGATGTCAAAAAAATGATGTACCTTTTTTTTCTCCCCTTCAAAATTTTCGGGTTAATATTTGTATCAGCCTAATTCGATGATTTTCAAGATGAAACATGATTCTTGTTGCGTCATGCCGTCGTCATTGTATTCTATTTTTTTGCAGATATTTACTGGTTTTCAAGTTAGAGCTTTTTGAAGAAATAGTTTTTTTACATATACATGTTTTGACTATTTTCCATATAAAGTTTATTCAAAATATATTTGTTTGGGAGTAAGCGCACCCCTATTATCCCCCTTTTTGATGTTGGGAAGAGTCCGGTAACCCAACAATATTCATTCACTATTAATTAAAAATTTGTGCTTGCAATCAATTTTTATTGCATTTCTATTTAAAACGCGTTCGAAAAAAAGGTTTATCAAAAGTTACGTAATATGTGAATAGTCCTTCTTGGAAGTAATGAAACACCATGTTACTTGGTTTACATATTTCTTGGATTAAGGTGATACATTTAGTTTTGGCCAAACTTATTATTTTCATCCAATATGCAATGTGAAATGTTGAAACTATCCATGATCTGGAGTATAGTGAAGAAAAAAAGTTAATTTTCAAGTTAAATTTCCTTTTTTTATCATTAATCTAAAACTCTTTCTTTGTCCTATTTTTGCGGTATCTCGTCCTATTATTGAAGTAGTGTATTCCTATTATTGCGGTACACCAAAAACATATATTTTATTACTTTCAATTTATGTTTAATGACTATTAAGAAAACGAATTGATCACTTTATGTCACGATTCGAAAACAAAACAAAGATTTATTGCCGGTTTCGTCTCCTTGCACAATGTAGTTGGACAATGTTAATGTAAATAGACTAGTGTTCTATTCACATAAAAAATATTTTTCGATTTACTATGGGGATTTATTTCTTATACCGCAATAATAAAGAATACCGATTGTACCCCTTTTGGCATAAAGTCATTTGGCATAAGGTCGTTTGGCATAATGGCCGTTTGGCAGATTGCTTGACTTAAAATAAATATCTGCATTTTTTAAGCTTTCACCGAGATCAACACAACCGAGCCCATAGCTAAAAATGTTGGTGGGTTCTCATAAAGCGTGGTGTTCGTTCAGAGATTTTCCAAGCTATAAATGTCAAATATTGTTGTGACATCAGAGAGCATTACTAAATAAAACTCGTAACGGGTCTAGCGGAAGATCTTTTCTGAATAATAATCTTCTCCACATCCCATAACATAAAGTATCTTTGTGCGATATACATGTATGAAAATAGTAAATTGGCAAAGAAAGTTCGCAGTTATTCATAAAGGGAACGCTTTATGCATAAATTGCCTATATACGAGAGCAGATCATTTTTCGTTTAAAATGTTTAAGGCTCTAACGAAAAAAACTTTTTTTCACAGCATAGTTCAAATGAACAACACATTTTTAAAAGAACATATTTGTGGCAAAACTTTTTAACAATTCAATATTAATTCTAATTTTGAAAGTGTACATCAACAACATCGTCTATTATCGAAAGAAGGGAAAAGTTTTGATTGAAATAATATTTTTTACAGCATATTTCGAAAAGAGATCATGCGTTTGCAAAAAAAAAAAATATGTTGAATATTGACAGGTTCTATAGTAATTATCATTCTTACAGCAGGTCTTGCAAGAATTGATGAAAAAGCAAAATATAAAAATGAGTTACATTTAACTTTACTAAATAATAAAATTTAAAACAGTATAAACATGAAGAACAGCCTATTTTTTATGCTTTAGTTTATTCAACAGCATATGGCTGTTGAATAAAGTGTCATATTGTATCAATTGACTTTAAAACAATCAGGGTTGTGATCAGAAAAATTCAATAGAAACGTAAAAACGTAAAATTGAGAAATTCTTGGTTTCAGACTCATGAAGCCAAACGACTATTATGCCAAACGACCATTATACCAAACGACCATTATGCCAAATGACTTACCATCGGGAATATCACAAGTATGGGAAAGCTACCAAATTAAGTTTATTTTTATAGGGTAGGTGTACTAGTTATGGACACAATGGTTCCCTATTTCGCCATACGTGCTAATTTGATTATCTTCAAAATTTTAATCATTCGGTGTGTTTAAGTAGTTTGATATCAAATATATCTTGATGTTAAAGCATTCAAAATTATACAAAATGTGATAATTTTCGAGAAAACAAATATGGCCAAATAGGGAACCACTATGGCCATAACTGGTACAATTTCCCAACTTTTGATAAGATACTAATAAAGATTTGTATGATATTTTTTCTACATATGTACAATAAAATTTCATTAAGAATGATTCAAAATTAATAATGTTTTTATTGTAAGTTATTCTCGTTGTTAAATTCAGTCAAACACTGTCCACGTGACATTCAGATGGTCGTGTGAATCTTTTCGCGCGTTCCATCCCAACATGTCGCAATGATGTTATGTTACATTGCCGGCTTTTGGTGTGCCTTCGCATATGATACATACAATCCAACCCACCGCACAGCGGCATGGAATAAAGCAACATAAAACCCGTCTAGTAAGTTAACAGCTCAAATGTGTTGGTATACTCGAATACGTTCTATACGGCATTGGTGAATGATGTCATCGCACCGGGCGGGGATGTTCCATTCATTCCCGGGCATGAAAATAAGTGTTCGAGTATGTGTACGGTCATGACTACATTATCGTACTAGTCGGACTTACAGCGGCAATAACCGGCTAGTATTGGGGCCTCCCTTAGACTAGCGGTAACGTCCTCAGCTACAAAGCAAAGCCATGCTGAAGTTGTCTGAGTTTTCGTAATGGAAAATTTCTTGACTTTCCTTAACAAAGAGAGTATCATCGTACTTTCTGTTAATAATTGTTGAAATTTTCATTGAACATCAAGCTGAAAAGCAAGTTCTAACTCAGTTGGGACGTAATGCCAAGAAGATTCCATTCCATTCATAAAAACCAAACTTCAATAGTATTTAAAAAAGCAAATATTGGTCACAAACTAGAACGCCCTTATTCTGTTCGATGAACGATCAGTCATGATCTATCTCTTTTAGACAAACATGTAGACTTCTTGATTAGGCTGCTAATGATTTTTTTTCAAATGCTTTTTTAGATTTACAAGATTTTAGTTGTGCCTTTCTTGCATGAAACCGAATCACACGGTGGACGTACACCACTTTACTCTTCTACTCTGAGCCATGATTCATATAGTTACATACATTTAGGCGTATGCATCAGAGCAAACAGTGAGTGGTCGAATTAGGTAAACTACAGACTCTAAAACTGTATATATTTTACGGATGCTTCTTCGATATCTAGTAATAGTTTTGAATTGTTGTGATTCTTACTGTCAAACCATATAGGGTAATCATTCTCATTATTGCGGTAAGCCTATTATAGCGGAAGTGTGTAAAACTCAAGATAGAGTATTGTAATTTCTGGTGAATTTGATCATTTTCATGGTTTTTCTGATCTGTCTTCTAAAATGTTGACATTGTCAAATATTGAATGCAAGTAAATAATTACGACTGTGAACCCGATTGGTTCAAATACCGAAATTTTCTATTTATTACACTGTTCGACAAAAAAATTTTTTGGCTGGATCAGGGACGCGGTTATATGGGTCTTGAAGTGCAAGAAAAGTGTAGAAAGAGGCCGTTTTCAAATGATTTGCAGCACCCCTGGATTAGTTTTTGACAAAGTTTGAAAATTTTACATTTTGCATAAAAAAAAGCGTAATAAGCAAAATATCAATATATTTTCAAATTCAATTATTCAACCATTGAATTAGTCAAATCAATATTTTTTAGCCCTAGATCGATTCAGGGAAACGTGCACCATTTCAGAAGAATATTGGCATCATTTTTATATATGAATTTGGAATGTTAACGATCATTAAACAAGCATATGAGGATGTGCACCATATAAATACTACTTATTTTTCTATTCCACACATCTGGTTCATTATATAATAATTATTATAGGTTCAAGAAGACGCTTGATTAGGATTTAATTTTTTGCTCCATTTTATAAAGCAATGAGCAATGCAATCCAGTAACATTTGATTTCAACAAGGATATGAAAACGGAAAATTGATGTGTCTGTTATGTATATATGGGCTGGTTGGTCTAATAAACTCTTGGCAGTAATACAAAATTAGGTTGGACACTGACATGTAAGTGGTCTTACATGAGCTAGTCGGTTTATCAGGAGCCGATGGCGAAGTCTGTGAAAAATGTCATAATAATGTTATTTGCGATTTCCAAAGATATTTAAAGGTACTCATTAAGAATAGATTACCTATCGTGAGGTCCATTTGTTATCAGAATATCCCTAGAAATTACAGACTAACGTAAAATAGCAACCGAAAATTCAGTAATCAACATTTCCACATTTTTTGTGACAACATTTGACAGCCACTCAGGCAGGCATGAGATCTTTTTGATTCAGTTTGTGCACAATACTAATCATTTGTGAAAACTGATTTAGTGGTAACATGCCTACTTCTTACCTGTAAGATGATACAATTTCTGGTTAAACCATTTCCGATTTTTTTTGGTGGTTCTACATTTTACATATTTTTCGGCAATTTTAATCAAACTTTCAAATGGAGCGTTAGTTTCTTGTTCAATGGGATGTTTTCTTCAAATGGGTTTAGTTGTAAGCATATTGGAAGCATAAAGTAGTCGACCATTAAGGTTAATTTTAAACTCGTCTCCCATATAAGGACAAACGTGTCCATTTATGAGCCCCCATTCCCATATCCTCGAAACGAGTAAAAATGCTTTTAAATTAAGTGAAGAAACAATTTATCCATACATTTGTGATAAACAATTTTGCGAAACTTCACGTAATTTCTATTTTTCTTTCTTTAAACAAGAAGATATAGAAAAACAAGTGTTTTACTCATTTTGAATATATCGCAATTATTTGTGAAATTCATTCCAAATCTCAAAACTGAAAGTTTGATTAAAATTTCCAAAAAACATGTGAAATTTATAACCGAAAAATAAAAAAATATCGGAAATGGTTTAACCAGAAATTGTTTCATCTTACAAGTAAGAAGCAGGCATGTTACCACTAAATCGATTTTCATAAATGATTAGTATTGTGCACAGACTGAATCAAAAAGAGCTCATGCCTGCCTGAGCGGCTTTCGAAAAAAATGTAATAATGATGATTACTAAATTATTTGTTGCTATTTTATGTTATTCTGTAATTTTCCTAGGGATATTCCGAGGAAAATGAATGTCACGATAAGTAAACAATTATAATGAGTACCTATCGAAATATTTAGAAATTGCAAATAATAATGTTATCACATTTGTTTACAGACATCGTCTCCTGATAAACCGACTAGCGCATGTAAGACCACTTACATGTCAGTATCCAACCTATATAAATTTTGTATTTCTGCTGAGAGTTTATTAGACCAACCAGCCCATATATTCACATCACATCACATCACAGACACATCAATTTTCCGTTGTCGTATCCTTGTTGAACTCTCAAATGTTACTGGATTGCATTGCTCATTGCTTTATAAAATGGAACAAAAAAATTAAATCCTAATCAAGCGTCTTCTTGAACCTATAATAATTATTATATAATGAACCAGATGTGTGGAATAGAAAAATAAGTAGTATTTATATGGTGCACATCCTCATATGCTTGTTTAATGATCGTTAACATTCCAAATTCATATATAAAAATGATGCCAATATTCTTCTGAAATGGTGCACGTTTCCCTGAAGCGATCTAGGGCTAAAAATATTGATTTGACTAATTCAATGGTTGAATAATTGAATTTTAAAATATATTGATATTTTGCTTATTACGCTTTTTTGATGAAAAATGCAAAATTTTCAAACTTTGTCAAAAACTAATCCAGGGGTGCTGCAAATCATTTGAAAACGGCCTCTTTCTACACTTTTCTTGCACTTCAAGACCCATATAACCACGTCCCTGATCCAGCCAAAAAAATTTTTTGGTCGAACAGTGTTATTATAGAGACTTTCAGCCTGCGATATTTTCTAACAAATGTGATATTGGTAAATTGACGTCTCTGTAGTCCGCCGCAATTCACAAAGTGGGATCCAAACACTTTCGCAGTCGTCCGTTCCGCTGATCGATGTCAATGCTTGCCATTTTTTTCCATAATATTTTAGATTGAATTAGAAAAATAAATAAGGAGCCGAGATAAAACGTGACAATGAAAACAAAACACATCCACTCGCGCCTTCTCTAGGAGGATTTTCATCAGAAATTCTTTCGGGGATTTTTTCAGAGAATTGTTTTGGAGATGTCCTCCGAGAGTTTCTCTTGGGATTTTTTCAGAGGATTTTCAATAGCTATTACTTGTGGATTTCATCCAGAAATTCCTTGAGGAATTTCGTCTAGAAATTTTTTAGGAGATTTCTACCTCGGGTATTTCCACAAGAAGCATTTCCGAGGATTACTCCGGCAATATCGCCAAGAGTCCTCTGGGAATTTTCACCAGGAATCTCTCAGGGGATTCAGAATTGCAATTCCTCACGGGATTTTCTCCAGAAATACCTCACCAATTCCTCTGGAGATTTTGTCCAGGATTTTCTCTGGGGATTTTGTCCAAAAATTCCATTCTATTCCATTCCTCTGAGGATTCTCTTCAAAAATTGTTTCTGAGATTTTTTTAGAAAATTTGTTCTTCTCGAAACTTCTCCTGGGATATCCTCCAGGAATTCTTCTGGGAATTTCGTCCAGAAATTCCTCCAGGGATTTCGTCCAGGAATTCCTACAGAAAACTCCTTTGGCGATGTGCTCCAGGAATTCCTTCCGGAGATTTCCCCCAAGAACTCCTCCGGGGATTTTCTCCAGAAATTCTTCAGGAGATCACCAATAGCAATTTCTTCGGGGATTTGCTCCAGAAATTTTCTTCGGGGATTTCTTCAAGGAATTTCTCCGGGAATTTTTCAAAACTCCTCCGGAGATTTTTTCATAGAATTCCTCCGGGGATTCACTCCAGGAATTTCTTCGAGAATTTCAAAATAGCAATTCCTTCGGGATACTCGTCAAGACCTGTTTCGAGAATTTTCTTCAGGATTTCCCCAAGGGACTTCTAATAGCAATTCCTTCTGGGATTTCGTCCAGAAATTCTTCCGTGCTGTCCTCCAGGAATTGCTTCGGGATTTTCCTCCAGCAGCACCTTAGGAGATTGGTCTATGAATTCCCCTGAGCATTTCCTCCAGAAAATTCTCTGGCGATTTGCACTAGGAATTACCAAGGGGATTTCTAATAGCAATCCCTCAGGGGAATCGTCCAGAATTTCCTGTGGATATTTCGTTCAAAAAACTCATAAGTAAATTTCTCCGGGGATTTTCTTCAGAAATTCCTTCGGGGATTTTTTCAGAGAATTTTTTGGGAAATTTTCCCCAGGTAGTTCTTGAGAGATTTGCAACAATAATTTTTCCGGATTTTTCTTCCAGGAATTCCTCAGGGGATTTCCTTCAGGAATGCCCCCGGGGATTTCTTCCAAGAACTTTTCCGAGAATTTCCTCCAAAAATAATCCGGGGATTTCCTTCAGAGGTTCCTCTGGGGATTTCGTCAATAAATTTTTGCGGAGATTTCTCCGAAAATTAATCCAGGAATTTCTCCCAAGTACTCCCCTTAAGGTTTTCACAAGGATTTCTTCTGGCGCCGAGGATTTCCCTCAGCAATTTTGTTCGGTGATATTCTCAAAGAATTCCTCCGGGATCTCTTCTGGAGCTTCCTTCGAATTTCCTTCTTAGTTTCTCTAGGAATATCTCTAGAGTTCGTCAAGCAGCATTACCCCGGAGTTTCTCTAGAAACGCCTCCAGAGTTCCTCCTGAAACACATCCGGAGTTCATCTATTGTTTTTCTAGGATGTCCTTTCGGAGAATCTCTAGGATTTTGTCCAGAGGAATTCCTTTAAAGTTCTTTGGGTATTCCTTCGGTGCTTCATCGTTAATTCCTCCTGAGTTGCTCCAGAAATTCGTCAGGAGTTCATTCAGCAATTCTTCTGGATTAAATCCAGCAAATCCTCCGAAGTTCCTTCAAACTTCCACCGGGAAATACTTTAATTTCCTTTTTAGCACCTTTGGAATTGTTGCGTAGCTCTTTCAGGTATTCCTCCAGGAATTTTCTGGGTTTCCCCCATGAATTCCTCTGTAGGTCCTCCAGCAATTCTTCCGGAGTTCCTTCAGAAATTTCTCCAGACTTCCTTCTGAAGCTTTGAAGAAACTTCGAAGCATATGCTAGATAAAATCCAAAAGAATTGATAAAGAACTCCAAAGGAACTTATGAAACAACTCAGGAGCAATCACCGGTGAACCTCCGAGGGAACTCTAAAGGGATTCCTGTAGGAATTTCAGACAAAATCCTAGTAAATCCTGGAGAAACTACGAAGCAATTTCTGGAAAAACTTCGGATGTGTTTCTGGAGGAACTTCGCAAGCGTTTTTAGAGAAACTCCGGAGGAACTTTCTAGAAATGAAATCCATATGAATCGCTGGAGAAACTTCTGGAAGAAATCTAGAAGAACTGCCGATTGAAATCCGGAAGACGTTCCGAAGAATTGCTGGATGAAATCCAGATGAATTGCCGATGGAAATCCGGAATAATTTCTGAAGGAACAGCAAAGGTAAATGGCTGGGCATGGCGAACCATTGGTATCTCGCGTACCTGCAGGAATAAAATAGACCCCTTTGTGCGATCCTTGCCCAGCAACTCCTATCCCTACCTCCTCGTGGTACTGGCCGGGGTACGAGTTACCTTGGGGGAAGATCGGGTAACCAACCCTCGGTGGGAACTTTGGTCGTATGCTGACAGCGTACGGGGGTTTGCTTTTGCTTTTGCTTCTGCAAACCTTGAGCGTCTGTACACCATGTTAGGAGTGGCTCACAACAGCGTCTGTTCCCCATGTCAGGGGCGACTGATCATCGTCCGAGTGCCAGAGAAGGACTCTAAGCTAAGCTGCGCACTATGGTCCTCCGAACATTTAGGGGGAATGGTCCTCCGGAAATCTAGGGGGTTGGTGTCAGGCCCTGCAAGCCAACTGTAAAAACACATCAGTACAGGAACGCCAACGAGAGAATACGGACCGGAACAATCGGCAAAGACCACAGGGACGGAAAGGGACTAGCGATTGGAAACTCGAAACGTGGAACTGCAAATCTCGCAACTTTATCGGAAGCACACGCATACTCTCCGATGTACTGAAGATCCGCAGTTTCGGCATCGTAGCGCTGCAGGATGTGTGCTGGATAGGTTCAATGGTGCGAACGTTTAGAGGTAATCATACCATCTACCAGAGCTACGGCAACACACGCGAGCTGGAAACATCTTTTATAGTGATTGGTGATATGCAAAGGTGCGTGATCGGGTGGTGGCCGATCAACGAAAGGATATGCAAGTTAAGAATCAAAGGCCGATTCTTTAACTTCAGCATAGTCAACGTGCATAGCCCACACTTCGGAAGCACTGATGGTGACAAGGACGCATTTTACGCGCAGCTCGAACGTGAGTACGACCGCTGCCCAAACCATGACGTCAAGATCATCATAGGAGATTTGAACGCTCAGGTTGGCCAGGAGGAGGAGTTCAGACCGACGATTGGAAAGTTCAGCGCCCACCGGCTGACGAACGAGATCGGCCTACGACTGATAGATTCTGCCACCTCCAAGAACATGGCCATTCGTAGCACCTATTTCCAGCACAGCCTTCCGTATCGGTACACCTGGAAATCACTTCAGCAGACGGAATCGCAAATCGACCACGTTCTGATTCATGGCGGCACTTCTCCGACATAACGTCAGAACCTATCGTGGCGCTAACATTGACTCCAACCACTACGATGTACGGTACCGACGCCCGCCCCGGTACAATCTCGAGCGGCTGAAACAACTGGATGTCGCCAATGTGTACGCGCAGCATCTTGAGGCAGCGTTGCCGGGTGAGGGCGAGCTCGATAGGGCCCCTCTTGAGGACTGCTGGAGGACTCAAGAGCTCAAGAAACGATTGTTTCGACGAGGAGTGCCAGGAGGTGTTAGACGAGAAGAATGCAGTGCGGGCTGCAATGCTGCAGCATGGTACGCGACAAAACATGGAATGATACAGACTGAAGCGGAAACAGCAAACCCGCCTATTCCGGGACCAAAAGCGCCGCCTGGAGGAGGTGGAATGCCAAGAAATGGAGTTGCTGTACCGCTCTCAAGAAACGCGGAAGTTCTATCAGAAGCTCAACACATCCCACAAAGGCTTCGTGCCGCGAGCTGAGATGTGCCGGGATAAGGATGGGAGCATCTTGACGGACGGACGCGAAGTAATCGAAAGGTGGAAGCAGAACTACGATGAACACCTGAATGGCGCAGAGAACACAGGCACAGAAGGTCAGGACAGCGAAAGCGATGGCTACGTCAGCACAGCGGACAGTGGAAACCAACCAGCTCCCACGATGGGGGAAGTTTAGGGGTCTATTTTGTAAATCGAGCGGTTTCGTGTGACTCATCTGTAGTCATAGTCGATCAGAGCAAGCATGCATATTTCAGATGTCACCCGTCGACTCCCATAGTAATCCAGTCACATAGAGTGACAACTGTCGATAAGCTCGAGTGACAGAGCCGAGTCGAGCGAAATTTTTGGTCGACAGTGACTCCAGTCGAGTGGTTTTTGATCGACTCGACTTATAAAATAGGGTCCTAAGGATGCCATTCAACAGCTCAAGAACAACAAGGCCGCTGGCAAGGATGGTATCGGAGCCGAACTCATCAAGATGGGCCCGTACAGGTTGGCCGCTTGTCTGCATTGGGTGATAGTCAGAATCTGGGAAACGGAATAGCTACCGGAGGAGTGGAAGCAAGGCGTTATATGCCCAATCAACAAAAAGGGCAACAAACTGGAGTGTGAAAATTATCGTGCAATAACCATTCTGAACGCCGCCTTCAAAGTGCTATCCCAGATTCTCTTCCATCGTCTATCACCTATAGCAAACGAGTTCGTGGGAAGTTATCAAGCAGGTTTCATCGACGGCCGCTCGACAACGGACCAGATCTTTTCCGTGCGGCAAATCATCCAGAAATACCGTCAATACCAGGTCCCTACGCACCATCTGTTCATCGATTTCAAGACGGCATACGGTAGTATCGACCGGCAGAGCTATGGAAGATCATGGACGAGAACAGCTTTCCCGTGAAGCTCACAAGATTGATTAGAGCAACGATGGACGGTGTGCAAAACTGCTTGAAGATCTCGGGCGAACTCCAGTTCGTTCGAGTCTCGGCGGGGACTACCACAAGGCGATGGGCTTTCGTGCCTGTTGTTCATGATTTTCACGAAATCCGGCCAATTTGTTTGCTTCGCGGATGACATGGACATTATTGGGAGAAAATTTGAAACGGTGGCAGATTTGTTCACCCGCCTAAAACGCGAAGCAACAAGAGTCGGGCTAATGGTGAATGCGTCGAAAACAAAGTACATGCTGGTTAACGGAACTGAGCAGTGTTACGATAGACGGGGATACCTTCGAGATGGTGGACGAGTTCGTCTACCTCGGATCCTTATTGACGGCTGACAACAATGTTAGTCGGGAAATACGAAGGCGCATCATCAGCGGAAGTCGTGCCTACTATGGGATCCAGAAGAAACTGCGGTCATGAAAGATTCACCCCGCACCAAATGCACGATGTACAAAACGCTCATAAGACCGGTAGTCCTCTACGAACATGAGACGTAGACTATGCTCGAGGAAGACTTGCAAGCTCTTGGAGTTTTCGAACGCCGAGTGCTAAGGACGATCTTCGGCGGCGTACAGGAGAACGGCGTGTGACGGCGAAGGATGAACCACGAGCTCGGTCCACTCTACGGCGAACCCAGTATCGCGCAGGTAGCTAAAGCTGGAAGGATACGCAGGGCAGGGCAAGAATGCCGGACAACAACCCTGTAAAGATGGTGTTCGCTACTAATCCGGTCGGAACAAGAAGGCGTGGGGCGCAGCGAGCTAGGTGGAACTGACCAGGTGCACCAGGACCTGTAGACAGGGCTGGAAAGCATCAATGTAAATACAGGGCGTCGCGAGTTTTTGACGTAGGACTACGTCTTTGTTTTCTATATTGGGGTGCACTTTAAAAGTACGGAAAATGAGACATGTAACGAAATTAGGGGAGATTTTGAACGTTAATAACTCAGTTGTTTATGAACCAATTATTACGATTTTAGTATCATTCGATCAGGAATGTATCTACGCATCGTAAGTAATATATCCGATACGTGAATTTTGTTGTTTAACTATTGAAAATTTGATAAATATCGACCCCTTTCTTATCCAACCAATCACGTTCGAGAATTTTTCGACGGTATCGCTTCCCACTATAAAATCAAACGGGTCCCTGCTTCTTCCCTCAGTCTTCTTTTTGCGGTCGGACTGTGAACACGATCGGGCGAGTCATTCTCGTTTTGCGTTTGCACACTCGCGTCGCAGTCCAATTTGTGTCGTCGGAAGAGGAAGACGCAAGATTGATTTGCGGTGGCGATGACGATGGCTTGGGCGCTTCTCCGACCGGCTAACTACTGCCGCTCGGAGAAGCGCCCAAGCCTTCGTCGTCGCCGCCGCAAATTTATCCGCGCTTCTAGATTTCGACTCGTGATCGGTGGTCAAGAAGCAAGCCCGTTAGGAACCAGAAACCAGAAGCCCCCAGAGTTACTGATCCGAGGAGATGCTGCTAATTGAGCGTCGGACTGGTGAAATCGCTCAAGATTTCAAGAGTGAGCATCGTTTCCGGATTTCGACTTGTTCCAGGGAATCCACAACCCGTTGCTGTTGTGCGCCATCTACGTCAGGAACCATTCGGCGGGTTCGTCATATAAGCAAATTCCCCGTTTGACCATAGCAATCAACTGATAACATCCCGTAGTGCTATTTATCTATGACCGTATCGAGGCTAAGAAAGCCATCGGCCCTTGTCAGGGCCATCAAATTTGTGGAAAAGAGTTGAAAGAATAATATTTCCGACCTTATTACATCTTATATTCCTCAATCAATCGCACAGTTTCGTACAAAATTTAATTTGTCATGAATAATTGATGGCACGACAATTTGAGACTATTCTTGGACGTTGCTGCTGTGCCGTCGGGGTGAGTGCTCAACGTTTCACAACGATTATAAACTAGAGAAGCATTTCCAACAGTGTCTTTCATTTGCCATACTTTCTGGGAGCATTTCGATTATGAAAATTATCACAAGTAACAAAATTGCGACATATTTAGAATGGTTGTCAAGAGAAATTCTGATTGAACAATTTTCATCATTTTGGCACCCATTAATCAGAAATTCACCTTCATACTAAAGAAAACTTTTGATTATCAATAGCTAACTAGAGAATATTTAGTAAATGTAAAGCATTCCAACTATTCATGTTTGATCAATTTCTCACGCATTATCATTTTTCGCAATTTTCAAGTAATTCTAAGCCCAACACATTATTGGCACATACCCATTTTTGGTAGATTGGTCGACTAGAAGAGAAGAGCACGAATGGGAGGAGCATCATCTGCTAATCTTAGGGTTTCAAGCATGCTTCCTTCACCGGATTCAGTGTCATTCCATTTTCGCTTTCGTTTATGAGATTTCGGCTCGTGATAAACTCATCTGTGGTGCAGTCAAGAATCATGCCCGTAAGGCATCATTACTACTATTATTAGACAAATCGAGCGTCCGGCTTGTGATATCGCTCAAGATTTCAAACTTAAGCTACGTTTTCAGATTTCGACTTCAGCCGTGTGATCTAATACCTGTTGCTGATGTGTGCCATCCACACCACGAAACATTCAACTGGTTCGTCTTATAAGCAGGGGACTTATACAAATTTCTACACTTGCGTTGGGGATTCTTCGTTTAACCATGGCAATCAACTGATAACATCCTGTAGTGCGATTCATCTGTGACAGCATCCGAGCTAACAAAGCCTTTGGCTCTTTTCAGGGCCACCAAATGTGTGTAAGAGAGTTAACAGAGTAATATTTCCGACTTTATTTATCACATTGCCAAGTAATAAATAATATTTCTCTCAAACCATAAGATCAACAAAGCGATGACTGAAGCTTTCATTATAATCCTCGCTGTTAAATATTCTTTAATAAGAATTACTTAGATTTTGCTTCAGCATACTGAATAAGCCTCAATCACTACTGTTCTTTTCAATGCTACCATATATTTCATGGGAGGTTACTAATATAATTTCAAAATGATCATACAACCTGAAGTGAAATTTCACATTTTCATAGATAAATATGACGAATTCATCGGATAAAGATAATGTATATTTGGGACATGATTAAACGTACATTTGGCTTCAAATCGTTATATGCATAAATATTTACGAAAGTTTCGAGCACTGAAAAAGTATGAAGTCAAAACGAGCAACAAGAACGACATCAAATTCAGTTAAATTAACCATCGTGGTCCTACGTTACCAGTTCTTACAACCCCAAAGGGATGTACCCTTATAGTTTTTAAGTAGTTGCTTACCTCACTGTCATCGGACGGCGAGACAATGACAGAGATTTCATCTAAATTCTCTTTCATTTTCCCGTCAGAGCCTGTGACAGAATCGAAAACATGACTATTTTTAGTTAATTATCTGGTATAATTGTTGTTTATATCGTTGGAATCAAGGAAGGATATCCACTTAACGTTTCAAACACATTTACTTCCCGGAATTCTCCAAAATAAGATACAAATTTTTATAGCAAAACAACATGAAAATTGCTCTCGTGAGAGTTCTGTCATTGCGACTTGACGAAGTGAGCACATGAAATATAGTTTCGGCTTGCGACAGTGAGAAGACTGGTTTCGTCAGTGTCGCAAACCGGTCATGATACTTAACAGCCCTGCCTGTAGAGCGTTTGTCGCAGTCGAGGATGGAGAGAAGCGACCATGAACCGAGTGAATTGGCGAAATGTTGTTGGCGAGGTTTTATCAAGATAATTGATGTAAAACCAAATAAATAAATAATAATGATGGTCCTCTCAAACAACAGTCCGAAGCATTTATGCTCTATAAGTCGATGGGAACGTCAGTTATCGTTTCACGGAGGTTTGACTGTACTTGAAGAGCTAAGGAGAATTCTGGAGATATTTCGAAAAAAAAAAAAACAGGACGAATAAAGGAGAAGATCCGAAGCAATTCCCGGTGGAGCTCCTAAAGAATTCCCGGAAAAATTCTTGGAAAAAAAAATCTCCGGAGGATTTTTTGGTGGAAATCCCTGAAGGAAATCCTCGGCCCCGGTGGGGAAACCTTAAGAGGAGTTCTTGGGAGATCCCTGGAGGAATTCTTTGAAAAAATCACCGGAGCCATTCCTGGTGGAAATAACCGAAGGAATTCATGAAGCGAACTCCCGGAGAAATTTCTGAAGGAAATCTCCGGAAAAATTGCTGGAGGAATTCCTAGAGGAAATTCTCGGAGAAATTGCTATTGAAAATCCCCGGAGTATATCTTGGAGGGTATCCCTGGTTAAATCCTTCGAATACCTGGAGGAAATTCTAGAGCAAATATCCACAGCAACTCCTGGTGCAAATCCCCAAAGAACTTCCTGGAGGAAATCTTCGGAAAAAACTCTCTGAAAAAATCCCCGGAAGAATTTCTTAATTCAGAGGGAATTCTTGACGAAATCCCCGGAGGAATTCCTGGAAGAAATCTCCCGAGAACTTCCTGGTGTAAATCCCCCGAGAAATTCCTAAAGGAGATCTCCGCATAAATTCTCTGAAAAATCCACGAAGGGATTTCTGGAGATGATGAAATCCCTGGAAAAGTCTTTGGCGGTGCAGTACAGTCCATCTGAATGCACAGAGATGGGACACACTGGGCTAGAAAGTATTAAAATAAACAAAAATAATGGCGTTTTCAAAATGTTCGTGTCTTCGTGTCTTTCTTAAATATGCTTGAACATTTTGAATATTTTATTTAAATATCTAATAAATAATAAAAAAATATTCAAATGTCTAATAACCTGACACAGTGTTTTATTTTCAGTACACCAGAATGCATGTGCCATATTATGTTTTAAACTTGAAATTCAATATGAAAAGTTGTACTGAGATTGGCATAGACCCCCCCCCCTTTTTGTACCCTCCCCATTTTCAAAATATTGCAAATGATGGAATGTTTGATATAAATGGTTGAAATAAGCGATTTTAGTGATACTATTATCCACCAGCTATGTCTTCAGAAATATCGTGGTTTATGAACAACCCCTTGGCCATACTGTGGAGCCATCCATAAATTGCGTGTTCGTTTTAAAGGGCGGGGTCTGTTCAAAAATTACGGTTCATATGAATTAAAATAAAAATTTCAAGAGTTGACTACAAGGGGAAGGAGGACGTACCAAAAATAATGTAGAGGGGTAGAGGATTCTTACCATAAAAATAGTATTCTGTGCAATTTTCAGCTTTCTTGGAGGCCCAAAGACAATGTAGGTTTATATGGAAATTACTATGGAGAAATTTTGAGAAATGTTCCAAACACGCTAGTACTGTAATGTAAGTAGAAACTTATCATCATACATACTAGACATACTACAAACTTATTTTTCAAACCTTAATGAAGGATGTTGCTGAAGAAACAAATCCTGTTGAAAACAGGACTGGTTAAGGCACCGATCTTTCAGCCGGGCAAAAGCAAACACTTATTTGCCGCATACTACAAAGCTGTAAAATTCTTTATTATGCTTTTTTAAAGTAGGGTGCCGGTGCCATTAGTGGACTACGTAAGCTATAAAAATCATAGCAAAATAACGAAAAGCCTTAAAGGAGATCTTTTGGCGTCAACAGAAAGACTTCAACCTCTACTATATGGGAAAAATATAAAAAGAGCGATAAAATGAATGTTTCAACATAAAATCACTTGAGCCACTTTTGGTACACGTGTTCCAGTAGTTGCGCTAGTGCTCTAGTAGTAGACGCTCGGAAATGATACAAGGAATTTTAAACAAAATGGTAAATTTTTAACATTTTTCCCTAGGAACAGCAACTAATATCTTTCGAATGAAGCATAAAAATCTTCTCTAGGGCTTTTCGTCATTTTTATACATCTATTTTAAAAACTGCTTCCATCCGTTGATCCACTACTGGAACACGACAGCAACTACTGGTGCAAGGGAGCATTTTTTGCAGAAACTTAATTATTCATATGACTTTTTGATAAAATAAAAAGCTGAAAATTGGCAAATCGATTAAACTAGAGGCAATCTATCCACCAAAAATAGCACATTTCGATTTAATCGAAAATTGTACGTTTTATTCCATAGTCCAATCTACTGGTACATTACCACCATTGGTACCGGCACCCTATATGAACATAAAAAATACTTACAACTTCGGTGATTTCTCCACATTGGAATAGATCCAATTCCATGCGCCCGTTCTGTCTCTTGTTTTCACTGTTCTGTAATGTGACTTGATTGAAAGAGGTAACCATTCATTGTTGCAAGGCACAGCCGTTAGACAGTAGGCTGTCCTCTTTATATGATAATATCCAGCACATTGTTCCAGTTCCTTGTTATATTTTGAAAATTGCTTGAGGCACTTCAAAATTACAACATGGATACTAGCCACCGATCTGCCGGTCTTGTATCGTATAAAAGGATGTCTCAATGAATGGGGTGAAAGAACCAACCTTCAATTCACAATATGTTAGTGATAAGGAGTTGGCAATTCCACTCTCCTCGTCGTTTATGCTTCATTCGGGTTGGTTCAGGATATATAACAAGATATATTTGTTAATATTTGACTTATCACCTGGTTTAGTATAAATATGTCTAAAACACTGAAACAATTAAATAATGTATGTGGAACAATCTCACCAAATTAACAGCAACCGTTGAATACCGTTGTCCTATTTGTCAATACTGAGAAACTAGTTGAATCGAAAATCGTAGTTTGTTTTACTCCGCAAACAAACCCATACACTAAAAACACAACCAAAAGTATGTTTTGCTCATACATAGCTGCATTTTCACTCATTATCTTTGTTATATTCACATAATTGTATAACTAGTGCGTACAAATTAAAAAATACACTCCTCCAATGAGCAACTTTAATTTGAAATCAGCCGCTTATATTTATTTTTGTATTGTCGCAGCGTCACTAACCCGGGCAGCGCACAACTCACTCGAAAAAAAAAAAAATAAGAACAATGAACAAAAGTTAGGCCTTATTTTTGGCAGATTCAAAATACTTTCTTATTTCCGCGCGCGTTATGCAATGAATTTACCTCATCGTTAAGAGAAAACAAAAAATCACTATTGCCTCTACCAACTTTATAGTTAAGATACAGCTTGTGCTGTTTGGTTAGTGGAAACAAAACCTTACCTCAGCACACATGAACCCACATATGTATGCAAAACGCATTAAGCAGCGTGACTTCACTATTACTGCCATCACTATAACACACAAGGTACAATCACTACCACATGCCAGTTTTCCCCAAAACAAACATCCGCTCCGCATAACCCACATCACTGCCCACAACCAAATTTTATTCTCATCCAACAGTGAGACTGGGAACTTTTCCATTGACGTGCTGCTCACAAACACACACGCGTCCGTCAATTTTCGGATCATGTTCGGTATTCCGTTGCAACACTATCACACTATTACGGAGGGGGAGCGTTTTTTTTTCAGCGTCGTTCATTGACGCGAATGAAAAATTGCACTCAATTGTTTTCAGAACTTTAAGCAAATTAAGAAAATAATCGCACACCAAAACCACGCACTAAACATGCTTTATTTATATTTATATATTTCGCACTGTAGCGGTCAGGAGTTTTGTATATATTTTATAGATAGATTCCGTTATAATATTGTAAATATTGTCCAAATGCGGATATGAATTAAGATGTGCGTTACGGGGTAAGATCTACCAAATTGTACTCTGGCTGTATCTGTTCTTGTGAATACTTATAAGTTACGGTCGGAAGAGTATAAGAGAGTAACAAGCCACTAAGACCCACCTATTTGTCCTAGATGATGAGGAGGTCGAAGTGGAAAAATGGCTCAATCAGCATCTGAGGTTGGTTTCAACGCATGAGGCAATTTCTTTCCAAGTTCAAGAGTTTATTTTTCGATATCTAGGAGGGAAACGATTCCGAATCAGTGGAGTAGCAGACCTCTTAACTTCTAAAATAAGCTTTTTGTTTCAAGGAATCTAAATGTCTCATGCGATGAAACCTGTTCACAGTTTCAAAAAACGACTTTGAACCTTATAAGTAGAAGCAATAATTTGATACGCTAGAGTACCGATGCATGGTCAAAATCAGTATCATTCAACCAGCTTAGTGGCCGAACCTGATTAAGGGGCGCGCTTTTGAGAGTTTAATGGTGACAAACTGTTTTCTCCAAAAGGTATAAATAGCGGTATCTTTTTCTGAAGAGGCTCTATGCAAAATGGTAAAGAATGATATTTGTATAAAAAACGACTACTTCATTATTTCTCAATAGTAATGGAGTAGAACGACATGCACTAAACAAAGGACACGGGTATACCACAAAAGATCAAAGAAAACTGGTCGCAGTGGTTCATCCCGAACAGAAACAGAAAAAAAAAGATGTAAATATAGTAAATGTACAGTAGAATAAGTAAATTCAAATTATAAGAAATCCCTTAGCGTAGGCAATCGCGAATTGCGAACTCTTTGCTGAATCTCTCCTAGGGCGGGCTTATCGGTTTGTTCGAAAGGTTGGAAAGGGACAGCTGCACTACCATCGTGCCGAGTTATCCTTCGTGACTATATGGTCACGAATGTGTACGAGGAAGTTTCGGGAAATGACGAATTTCCGGTTTGTCCGAGATTCACTTTCCTTAATCTGAGGAGTCACAGATTCGTTCATTTCGTTCGTGACTACCCAGCAAATTAGAAGTGTGCGCGTTTGTAATTCGTTTGATTTTCTTTGAAAAGTAAGATTGTTTAAGTGACGTTAAGTGCATGTTAAATTAATTAAATATCTTGTTCGTTCTCTAGTTTGTATAAAGTGTGCGTTGTGCAGGAATTTGTGTGCGAATTAGCTAGAAAGCCAAGAATTAAAGGTAATTGTGCTCGATATGTGCCATGTTGTGTCGTGCTCAGTGTTCGTTTTAGCCGTGAGGCTGTTTCATTCGCAGCAAATACCCCCGCACCCAAGCGCGTGGACATTCCCCCAACGGACGAAATCGTTCCCAGCAACCGCCAACCAGCTGGTCACTTACTAGTGGAAGAAGTGAGGATCACGATGCGTGCGTGACGAATTGCCGCCGCCAGATCCGATTGTCACTAGGAGTGCAGACTTGCCCGCAGATGCACTGCTTTGGTCGGTGACGTAGAACATAGAGCACATGGGCACAGAAGTATAGATAGGGAGAGAAATCGCACACATGATAGGGAGATAGAGAGAACGAACACACACAAACATTGAAGTGAAATGCTAGCATTAAGGAAATTTAGTAAATAAATTATTCGTTCGTCAACCATGTGATGATCAAAACCAATAAACGTTAATTAGTTTGTAACCGTAATCCCTAGTGTTTGATTAGTTTCATGTGTTGCCCGTCACTATGCGTGTTTAGTTTTCGTTGCCCGTCCTCTTCATGGAGTTTGACTGTTGGGTTCTCAGTCCGCTTCCTATTTGTTGATGCGTAGCGCGTCGAACGACGAGTCTGCCCGTGATGAGAAAGAGCGAGCGGCAGCATATCTCGCGTTCAGTATCATAAGGGCGTAACTGCAGTGATCGATTTCTCTTCATCGATTTTCTCTTTAGCTAATTGCTTGGCCGGGTGATTGTTCTCAACTGCTATTTTTGACTCAGTGGAAAGTATTCACCGTCCTTCATCGTACTGAACCGTAAAATGTTTCAATTATCGAATGAATTTCGTGTAATAATGTAAAGAGAAAATCGATGAAGAGAAATCGATCACTGCAGATACGCCTGTATGATACTCAACGCGAGATATGTTGGCTCGTATTGAGAATGAGTGATACTCTTACCGGAGTCTCTGAGTGTCTTCTTGATCGTGTGGTTGCGTAGCGATAATAGGGTGAACCCCGTTCGGTCGTTTGGTTCGTAAGTCAGCTGAAGCGATCTGTAAAATTCCTTTCGGGAAAATTCAATGGACTCGCCCTTAGGAGAGTCTCAACCGGGCAAATTAAAATTGGGCATGTGGTCTCCCTTGTGGAGTGGCGCTTAAGCTACGTGCTTTAAGACGGATTGCCCGGGCTGGCTACAGCACTTTAAAATATAAAAAATATACGACAACCAATATTACTCGCGGAGCGATACTAGAGAGCGACTGCACGTGACGGATTATCCAGAATCACGAAATACAAACAATACACATAAACACAAATTACTCCGACATTGCACAGGGGTTCGCAACTGTATTCTCACGTAACAAATCCCATTTGAGATAATTTTGGTTGGGATTTTTGTACATATTTGCAAGGCTTTAATCCCATATTAAGCTAAATAATAGCAAACAAACTCATGAATATCTCTTCTGCTATCCGACGGATAGATTTGATTGAAATAATGTACCAAAAGCCTAGGGGGGTCCGTAGCCTTGAGGTTACGCTTTCGCTTCATAAGCGGAAGATCATGGATTCAATTCCCAGCCCCTCCACAAAAAAACCCGTCCAGCCACCAGAAGACACCGCACGGAGGAGCGTGCTTTGGGGAGCACATTCATCCTCCGTCAGTATCAGATGGTGACTGAGACAAACTGACCCTCTTCGCAGGCAGCTAGCCTCACTAACAGCAGAGCTCTCTCCTACATGCTCGGTGTGAGAGTGAAAGAGTAGGAGAGAGTGAAAGTTGATGTAGATATATAAGTCAAAAATAGATCTGTATCGATAAAGAAGCTACAGATCAACTGATTCCGGCACAGTAGTGGCCACGAGCACAGTGTGCCTTGGAAAAAAAATGTACCAAAGATATCATTCAACAAACATTTTGAAATTGAAAGAACAAAAACGTAAAGAATCGACAACATTTCCAGCCCGAAAAGATTTTCAACCGGTGGGATTCGAACCCATGACCTTAAACTTGGTCTTGCTAAAAAGCAGCGCGTTTACCGCTATGGCTATCTGGGCCGGCTTTTAATTTAGTCAGATTGCGGCTCCGATTTTGCCCACCGCTTAATGATGCAAAAATACTGAGAATCAAAAAAGTTATCATAATTGAAACAACATTTTCTATTAAAGATATGATGGTGTTGTTAAAGGGATTATTAAACCCCACATATTAGCCGAGCTATAATCCCTTTAATTTTGAAAGTAGCTTACGTGATTCTCTGCAACAATTAGTATTTCACATCACGCATTACGTGGCTTAGGAGCAAATGGCCTAGTTTTTCTCACTGTTTCATTCAGAGTTAATCTATCGCGACACGACACGTTGTAGCTTCACAAGAGTCGTGCGGGGAAAAGTTTAATTTTTCAACCCGATGCAACCAACTGGTAAATAATTAAAACATTGAAGCTTCTCAACCCCACTTTTAAATGAGATTATCACATACAGCAACATTTGCACATCTTGAATCTTGGATTTCTCAATTGAGCCCTGGTTTCAAGCCCTTTTGGAAATTATCTAATATTCTGAAAAATAAAAACCTAAACAGCCAATTCCGGCATTGAAAGAGGAAAACAAATTATTACTAACTAATTGCGAAAAAGCTCTATTTCAATTTAGGGCTCACTTATCCAATTAAAAATTAAATTACTCAATACTTCGAAACCATTCTCAACCAAGAGAACGATTTAGATAATTCTTGAGAAACTGATTTGGAAGATAAATAATATCACTTATGATTAAAAGTTCAAAAATATGAAAGCCCCTGGCGATGATGAAATTTTTTGCACTGGCGTCAAGGAACTTCCAGAAAGCAGCTTATCATTCTTAATTGATATATTCAACAGTTGCCATTTTTTCTTGACAATTGGAATAATACCAAGGTTGTCCCATATTTAAAACTGACAAAAATACTGCTAGAGTTTCTACCTATCGTTCATTCAGTTTGCTTTTGAAGTGGGCGGACCTGGTGTAGTGGTTAGAACACGCGCCTATCACGCCGAGGACCTGGGATCAAATCCCATCCCCGAGATAATCACTAAAAAAATAGTGACGACTTCCTTCGGAAGGGAAGTAAAAAGCCATTGGTCCCAAGATGACCTTGCCTAGGGCTAAAAATTTCGTTAATAAAAATAAAAAAAAAAGATTGCTTTTCTTCAACTGTAAGCTTTTTGAGAAGCTAATTTTGAATAGAATGGTGGCCAATCAAATTTTGCCAATGAACAGTTCAGATTCCGACATGGACAATCCAAGTCTGAAAGACATCCTGTAAGAGCTGGTGTTCCTCAAGGCATTTTTTTGGGCCAATATTATACAATATTTTCACATCTGATTTTCCTGAGTTTCCTCAGGGATGTCAAAAATCTTTGTTTGCAGATAACACAGGCCTCTGCGCCAAATCACGAAGCCTGCAAGTTATCTGTAGTAGATTGTAAAAAAGATTGGATATTTTTTCTTCATACTTGCGAAAATGAAAGAGTTCTCCTAGTGCTTCCAAAACTCAACTTATAATATTCCCGCATAAACCAAAAGCTTCTTCTTCTTCTTGGCATTAACGTCCTCACTGGGACAGAGCCTGCTTCTCAGCTTAGTGTTTTTATGAGCACTCCCACAGTTATTAACTGAGAGCTTTCTTTGCCAAAGTTGCCATTTTCGTATTCGTATATCGTGTGGCAGATACGATTATACTCTATGCCCAGGGAAGTCAAGGAAATTTCCATTACGAAAAGATCCAGGACCGATCGGGAATCGAACCCAGACACCTTCAGCATGGCTTTACTATGTAGCCGCGGACTCTAATCACTCGGCTAAGGAAGGCCCCCAAGTTCAAATCAAAAGCTCTTTGATGCTTATATTGAGCTGTTCGGTAACCCAATCCACATGGTTTGAAATCCCAGCCATGCACGTGGATTTTTTTTTCACAATTTCACCCATAATTGATCCATTTTTACCACGCGTAATGAGTTAATTAATTCAAAATCTCTTTATTTGAAACCTGAAGAATAATAAACGTTCTATCTTGGCCTTCTTGTCAAGACTAATTACCAATTTCGTCCGGAGCCCTACTTTGTGAACGGATCAGTCGATGGGGAAAATTATAAGGAAAACGTGGTGAATGGTTGCATTCGCAGTCTCGTGGCTTAGGGCGATGACATATTGCAGGAGTAGAGAAGGGATAAAAGGAGAGAAGAGAAAAGAGTCAAAGCTCTCTCAATGCAAACTATATGGAAAACGCGCTTACCTGGTATACTGAAGGCGAAGCAAAGAGGTTCAAAGAGATCTGTGGAAATCATTTGCTGCTTCGACGCGCAAGAACGCTAGTGAACGCTAGAGAAATATGATATGACTGCGCTCGTTTTTGGCGTAAATGGAGCACGGATCAGAACGTTTGCTAGTAAATTAAATCCACAAATAGGGAATTTTATAATTAAATGAATTAAGTTTAGTAACTTATCATAATTACAACTGATTTATTGATAAACTGTTACCGTGATAAATCAAAATCCGGACAGGACCAATATCCGGACACTCTGGTGAAATTCAATCATTTCAATGTTAAATATCCTTCCTAGTGTGAGAATATTATTCCTACTATTAATGTTAACTATTGTTGACCATTGTAACATGAATTGACATCAAGTTAGCCTTGTAAAACATAATTAAAGACAAAAACAAAAGTCGGTTCCGCTAGGACGCGTTTGCTTTCAAAATTAACGATAACCAAAGAAATTCTACTCAATGCGCCATCGCGTTTCGGCGATTCATCACGCGTTTGTTACGTGCTTATCATATGTGATTCATGTTCTGTAGTGATTTGTTTGTATTTTGTTCTCGGTAAAGTCAATAGTTTCGAAGAAATTTATGAAATGCATGTAATTCTTTGCCAGAAGAAGACTGTCTGGATACTTATATGTGTGGTTTCGAATCCTGACACAGTGTGTTAGCATACAATTTTTCAAAGTTCAAAAAGAAATACAACATCATAATTGTTCGAAAACCTGGAAAACTCGTTGAATGTTGAACCGTTGTGATTTTAAATAGTATTAATCGAAAATGTTTGTAAATTATGTGTAATTATTGGGGGAACGATGCACATATCACAAGTATTTTTTGAGGACTTCAAAACCTACGTTTTATGATGTTTCTGTATAAACCAACACAGGAACAACATTAATTTTACAAATCCATGAATCTTTTTATCGTGATATCAAGGTATGTTTAACGGTTTTTATTTTTTTTAAGAACTACTGCGATTTTTTTAATGTCCGGAATTTGATGCACCGATGTCCGGATTTTGATTCATGTTTCCGGATTTATGGACACGACATGATGCAGAATTAACTCAATTTTCATTCAATTCATTGTAAATTTGGTGAAAATTATCAAGTTCTAACCTAAAAGCTATCATCTCAAAGTAATACATAATAAAATAACGATTAACCAATCGTATGCAAGCATTTGAATATGTGTATCATCTTAGATGTCCGGTTTTGATACATCACAGTAATCAGTATTTTTGTTTTCTATATTATTTTATTGCTTTCTCCAGTTGATAACTACTTCAAAACATCTTTTATCATTAAATGTGGTGGAAGAATCCCTACTTGGTATTGTTGGCGAAAATGAACAACTGTTTTCGATCGAAATGGCATTTGAATATAAACAAGAACAGGGGTGACTAATATTTTGCTTGTTCAGCACTAATCTCTCTTTTAAATATCTAGATTTTTCAACAATTTTATTACAATCATGAATAATTATTATTCGTCAATCATCTATTCCTTATTTCTATTTGTCTTGTTTCCTGTATACATTTTCCTCATAAATCGAGATAAAAAGATGTCGAAGAATATGATCAGTTGATCATGTAAGCTCAGGCTTTGATTTAAACTTTCATCAGTTTGAACATTCACTCTTGTGTAATTTTCAGAGTACTCTTGGCTTTATGTGACTCCATTTTGCTGATTTGAAGAGCAGATTGTTTGCTGTTAGATGATTTGACAGTAAATAAACAGAAATACAGAATGATAATACTGACATCTAAATTTGAAAAAAAATATATTCAGATGGATTTTCCATCGAAAATTGAAATTCAAGGTAAAAGAAATATTCTCCGTCCCAACCTCACCTCCCAAATAATCTATCCAGCCCAATGTGAAACAAAACAACGCCATTATGGGTTCCGGGCAATTCGATCGGATAAGTAACTGTTTGTAAAACGCCTCAAAAAACAGGAAATCTTCCTAGAGTTCTTGATTACGATTCAATATCAAGCACCAGTTCAATAACATTTTGTGAAATATCTAGATATTTTGTGCAACACTATGGCTTACGTAAAACAAACTTGCTCCTTGTGGATCACTTGTCAATGCGGTATATAAAACATCGACAAGGCATGTTTGATAAAATCTCAAACTATATTACTTAGTACAGACAGAAAGCGAGGATGTGAAAGAGGAGCGTACGCGTTGAAGGTCTCTCCATGCATGTTGTATGAAAACCGCGCTTACCTGGCATACTGAAGCGATGCGAAGAGGGATGGAAAGTGTGATCAAGCGTGAAAGCAGTTCGTGTGGTGCTTCGACGCGCGAAAACGCTTGAAGATAATTTGAACTATTATTGGCAGCACTAATATTGCGCGTGAATTTCGAACTGATGAAAACAGTTGGGAGTAAACTAAATTAACAAACACAAAAAAAAGTTCTTTTTTATATTTGAAAAAAAAAAATGTGTGCTTTGTACCACTGAACTGATCTTATACAATAAAATTCCCCAACCCAAAATTATCACTCGGCCATCCCGTAGAAAAAAAAAAAAGAAAACCACAATGTTCCTTGACTTATAAATAAGAGAGTCGATTTGTTATCAATCATTAAAACCATAGCTTTTACTTTAATAAAGCGGGAAATTGCTCTCAAATTTGATCGATTATTACTCGTTCGGAAAATCAATATTTACTTAAAAATTAACTGCAATTGGAACTATTCGTGATCTTGTTTATAATATCGATGATTCAAGCTTAGAAAAGATTCCCATAAAACATTTACAGTACTCGTAGAAAAGGTATGCAATTAACATACTATTTCATTCCATAGATACAAACATGATATTATATCTAAAACTAGTGTATTGTTTAAACTTCCAGTCGTCGCGCGGTTCACCACCGTCAAAACCACCACACTGCTGTTGAGGACGAAAAGCGAGTTTTTTTTTTTCAAAAGTGTTGTACAAAATACAACATCGCGACGACTGAAGTGTTAAGTGAATTTAAAGAAATTATTCGTTCATAACAGCAGAAGTTTAATAATTCAATTTTGTGTGGAAAAGGCATTCAATTTCAAAATTCTCGAAAATTATAACCTTTTTTGAAAAAATATTCGGTAGGCTTGATAGATATCATTTTTTTAATTTCTTTATAAGTATCATTTCAAACATTACATTCATTTCTTCTGTGTGTTCTGTGTTATTAGACAACACTATCATCCTTACTTGGTAAAACAAATTTAAGATTTTAATAACATTTTATTAACAACATATTACATTTCATTTGCCGTAGCAGTTCAAATTTTTACAGGTGAGTTGATTTCACCTGCTTATAGAAGAAAAAAAAAACACGTTTTCAATTTACTTAACTAAACTTAACCTTAATATATAACGCATTAATCGTGGCAATAGAAGATTGTAATTTTTTTGCCTGAAATTATTAATTATTTTATTTGACATTTGTTGCAATATTTCAACACTGGATATTTTATGTAACTCATTAGTACTATATGTACAAGTGAGGAAGCTTCAGAATCATTTTCAAAATTTTATTTTGAATTCTTTGAAGAGCTTTTTTCCTGGTTACAATTACAACAGCTAGTCCATATTGGTACAGCATACAACATGGTTGGCCTGAAAATTTGTTTGCATATCAAAAGCTTGTTCTTAAGACAAAGTTTTGATTTTCTATTAATAATGGGATAGAGACATTTTACATATTTGTTACATTTGACTTGAATGCCCTCAATGTGATTTTTGAAAGTTAAATTCTTATCTAGCATGAGCCCAAGATACTTACCTTCATCTGACCAATTTATTGGAACCCCTCTCATCGTGACAACATGTCTACTTGAAGGTTTCAAATAAAGAGCTTTTGGTTTATGTGGGAATATTATTAGTTGAGTTTTGGAAGCACTAGTCTTTCATTTTCGCAAGTATGAAGAAAAAATATCCAAACTTTTTTGCAATCGACTACAGATGACACGCAGGCTTCGTCCTTTGGCGGAGAGTCCTGTGTCATCCGCAAACAAAATTTTTGACATCCCTGAGGTAACTCAGATAAATCAGATGTGAAAATATTGTATAATATTGGTCCCAAAATGCTGCCTTGAGGAACACCAGCTCTTACAGGAAGTCTTTCAAATCTGGAGTTCTGATAATTAACCTGAAGTGTACGATATGACAGATAACTTTTAATTATTCTAACAATGTATGTTAGAAAATTAAAGTTTTTTAATTTTTACAATCAAACTTTCATGCCAAACACTGTCGGTCGAATGCTTTTTCTATGTCTACAAGAGCAAGACCAGTAGAATAGCCTTCAGATTTGTTGGAACGGATCAAATTTGTTACACGTAAAAGTTGATAAGTAGTCGAATGTCCATGGCGGAATCCGAACTGTTCATTGGCAAAAATTGAATTTTCGTTGATGTGGGCCATCATTCTGTTCAAAATAACCTTTTCAAAAAGTCTACTGATGGAGGAAAGCAAACTGATTGGACGATAGCTAAAGCTTCTACAGGATTTTTGTCTGGTTTTAAAATTGGAACAACCTTAGCATTTTTCAATTTGTCAGGAAAATATGCTAATTGAATACATTTGTTAAATATATCAACTAAAAATGATAAACTACTTTCTGGAAGTTTCTTGATGAGGATGTAGAAAATTCCATCATCGCCAGGAGCTTTCATATTTTTGATTTTTTTAAATAATTTTTAATAGTTCTCACTTCTTCCAAATCAGTCTTCCAGGCACCTGTTTGCCCTATGCACGTTATAAGCTGTAAGAAAATTAAACAGCTCGTCCTCTTTACCATTCAAAGAACAAGCATTCCAATTTAAATATTTAAATTATTATTGATTGGATCCATTTGAAAAACGTAATCCAATAACAATTCGATTAGTAAATTTTACACCAACTTGGACTGCTTCAGTCATAATGGTGGATTTGAACATTGCATCAATCATTAGATTCAATTGTTCAGTTAGAAAATTAAAATCAGAGGCAAACATATCGTTTGAAGTGGGTACATCTGGTAGACGAAGAAGCGGAGTAGATGTTACCTGTGGCGGCAGGGTTTTTTTTCATTTGATTTGAAACAAGTAGAATGGGTACACATAGTTTGTGAATGAGCATGATTATGATCTTCCTGATGGTTATGATTCCTAATCAAGCGATCGTTAACTGAAAAATGAACATTGTTCGAAACTCTATCAAGGCAAATTCCGGAAACGACCGTTATTGTAACGGATATTATATTTCATCCGCCTGGCACGTGCCTCGACGACCCTCCTACGCGAAGGGCAAGCCCAAAAATTGGACTAATGATTGCCTCCGCAATTCGAGCATATAAACATGGTGGTATCTTCCTTCACTGGACAAACGTCCTTAGTGTGAGAAGAACCTCCGCAAATCATGCATTTATCATCCATGCGGAAATTTTTTGTACCATGATGGTTTTTTGTTCTTTTACTTCTTTATTTGTTTCATTCCAATTTCCAAACATTACATTCATTTCTTATATAGGTGTTCTGTGTTAGAAAACACTATCACTCTAATTTGGTAAAACTGTATTCAGTTTTAATTAGCATTTTGTTAACATTTTACATTTCATTTACCGTAGCAGTTCAAATTGTTTACAGGTCAATTAATTTCACCCGTTTGTAAAAAAAACAAAAACGCTTTCAAGTACCTTAACCTTACTTAACCTAGACATATAACGCATTTGCTTATCGTCGGAATAGAAGATTGCAACGATTTTTGTCTAAAATAATCAATAATTTTATTCGACATTTGTTCCATTGTTTCAGAATTGGATATTCTATATAACTCATTAGTACTATACCAAGAAGGAAGTTTCAGGATGATTTTTAAAATGTTATTTTGAATCCTTTGCAGAGTTTTCTTCCTGATACAGCAACAGCTAGTCCATATTAGTACAGCATACATACAACATGGCTGGCCTGAAAATTAGTTTGAAGATCAAAAGTTTATTCTTAAGACAAAGCTTAGATTTTCTGTTCATAAGTGGAAACAGACATTTAATATATTTGTGACATTTGTTTTGAATGCCCTCAATGTGATTTTTGAAAGCTATGTGGATATATTATAAAGCCATATGAATATATTATTTTGATTAAAAATAGGGTAAAATGACCTTTAATTAGAAAAAAATAATACGAAAAACTCACGTGCTATGAATACTCACCTCACTATCGTTTTTCCCATGATTTTTTTTCTTCTGTGGTAAAAAAAGATCGATGCTTTCCCAGTGGAATCCAAAGATATTGATTTATGAATTTATTATATTCATTAAAATAGGTTGAAATGGATTTCAATTCGTGAAACCCGTGTGAAAAATAAATCACGTGCTATGAATCTCACTTCAATTTTCCATTAGAAAATATTTCTTTTGCGGGAAAACTCTACCTTAGCAGCACCCAGAGATATTGGACTTTTTTTAACAAAAGTCCTCTGTGCTATGATACATTTTTACTAAGCTGCGAAAGCTTTTCCAAATTTTCTGAGCATTTTTGAATTCAATACAGTGTTTGTTGGTATTTTCTTTACCGTTTGTGTGTTTAGATATTTTCCATTTAATACTTGTTCAAATAATTGTTATGCAGAATTCAAGCGTAAACTGTCAATTTTCTCGATTAGTAGATCTACCGCCTGTCACTAATACATTCTGTTGAAAACATTGATGTTGAATATTTTATCATTTTTTATCATATTTTATTTTAGCTGCCCCTAGCGAGCGGTAGATGTTTTCCAAATGCGCCATATGTCCAACAGTTTCCCCTACTGTCTCATGGTGCTCCATGCTTTTGTGCACTTCGTGCAGTTCCCTAAGTAGATTCGGCTTCACCACACGAGTCACACTCAAAAGCGGAGGTTTGGGGATTATCTCATCGCAACGGTCCATCGCAACAGCGCGGTTGCAGGAAATGCATCGTAAGTCCATCAGGGGCTTCAGCTTTGTCCCGGCAGCTTTTTCCGGTTCGATGGGGTGCGCTTTCCTAAATGTTTCTAATTGCACATGTAGCTGTTTAATTTTTTCGCTATTTTTGTTTATGACGGAGAGTAAGTTATGCTGATTGGTCATCGATTGGATCATTTCGCGTAACGTCAAAAGTTCTTTCTGCGTAGCTTCGAGTTGATCCTTCACCGTAGACAGGCTTTCGCTGTGGTCCTCGCGCCGTTGAAATGGTAACTCATCAAGTGGAATGTAACTAACTCGATTGGAAATATCAAAACTTAATCGAACAGATTGTCGAATGCGGGACTCGATTGCAGCATCATCGGCCTTCTCCTGGAATAGACGCTTAATCAAGTGTTCTATTTGTCCAATTTTCGTAGTAAATTTTTGCTCAATTAAGGCAAACTGATCCGCTATTTGAGGTGATTCCGGAGCTTCGTTAGTAACTGCTATCGAATCAATTGGTTTGTTTGAGGATTTGATTTCTTCATACATAGATTGCAATTTGAGTTCCAAATCGTGAATCTGCGATTCGATGGAATGGACTATTTCTGCCATGTGGGAGTCAATTGGCACAATATTGTCTGTTTCTGGTTTGTCGGCAGGGCTGCAAGTAAGTTAAACACCATCATTAATCACACCCATCTGAAATAAATTTTTAATGGTATTCTCTTTATGTACCGTGATGTGACATTTAGCAATTATTGAACCCACATTGAGTTTCAGCTTGCATTCAATTGTAACCACACGGTGTCTTTGTGGAGTAGCTTTATTACAAAAAAATAGGTAAGTCTGAAATTTCGAACTAAAATCAATTAGACTTTGCTCTTTCATTTGCGACTAAAATCAAAATAATCGGTCGGGGGGTCCAGAACATTTTGTTTTGTTTTGTGTGAAGTATTCATGAATATGTGTTTTTTTTACCGACAAACATTGCATTGAACATAGATACGGGACAAACTGCAAGATCAAACCATTTGAACACCTTGGCTTGGAAGGTAAAGTTGTTCTTGCTCAAAAGAGCTGTAATAAACATATATGACATATGATATACGCATAATTGCAAAACTGTCTCAAACGTCATTTTAGTTATTGTCCACGAAAAACCTTGAAAATCGTACTTATATTGGTCATAATGATGTATGAAGTTATTAGGAAATTTTTTTAATAGGTGAAGATGCATCGATATCAAACCTCGAATTTTCAAGAGCTTGTTTGTAGATTTGTATCTTGAGAACCTGACAACCTTTTGCGTTGAACATTTTATTGATTAGTCGCCACTAGCGAGTGACCAGTGAGTTACCGGTTGTCTGCTTCTCTAGACTTGTGCTTTTGAAAATTCGAGGTTTTGCTTCTATGTATATTCACCCTTAAGGTGAAGATGAATCGAAGCCAAACTTCAAATTTTCAAGAGCACGGATCTGGAGAACCAAACGTCAGTTTAAGTTGAAAACTTAATCGATTGGTCACTAGCTGGTGGTGACCAATCGATTAGGTTTTCAGCTTAAAGGGATGTTTGGTTCTCCAGATCCGTGCTCTTGAAAATTTGAACTTTGGCTTCGATTCATCTTCACCTTAAAACCATTGATAACCGAGTGTATAGCTCGTTGTTATTAAGCAGATAAACGGACCAAAATAAAAACTGTCACCGCTGGGAGACAGAGGAGGATCTTCTCTTCGTCGTAGCATTGTGAAATAAAGTGTAAATCTATTCGTTTGCTCAGTAATAACAAGCTATGGCTTTTAGGACGAGATCATAAATTATGCGAGATTTTTCTTTTTACTCGTTACAAAAGTGACTTATCCGCCTTTCAAACAACACAATTTGAGTTATTCGAACTATTCTACTAGGGCTTCGCATGTGATAAACCTTGTTGTAAGGCATGTAATATACTTGCCCATGGTGCTGAAAAATACGCTAATTTGGATGGTATTTGAGAAGTTTCAAATCTTATATTTTTTATGTTACTTTCTTTATGGCACAGTGCTTATGAAAAGATCAGAAACTAACATCATGAGGCTAAAATGGGTTTGGGATTTTTGTACTTGTTTGCAGCACTATAACCCCATATTAACCTCTCTTCCGGCAGCTTCATTTTTTCAAAATATTCAAATCGCGATTACTTTTTTGTTTCTCAATATTTTTGAAAAAATTCTACAACTTCTCAAAAAAACTCTCTTATTTTCAGAATCAGTATCGGTTTTGAGCATTGGTCATCTATATTCGGAGATATTCCAAAATTCCTTGGGGGGCCGACGCATAGCCATAACTCTCGTAATTATCTCTGGCTACAGATTTTTTCTCATATTCGGTTATTCGCTTTTCAAAACTAAACTTTGATGAAAGTCTATTGTGAAGAAATTAAACAAATCGGTGTAACTGTTTTTGAGCAATGCGCTTTTATGTTTTTGGTACCACTCTAGCCGTGAAAACTTCTTAAAACATCATATTGAAATTTTATATGGGAAGTGTCGGTCCCCCAAGGAACACCGAAATATTTTTAAAACAAGTTGACCAATGGTCAATACCGACATAGATTCCAAAAGTAGAAGAGTTTTTTGAGAAGTTGTGAAAAAATGGTGGAAAAATATACAGAAACAAAAGAGTTATCGCGATTCAAATATATTTTTGTGCTTAAAAAATGAAGCTGCCGGTAGAGGGGTTAAGCTAAATAAAAGCAAACAAACTCATGAATATCTCTTCTGCTATCTGTCGAATTGAATTTCTCTCTTCAGCAAATTGCTTTATTATGGTTTCAAGAATGAGCTTTTACAATGGGATAATAAGTTTGTACTTACAGTACAAGCGTGTTTGGAACATACCTCAAAATTTCTTCATAGTAATTTCCATATAAACCTACATTGTCTTTGGGCCACCTTAAATCACCACCTAGAAAGCCGCGAATTTCACAGAACACTTTTTTTATAGTAAGGATAGTAAGGAACATATGTGAGATTGAATTCTCAAACAGTTTTTTAATTTTGAACCGCCCCAATGTACATAAACACATAAATAGGCAAATTCAAACATATGTGCAAGTCTCTCGAAATCAAACAAAAAAAAATTACTCTGGACCCCCCGACCGATTATTTTGGTTTTAGCAGCAAATGAACGCGAGAAACCTAGACTTTATTGTGGAGAAGTTTCAGACTTACCTATTTTTTTGTAATAAACTTGCTCTACGAAACACACCGTGACCACACTGATTTCCCATTTCCACGAAGCACCACGAAATTATGCATATAAATGAATGTTTCAAATTTAACATTTAGTTGGTGTCTATTCTCTCTGCGTATCGTCGTCGAGGGTTAAAATATATTAAATGAGCAATTCTCGCTGAAACCAGGCCGCCATCGGCACCCATCGTTAGAATTCTAATTTTATGTCACTGATCGCTAGTTTGCGATAAAACTTAAGGGTGATCCTTTCCGTTTTCTCAAATTGGTGAACCCCTCGTACGGCAGCTAGCTAAACAGTTTGCGAAAAAAACCCATTTTTTTTTAATAAATCTTGGGTGTTTCTTCACGTGATATGTCTCATATTTCGCTTGGAACACATAGCAAACTTAGAGACATCATATAGAGAAAGGATATAGCTTTCATTTAAACTTGAAAAAAAAAATGGCGCCATCTTGAATTTTGTTAGAAAAATCCTTTTTTCACCATTAGCGCACCGCTAGTTTTGAATTCTGAGATCACCATCAAAAAGCTGAGGAAAAATTGCGTAAGATAAGCTACAGAAACTAGGTGAGCAATGGTATTTACCCTATAAAATGAACGATTTTCTAAATCATGTTCTACTATTTTGACGTATATGGCGAGTGTAACCAATGCAAACATAATTTTTTGTACAACAAAGAAACAAGTTTTCAACCTTTGGTGTTTTATTATTCATTTGAACCTTTCCTGACTAGCGCCGATCTGACTCTGAACTTAGCACCCCATAAGGGGCCGGTCAACTCTAGCATGGCGTCACTGCTTGCAAACATCACCATGGGCATTATGAAGGCCACATTATGGACTACTTCCAACCTGAAAGAGACTCGCGAAGAGGAAAAATATCAACGTCATATGCAGCCCAGATTGTCACGAAACGTCAAATGCAGCCCACCGTTTTTATGGCTGCAAAAGTGAAAAGTATTGTCTCAGACGAGACTCGCGAAGATGGTCTTTTTTTGGTGATTGCTCTTTTTGCCATTCACTTGAGAGTGCCACCAATAGCGTCATAGGGGCCTTTGCCGTGGGCTGTTTCAAAAAAGTGCCACTCTGCTTCCAATCCATGTATTTACTTGATTTTTTTTTTATAAGGAGTTGCTGCGGAAAAAATATGAGCTAGGTGCAGTCCCATATAAGCCATTTTATGAGACGTTTCGAATCATATGGTTTCCGTTTGTTTACCAGCTTTGAAAGTTTCTGGCGGGCCGATTTATTTACGTTTCTTCTAGCGCTACATTTGGAAGGAGCATATTCAATAATGGTGCTGGTGGCAATGCAACAAAGTTTTTAATGTTCGCATGTAAAATTTAAATCAGTAGGCAGGGAAGATATTTTTCATCTACGTTACCTGTAATACATGTAAACCGGGCAGAAACATGCGCTGAAAGAGACGGGGAAGTCATCGGCAACAAAAATGTGACCAGCGCCATTCAGATATCATGCTAGTTTTTTCAACAACAACAATGAGCGGCCCGCCAGAAAACGTCATTCGAACGTCTCGTAAAATGGCTTATTGAAAAATAAAGGCATAACAGTTTTTTTTAAATAAACTTTCAACCCAAATAGCAACTGCAAAACGTGAATTATGTTCAAGTTTATATTTTTTGCTGATCAATAAAAGCAAATGTGTAATCTGTGCGGTGGTGCTAAATGAATAAGGCGTGCAGAAATGTACTAGCAAATTATAAAAATTTGTATGAGAAAACAAATTTCAAACTTTGAGCGCTATTATCTCAATGCCTGCTTATTCCATATGCACAGTTAAAAATAATGAAGATTACACGTCATGTAAACTTCATTTGTGCGATGTAAACATGACGTCATGTAAATTTAAGTCAGGAATCATGTAAATTTATGTTATATGTCATGTAATCACTCAGAATCCTGCTGGATTACATGATATATAATTGAAGTTTACATGACATATCATGTAAATATCCATTATATACCACGCTCCAATTATGTGCATTATATGTCTCAGAAATTTACACGTTTCGTTCGAACTGTGTGGGACAGTTATGCCTTTAGGAGCAGTGCAGCTCCATCTGAATCCATCATTTCGCCTCCATCCGAACGTCGTTTTTTCTTAGGCGGACTTCTGTAGAGCCTGATCACTAAGCGGCATGACTCACAAATATGCATCGTTTCATAAAGCTGATGACTATATCCCAGACAACCAAAATGAAATGACCTGGAGGCTTTGTATGTGCAAAATTTCACTTATAAGATGTCGCGAAAAGGCCTTCTACGTACAAAAGTGGAGGCGATGTACGTGCATATGTTATGTGATGAATAGTAGCATACAATGCGAGAGTGTAAATTTTCAACCGAACTAACCTGTGATCTTATGCGACTTATCCTATGATAACAAACGTTGATTTGACAGCTGCTACGGATTCATTTGACTTACTTTGTACGAGTGTACGGGACGAAATCAAATGTACAAATGAACTCAGAAAAAAGCTTTTTATGTGAGGAAACTCATCAATCTGACGATTTTATCCACCGTGTTTTGCGGTTTTGCTATAGTTTGCATGAATAAACGAGTTATTACGTGAACTTTCATGCGACTTCTGGTTGTCTGGGATCTCATAGCACGTATGTTTTCGATCATTGTTGGTGAGAAGTTTCGTAACTGGCTACGCCTGCACTTAAGATTGTTTGTCGAAATTTGAATGCGCGATAAATCTTGTGGATAAAATGAAGAGTTTTATTGACATCAAGCTTAAATAGTTATCTGCATAGGTAGAACGACAATTGTAAGTTAAATACCTTTCTTTCTATACACTCACACGGTGGTTGTTGACCTGAGGTCGTTAACGGACATTTTAGGTAATTAACAATACAAACATATTCATTATTTCCTATTAATGTGGCGTGTAACGCAGGTACACACTACGAAAAAAATCGTGTGATTTACGTCTTTAAGGATGCACATAAAAGAAGCGAGCCAAATGACATAAATTTGAGTCGAATTTAAAATACTTTATTGTCTGATTCGGGAAATGCCGATCACAGTTCAATTGTTTTCGTGTCCTTTAACATGTAAAATTACATTTTTTGTTCAATACATCTTCAAGGACACATTTTTGTGTCGTTCCATCACTTACATCATGTGTCATTCAGAATTACGTCCACAGTAATTTCCATTATTTTTAAGAGTGTACGTTTAGTAAGTTTTTTTTTATAAAACTTTTTCTAGAAAAGAATTTAATGGGGTGTGGATAAGGTTATTACTTTTCAATGTTTGCAATATTGTTGTGATATCTTTCAAACCATAAAAATCCGTCGGATTGTTAGACGAAGTTGATTTTCTCATAGGCAGAGGCGAAGTCCATTCATTTAAAAAACATAATCACTGTATAATTTTTCTTTTTTTCTGTCTTTATTAACGAGATTTTTAGCCATGAGCTAGTTCATCTCGGGACCAACGGCTTTACTTCCCTTCCGAAGGAAGCCGTCACTGAAATTTTTGGTGACTATCTCGGGGATGGGGTTAGATACCAGGTCCTCGGCGTGAGAGGCGTGTGTTCTAACCTCTACACCAGGTCCGTCCTCCACTGTATAATTTCGTTTTTTAACTATTCTCAATAAAAATACAATCTATTTTCTGATTCAAACTCATTTATCACTTGAAAAAACGATCATATTTGACGGTTTAGAACAAAATCTTAGAAAACTTGAAAAGTTCGTTGTTAGAAAAACTTTTTTCTCTTAAATATGCCCAATTCGCAATGTATGGACGACTTTTAGTAAACTTAATTGCGAAACTTTTTGCCTAAAAACTATCAAAATCTGAAATGGCCGTTTTGTGCGGCCCGCGAACAAATTTTGGATAGCAATGTGAAGTGGCCCGCAAGTAGTGAATTATTGATAACAACGGTTGAATTTGTATGTTCTTGCAACCGACTACTAAAATTACGGGCCATTCGTCTGTTTTTCTACATGGCCAACAATTGATTGACGAGCAGGAAATAATGAGGTATGGACTGTGTTCATTTGCTCAGGAATAGCTTGAATTTTGTCTAACATAAAAAAAATGTATCGGCAGACTAAGGGCTTCAAAATAGCCTCAAACTTCCAAAAAATTCTTCACTTCCCAGAACCATTCAGCGTTTATGGCTTTACAATGTATCCTAGTCTTCAAAAAAGAGACCGGACACCTCAGTAATTTCTCATAAATGTATTAGGTAGGTTTTGAATTTTGACTTGTTTGAAAATATTTAAAGATTCACAAAATTGAAGGAATCATTGATATTTCTGTGAATTAAGATATTTCATGTCATCTACTTTGCCGGAAATTCCATAAATCTTCCTGTTTATAAAGGCACAAATCTTTATAGTCACATAAAAAGTCGTTCAAATGAATCCTCACCAGTGTTGGCAATTGTGATCAGTGTTGACCAGACTCATTTCCCCGAAATTCGAATTGTGAAGCCATGAACTGTTATAACTGTGCGTTGTATTCCTGAGATGGAGGGGGAGGTGGTTGGGCTTGAGTGTTGCACATGGGATCCGACAGTTTCAATCTCGGTGGGCCGCAATTCAAGTTTCGATGAAATGATTCGCACTCACTCACTCACTCATTTCATTTCACCGAAACTTGAATTGTGGCTCTCTGGGATCCAAATTGATCGATGTTGTGTGCAGTACTCAAGCTTGACCATCTGCTTTTCTATCTTAGGAGGATAGAGCATGGTTGTAGTAGTTCGGGGCTTCGTAGTTCGGAAAATGTTATTTTCGGGGAAATGAGTCTGAACAACACTGATTGTGATGAAATAAAAATAACGTCATCTTCCACAATAATCACTCCTACTTTTCTTCGGTCGAAAACCGTTTTTCATTCCCTAATACGCCAGAAAAATAAAGTGGGCCATGGAATCGAACGAATAGGATTCAATCTAAAGTTGGATCCGCCGTAAACAAGACTAAAGGTGTTCAACTCTGCCCGAATGGGCGGTGTTTCATCATTGACGAAAGTTTTCAACTTCAATCCAAAATAGTTAATAACGATGTTAGTTCCTTCTGATCCCCTTTCTCAAAGAAGGAAGCGTTTGTTGTATATTCGCTAGCTACGCACCAAATAACGAATTCCATCACAATTGAACCCGCTTTCCTCATTGTTCTACAATAGCCCTGTTAGTAAGCGCGTGGACTTGACGATTTAGAGATCGCGTTTTAACGTTTTTGCGTTTTTTTGTTTGTGCTTTATTTTTATATTTTTCCAACACAGCTTATAATCTGTCGACGATAAGATTGATATTTTGTCAGCACAGAGCTCCCGAACAAAGATTCTACCATAGCGAAGGAAGCTTATTTGTTCGTCATGACACAAAGCCTATGTAACGGATCACTGCAGAAAATAGCCATCCAACGCTTGAGTGACAGACGATTCTTTCTTCAGCTTCGTCGCCGACTTTTTCCATTTGAAGGCAAAGATTGTCTACCCTGATCTTACATAACTTGCGGCCCGTGTCATGTTTTGAAACCATTGAAGTGGCCCGTCCAAGCAGTTAGGCTGAGGACCACTGCTCTAAAACTTCAGGAAATTTCACAACAGTCCTCCATACCATACTTTTTTGTAGGTCTTACCGTTTTAGAATTATACGGGTTTATAAAAAAAAAGTTAAAAAAAAAAACTTTGACCCTTGCCAAATGTTAGTCTAGATTAATTTTGAAAAAAAAAAACAAGTATGTAAAGTATCTTAGTTTCACATAGTCTTCACACCCAGAAAGTTTCATTGAATTCTGAAGGGGTGCTGCCAATCCCTTTGTCGAGTTGGCGTGAAATCCGTCAAAGACAACAAGGAGGATTTGGGATTCAGAGTCCAGTGCACTATGGTCCAGGAATCAGTTTTACGCGGAAAGATGCATTTTGAGCTTTAGAATGAAACATTAGACAAAAACGGTCTTCTACAAAGATGTTTGTATTAGTTGAGCCCTTTGTTTGGTTTTATTGAAAATTAGGGTGGACCACATTTTCATAGAAATAATTAAACTAACTTTCTTATTTGTAGAAATTATATTATACATGCTTCAGCAAAGTTGTAGACCATTCAATTTCAAGCAACTTTGCCAAAAAAAGTTTTTTTGTATCTCTTAAATTGACCGATTTAGAGCTTTTTTCCTGCAGTGACATAGGGTGGTCCGAACAAAACTGGTTTTCTGGCTCTAGAGTTCTCAATTCAAATTTCTCATCAAAGTAGTCTATGAAACACTTTTAGAGCTTGAAAAAATGCGTAATTTGATGAGTAAAGAAACTCGCTATCTCCTTCCGTTTAGGAGTTATTGTTGTTTTTCTCTCAAAAACATGCCTACTTTGATTGTGAATATCTCTGATTGGGGCAAGCATAAAAAATATCTTTTGAAGGCATTCAAAAGACAAAACAAAATTGTATCTCATTTCAAAAAATTACAGATGTGTTATTTTTGTGACTCTAATAAAACGTCTTGAAAGTCAAACATTTTTTATCACAAAAACTTAAATAACTTTTGAACTAAAATAGATATTAACAATCTTTTAGCATGAAAATTTGCGTTTTGTTAAGTTCTAAAAGTCGTTCATAGACGACTTTGACGAAAAAATAATATTAAAAAAACTAGAGTTAAAAAACTTATTTTTGATGGACCACCCTGCGATGATGAGGAAAAAATGCTCTAGATTGGTCAAATTTTGAGCTACAGAAAAACTTTTTTTGGCAAAGTTGATCAAAATTTCAAGTTCTACCGCTTTGTCTAAGGGCATATATCAGTATTTTTGCAAATAAAAAAGATGATTATATGATATGTGTGATTTTGTGGACCACCCTAGTTTCAAATGACACATTATGAAAGCTTACATTTTTAGAAACAATTTTGTAGAAGACCATTTATGTCTAAAATTTCATTTTCATGCTCAAAATGCAAAATAATAAAGAAATACATACTATTAAAATCTTAAAAATAGTTTTAGAGCCCTATCTTTCTTATTTCAGATTTCTCGTCAAAACGGTCTATGAACGACTATAAGAACTTAACAAAACGCAAATTTTCATGCAAAAATATTGATGATATCTATTTTAGTTCAAACGTTATTAAAGTTTTTCTGCTTAAAATCCTTTGTTTTTCAAGGCATTTTATTAGAGTTACAAAAATAACACATCTGTAATTTTTTGATATGAGATACAATTTTATTTTGTTTTTTGAATGCCGTCAAAAGATATTTTTTATGATTGCCCCAATCAGAGATATTCACAATCAAAGTAGGCATGTTTTTGAGAGAAAAACAACAATAACTCCTAAACGGAAGGAGATAGCGAGTTTCTTCACTCACCAAATTACGCATTTTTTAATGCTCTAAAAGTGTTTCATAGACTACTTTGATGAGAAAATTGAATTGAGAACTCTAGAGCCAGAAAACCAGTTTTGTTCGGACCACCCTATGTCACTGCAGGAAAAAAGCTCTAAATCGGTCAATTTAAGAGATACAAAAAAACTTTTTTTGGCAAAGTTGCTTGAAATTGAATGGTCTATAACTTTACTGAAGCATGTATAATATAATTTCTACAAATAAGAAAGTTAATTACACAATTTCTATGAAAATGTGGTCCACCCTAATTTTCAATAACACCAAACAAAGGGCTCAACTAAAACAAACAATTTTGTAGAAGAACGTTTTTGTCTAATGTTTCATTCTAAAGCTCAAAATGCATCTTTCCACGTAAAACTGATTCCTGGACCACTGTGCAGTGTACACACCGAAATCGAGCAACAACGCTGCTCAATGAGGGCAACAACCTGAAAACTCGAGGTTGACGGAGGTGAAGAATAAGGTCGATGAGCTCATCCAGTTCGTCAAGGACCGGCACAATGTGCATACCACGATCAAGAGCAAGCTGACGAGCATCGAATCCTCTGTGAACGAGCAGAAAGTTCTGAGGATGAGAGCAGTGGCACTAAAAAGGTTATAGAGTGGCTGACAAGCTTAGGACCCCGAAGGTTCGAAGTGACAAACCTACAAAGACAGAAAGTCACCAGGAGAAGAGGAAGTCACAAAAAAGCAGCGCAACGAGCAAGAAAAGGGTGTGCCGGTGAAGGACAGGAACGATGGCAAACCGTCGTCAACGCTAAAGTTAAAAATAAAGAAACAGAAAGAGAAAGAGAAAAATGACGGGACGAAGAATGCAAAGAGACGCCCGCAGGGGATTTCATACTTGTTAAGGCAAACGTCCAAACAACGTATGCAGACATTCTTCGAAAAGTTAAGGACGATCCGAACCTGAAGGACCTCGGAAAAACGTGTTCAGAACGCAGCACACTCAGCAAGGGGAAATGCTATTTAAGCTGAAGAGTGACCTAGCGATCAACAGCTCGACCTATCAGGAGCTAGTCGTGAAATCTTTGGCGAACTATGCGGACGTAAGAGCACTTAGGCTCCAAGCACAATGTGAACGGCAATGTGGTACAACGGCAAAATGGCATGCCCATCTTGATCTACACTTTACTTATCATTCCATCTATTCCTTTTCAACATTGACTTGACAAGTAGAGTGTAGCTCAATATGGGCTTGCCGTTTTGCCGTTGTACCGCGCTGCCGCTCACATTGTGCTTGGGTCTTTACTCTGGAAGCAGTTGTTGAGTGCAGATCTGGATGATATAACAACCGTGGACGAGGTGAGTGAGGAGCTGCGTAAGCAATGCAGTCTTGGAGAGGAGGCCATGGCGATTCGTCTGAGGAAGTCGTACGATCGAACACTGTCAGCGACGATTCGGCTACCAGTTGACACGGCGAACAAACTGATAGAGTGATCGATATGCACACTGAGACTCGTCACACGAGCAGATAGGCCACCGATGTGATGCTTCAAGTGCATGGACTTCGGACACCCGGCGGCGAGCTGTAAAGGTCCGGACAGAATCGAACAGTGCAGGTCACTACTAACACTACAACATCTAGCCGTTCAAAACCAGGACGTTAGGCAACGATTTGTCGTTTCGATTGTGTTGTTCACACATATGGCCCTCTGTTAAAACAAATTTTCAACTTCTATTCATTTCTCTCGTCGCTCGCTTGCAATTCTATCCATCTTGTCATTTCATTACATTCGTTACTCGCTTTCACTCTGAGTATAGGTATTGTATTCACCGAAAAAAGCCAATAAATTTTCATAATAATAAAGTCATGCGGTGATTAAACTTTATAAATGTAAACATTTTGTAGTCCATCACTGACGAGTAATTCGTTTGCCCGTGATGTAGTGGACTGTGTTGTTTACCACCGATCGTTTTTCGTTTTTCTGCGTGTTTCCGAACGTTTTATCTAAATCTCACCTTCCGCCGAGGCAACCGATGCTCCCTAGTACCGTTGGATGTTGAAGGATTGCGCAATAGATGCTTATTTGTGCTGAAAACGTTTGAAAGTCAAAAACTTTTTCCTGGTGGATTGCTCATCGAGACAAACGGTCATCATCATCATCGCTCTTCAGTCATACTCACCAAAGTATACCTGAATAAACAAGCGCACGCCATCTACTTGTGAAGCGGAATACTGCATGTGAACACACGCAAACAAATTTTGTAGTATAATCTACTGAATCCATGGTAGAATTAAGAATTGCACCAACGATTTTCAACCGACTACAAAAATCTGTTAAGTTTACTATAATCTGGTAAAAATCACTGAGCAGTGCAGTAAAAGTGACCATGTCCATAGTAGTCTCGACTACATAGCATTGTATTTCGATCCGTGACACTCACCTTACAACACTGTGTGGTCAAAAGTACAATGCCAAACTTGTCAAATCAAGAATGTTTTTAGTCATGAATACTGCAACTGTGGTTAAATAAACCGCAAATATTTTCTTGTGTGGTGATGTTGACTATGTTCTGGTAGAGTTAACAGATTAATGTAGTCGGTTGAAAATCGTTGGTGCAGTTCTTAATTTTACCATGGATTCAGTAGTTTCTACTATAAAATTCATTTCAGTGCAGGGTGTGGCAAAATGGAACAAATATGTCATAAATGCAAAAACGATTGTGGTTCTGGAGAAATCTTGGTCGTTTGTGAAGGATTTTGCGAAAGCATTCGAAGGTTCCATGCGAGTTGCGCCGGACTCACCGATAAAGAAGCCGGCCACGGTGCCCCGACAGACCGTTATTATGCAAACAAATTGTCCATCAAATCTGAGCACAGGGCTCGATTCCTGAGGTCATTCTGCACCTCTGGGCCAATTTTTAAAAAAATCCCTAGGAGGAATCTCGAGAAATCTTGATTTGCAGTTTTTGACTTAAAATTTCAATATAATCCAATTTAAAATTTCGCTATAGCACTGAAACTACCTACAAAAACGATCACGTTAATATCAGAATGAACATATGCGGATGTCTTGCACGGAGCCGTCGATGGATGCAACTTTTTATTCCGGCATTCGCACTAAATGACCAGCTCACTGTAGTTTGCCTATTTTTTTCGTATAATAGTTTTTGCTCCTGTTTTTAAATAAATGTGCTCAGAGAGCCAAGGATCAGCGTTTTATACAGGGTAAATTTGCATTTGGGCATGCTTGCATTCATCGTTGCTCTCTTAGCATTATTATTAAAAACTGATTTAGTTTTCCGAACACTTTTCAGTGTAGTAAGATAAACGATCGCGAGGTGTTTTGGCGAAATGGATGGAAATAATGGATCTATGAAGTCAGATAAGCCTATATCAAGCAACAGTGTAGAAATGTCATTTGCGTGTTCCTAAACTGGTTACTTAAAAAGAAATATTTGTAGCCAGAACACGTGTGAAATCTAAGAAATCTAAGAAAAAAATTTCAATATTCAATTGATGTTACGTTCGATAAACGTGAAATATTTAATGCTAAATTATTTTTATTCAAATAATTTACACATTGTTTTTCGACTTTCACTCTAAGTGACCTGCCCACCAAAGTACGTCGTATTTATTTTGCTTACTAAAATTTGCTTCTTTGTACATCTGGTAATACTCTTGATGTTTACGTCTAGTTTTCCACCGAGTATTGTTCTCAGCATTTGACGTAGAAAATATCCTGTTCAACATTCTCAGCCACAGAATTATAACCAGTGATGTTAAATGTCAAAACTTTGGAAAATTTCAACTACTCATTGTACTCTTCTATGCAAAATATAGCATCAGCAAATATCACTAACCAATAGTAACACGGAAAAAGTCACAGGGAAAAACATTTTCCGATGACTTTTTACACGGGGAAGGATAATATTAGCATTATTTGATTGTCAAAGTCACGTGAAGTCCATGACATTGAACAGCCCTGATTATAACTACACGGGAAACATGATTGTCATATGTCACAAGTGTCCGAAGATTTACAAAGTCTCAAAAAAATCCCTATAAAGTACTGCTCATGTATCAACATCATCGACTCAGTAACGAAAATCTAGCTGTGGTAGGTAATATTAAAGACTTAAAGCTGATAAAAACAATTTGTAGATGAGGAGCCATTTTGTTTATTTATTTTTTAATAAAATTACATTGACTGAGAATGAGATGAATTTTCGATTTACCTGATCAATTTTGCGTTTTATCTCATATACTCCTTGATTTTGCAGACGACCACTTTATTGGAATCGATCGCAGAGCAGTAAAGCAGGGTTTCACTATTTTACAGATGGACAACTAGAATAAGCTTGTAATGTCATTTACTTTACCCAAACGTATATGGTTGCATGTAAAGAAAGAAGCAGCTTTAGATGTGTTGGCGCTGAGGCAGTGCTTGATGGAGATGTAGTTGAAGTTGTTAAAGAGCCATATAACACTTGTAACGTATGATAACCGAGGTAAATATTTGAAGCTGCTTAAACGCTTTTATAACTAATTCAATTCAGCCTTTGTTGGAACAAAAGCTGTTCATAGCATCCATACACTTTTGTTCAGTTAATAAACATCTAATTCTGACGATTTTATTCTGCCTTAAGCTTACTGCAAACTCTAGATGGAAAATAGTTTGTTCACCTATTATTCAGCTTTGAGTATACTGCTGAATAAGAATGTTTAATAATCTTTCATTCAAATCATTGTTGAGCTGTCAAGGTGTTCAGAATTGTACACCATTAATCGGCCAATGTTCAGCAAATACTCTTGCTGTTCAGCTTTCATTGCTACTTGAGAATAATGTTTCCCGTGTAGTAAAAACACGTGTTCTGACTGAAAATATCTCTTTTTACGGGTTACGTAACCAATTTAAGGACACTGTTGCTTGATATAGGCTTATCTGACTTCATAGATCCATTATTTTGATAACAACTTCGCCGAAACACCTTGCGATCGTTTATCGTACAACACTGTAAAGTGTTCGGAAAACTAAATCAGTTTTCAATAATAATGCAAAGAGAGCAACGATGAATGCAAGCATGCCCAAATGAAACATCTTTGCCAATTTACCCTGTATAAAACGCTGATTCTTGGCTCTCTAAGCACATTTATTTGAAAACAGGAGCACGTGATCGTTTTTGTAGGTAGTTTCAGTGCTATAGCGAAATTTTAAAATGGATTATATTGAAATTTTTAGTCAAAAACTGCAAATCAAGATTTCTCGAGAAACCTCCTAGGGATTTTTTTAAAAATTGGCTCAGAGGTGCAGAATGACCTCAGGAATCGAGCCCTGTGCTCAGATTTGATGGACAATTTGTTTGCATAATAACGGTCTGTCGGGGCACCGTGCGGCGTTTGTCTGCATACTAATGTTTTGTTTATGTGTGACGACTGTCGAGTGTTAATAGAGAATGTGCGTTTTCGTTCTATCGTCAGTTCAATGAGAGTTCCAGAAAATCCCGTTGAAAAAGGTGTTGATCGTATTACGAACGAAATAGCTAAAATGAGCGACTTGATGAATCAACTGAATGTAACAATCGGATCATTGCTCAATACATCCGAATCAACATCGAATACAGAAATGCCATCGGTATCTGATAAAGTTCCACTTCTGTCATCTACTAAAGTTTGGCCTGATGTGTCAACTGCCAAACGTGTGCATAATTCTGATGAAGAAAATACAACTTTCAAACTTTACATCTCGAACATTGCAAATGACGTCACCGAAGAAGAAGTAAAACAAATGATCAGTGAAGCAATATCTGTGGAAAATATTCATGCCATCAATTGCCTCAAACCTCCTTGGAGGGACGTTTAAACTATGGACTTCGTATCGTACAAGGTAGTCATCGATAGAAAGTACCGCAGTGAGGCTTTGAACTCATCCAGCTGGCCAAAAGGAATAAGATGCCGCGAATTCAAGGATCACGCAGTAACAACATGGCGACCAGGCCGCTGATCCCGATATATCTAGTTTCAAACGGTTTAGTGTGTTTACGAAATTTGTTGCAGTCATTTTTGAAATGAAATAATTAAGTTTGTCCAGTTTTCTGATCGATTCTATTCTTATAGTGTGCTGTTTAATGGATTTGATATGTATAATTTGTATGAATTAATTTTTAATGTTGAAACATGCGTTCTCTTATGTTTAGATTTTCTTTGTATTCGTTGATAGTTTGGCTTTTAGTTTTTAAGAACAGTCTGTACAGTATTTTTACTGAAGATGTTGGTAAATAAAATATGAGGCAAAATAAATAAAATATGAGGTAATATGAAATTGAGAGTGAACGAAGAATACACCCATAGCGATCACCAGGCGATACGCCACAGGATTGGCAAGCGGAACACTGCAGCAGTGCAATGAACACAATTGGCGACCGGCAGGGCACTTCGCACCGATAGCGATGCCCTGAACTTGGATGCTGACAACAGCGATGGCAAGGACATGGAATTCAATGATGCAACAAAAACGGGGGCCCCGCAACGATCGACGTCTCGCGTACTGGTGGAACGAGGCACTCAACGCCCTCCACGCTGCTTGCCCTAAAGCCAGGAGGCGTTACCGAAGAGCAAGGAACGTAGAAGTCATGCCGATTATGCCGAGCAGCTGTCGCCAACCTATGGTGAGACGCGTATTGTGTGGTCATGGCGAAAGTCAGGAGTCCATCAAAGCTGGTTGAACGTGTGTTGAAAAGCTGAGGGTTATTGTCGAGGGCCTCTTCCCTCGAAGCAAACGCCAAGGATCGTCAGATCTCCAATGACGAACTTGTAGAAACAACAAAAGCATTGAAGGTGAAAAAGGCCCCCGGACCGAATGGAATGCCGAATATGACACTTAAAGCGGCGATCATTGATTTTTTTTGTTTTCGGGTGCGCCACTGCGACCATTATTTAGATGTATTGTGGCATTACCCGTATGCTTAGTGTATAGTGCATGTCGCATTACTTCATTTCCATTGATAGGTAATGAAGCCTAGATTTCTGTACAGTTCTTGTTTTGAATCCTCAGAGACTGATGAAAATCTAATGTGATGAAAGGGTCCCGCTATTTATACCCTTCATAGAAACTTACATCTCAGCGAAGGCGCGCCCCTTTAGCATACATAATCGATTTAATTTCTGAGGAACCAAATTGGTACTACTGATATTTGACCATGCAACGGAACTCTAGTCCAATCCTTGTTTCGCTTTTAGTTTAGTCTCAGAAAATACTAGAAAAAAGGGGCTTTGTGCTTGCAGCAAAACCGTATCAAGCTGGAAAATTTGCTTAACAATCAGCATTCACGTTAGTCCTTGAATTACCAGTACTTAACAGTCCTTGTAGAGTTAATACTCATGATTGTTATCCTGGCTTCAAGTGTAGTCTCGGGACTGACCAACTCCGAGGCTTTAACTGTCCGCTAAGTAAAATAGTTTAAATTTCAGAAACTGTTGCCAGTAACAACAGCTCCGAACACGATCACGAATCACTTTAGCTTCGATTACTCGGGAGCACGACAGATGCGAGTAAAGCAGCACTCTGACGCTCATGAGCATTTGGTTTTGTTTTTATTCCAGTTCTGCAGAGATGTTCGCCTTTTTCCAGCACTGAACTTCAAACGCCACGTCGACTATGCATGTGGGAGGGAATAGGAGACGTCTTCTGGCTAGCGATACGAAGATACGGAGTTCCGACCTGAGGTGCAACACTGCAAACCAAGTGCAATCAGGACAAGCTCAACAGCACGTTTCGTCGTCGAAGGCAGTATGTGGGATGTTTCCGATTTGCAGCACCCTGGGAAAAGTTATCGAGTGCTATCAGCGGAGAGGCACTATGCAGGTGAGGACATTGGCGAGGATCGGCTCGCAGGTCAAGTGACAGCAAGAATGGGATACGTCTGCGAAAGCTAGGTAGACCCATAGCCTCATCCCAAATGTGTCGACCTGAGTAAACAGGGAGCATGGAAAAGTAAATTTCCACCTGACACAGTTCCTGTAAGAGTGGCCAAATTTGGAAAACCTTAGCCAAATTAGGTGTACAGCAGTAAAGTTTTAAAGGAAAATGATTTTTTTACATTAGTTTTGATTGAATGAATTCGGTTGAACAAACCAATGTAGCTTTATTATGTGACCGACATTTGCTAATCACAAAATGATTCACGCTGATTTGCTTTGTAAAACAGTGCTTAATCCACTATATCTATAATTAACGACACAATGGCCAAAATCAGTGCTTCTACCGTACTGTGTTAATCACGATTGATTTTGTACTTGTTGTGCTTGTAAGAGTTTTTAAACTTCTCAATGTGTGCTCAAAGATGTTTGATGGTCTGAAATGCTTGAACATGTTTTCCAATAACCTCGTAATCTTCAATTAGCTAATACGAAAAGTATTTTGTAAAAGTTTTGGTGGGTGATTTCTGTTAGATATTTATGGAGGCATTTCTGTACGAGTTACAGAAACTTTGTACATAATTCTAGAAGTCAGTTTCTACAGAAAGTTAAGATTACCCAAGTAACCAGCCAGCATTTAAAACTGCACTCGTTCTATTCGGTTTTTGCGATTCGAACTGATGAAAAAATTTCATGTTCATTCATGTCATTAAAATTAGCTAATGACATTGTGGATCTATCGCGCTTTTTTCAATGAAGCATAACAGTATTGCTTCGCTCTACCTGATTTTCTTCGCGGCAATCATGTTTGCTATGTTTGCACGGGAGTGTGAGAGAGACAACAAGTGAAGTCAAATGAGTAACACATAATCTGCACTACTCTTTCATTGCATTCAAACAACAAGGAAACAGCATTTGGATTGCTTGGAAATAAAAGTTGCCCACGCAGTTGAAATGCTTATTAACAATAGGAAGATTTTAATTAGCAATGCTTCTGCTCATTTATGGCAGCTATGCAATCAAACTGCTTCCATAAGGCAGTAAGCAGGTCAAATGCTGTAAACAGTCTTTCGCGCGACTTATTTTAGTGCTTGGTGGTTACCTGGGTAGTTTTGGAGTTGCCATTGCAGAAACACCAAAGGAAGGCAAAGTTAATGATTGATTTTCTCTGCTAGGTTGGCGGTGATATTGAACAAGGGTGCTAAAGGTTGCTAAGTACCTTTTGGTTACTTTGTGTTACCGTATTTGAAGCACAGTCAGACAAGATTTGCATGTCAAATGCAAACAGCAATAAAATTCACGTCTTGTTGTCAAAATCAGTAAGACACTGTATCGCATACCCTTAGAGCTGAGTACAAGAGGTTTGAATCAAATACTCATGAAACAATAACTGCTTGACAAATGAAAAATACATTCTAAAACTAGGTATGTCAATCACGCCAAACCAGATAAAAGATTCCATACGCACCTAGACTCAATTTCCGGGGCGAGTGGTTCTCCGGAATTGTGATGTACGGTTTCACCGTTTTCAATTCCATCGATCTGCACCGGGCTTCCATGGGTTCCATCAATTCGCGGAAATGTATTCATTTTCTCCGTCAAAATTTGAATGGAATCCCACATTTTTCCCATTTCCAGTTTCAGTTCGTCCTCGTCGATTTCCAGTGGCCCGTCCATAGTTTGCTTTAATACGGGCTTTTCTATCGCTTTTTCCAAACCTTCGATGCGACTTCGCAATTCGGTCAACTGCTTTTCGCAGGCATTGCTCGGCTTAAGGGAAATCTGCTCAACTCGTTCCTCCAGATCGGAAACCATCGTGGACATGGCACTCATTTGCGACTCGATGCGTTCCGGTTGGCCAATTGAATGCTGACTGTTGCCCCGCGAAGGCATCACGATTCTCGATCCGGCTATACGGATACAGACAGGGTTACAGTTATGCTGGTTATCCTCGTCATTTTCGGACCGATTTGTCACTCGTTGGACGGTTAAACGTGTACTGCCGCCATCTTTTAGGGCTTCATCAAGTAGCTTTTGATTTATGAGGGTTCCCGAGCGTGACAGTTCGATTTCATCGGTTTCTGTCGTGGGCCAACAGAGTCCTCCGCTAGTGTCACGTAGAGCCAGGACGTACAGAATTTTATGCAGCAAATTGAAGTTGACAGATCCCGGGTTTGGCGATCCGATGGCCAGGTCAATCAGCTTCAGTAAATTTATGCGATATGAAGACATTATGCAGACCGATGGTACCTTTTCGGATAATTGGATATATGTATGATTTGATGGAAGGTGGTGAAAGTGATTTCAAGGACTACTAGCTGCGTAAATCTAGACATAAATCGTAATCCAAGGTAGGAAAAATGTACCAGTTATGGCCATAGTGGTTCCCTATTTGGCCATATTTGAAATTTTGATAACTTTCACATTTTTAATTTTTTTGAATGTTTTAACATCAAGATCTATCTAAAATCTAACTACTACAACACACAAAAATTTTCAAAATTTGAAGACATGACAGTTTTCACGTATGGCGAAATAGGGAACCATTATGTCCATAACTGGTACACCTACCCTATCTTTAAAATAATTTGAACTAATCTTACGGTGCCCCGACAGACCGTTATTATGAAAAAAAGTCCATCAAATCTGAGCATAGGGCTGGATTCCTTCCTAAGCCGAGTGGTTATCTTTTCGTAATGGAAATTTCTTTGACTTCCCTGGGCATATAGTATCATCGTACCTGCCACATGATATACGAATGCGAAAATGGCAACTTTGGCAAAGAAAGCTCTGAGCTGAGAAGCAGGCTCTGTCCCAGGGAGGACGTAACGCCAACAAGAAGAATTATCTTTAAAATAATTTGAACTAATCTCACGGTGCATTGAAAGTTTCACGTTTATCAAACATAACGTCAATTGTATATTGAGATTCATTTCTTAGATTTCTTTCTTCTTAGCTTAATATTAAGCTAAGCTTACTGGTTTAAGGTGAAGATGAATCGAAGCCAAAATTCAAATTTTCAAGAGCACGGATCTGGAGAACCAAACATCCGTTTGTGCTGAAAACCTAATCGATTGGTCACCACCAGCTAGTGACCAATCGATTAAGTTTTAAGCTTAAACGGATGTTTGGTTCTCCAGATCCGTACTCTTGAAAATTTGAAGTTTGGCTTCTATTCATCTTCACCTTAAGGCATGTAAAAAGTAAGTAAGTTAGTTGTAAATATTTCTAACTATAACAACGGTAACAGTTATATACTAGTTGAAAACGGGTGCACGACGTTATGCATAAATACGTTAGGCATAAAGACGTTAGGCATAAGTACGATAGGCATAAATACGATAGGCATAATGGACGTTTGGCATAATAGATGTTTGGCATAATGGACGTTAGGCATAATGGACGATAGGCATAATTTTCAAAAACAAAAATAGAAATTAGTTATTGGAAAAGTATACTGACTTTTTTTTCATAATTTTGAAGGGCTTCAAAGATCAAAAGCATGTCCTTTGAAATGCGATTGCCTTGCTTTCATCCCATAGTTGTGAATCCTTTGAAGTGAATGAATTTACAGCACCATTATTCTGGCTGTTCAACATGTCACTTGAAAAGGGCAGATTTCCAAAAGAATGGAAAAGGTCATTTCTTATACCCATTTACAAGTCTGGTAAAAAATCTGATATTCGAAATGATCGTGGAATTGCTATTATTTCACCCATTCCAAAACTATTTGAATCAATCATTAATAAAAAAGTATTTAGCCAAATAAAACATAGAATAACTAATGTTCAACATGGTTTCTTTAAAGGTCGTTCTACTACAACAAACCTTTTGGAATTTGTAAATTACACTTTAAATGCAATGGATAGAGGTAACCACGTCGAATCACTTTACACCGACTTTAGTAAAGCATTTGACAGATTAGATATTCCTATGTTGATTTTCAAGCTAAATAAAATGGGAATTGCAATGAGACTCCTCAACTGGATTGAATCGTATTTAACAGATCGCCAACAAATAGTAAGATTTGAGGGAAAACTATCTAAAACTGTTCATGTTACATCAGGAGTTCCCCAAGGTTCACATTTAGGCCCATTGTTATTCATATTGTTTGTTAATGATATTTCATATGTGATAAAACATGTTAAAATTCTTATTTATGCTGACGATATGAAACTTTTTATGGAAATCAATAGCAAAAAAGAGAGCGACATTTATCTGAATGAAATAAGTATATTTGATAAATGGTGTAGTAAAAGTTTACTTAAATTAAACGTCAAAAAATGTAATCTAATCACATATAGCAGAAAATGTAATACACCACAGATTACTGTCTCTTTAGAAAATCAAGATGTTCAAAGGTGCGATAAGATTAGAGATTTAGGTGTTATATTAGATTCTAAACTTACATTTACTGACCATTATAATACTATTGTCCATAAAGCAACCAATATGCTAAGCTTTATTAAGCGTTTTAGCTCCAATTTTCGGGACCCATATACGATTAAAACCTTGTACCATGCCCACACAGTTACGGATCACCCACAGTGACGGATCACTTTGGCGTTTAACATCGTATAACTCGCTCAAAACATAAACGTTGACGTAAAACATATTTTTCGCATGTTATACTATTTGTCTTCTACCATTTGTAATGTTAAGCACAACATTCAGTCACTAAATAACGGTGTATTTGACAAATGTTTAGTTGGTACCACACAGCTATCATGATATGGTCGTTTTCTGTAAGAAGTGCAGTCAGCATTCATAAGCTCCCACAGGTGGTTAAATTCAAATGTTATAACATGTTTTATGCTCGTTCGCTTCGATTTAGTATGAATTCATCTTTGGAAAACATTTGACTTGAATTTTTATTCAAAATACCGAATATTAGCACTTCTAACTAGTGATCCATAATATGGACCAGGAAATGATTGTTTACCACGGTTATGGATCACTTCCAAAGAATGTAGATTTCTGCTATTTTATGCATTGGATTCGACATTTTCAGACAATAGCACTAAGGATAAAACTAATAAAACATCAAGGTGTGTAAATTTCATTTTTAGCAGACAAAAATGGGTGGAAAACTTGGTGTGGAGCGAAAACAGTTCATGTCTCAGTTACTACAATGCAGTATCGCAATAAAAAGGGCATTTTACCCTTGTTTTCAGCTCTAACATTGCTATTTTTGCAGTAATTAATGACATATTGTTAAATTTCGCCATACCATGCAATACAGATGCATTGAGTTGAAAATCTCTTGATTTTGCGCACTGATCCGTAATATGTCACAATTTGATCCGTAATATGAAAATTGATCCATAATATGGATTTCAAGAACCGACACAATTTTTAATTTTTATGCAATCATATGTAAATATTACACTCAAAACAGTTTACTAACCGAAGTTCCAATTTAAAACGATTCGATTCGTGCTTTTAAATTACAATTTTACGTTTTCCATGTCGTTTTATTGAATTTTATAGGTTGGACTCCACACTATTTGATCCATAACTGTGGGGTCATGGTACATTGCTTATGTAAGATCAGTTTTAGAATATTGTAGTATTGTGTGGTCCCCACATATGAAAACACATGAGGATAGAATCGAATCAGTACAGAAGCAATTTCTTTTATATGCCTTACGCAAATTAGGCTGGACAACGTTTCCACTGCCATCATACGAGGCTCGATGCATGCTTATTGACATCAGTGGCGCAACCAAGGGGGGGTTTTGGGGGTCAAAACCCCCCCCAGAGCAGATTTTTTTTATAATAAATTTTAAATATATTTTTGAAACTCAACACCAAAGTCCACAAACACTGGACCAGTAAGTTGTATTGACAATTATGTTGTTTTGAGTTGTGGATCTCTAATTTGAAGACTTTTGAAGGAGTTAAAAACGTAGTTTACTAGCTTTTTCTGATAAATTAGCCACAGATTTTCGAAGAGAAGTTTGTATCAAACAAACATGCAAATATGTTTGTATATCTATACCGTTCAAAAAGCTGTTTGATGCAAAATTCGATGCTTTGAAAAATCTTTTAGTTGGCTCAGCATTTTTTTTTTTGTAAAACCTTATTTGTATTTGCTTAATTACTTGTTAATATTAAGATAAAATATAAAGTTTCCTAGTCCTATTAAGTTTTCTGGTGTTTCAATATGATAACTGAAGAAAATTCCTAACAGTTTGATTATATAATCTTTAGAAGCTTGGTTTATGTTTCTTAAGCAAGGATAAATAAATTCTTCTGGTTCTAATCTCATAAGGCTAGATTCCTGCAATAATATTTGTCTTCGTACACCCAAAATAATTCGGATGGCGGATTTCCCTCCTAGCGTATTAGGTGCTAAATCCACCTATTGATGGTAAGATTCGCCTCCTAAGCGTAGACGGGCAAACCCGTCAATTGAAATCGAGCACATTGGACTTGAAAATTCGAGCAATCTAAATGTTTACGCCCGACCCACACAATTGCACAACCAATCCGAAGCCGAATGATGGCATCGGAAACGCACACTTAGGCAAATGGTCACGCGGCAAATGGATGGTGGACATGTCAGAGGAATGGAATGAATATTGCAATATAAAACGCTTTATATATTGCTTTTGTCACTGCTCCCAACAAGTTGTCGATAGGTTCGTGGAGTTAGTACTGGTTTATGAATCGGGAGGTCCTTGGTTCGATTCTGAATAAGTGCGAGCAATATAATTTGTTTTTATTTTTTGGTTCTTCAGGCAAATTTATGAAATTCAACCCGATTTCTTGTGGCGAATTATCATAATAGATTCCGGTCCCTGTATTTAGATAATCATTTTGCTTGAGTGACTATCGAAATAAGGTACCGTGTGACAAATGGGTAAAGGAAATCGTATAGAGAGGGTTCTTAAAAAAAATAAAATGAATAAGATCTACTATATTTTTCAGATTGTTTCCTACTAAATCTATGCTTTATTTAAATTTAATGTTTGTGCCAAAGTTCAAGGTGAATATTGAAAATTTTGGAAATTAGTGGGACAAGTGAAAATATTGTCGTTTTAAATGACTGAACTGAAACTAAAAAAATAACAGTCAGATCTGTGATTTCAAATGGCCTCATTTGTTAGTGTATGAATACACAAAAAATCACACATAAATAATAAACATTTTGTTCTTTTTAAAACAATTTTCTTGAGTAAAGTTATTTATTAAGCAACAATGTTACTTTTATTGAAAATAATAACATCATCGAAAATCAAACACCATTCTATTTTACCGATTTTCTACTACTCATTTTATATAAAGTTAAGTTATCTCTTTTCTAAGTAATGTATTTATTGCCTTTATCGAGCGGATTTAACCCGGTCAAAAGTGTTAACATTCTTGAACCTACTGAATAAGTCATTATTTGAACCTAGTATCCAAATTCATGCGTCATCCGTTGAAGCCATTCAGAACATTACGATGTACATGTTTTTTTTAATTTCTTTATTAGTATCATTCCAAACATTACATTCATTTCTTATATCTAGGTGATCTGTGTTAGACAACACTATCATCCTAATTTGGTAAAACAAATTTAAGATTTTATTAACATTTTGTTAACAACATACTACATCTCCCTGGCTCTTCACCCGAAAGGCTTTGGGGTTTCACATATTTCGACATGTTGAATCCAACAAAAATAGTCCGGTTGAAAACCCCGTGTAACACATCGTGACCTTCCCTTGTTAGCTACCCCATATACCCGATTGCTCCAAGGCTCCGCCACAAGAAATTTGCCTTAGACACCAAAATATGAAAAACAAAAAAAAAAATAACAGTAACTGGTTTCGAAACCGCAACCTTCGGATCCTGAAACATTAATCCACACCACTCACCTATCACAATTTCTCATGTGTGGGGATCTCTACATCACACAACATGGAACCATCTTGTCACGGAGGACAACCTGCAAGAGGAGCAAAATACAACACCCGTTGGACAGCCAAGTGCGAGAAGGGGTGAGATGATATGTTCTATAAATATATTTAAAGTACCAACGCGGTGCTGCGGGAATTTCTTACTTATACCAGAGTCAAAATCTATATGTTTGTATATCTTTATTATCGGCAATGACTTATACATTTGCAGTGGAAATAGAATTTCATGCCGTGCGTGTTGGATTGGGTAATATATTAGGGAGAAACAAATAAACACACTTGACTATAACAGTCGGGCGCTTTATAAGCAGAATTTTATCGTTGACGCTTGCTGATTGATTTACTTTTAATTTATTTACATTTTGGTCTCCTATTAGTCGCATGGTTGGGGACGGTATGAGACTCCTCGAAGTAGGAGACCCAGGGTTTGTGGGATTCGATTCATTTGACGATGTAATCAAAATAGAGGCCGTTGATAAACTATGTTATCATTTAGCGGGGTGGGGGTATCTAGCCAAAGACCACGGTCCACCCATTTGTGTTTCAAAGAAAATTCCACCATCAACTAAACCTGAAAGGTTTCATTAGCAGTCGGATGGTTCAAATTAAAAAAAAAAGTTTTAAAATTCAATATTTCATATCTTCTTTACCAACAACGATTAGAAGACGATTAAGATTTCTATGGAAATTACTATGACAAAATTTGAAAAAAAAAAAAATGTTCCCCACATGTTAGTACTGTAATGTTAATACAAAATTATCTCTAAATGAAAACTAATTCCTCAAAAAATAATAAGGAACACTGCAGTAGAAACAAATCTTTTTTGAGCTAATTTTGTTAGGGATTTTTGCAGAAGTTTGTCACACTATAATCTCACATTTCGCTTAATAATAGCAAACCAATTCATAAATATCTCTTCTCCCATTTTTCAAATTTCTGTTTCATTCATGAACAAATGAAACACATGATCATTGGGCGAGCGGGGGGTTATTCGTCAAAACCACACAAAAGCACGAGGGGGGAGGAGGTGACTGAAAAGTCAGGAAAAATGTTCTCGTGGTTTATGGACGACCCCTAAGAAAGATATGGAGATTGGAATTTCAAACTTTTTTAAATTTAAAACCGCTCTTATTAGCAGTCATTTACATTTACCGTTATATTTTTTTTGTAAAGAAGATGCAATAGTACCTAATTGGAATTTACAGAAATTATAATAAGGTTTAATTATCGCACTCAACATTTTACACCAAAGCCAGATTTTCCATATTTTTGGAATTGATATACATAAATAATAATTCTCAAAAAACTTATGTGCACAACATAATCGCAAAATAATGGTGAACGCGTCACGAAATGATTTCTTCAACCCTCAAGTGGATTTTTTGGTGTTGGTGTTCGTTCAGAGGTTTGCCAAGCCGCATAAATATATAAAACTCGTGAAGATCTTTTCCGAACAATATTTTTTCTACATCCCAGAAAATTTACTTATAATAATAATGCTCAACATATTGTCGATTTAAAGTCATGCTTTAGAGCATTCATGATGTCAAAACTATGTATCATTGCTTGACAGTTATCGAATGAGTGCAATAAAACTTATTTTAATCTGCATTTTATTATGCATATAAAAATAAACACACATTGTTTGAAAATGTATTGGTCATTATCCATTTGATCACGGTAATGCATACATGCGGGGCTTATCGTAAGTGAAGGTGACTTCTGAATGGACGTGTCTCTCCAGCCATTCTGAAATGGGTCACTGGATCTGCAATAGAGCTATCACCTTCTAACTCCTGGACTAAAGCTATCTTCAAAAGCAAAGGAGCATTGCAGATAGATTTTTTCCATAATATCACTGCCGGACAGTGGGTGTTAGCTGGAATACACACACACACACACACATTGTTTGAAAATGTATTGGAAAATATGAAGTTGGTGCAGTCCCATATTGAAAAATAAAGGCATACCAGTCTCCATATGAACTTTTAATTTAAATTTCAGCTGCAAACGTGAATTGTGTTCAAGTTTATTATTTGAATCATTAGAAGCAAAATTAGTAAGCTATGCGGTTGTGTTAAATATGTCAGGAAGAAATGTAAGGGGTCATCCATAAATGACGTAGCTATTTAGGGGGGAGGGGGATCTTTACGGGGCCCATATAGCCGTAGTGGTAAACGCGGAGCTATTCAGCATGATCAAGCTGAGGGTCGTGGGTTCGAATCCCACCGGTCGAGGATCTTTTCGGGTTGGAAATTTTCTCGACTTTCCAGAGCATAGAGTATCTTCGTTCCTGCCACACGATATACGCAAGCAAAAATGGTCATTGGCACAGTAAGCTTTCAGTTAATAACTGTGGTAGTGCTCATAAGAACACTGAGATGCAGGCTCTGTCCTCTGTTTTGTTTGACTTATAAACTTGGTTTATAAAATGATGATTCAGCTTCAAAACATTCATCAAGATTGAAAAGAAATCTGAGAAATTTTAGATTTTCTTGATAAATGCAATCAAACAGATTTTTCAAAGCTTTAAATGGTTATGTAAATATTATATTATATTCGTGTCTTAATTGATAAATTTATAAATAAACAAAATCAAAGTTAAATAAATAAATTAAAAATCAATGCTTTAACTACTTGGAGTACATTGTTTTCTCATTTGTTAACAAGTCATAAAGTCAGCCGTTTTCAAGACAATGAATTATGCTCTTTTCGGCAAATATTACATGATACAAGATATTTATACCGTGTATTATGCATTCAATGTTGCAGGAGATCTCACTCAATCAACTCATCGATTTGTTTTGATGTATCAATGCTCTTGATGGAATAGCCTGAATATTAATGAGGACAACAGATTCGAGTGATATCGAAATTGCCCTATCATTCAATTTTATTGATAACTTGGTAATTTGATAATTTTTTATTATTTAACTGTTTCATTATAGGTTGTGTAGGTTTATTTTATTATGAAGAAAGATAATGAAGTTCAGCTGAAATATTAATAGAGATAAATAATTTGTATAATAATCGCTAAAATTTTCTAAACATTCCAAATATATCAAGTGTAATCTTTTCTATATCTGGCCACTGATTGCCAAATGGATTTGAATTTGGATAATAATTCATTTCGAATTAATATATTGTATTGTTCATTTTCATTGAAATCTATTTCCTAACAAAGAATAATTTAAAAAAAAAACAATCCTTTAATAACGAAATTTTTGTTCTAACTAAAAATAAACTAAAAATATATTGTACCCTAACTCAACAATAACGAGCTTCATCAATCCAATCATTTTTTTTTTCACATTTTCTATAGTAAACTTGTTTGGCTTGGTGACAAAAGCAAAAGTAATACAATTTAGCCTATATGAAACTAGATACCAAAATTATGTAACAGGAACTGTGTTTATTTGAAACTGTTTTCCAAATTACTTTCGAGCGTACAGTAGCGCTGTCATACTGTTAGATTAGATTATCCTTACATTTTAGTCAGTAATTAATATCAAATTTTGTATTGAACTTCTGAATTCTAATTTTTTGTTTCAACCCAATCACTGAGGAAAATTAATAAAAAATGCAAAGGGGGGGCCTTCCTTAGCCGAGTGGTTAGAGTCCGCGGCTACAAAGCAAAGCCATGCTGATGGTGTCTGGGTTCGATTCCCGGTCGGTCCAGGATCTTTTCGGGTTGCAAATTTTCTCGACTTCCCTGGGCATAGAGTATCATCGTACCTGCCACACGATATACGAATGCGAAAATGGCAACTTTGGCATAGAAAGCTCTCAGTTAATAACTGTGGAAGTGCTCATAAGAACACTAGGCTGAGAAGCAGGCTCTGTCCCAGTGAGGACGTCAATGCCAAGAAGAAGAAGAAGAAGAAGAAGAAGAAGAAGAAGGGGGGGGGGTGCTTGATATGCTACGTATTTTCCAAGGGGAAGTATCAGCATTTGTGACGAAACGGTACGAGAGGGAAATCTTATCGAAAATGTCTCTGAAATTTTGTCCTGAACGACTAATTCTTATTACAATTCATAGATAGTCAAAATTAAAAATGATAAAAAAAAGATTATTGCGTTATATAAAAATGAAATTTTGTTTTCATATTTTTCATGATAAAAAAAATCAGTATATATGTTCTCTTGACTTCTCCAAACGGTTTACTACAATCTCCCCACTGAACGTTCTGTTCTAAAATCAACATATCGGTGCCATAATTCTTAAAATAAATTGCTTGCAAAAACTAATAGCCAATTTGCAGAAGTTGTTCTTGAGTCAAAATGATCGATTCATCTATAGAAAACTCTTTTACTATTATACTAAAACCATGGTTAAAATTTAATCCCATATATGGGGCACGGTTTCTTATAATCGGCTCATTCTGGGTAGCATTCATCAGCATTGGATCGATATTTTTTTTATCAATGTGAAAGTAGAACCGTGATCTTGTTTTCTTTGAATAGCACCAGCAAAAGATTCCACAGAGTTTTCATGTTTTAAAGACTATTCATTTTATAAAGAGGACACCTTGTTTATGCTTTATCTTTTTTATCATGTATATAAAATCCCAGAGTTTTCTGTCTGTCAGTAACGCTTTGAAAGGTTTCATTGAGCAGCATACAACAGCAATTTAAGAGCACAACAACAGTCAAATTAAGAGCACTGCAAAAGTCCATTTGAATGTAACAACATTACAATAGGGTCCTAAAGCCCTGTCCCAATTTTAGTGCCAAACGCTTACGTTCAGGCCAAAAACACATGTTTACTCAATTTTTTAATGTTTTTCATTTGTTTAAGTACAAAAAACATTTTTTTATGTTTTTATAGATTTTGTCACACTTCTTGATTTGAACTCAAATTTCGGGTGTATTTTGTTTTCCGTGTCCCTTCCGAAATGTCAGATAGCAACAACCCCAGTGTTAAAACTAAAACCCCTGTGATATTTTTGTCGACTAAGCGAACGTCAAACATGATCTCAAGTGTCAAGGTTCATTTATGGATCCAATTTTGAAATTAAAGTTTAAATATGATATATCCGTTATTTGAGCGAGAAAAATTGCTAAAGTAGTTGCAGTAATATGATCTTTCGTGTTATTATATGAAAACAAGATTTAATTAACCATTTTAGGACCCTATTGCAAATTGTGGAGCACTATAACAGCTATTGCACAGGGTGTTCTAGAGTTTTCCGGAGCTTTGTCCTTCCTAATTCGTATAAAAGTCACGATCTTTTTATCATTGTAGTTTTCCGGTTTTATGAACTTGGACGGTAATCAAAATGTAAACAAACCAACTTTATGCTGTTCGACCGCACTTAAATTCCGATGCAAGTTGAAAATGTGATTTATTACGGGTTTCGTCATTTCAATATAAGGTTCAAAAACAAATAAGATATTTGCAAAGGAAAGATAAACATGATTGTGGGCCGAATATTCTAGTTTTTTTTTATTTACACAACCTTCTTGAGTCGATGTTCCATGGTTCGATATCGACTTATGAAGGCAAAATAAAAATATTTTTTTATGGTAACTATAATGGTCCCCTAAAAGAGCTTTCCAAAGCATTCCTGTTCGATGACTCGATATATTCATTAGTCGATAGTCCCCTAATTACAATTCGATTCGTTGTATATCGCCATCGCAGCACAAAGATCTATACAGAAATTGTAGCACTGGTTAATCGGGATTCAATAGAATATTCTAGAATTTTCAGTCAGATTCTTCTCTCTAATTTATAGAAGCTTCTGGAACTTTTGAAATATTTCACAACAGCATTTAAGGCTGTAATCATTTCAGATCAGAATAACGGCACTATAACAATGGAGTATGGTTAGAGCATAAATTTGGGCGATTTTGCGTTCATAAATATCATGCGTGTCTCAGCTTATTATTCATACACCAATGGCATATTAATCAACAGAGAAATTTCTCTGTCCATGTTATCATTTTGCAATTGAACATAAACATTATTAATCTTTGAAAGAGGTTTCTGCTTGAAAATTCTTATGGAACGTGACTAGCCACGCTGGGTTAGCTAGTTTATCAATGAAATCATAATCGGTTTTCTGTGCATCGTAATACTATTATTTTCCTCTTATATGGAAATATAAGATCTTACAAAGAAGAACAAAGAAGTTTCGACAAAAACTTCCTAGAAAAGATGTTCTTCAAACTTAAACAATATTTTCCACATACCAAAAATCCGAATTTTTATGAATGAATTGTGTTTTGGTATACTCAACTATTATACTTGGCTCCAGACCTACCAATCTTTGACCATTCTAAACATTGTTCCTTATTCGTGTGAATTAGAATTAATTTGATGGCTTTTTTGTTATAACACCATCGTGCAATAATATAATAGTCTTACGATACTGTATACAGAAAACCGATTACGATTCTATTGATATATTATAAAGATATAGCATGCACAAGGTGTCCACTTTATAAAATGAACAGTCCTTAAGTAAGTTCTACAATAGAGAATGTGGCTACTCTGGTAGGTGATAAATTATTATGAATATACATTAAACTTGTTCAACATACGATGATTAACGCTTTAAAGGAGACTTGACTGTATATCTTTATTTTGCTGGGGATAACACATGTTCACATGTTTATCAACAGCATGAGCAATCATGCATATGAAACGTAAAACCACATCGACTTTGGTTACACATCATTTCAGAAGTAAGTTTGGAGCAGTAGATATACAGTGTGCTAGTCGATCTGATGATTAGGGTTCGGATCTGGTTTGCACCCTCTCGGTTTTTTGCGAAATTTCCATACTTCCAATACATGCACTTAAAAGAGGCATATGTGTGGAAGTTTTATTTTTTAATACATGTGTTGGTGATGCACGCACATGAAAAAAAAATACACATGCGACATCAACCAGGATCGATCCATGGTCATGAGCGTGAGAACCAAATACTATACCACAGCACTAAACCCGCTTGTTGGTATGCGTGGTGCAAAAAGCATATTAACTTGTACTTCCCCATTTGTACCGTAAAAACTGCTCGACTCAATGACCGGATTATCTGCCTATCAATAGACGCTCAAAAACGTCATGTCGCTCAGAAGAACACTTTTCCGCCATCAATAGACGCAGAAAACGCCTATAATGACGGTTTCAACTTTTGGGTGTAGGTACCTCCAAATTCCTCTTGTGCTTTGGCACCGAAACAGCTTGTGCACCGTGGTTTCCACTTCTCCTGGACAAATTTCACAATAGGGATTATCTGAGACGCCTCGTTGAAACAGTAACTCTCTATGCTTGATCTTTTTGTGCATTACGGAAAACCAGTTTGCTCGTTGCGTTGATGTTAAATTTTTAGAGTGTAGATGTTTGAAAACGATTTTCCAGTTGCGTTGACTGCTCGATGTAAAACCTGGATCAGGTTTCATTTCCAAAAAGTGTAGATATATCCCCTTAGATGTTGGCGTACTGACTAGGCTATCCGGTAGTTGCGCTAGCTCTGTTTTCAAAACACTAATATGGTTAAACATATGTGGTACTGTATTGTTTGAATTTTGTAACAGACTTGCAGCGAACGGAAGCAGGTGAGCCAAATTTAACATTCGATTTAGAAGAAGTGCCTTGGCTTTCGTTTCTGGACAGTGCAAGTTCAGACCACCTCTAGCTTTTGGAAGAATCAAATTTGCAAAAGCTATGCGCTGTAAAGTTTGGCCATGCCAGATAAATTTCCCTATTTCAGCTTTCAACTTCGTTGCGTATCCCTTTGTAAGGGGTATATTAGAAGCCATGTACCATATTTTGGAGTTGATATATGTATTTATAAGTATGATTTTTTGAATCAGATTCAGCTTCCTTGGGAGGTGAAACCAAAGTCGTGTTCGCAATCCATTTAGAACAGACTGCCAGTTTAACTTTTGCGCTTGTTTGATATTGTCTCCGTATCGTACGCCAAGGATGTTGACAAAAGTCTCGATGTTTAACCATTCCGTATCTTCTGTGAGATTAACACTACCGACCATTACTGCTACAGTTTTTTGCTTGTTTAGTTTAGCACCAGAAGCTAGTCCGTAATCATTGAATATAGTAACAACTTGCATTATTGCTTGCTCATCGTCGAGAAACATCGATATATCATCCGCGTAGGCATTCATCATAGCATTGGGAAAATTTCGTGAGATGGTATCTAGTAGAGGTTGCAAATACAGAACAAAAAGGTGCATAGACAGAGGGTCACCCTGTCTTACCGATCGAGTGATTTTTATCTCCTGAGTCAAGTGTCCATTAACCAAAATTTTTGAATAGGATTGATTCCAAATCGTACTGAGTAGGTTAATGAAACTCGGGTTGAAATTCATCTGATCCATAGTTTGTTTCAAAAACGTGTGGCTCACTCGATCAAATGCGTGGTCTAGATCGAAGGATACTAACAGCGAACTTCTACGAAAATGCTTCAGTTGACATATTTTATCGTAAATACGGCTTGTTGCTTCAAAAATAGTCCTTTTACCGTTCGAGCATTTCTGGTTTTCTGACAAAACTAGTGGAAGGAGACAATTCATTCTCTGTTTTAGGATTCGCGCTAAGACTTTATAATCAAAGTTCAGGAGTGAAATTGGTCGGTATCCTCTCGCACTCTTGTCGCTCCCTTTCTTTTTAACGAGAACCAAGATGCCATTGAAGAAATCTTTCATCGCCTTGCCTTGTAGAACGTCATTGATGACATTGGTAAATTCGACACAAATTATTCGCCAGGTTTTCAGAAAAAACTCTTTCGGAAGCCCATCAGCGCCTGGTGACTTCCGAGATGAGCTTCCTTTGATGCCCGCGAGAATTTCATCCTGTGTTATTTCTCGCATCAGGTTTTCATTTGCTGTATTGTTTTGGGGGATTGACTTTGATGGCCTGAAGTCTATGGATGGCTCATCATCCACCGAGGAGTATAGGTTTTCGAAATACGTTCTGATTGACTCCTTGATTTGAGACTGATCGTGAATTTCAATTCCATTTTCTGTCAGTAACGTTGGGATAGACGTTTTTGATCTTTTCCCGTGAACCTGAGCTACATGGAACAAAGTCGTGGATTCACCGGAGATGTACGTTTCGTTACATTTTTTAAAATTCATCGAGAAATTTCTTTGGAGACGAAGCATTTGTGCTTTGATGTGATGAATTTCTCCAACTTGCTGCGGATTTCCGTGGTAGTTATCATAAGCCTCTTTCAAAAACCTACGATACAATTCTATTGCGTCTCTGAATTCTCGGTATACGGTTGAGGTTTTCCATTTCAGAAAGGAAATTATTTTAGGTTTTGTATGCAACATCCACCATTCTACCCATGAGCTATAGTTGCTTCTCGCTTGAACCCAGTAAACCCATTTTCTGGAGAGCTCGTTTAAAATTTCGGAGTCATCGAGAATATGCGGTTGAAGGCGCCACATGCCACGCCCTGATGGCGTTCCTAAGTGGGGCATCACAATGCGTACGATATATGCTTTGTGATCCGAGAACGATGTGGCTGCAAAATGTGCTGTCCGTAGTTGGAATTTCATTGTATTTGAAATTAGCAATCGATCGATACGTGATGCTGTATTCGACCTGATAAATGAGAACTCGATCCGCTGTCCATTTAATGCTTCCCAAGTATCCGCTAAGTTTGCTGAATTCATTAGTCGCTTGCACATTGGGCTTATATTACTGCAGCCAGTTGCATCTTTTGGATTGACCACTGCATTGAAATCACCACCAAGCACCACACTCTCCGTGGAATGATGGAGATAGTGTGCAACGGAAGAATTGAAAAAGTCCTCCCTTGCTGTTCTCTGTGCCGCACCAGAGGGAGCATAGATATTTAAAAATGTTATAGGCCCAATCCTTAGTGAAATTATTCGGTTGTCTAGGCTTTTTTCAATATTATGTACATTGAACTGATCCCTGACTACTATAGCTGTACCTCGCTGGTCGGCATCAACATTGAATATAACCGTATATCCTGGCATGCTGAACTGTTCACTTTGCACTTCTTGTAAAAAAATAATATCTAGCTCAGATGAAAATATGAACGATCTTAATGCGTCTAGTTTCGTCTGATTCGAAATGTTGCAAACATTGATTGTTGCAATTTTATAACTGAACATTTGCATCACCCTAATATTTTGAGGAGTCCCACCTTATAGAGCGCTTTTGTGTACGTTCCCTGTCTCTGATAGTCACTAACCCTGGCACGGTGCATATCAGCTGCTCAGGAATCGGATTCATCGTCATCGCAATGTTTATGTTTTGGACATTGTTTTCGCTCACCTGATTCGCATGAATGGCACTATTAGTTTCGATACAGACCCTCAGTGATGAAGACGTCGTTTGGATTTCGAATGTAAACTCGCAGTAGTATATCTCCGGGTGTGTCGTCGGTTGTGTTTCTACAAGAAGTGAGTTTTCTTCTAGTGCGGCAGTATCTACATTAGCTTCGGTAGGACATATACTAGGGCTTACCTTACTAGGAATATAGCCCTCGCTGACAGTATATGATCCATTTCCATTCCCTCCGTCGTTGAAAAAGTTGTGTGACTTTCTTTTTTGTGTGATTGTGAGACATTCATTAACGAGTTCATTGAGTGATTTATGTTGGTGGTAGGTGATTTCCGATGATGTACTTCCAAGGTTGCAGAACAGCAGTGGTGAGCAGTATAGTAGCCTGACAATCAAATCCAGTGATAAAGTGAAGTGCGATAGCCATTCCATGTTGTGGCTTCTCCAAGTGATCCGTCGTGTACAGCATAAAAAGGGTGTTGCTGCGGGGAGTGTTAAATTTTCTAGAGCGGCAGCATCTACATTTGCTTCGGTAGGACATATACTAGGGCTTACCTCACAGAGAGAATAGCCCTCGCTGACAGTAGTTTGTCCGTTATTAATGTTGACTTTTGATTGTGGTGTTTTCGATGCAGAAAAGTGAGATGATGTTGGCCAGTGCTGTGATTCCTGGGTATTATGCGGAGCGGCTCCACGGTGACGATATGTTGATGTGAAGAAGTGTGGGATTTGCTTGAGATTTGTGGCAGTATCTACTTCGGCAGGACATATACTAAGGCTTACCTCACAGTAGGAAAAGCCCTCGTCGTTCGTGAAGTCCGCCAAGGATGGTAGGTTGTGTCTCCAAACGAGTGAATATCGTAATATTGTGAATGATAAAGTTGAAAGTTTCTTGAGATTGGTGGCAGTATCGGATTGTGCTTCGGCAAGACATATACCCATTATAAAGCTTACCGGGAAGAAGAATTGTGTGTCCTACTCCTGCTCTTGCGCTTTATTTCGAGAAAAGGTGTTTCGGGATTTTCGGTGGGTTGTTGAGATCGATGTCGTTTTGGTGCATTTAGTGCTTCCTCGCTGTCATCAGAGATAACGAAGTCAGCTGTGGGGTCTTGGTTTTCTGATGTTGCTTTGTTACTTGGTGGTGATGTTGTTCTGCTCGGTTTAGCTGCTTGAGTGCATGCAGGTGGAAAACGGGAAAGGGATGACGGTCTGCTTTGGGCTTTCGTGGACGATCTCATTACGCGATCTGTTGGTGGAGTAACGAGATTTGTGTTCGTTACGTCATTCATCTCTTCATCTGACGTTTGCACATCGATCTCATTTTCGGTGCTAGGTGTATTTGAAGATGGCTGTGGGACATTTGTTTGTACGTTCGATGACAATGGTGGGATTATTCCTTGCACCACTTGGGCTGCCGTAAGACGACTGTTAATGTCTTGGCCTTGTTCTTTGCGTGCCTCGTTACAGGTACGACCGATGTGAAGCGGTCTTACGCAATACCTACAGGTGCGAATCTGATTGCGGTAAGTAATATACGCTGTGTGGGTGGTCATCGGTATGTAGGATGGAATTGCCTTTCGAATCTTCATTCGCACCAGCCGGACGCCGGTTGACAAACCAGGCCAAAAGTTTTTCCACACCTCTTCTTGTGTTGATACAACCTCGCCGTATGGAGCTAGGTGTTTGGCGATCATTTCCGTAGAGAAGTAGGACGGCAAATCAGCTATCCTAACCTCAATTGCGTTGTCATAGGGAACTATTGGTATTGCATACTCTTTGTTGTTCTGCTCAACAGTATGCTTCGAACTATGCTCGGATACTAGCTCTTCCACGTATGCTTGGGACTTTAGTTCGATTATGACGCGGGCTTTAGTCATGCTGGGTTGAATGCAATTGACTTTCGACATGTCTAGCTGGATTTTCTTACTGATGAGCTCGTGAACTTTCTCTAGCTTGGGGCGGATTGGCATTCCGCTGAAATCCAGGTAAACGGAGTCCTTGCGGTAGTCGTCCATAGTGGAATGACCAGACCCCCACAGGGCCTAACACTTTTTGCGTAAAACCTTTAGGACTTCGTCCGCCGGCACTATCACCTCGATTGTTTTCACTTAGCGATAATCTCGAAAACGTCTGACCGATACGAAAGCTAAATGTCAACTCTAGCATTTGGCAAATTTCAAGATCTCCAGATAGCACGTGAATTTCCGGAGAAGCAATTCTTTAGTTTTAAGTATATGATTACAAATAAAAACCCTAGGAAAGATTATGGAAGATGGTGATTCCATTGCTAAGCTGAAAATTCGTCTACAATATGGAAAAGTGTGTATAAAATGGGATTTCGGATGGACGGAGAAACTCGATTAAAAATCCAAATATTACTTCGGGAGATAACATAATCTTGTAATTCGCGGTTGGTAATAAAAGAACAAAGTAAACACATTTTACATTAGCAAAATACAGCCAAGTCGTTATAAAAGTATGCATACAGTATTGGGTATTCATACAGGCCTGGTTGCCAGAGGTTGATCCTTTACAGTGTATGTGCGCGCATCCATATGTAGCTTGGATAAACTTTCGAACAAACTACGCGATATGTAATACGCATTTTGGAAAACTTCACCAGGTACAAAAGATTTCCTTTGAATAGAGTTGTAAATTTATATAAAAATGTATGCCCAGAATGGAAGAGAAAAGCTTAAGTTTGCATTTGGTGTTATTTTTTTCTTATGGTAATCTCGCAATAAGGCTGATACAAATATTAATTTTCTTTTATGTCCGAGACCACTTGAAAGGTACGAGGGGAGGGGGGGGGGGATAAAAATAAATAAGGAACAAAAAAATAAAAATAGAAAAAAAGTTATTTTTTCGAATTTTTATTTTGAACGATAGTTGTTCAACTTTTTTCAATCGTCCTCTGGACCTTTATTTTACCTGTGTTTTACTTCGAAAATTAAAAAATCCCAACTGATGCCAAAAAATTGATGAATCTTTTTTTTTCTCCCCTGCAAAATTTTCGGATTTTTGAAGGGGGGGGGGGGTGACATAAAAGAAAATTAATATTTGAATCAACCTAATTTTAAATTATTCAGCCCGAAAGTTTTTACACCCGTTTTATTTTACCAAAAACACATAATCTTCAGCTTCACAAAACCCCCCCTAGAGCCAAATCCTGGTTGCGCTACTGACCAGCATTACACAGAAATTGACTTGACCATGTCGCGAACGAAGCTTAGGCAATATTTTAATTCCCTGAGATATAATACAACATAGTATTAAGCAAACATATAGTCTACAATTGATTGACGAAATAAATAAATAATACATAAATAATAGTAAATTTCTAGGACAAAATTAGATTAAACGATCGTCATTATGATTCTGTATAGGGCCTTCATTAGCTTTCTTGCGGCTTCTGTAACCATAGAGCAAAGCCATGCTGAAGGGTGTATTTTCGTTTTCTTCACTTTCTTGGCTATGAAGCATAATCGTGTATCGTGCACAAATTAGAAAGAAAAATGGCTACTTTTGCAAAGCAATCTATTGGTTAAAAGCTGTGGAAGTGCTAGAACACTAAGAGAAGAATTTGTGTTGGTGAGTAATGCCAAAAATAAGAACGACGCTGTACATGACCTGCTGGTCATCTTTTGGGTTTGGTTCTACACAAATAACTGGCAAATTTTTCATTAGAGATTGATCGTGATGAAGGAAGAGCGACGTGAGAGGAGAATTATGTGGCAACAATATAGGGTGTTTCGTATCGTAGCTGAGCTCTGAATGTTGCAACCTACCGCCCACCCTGAGGAAATGATTTTCATTCAAAAATGATTTTTTTTAAGGCACTCCGTGCTCGTGGCCACTACTGTGCCGGACTCAGTTTGATCTGTAGCTGCTTTATCGATACAGATCTATTTTTAACTTATCTATATTTACATCTAGTTTCACTCTCTCCTACTCTTTTTACTCTCACACCGAGTAGGTAGGAGAGAGCTCTGCTATTAGTGAGGCTAGCTGCCTGCGAAGAGGGTCAGTTTGTCTCAGTCACCATCTGATACTGACGGAGGATGGATGTGCTCCGTGAGGCGTCTTCTGGTGGCTGGACGAGTTTTTTGTGGAGGGGCTAGGAATCGAACCCATGACCTTCCGCTTATGAAGCGGAAGCGTAACCTCAAGGCTACAGACCCCCCCTCAAAAATGGTTTTAGTTGACAAAGTGAGGTATCACGTTTTATGCAACGGTTTTGTTCTAATTCGGCGATCTCCTTTCCGTAATGCTTACTCTGGGCGTGCCGCACGTAAATTCGCATAGCACTTTCGATTTCTTGCGGGGTGAGGCGACTTCACGATCTCAACCCACGATGCGAAAATCGCAGCATTCGAGCGGTGATTCGTAATAGCATTACGATATTTGGATAGTATCTGGCTATCATAGCTTCCAGAAAGGGGTTTTCATAGATGGCTAGGCACGCCACTGCTACCGAACGTTGTTCTCTTTCTACTTGTCGTTGGTGGTTGATGTCGAGAGCGGAGCTAGAACGGGCTTGATGAGTACTACTGGATTCATTCCACTCTGGACCGTGCCACCAGAGAGTATTGTTGATGATTTGGTCTGGTGAAGCACCACGGGAAATCAAGTCAGCTGGGTTGTTGTGTGTGTCGACATGATGCCAGTTGATTGCAGGTAGATGTGTAGTAATCTCCTCCACTCGATTGGCGACGAACGTCTTCCAACGCGACGCACCACCACAAATCCATGCCAGAGCCACTGTCGAATCCGAAAACGCTTGTATTTCGTCGATGGATAACGATATTGCTGAGATAACACTTGCCATCAGTCGTGCTAGTAACACCGCCGCACACAGCTCCAGTCTCGACAATGTTGTTCGTCCATTACCGATGGGCGCAGTCTTGGATTTGGCACACAATAAATGGGATGACGTGTTGCCGTGTTCATCTGTAGCTCGGATGTAGATACAGGCACCCATAGACCGTGCCCGTGCAAAGGTCCATTGGTCCATGCACGAGTTCACTAATTTGACGTTTGAGCGGTGCCGAATTCACTTGTTTCCATGGTCACGTAAATAACACGGCACCGCTCAAACGTCAAATAGTGAACTCGTGCATCGGTCCATTGGTCCATTGCCAATCAAGACTACTATCGGTAGTTGATAATAAACACAATGGACTAGTTCAGTGCGCATCGTACCTTCGTGCTGTGCGTACACGAATTCTCTCTGCTCTTGGAAGTTTTCCTAAAAACTACCTAAAGCAATAAAACAGTACTTTTCAGTGCTACAAAAACAGTACTTTTCAGTGCTAAAATTAAAAACGGTACTTTTCAGTGCTACTTAAACAGTACTTTTCAGTACTAATTTCTACTATTGATCCCTTTACGATCCTTGTTTGGACCCGTGCCTTCGATTTTTCGTTGGACCCGTTGGCGAAAGCTAGCGGTGGTAATCCTGGGGGTAATATGCCCATAGGGGGCAAAACGCGCCACCATCGATTTGGGCGAACGATGAGTTTAACAATGCTTTTTTTCAACCTAGATCATAGAAAATGGATGAAAATGCTTTTCCTAATATGTTTTTATGTGTTTTTCTCAACCAAATCGATAAAATCGTATTAAAACGTTTTTCGCTGTTTTCGTTGCAATTTTGTGCGATCTTCAATGTCATTTTTTAGGTCGATAAATAACCAAATTACTGAAACTATTGCCAAGAGCCAACTTGTGCACTGTCATAGTTTGTATTACGTGCAAAATATATGTTAAATTTGCCCTCAAAAAGCTTATTGAAGGACCTAAACTTTAATCAACTCTGGGGGCAAAACGCCCACCCCTATATCATAACACCAAAACAGCCGTTTGAATTCAAATTCTACCAAACGTAATGCCACGTTGAAGTTACACAAAAATTGGAACCTTACAAATGTACATTTTTCGCATCAGCATGTATACTATTATTGAACAATAACATCTGAACAAACGCCCGGATGTATGCAACACATATACATGCATGATTGTGTGCGTTCGTTTACAGCATGGCTAACGCCGAACTCAAGCGGGGCGTTTTACCCCGCAAAACAATACATATGCACTTAAGCAAGCATTTTTTAAAAATTAATTTATAAACCCCAGAAAAGTTAGAATGGATAGCTGTTTCTACTATTTGGTAGAAAACATGTTTGTCTATCCGACCATAATAAAAAAAGAGCATAAAATAATGTTTTTCACATCTAAAATCGCTGTTCTCCTTAACGTGGGCAAACTACCCCCAGTCCCCCTACACGAATTCTCTCTGCTCTTGGAAGTTTTCCTAAAAACTACCTAAAGCAATAAAACAGTACTTTTCAGTGCTACAAAAACAGTACTTTTCAGTGCTAAAATTAAAAACGGTACTTTTCAGTGCTACTTAAACAGTACTTTTCAGTACTAATTTCTACTATTGATCCCTTTACGATCCTTGTTTGGACCCGTGCCTTCGATTTTTCGTTGGACCCGTTGGCGAAAGCTAGCGGTGGTAATCCTTCTTGGACACCGTCTAGGGAAATAACCTCTCGAAGGTCACGTCTTTCTCGTTTATTAACTAAACATGGTATCAACAACTAACAAAAGTAAGGGTGAATCTCTGAATTCACTACTTCCTTCCAAAAAAGTGGGTTTTAAAACTGTCACTACACGTGGCAAGAATGGAAGAAAGGACGCTTCCCCGGAATGCGAACTTTCTTCCAAGGGTGAAATGAATAATTGTATCGAAATGAGCAATCAGTTCGATGCTCTAGACAAATTTTCCGAACACCAAATCGAAGCAGCCTCTAGCCCAGGCTCTTTGATTCAAGTGAGGAAGCAAAGAGTGCCGCCTATCGTGGTCAGTTGTTCCGAATTTGGGGGATTTAGGCAGGAGATCTTGAACTCCATTAGGGGAATCAAGGTTTCCTTCCAAATCGCAAAGAAAGGAGACTGTCGCGTTTTGCCGGAAACTCTTAAAGATCGTGAACTTCTTCTCAGACATCTTGAAGAGAAGAAGCACAAATTTTTTACTTATGACGACAAAACTGAACGTTTGTTCAAAGTTGTCTTGAAAGGTCTCTCAAGTGACTATAAGTCACCTGAAGAGATCAAAAATGGAATAAATGATTTACTTGGATTTTCCCCAGTCCAAGTAATCATTATGAAAAAGAGAACCCAATCTGGCATTGTTCGGAAAGGGCTTTCTCAAGAATTTTATTTAGTTCATTTTAACAAAAAAGAACTAAATAATACTAAAGCCTTAGAAAAAGCAAAACTTTTGTTCGATGTCCGTGTGACGTGGAAACATTTCCAGAAACCTGGAGGAAATTACCAGAACCCCACTCAGTGCCGTCGGTGCCAAAAGTGGGGTCATGGTACAAAAAATTGTCGCATGGATGCTAAATGCATGATTTGCGGAGGTTCTTCTCACGCCAAAGACGTCTGTCCAGTGAAGGAAGATACCACCAAATTCATATGCTGTAATTGCGGGGCTAACCATAAGTCCAATTTTTGGAATTGTCCTTCACGCAAAAGGGTCATTGAGGCTCGTGCCAGGCAGATGAAAGATAATATCCGTTTCGATAACGGTCGTTTCCGGAATTTGCCTGGTAGAGTATCGAACAATGCTCATTTTTCAGTTAACGATCGCTTGATCATTAATCATACCCATCAGGAAGATCATAATCATGCTCATTCACAAACTAATTTTAATCCGTCGGGTAGCCGTTCGAATCTTTCAATTTCGAATGTATCTACCCACGGTAAATCCTTTGCCGATATCGTAGCAGGAAATTCGAACTCCTCCCCTGTTCGATCCATGGGTACCCATTCTACTTGTTTCAAATCAAATGGAAAAAACTCTACCGCCACAGGTAACTCCGCTTCTTCGTCCACCGGAAATTCCAATGGGAAATCACATGACATGTCTGCCTCTGATTTTAATTTTCTAACTGAACAATTGAATCTAATGATTGATGCAATGTTCAAAGCCACCACTATGACTGAAGCAGTCCAAGTAGGTGTAAATAATAATTTAAATATTTTAAATTGGAATGCTCGTTCTCTGAATGGTAAAGAGGGCGAGCTGTTTAATTTTCTTACGGTTAATAACGTGCATATAGCAGTTATTACCGAAACGTATTTAAAACCTGGATCTAAACTCAAAAGAGATCCTAACTTTTTTGTTTATCGTAATGATCGACTTGATGGGGCATGTGGGGGAGTTGCAATCATCATTCATAGGCGTATAAAACATCAACTGTTTTCATCATTTGAAACTAAAGTTTTTGAAACTTTAGGTGTTTCTGTTGAAACACAGTTTGGTAAATATACTTTCATAGCTGCCTATTTGCCTTTTCAATGCTCTGGGCAGCAAGTTAATTTGCTCCAAACTGACTTGCGAAAATTGACTCGCAATAAGTCACATTTTTTTGTCATTGGTGACTTTAATGCCAAACATCGGTCATGGAATAATTCTCAAAGTAATTCCAACGGCAGAATTTTATTTGATGAGTGCTCTTCAGGATATTTCTCAATTCAATACCCTGATAGCCCCACATGTTTTTCCTCTTCTAGAAATCCATCTACGATTGATTTGGTCTTAACCGACTCTAGTCATCTTTGTAGCCAACTGATTACTCATGCTGATTTTGATTCTGATCATGTCCCTGTTACATTTCAAATATCCCAAGAAGCGATTCTCAATCCTATCAGCTCCACTTTCAATTATTTACGAGCTGACTGGAATATATATACAACGTATGTTGACTCTAATCTTGATGTTAACATTTCTTTAGAAACTAAACTTGATATTGACAATGCTCTTGAAACTTTAACAAATTCCATTGTTGAAGCCCGGAGCATTGCAATTCCAAAATGTGAAGTAAAATTTGAATCCGTGATTATAGACGATGATCTTAAACTTTTGATCCGTCTTAAAAACGTGAGGAGAAGGCAATTTCAACGCACTCGCGATCCTGCTATGAAAATTATATGGCAGGATTTGCAGAAAGAAATCAAGAAACGTTTTGCTCAATTAAGAAACAAAAATTTTGAAAATAAAATTTCTCAATTGGACCCTGGCTCTAAGCCCTTTTGGAAATTATCTAAAATCTTGAAAAAACCTCAGAAGCCAATACCGGCATTGAAAGAGGAAAACAAATTATTACTAACTAATTGCGAAAAAGCTCAAAAACTTGCTATGCAGTTTGAAAGTGCGCACAATTTTAATTTAGGACTAACTAGTCCAATTGAAAATGAAGTTACTCAGGAGTTCGAAAATATTCTCAATCAAGAGAACGTTTTCGAAAATGCCTGGGAGACTGATTTGGAAGAAGTGAGAACTATTATTAAAAAATTCAAAAACATGAAAGCTCCTGGCGATGATGGAATTTTCTACATCCTCATCAAGAAACTTCCAGAAAGTAGCTTATCATTTTTAGTTGATATATTTAACAAATGTTTTCAATTAGCATATTTTCCTGACAAATGGAAAAATGCTAAGGTTGTTCCAATTTTAAAACCAGACAAAAATCCTGCAGAAGCTTCTAGCTATCGTCCAATCAGTTTGCTTTCCTCCATCAGTAAACTTTTTGAAAAGGTTATTTTGAACAGAATGATGGCCCACATCAACGAAAATTCAATTTTTGCCAATGAACAGTTCGGATTCCGCCATGGACATTCGACCACTCATCAACTTTTACGTGTAACAAATTTGATCCGTTCCAACAAATCTGAAGGCTATTCTACTGGTCTTGCTCTTCTAGACATAGAAAAAGCATTCGACAGTGTTTGGCATGAAGGTTTGATTGTAAAATTAAAAAACTTTAATTTTCCAACATACATTGTTAGAATAATTCAAAGTTATCTGTCAATTCGTACACTTCAGGTTAATTATCAGAACTCCAGATCTGAAAGACTTCCTGTAAGAGCTGATGTTCCTCAAGGCAGCATTTTGGGACCAATATTATACAATATTTTCACATCTGACTTACCTGAGTTACCTCAGGGATGTCAAAAATCTTTGTTTGCGGATGACACAGGCCTCTCCGCCAAAGGTCGAAGCCTGCGTGTCATCTGTAGTCGATTGCAAAAAAGTTTGGATATTTTTTCTTCATACTTGGAAAAATGGAAGATTTCTCCTAATGCTTCCAAAACTCAACTAATAATATTCCCACATAAACCAAAAGCTCTTTATTTGAAACCTTCAAGTAGACATGTTGTCACGATGAGAGGGGTTCCAATAAATTGGTCAGATGAAGTTAAGTATCTAGGGCTCATGCTAGATAAGAATTTAACTTTCAAAAATCACATTGAGGGCATTCAAGCCAAATGTAATAAATATGTAAAATGTCTCTATCCCCTTATTAATAGAAAATCAAAACTTTGTCTTAAGAACAAGCTTTTGATATTCAAACAAATTTTCAGGCCAGCCATGTTGTATGCTGTACCAATATGGACTAGCTGTTGTAATACCAGGAAGAAAGCTCTACAGAGAATTCAAAATAAAATTTTGAAAATGATTCTGAGGCTTCCTCCCTGGTATAGTACCAATGAGTTACATAGAATATCCAATGTTGAAACATTGGAACAAATGTCAAATAAAATAATTAATAATTTCAGGCAAAAATCGTTACAATCTTCTATTGCCTCGATTAATGCGTTATATGTTTAGGTTATGTTAGGTAAAGTATATTCAAAGCGTTTTTCTCTCTTATGAAATCAACTGACCTGTAAACAATCTGAACTGCTTCGGCAAATGAAATGTAATATGCTGTTAACAAAATGTTAATAAAATCTTTGATTTGTTTTACCAAATTAGGATGATAGTGTTGTCTAATAACACAGAACACCTAGATATAAGAAATGAATGTAATGTTTGGAATGATACTAATAAAGATATTAAAAAAAAAAAAAAAAAAAACAATGGACTAGTGCACGAGTTCACGAATTTGACGTTTGAGCGGTGCCGAATTCACTCGTTTCCATGGTCACATAAATAACACGGCACCGCTCAAACGTCAAATAGTGAACTCGTGCATCGGTCCATTGGTCCATTGCCAATCAAGGCTACTATCGGTAGTTGATAATAAACACAATGGACTAGTGCACGAGTTCACGAATTTGACGTTTGAGCGGTGCCGAATTCACTCGTTTCCATGGTCACATAAATAACACGGCACCGCTCAAACGTCAGATAGTGAACTCGTGCATCGGTCCATAGTCCAAGCGGGTCAAATATGCTGGCGATTTGCGACAGCATGCTTCGTTTTGTGGGCTGAGAGATCTTGATCGGTGCATAAGTGTACTGAAACTCGTCGTTGCACGGCTGCCGAGGGCCTTTATGGTGCGAGAATCATTGAATTCGATCGGTAATTCTACTTCGCAATCTTCCGTTGGTACACCGTTGAGAACCGCTGAGCTGTTCGAAGCCCACTTCCGCAGGTGGAAGCCACCGGAGGAGAATATTGTTGTCAATTGCTGGCGCAGTAAAACGGCTTCTTCTTCGGTGTCAGCGCCAGTTAACACATAGTCTACGTAAGTGCCCTTTTCTGCCCTTTCAACCGTTGTTGGATATTGGCCTCTATAGGGGACTGCACGCCGCGGTTGCTAAGGTAAAAAATTCTAAGTGTTTGACGTTTCGTGGCCTTGTTGTTTACGGTTCGGACTTAGAAAATTTCTGTCCGCGTTGGTGAAACAACTTAGCTATGCAACGCTTCCTGAGATGAGATTTTCAAGCGCGTGGGCACATCCACGTGTTCAATTATTTTGATCGGTCCTATCAGGACAAATGAACATGACATTGATACGGGCAAAGTAGCGGAAAATCATTCGAACCACTGGTTGGAATTACCAAAATCTTGGAAGCATCCACGCATTGTGAGTGGATAATTGTAGAGAAGTGAGGTGCCATTTACATGTTCACTATCGACAGGGTCAAACACGGTGTTAACGGTAAACTATCCACTACGATATCACAGTTGATAAGTGTTTTAAGAAGACCGATTGTAATTGTATGCAATCATGGCTGAAAACCATCCACAAAATTTGACCATCTCCAGCTTGTTCCGTGTAAGTTAGTTATTATTATTGGGGACGGATTCGACCATCAAGACGGGTAGTGTCTTCAGGAGAGTTGTACAAGATAATGCTCGCTTCCTTTCAGAATATATCGTGGTAAAATAAATTTTTAACTCGTGCACTAGTTTACAATATCACTTCCGGTGTGTTATCATTGAGGGATATTTCGTAATCTAAGCGAGATAGAAATTCTTTGACCGAACTTGTTTGCAAAAATTAGTGGAATATACTCCGATCGGAGATGATCTGGAATTCCATGGATTTCCTGCTTCATGGACAGATCAAAGCCTACAGTTGAACTGGAGAAGTCTGGGAAGCAACTACGATTTGGAGCATTCAATGAAGGGTTAACCTCCAGACTCATGTACCAGTAGTACAGCGTCATAAATTTTGTTTGAGGATTTCGTTCGATTAGCTTTTCAAAATTTCCAATCACCAATGGATTTAGCACCTCACATCGGATGAGGAAGCGTAGCGATAATTCCGCGAAACGATCTGATAAAGGCAGTACTCCTGCTAAAACCTCTAAACTCATCGTATGATATTCTAACAGTTTTTTTTTTTCTATCTTTATTAACGAGATTTTTAGCCCTGGGCTAGTTCATCTCTGGACCAACGGCTTTTACTTCCCTTCCGAAGGAAGTCGTCACTGAATTTTTAGTGACTATCTCGGGGATGGGATTCGATCCCAGGTCCTCGGCGTGAGAGGCGTGTGTTCTAACCACTACACCAGGTCCGTCCCCCTATTCTAACAGTTGCTGTACGCACTTTGTTGCCAGATAGGAGGCGCTCTTCGTCCCATAAGTAACCGTATTCAAGCGATATTCACTGATTGGTTCGTCAATTGACCATCGCCAAAGAATTCGCTGGAAATCGCGATCAGCTTCGTGGATGTCCACCATGCGGTACATTTGCTTTATATCACTAGTGATCACTATCGCCGGAAAACGAAATCGTAAAAGAATGTTGACGATTGAATCTTGAAGTACTGGACCAGTCATGAGTACATCGTTGAGGGACTTTCCACTGGTGGTTTTCGCAGAACCATCGAAAACGACGCGGCATTTTGTTGTGGAACTGTCTTCCTTTACCACACAATGATGGGGCAAATATACGGCGCCTTTTGGTGCTGGACTATCTGCAAGTGACATGTGCCCAAGTTCATAGTACTCGTGAAGAAAGGAATGATACTCCTGTTTCAGCTTAGGATTACGATGCAACTTTCGTTCGATGTGATTCAATCGTTTTTCAGCTATTTGCCTTGACTCACCCAGTTGGTTTGGAGGGTACAGAAACGGTAACCGAACAGTAAACTTTCCGGTTTTGTCTCGAACAGTGTGCTCGTAGAAGTGGTCTTCGCATCGCTTTTCCTCATCGCTAAGGTGGGGTACAGGTTTAATGTGTTCCTCCAATTCCCAGAATCGACGCAATGGACCGATGCACGAGTTCACTATCTGACGTTTGAGCGGTGCCGTGTTATTTACGTGACCATGGAAACAAGTGAATTCGACACCGCTCAAACGTCAAATAGTGAAGTGCATTGGTCCATGCACGAGTTCACTAATTTGACGTTTAAGTGGTGCCGAATTCACTCGTTTCCATGGTCACATAAATAACACGGCACCGCTCAAACGTCAAATAGTGAACTCGTGCATCGGTCCATTGGTCCATTGCCAATCAAGGCTACTATCGGTAGTTGATAATAAACACAATGGACTAGTGCACGAGTTCACGAATTTGACGTTTGAGCGGTGCCGAATTCACTCGTTGCCATGGTCACATAAATAACACGGCACCGCTCAAACGTCAGATAGTGAACTCGTGCACTGGTCCATAGGGCAGTAGCATGCGGTGAGATTTGGGATTCTCTATGGATCAATGCACGTGTTCACTAATTTGACGTTTGAGCGGTGCCGAATTCATTCGTTGCCATGGTCACGTAAATAACACGGCACCGCTTAAACGTCAAATAGTGAACTCGTGCATCGGTCCATTGCGACCAGCTACCACCCTAGCTTAGTGTTTTGCATCGTAGGAAGATTTTCGTCAGGGCCGAGGGAGATTTTTCCAGGCTCTAGGAGCTGGAAGAACAATTCAATACCGAGCAATACATTGATTCTACCAGGACGGTGGAAAACTGGGCCAGCCAAGTTAATAGAATTTGGAATTTGCCAACCGTCAATGTTTGCTTGTTTGACCGGCAGCGTTTTGGTGATTTTCTCGAGAACCATGCACGGCACAGTGGTACTGTAATCGGTGCATCGTGATGCAATTACAATTTGTACACATTTATCAACATGTGCAGGAGTGGATGATATTCATTCAAGGTCCATATCCGTTTCAAACATGTCGAGATCAAGTTCCTTACAGAAGCTTTCGCTGATAAAACTCACTTGGGAAGCGGAATCCAACACGGCACGACAGGCGTGTGGTCTGCCTGGTGGTAGGTCATTTGGCATAAAGTCGTTTGGCATAAAGCCGTTTGGCATAAAGTCGGTTGGCATAATGGTCATTTGGCATAATGGTCGTTTGGCATAATGGTCGTTTGGCATAATAGTTGTTTGGCATAATGAGTCTGAAATCAAGAATTTCTCAATTTTCGTTATACTTTTGTATTGAATCTTTCTGATGACATCAGGCTTGTTTTGGAGTCAATTGATACAAAATGACACTTTATTCAACAAACATTCGCTCCTGAATAAATTTAAGCATATTAGGAAAGTTATTGCCAACAGTATTTTATTATTCATCCAGAAATTACCCTTCTTTCAAATATTAATTCTTCTTTTGAGTTTCACTATTGAAACAATTTTTTGCACTGAAGATTTTTATGTATTTAGTACAAATTTACCCTTCTTTTTATTTTATTTTCAAAATATGATGTAACCATAACTATAGGTAAGAAAACTGTTGATTTTAAATTTCAATAAATTTCTCCTTCTTTAATGCATAGGCTGTTCTTTGGAGCTATATTTTTTAAGTTTTTTTTTTGTTTCCAACTGACAATCGGTAACACTGATCTGCTCAAATTATCAGCGAAATGAGAAATCGATTACTGCAGTTACTTCGATGTGTTGTGCTTCTTTTCCCCAAATGTCGTTTCTCCAAATGCCAGTTCCCCGAATATCTCGTTTCCCCGACTAGCCCACTTCCCCGAAAAGTGTTTAGCACTCATAATTGTCGTAACTTCATACATTTCATGATGGTGAACGAACTGACCATCTAATATGCACCCTTCTTTATTTAATTGGCGGTTCTTTCGAGTTTGACCGTCCTCAGCATTTTTGCCAACATGTATATAGCCGAGAATGACAGAATACTTCCTTCTTTTGACTGTTTATCGTTCTTTTTCGTCACCACTATTCGGGGAAACCAGGGGAAATGGCATTCGGGGAAAAGTAGCACAATCACTTCGATGATTCTGAACGTACTTTCTTATGTCTTCTCGTTTTATTATGCCGCAAAAATGAAAATAGGCGGTTTTTTATATTTATACTGTTTTAAATTTTATTATTCAGTATAGATAAATGTTAACAATTTTTATATTTTGCTGTCTTATCAATTCTTGCCAAATGTGTTTTTTTTTTTCAAAAAAAGACAATATACACTGTCTTCAGCACATAGGCTGCGCAGACTGAACGATCACTAACATTAGACAACGGACAACACGAAACACCCAGTAGCCCAACGATGAATTTTTCGTTTGACGACCGACTGGAGCGGGAATCGAACCCACACCCCGTGGCACAATACGACTAGACGACTGACGCCGCTAACCACAAGGCCACGAAGCCCACTGTTAGAATGATAATTACTTTAGAACTTGCCAATATTCAACATATACTTATTTTGGGACAAACGCGTGATCTCCTTCTGAGATATGCTGGAAAAATATTATTTCAATCACAAATTTTCCTTTCTCTCGATAATAGACGGTGTTTTTGATGTACACTTCCAAAATTAGAATTTATATTGAACCATTGAAAAGTTTTACCATAAATATTTTCTTTTAAAGATGTTTTGTTCATTTGAGCTATGCTGTAAGAAGATTTTTTTTTTGCGTTAGAGCCTTAAACATTTCAAACGAAAAATAATCTGCTCTCGTAGAAAGGTTATATTTGCGTTAAGTCGTACTGAAAGATCTTTGGATCAGAGCTTTTTATATTTTGCAAAAAAAAATCCATTATTTTATCAAGTAATTTTCATCGAGTGTTACGTCCAAACTGAGAAAAAACTTGATCTGCAGCGAAATATTCTATGAGCGTTCCCTTGATGAATAACTGCGAACTTTATTTGCCAATTTACTGTTTTCAAATATGTATATCGCAACAAACTCAAAGATACTCTATGTTCTGAGATGCAGAGACCCGTCATGAGTTTTATTTAGTGATGCTCTCTAATGTCACAACATTTTTTGAAATTCTTAGCTTGGAAAATTTCTGAACGAACACCACGCTTGTTTAGAATCTACCAAATTTTTTTGCTATGAGCTTGATCTCGATAAAAGCTTAAAAAATGCCGATATTTATTTTGAGTCAATCATTATGCCAAACGGCCATTATGCCAAACGGCCATTATGCCAAATGACCATTATGCCAAACGACTTTATGCCAAACGGCTTTATGCCAAACGACCTTATGCCAAACGACTTTATGCCAAACGGGGTACAATCGGTATGCCTTGCTTATCCAGAACATTAATCGCAACTGTGGCTAGTAGTGTGTTGGACGCATCGAAATTGGCGGAGGAACCAAGGGCTGAAATCAAAGACTGAGCAGCCGAGCCATCGCCTGTGAACGGAACATATGACGTTGATGGAGCTTGTTGTGAGTTGTGAGTTATAAGAGCAAAATGAAGCAGAGTGTGGTGGAGTTGGCCACATTTGCGACAGTTTCCCGATTGACATGTTTCGCCGGGGTGCTTATTCAAACAATTACGGCATAGCATCTGGGATCTCACAGCACTCAACCTCTCTTCCGAGCTCATATGGATGAACTTACCACACTGATAAAGTGGATGAGGCGATTTGTCACAAACGACGCAATTTGGAGACGAACGTGGTAGCTCCCCTATAGTGAGGCTTGTAGGTAGTGGCTACTCGTTGTTTAGTGGGTTGTGCAGATTGTAAAGCATAACTGCGAGAATCGATAAACGATAGGAACGATTTCAGGGTTACATTTACTTCGGGAATATCAGCAACTCTTTGGTACCAAAGTTGTTTGGTTTCGGGGTCCAACTTCTCGGTGAGAATAAATATAAGCCACGTGTCACGGTCCTCTCTCTGCATGGCCTGGAACGCTCGGACAACCTCATCTGAGACATCATGCAACGAACGCAACCTATCAGCAGAAGGCGCTGTCATGGCTGGTTGGTTCAGAAAGCGTTCGATGTGTTTGTGGGCAATCTCGAGTGGTTTGTCGCTGAGAGAGACTCGCGAAGAGGAAAAATATCAACGTCAAATGCAGCCAAAATTCTGCTGTCACGAAACGTCAAATGCAGCCCACTGTTTTTATGGCTGCAAAAGCGAAAAGTATTGTATTTACAATAAACTGTTTTTAAAAACGTCTGTCGGCGGAGCAGTTTTTTCCAAAGTTTCTGATAAATCTAAACACAAGATTAGTTATTCTTAATGTCTGCTACGTTTGCTGGCATGAAATTTCACTCAAAATGCAATTTATGATTCGGTGTAATGCAAACGCAATCATTTTTTTTGCTGAGAGGTTCATGTGAGGGTTTGAACGGCTGGCACGTGATTGGTATAAACACAAATTGGAATAAGAAAAAAACTCAGCAATCACAGAAAAAGAAGACCGTCTTCGCGAGTCTCGTCTCAGGTTTGTCGTAGCGTGACTGAAGCTTCTGTAAAGCGGTAGTGTAGTTAGCGTCCTCGATTTTAAGGTGTGTGACGAGAGACGCCGCCTCACCCGATAAATTGGTTTTGAGGAAATATAATTTTTGGCTATCTTTCAGCGATGGGTTTTGATCAACCATGCTGCGAAATAGGTCAATGAAGGACTGCCATTCGAGATAGTTTCCACTGAATACGGGCAAACTCATGCGTGGTAGTTTCAGATCCGAGAGCGGTGTGAGAACAGGGAGGGTATCCGGCGCCGCAGAGGATGTACTTGCACCAATGGATCAATGCATGCGTTCACTCGTTGACGTTTGAGCGGTGCCGTGTTATTAACGTGACCATGGCAACGAATGAATTCGGCACCGCTCAAACGTCAAATTGATGAACTCGTGCATTGGTCCATAGACATTCTGTCAGCCATCAATCGAAGCAGCTCAGCTTGTTGCTGTGCGAGCTGGTTTAACGCATTACTTTGTGGGGACGATCGCTCTCATATACTGCTAGCATTGTTGCTGAACAGCATCATCGTACAGTTTATCATCTTCACTTGCGTCCAAAATTCGTTTATGCACAGTACAGTACGCGGCCAATATGTCATCGAGCACTTCTAGTTCGGTTTGCACTTCGGTTTCTTCGGCCGTTTCAGGCTTCAGGTTAGCCACCATATCGGACACACGTTTGATGCGCGGATCAAGGGATTTCCGTTCGCGGATAAGTTTTTCCATATTGGAGTTCACACTTGAGGTCACTTGGGCACCTTCCCTCACTAAGAGTTTGTTCGATCGTTGTGTCGCGGATTGGCAACCACTAATTGTCACTTTTATTCGCGAGTGGCGAGATTAAAACGCGACACAAGCTAATCGACACTGCGCAGGTCACGACGATAATTTTCGCGATCCGGCTCGAAGGACCATATGGAATGGTGAGGTCCAAAAAAAAAACGCCGGTAACTTTGAGAATGTGAACGGAGGGGAAATAAATATGCGAGACGGTATAACAGTTACAATTTCAACTAATCCAATCTGTATTATGAGCCTTCTTATATAAAATTCAATCGGTTGGGTAACAATTGATACAGGGAACAAAGCAAAGGTGATCAATTTTTCACATAAGAAAAGAGAGAGAGAGGAATTTTGGCAATTCTATTAATTTGGTTAAACAATAGTTGGTATGGTTGGCAATTGGTACGTCCTCAAACTCCGCTACAACAGAGATTATTCCTTCTATAAATTAAAGGCTGTTCTTTATACTTGCAATGCCAACAAAATTATTGGATTCAGTGCTGCTAATGTCTTAATAATAATAAGCTGTTCTTTCGAGACACTAATGTCATTAGTGCTTAAGAGATTTCCATCATTTATTTTCTCTTCTTTTAATCATAGGCTTTTCTTTATACTTATACGATTAATTTAATGACTCGTGGAAAAGGCTGTTTGAGAAATCACCTTCTTTCAATAATATGTTCTTATTTGTATTCTTGTTGTTCTAATATTTATTGGAATTTTATATGAAAGTATTTCCATCATAAATTTTCGTTTCAACTTGCTGTTGAATGATTATGTGGAACACTGGGTAATCAGATAAGTTGTTGAAGCTTTTCGCAATAGAATCGGTAATATCATTGTGATCCTGAATGCATGCCATGCTCATTGCTGGAGCTGTGCTATGTTGAATTTGAACTTGACTTTTGTAACTAAGATAAATATTTAATTAAATTTTACTTTTCAATTTCGACAAATTTCGAATAAATTGATTGAAAAGCATCGAAAATTGTTAGCAGAAGAGGCAAAGGAACTGTTCTCTTTACATTAAATTGATGAACAGACAGCCAAGCAGATCCATATATGGTTCTCAATAGTTTCAAGTTCTTTCGGACATGCTACTATGGTGAGCCGTCATGCGCTAGCGGTGTTATTTAGGAAAGGTACTAATCTGTTTATCAACAACTTTTCTATAATTTTATTAAATGTAGATAACGTTGAGATGGGTCTATAATTTACATCAGACGCATCACTTGATTTGAAAACAGGGACTACCCTAACAATCTTTAAACACTTTGGATAACAGCCAGTTTCTAAAATTTTATTAAATACCTCAGATAGAATTCTAGATAAGCAAACAGAATCATTTTTGACAATATCAGTGGCAGGGTTGTTAACGTTAATCAACGATTAACGCCGTTTCATTGATTTGTTAACGTTAATTGTAACGATCAACGAATTTTGCGTTGATTTTTCGGAGCCGTTGATCAACGTTAACGTTAACGCTTGGCGTTGATTTAACGTCAACGGTAAACGTTAATTTTTTACGTTAATTATGGCCTTTGCCATATTTTTAGCGAATCCCAGAGTTTGTTTCGAGTAGGATATGTAATGTAGCGAGAGGTAAGAAATAAAACAGCAAATAAGTTTAAAATAAACTTTCGGTTTATTTATCTGTTGTGTTCAGACTTTAATAAAAAAAAAACATGTAGTTTATTGCATCTACTTTTTCATAATGAGTGAACTTTTTTTTAACTCCAGTCAAAGACAAAAGCTTGTTGTAGTGAATAAGAGCACTAGCGATAAAATAATGTAAATAATTACTCACCTGTTTCCAAATATATTTTGCTTCCTCACTTCGGACTTGTTTTTTTTTATTTTGGTTTTGACGAAATGCAAATGTAAATAACAATTCTACTATTGGATTTGTATGCTATTCCAATTAGAATATGTTGGTATTGGTTTCGGATGATCTGTCAAATGAATGCACGGAAAAAGAAGTAGTGAGATAATCAATTTCGAAAAATCGAACACGGAAATTTATTGTTGTTACACGCTAATTTATTTCCACTCTTTGTGTTAACCTGAAGAATTGACGAAAATTGTTGGAAAATGTATTTGTGTATTGGAGTATCTTGATTTCGGTAGAATTTGACTCATTAAAATAGATTATTGTAATATAATGCATTACATGTGATGTGAACATAGGTTATTACCAACTTCATTCTGAGGGTAAATAAAAATTCATTTGTTTGCGTTTTACATGTAAAATTTGTTGAGTGTATTCTGAAAACGCAAACTGTTGAGGGGGTATGACAGATATGGAACGCAGAGAGAAAAACGCAAACTTTAAAACGCAAAAGGATGAGAGGAAGTGAGTCTGGTTGGAGGGAAACTGGATGCTAACGAATTGAGCGTCATTCCCGCATAAACATAAACCATTTCTTCACTGTTTCCGATACTATCCTCAACCATTTGCAACAATATCTGAACAGCTTCGTATAACACCCAAAATAACAATAAGCCTACCGTACCATGAACGGTTTTGATAATCTGATAAATTGTAATTGGCAAAAGTACAATGTGGGGAATAGGCGGTTAAGTTATGTAACCATAAAAATATGGCGATTTTCGCGAACAATTTTTTTTCATTTACAATTTGCCAAACAGTAGATAAACTATCCATTTTTTCCCAGTTTTTGTCCAATTCACTATTAAGCAAACTGTTCAAGAATAGTTGAAGTATAAAATTGAAACAAAATGAACACATTATCTGTAATTGTTGGTTTACGATGCGTTATGGTTCTTTTACTATTAACTGTATTATTGTGTTATGTTTATACAATAAATGAAGAAAATATGAATAAATTGAGAACTTTATTTTTATTTGGATAAATAAGCATACACTTCGTTTTAATTGTGGGTAGTTTTTATTAATATACACTGAATTTTTATAGGAGGTGTGTTGCGGCTTGGATTTGTGTCTGCTTCACGTCGCCAAGCGGAATGCAGGACCTGTCGTATAGGAGAAAACCAAATAGTTTAGACAACTTACAGTTCATTAGGAATTTTCTGTACTTACATATCTTAACATCATCCGGATTGAAATTTTGATTCGCTCTCATCTAAGTCCTGGCAATCGGACATGATTGCCCATTTTCAGAAGCGGTCATGTGCTGCTTCTTGAAATAATAAGCTTTCTCGTCAGCTACGAACAGGATGAGTGCTACATTCTCAGCGGCTTTCCGTATATCTCCTGCCTGGTTGTTGAAGTTGAACCTATTTGATACCACATGCGGGACAGCTCCAACGGGAAGCTTGCGCAATCTATTGCCGGGTAACAGGATAAGTTAATATTTACACATATATATTTTTTAATTGAAAACATATTTACCTCGGAACATAGAACTCCAAATCGCTAGTGCAGCTTATATTTAGCTGTAACGGGAAGTTTTCTTCGGTGCGGGATGACTTTTTTCGCAACAAAATTTTCATTTTTTTTCTCGCTGGATGACCAAAATAAACACGGCACGTTTAAAAAAACTTACACAATGAAGCAACAATGTAACTTTCAAATAAAGTTTTATATTTACAAATATTTTAACTAAAAGAGTGTCCAAACATCATCAAACTAACACAAAAAATGCTTTTATTTAAATTCGTTTGCTTGGGGAGTTTAGAAAAATGTTCTGCGAGATGAAAAAATAAATGTGAATGCCCTTTGAAACAAACAGTCATGCTCTCGGTCATACCAAAGTCTGTTTTAGCGTGTGCAGAGAAACGTTGGGAAGTTAGGAATTCGGAAAATGTGCCCAGTAAAGTTTGCTCACAAATACCGATGTGCTTCACTGTTTGGTAAACTGTTACAAATCAGTAATATATGGTAAAATGAGTATGTGTAAGTATGTTGTGCAAATATGAAACAAAACTATTTGCAAGAAGGTGATGTTACGTTGTTACCATTTCTCACCAATTGGCACCTTCATATTGTTCAACAATATGTGAATACTACGAGACAATGTTACATTTCAGTGTGAATTACTCAAACCGTTTTTATTCTCCAAAGTTTTAGTTTTTAAATTGTTCAACATGAAAGCAACTGTTCGTGATACATTTACCTTTATGGTTAAAGTATATTTACTGTATGGAACAAATGACGAATTGTATTTATCTATGCGGGTTCTGTGAACGATTTTTCAAGCGTACGGTTCGACCTTTTTTTTGTAATAACTTTCTTTTATACTATTTTCGGCCTTGAGTGGAAAATTCAACCCGGAGATACTACACTTGTATCCTGTTTTTCCATACAAAATTAGCAACTTTGACTGTATTACATTTTAGTCGGAATTGCAATGAACTAAGTATGACGAACTACAAATAACCGGTTTATTTTATAGTGAACTTCTCACATTTCAATCATTATTGAAGGTTTTCAGAGGTTTGCTTGAAGATAGAAAATAGGAAACAGAGAGATTTGTTTAATATGATTACAAACGGTAAGGAGCCGGATCCTATTCTTGGAACTTTAAATTCGCTTCGGAAGATTTTTTTTTTGAAAGCTACTGAGCTCATATTTGGCCACAACTAAAGCTCATATTTGCGTTGCCCCATGCCAAAGGGGTTCGGGCCCATTCACAAATTTCATAACGCTGAAGGGGGTGGGTGGGTGTCCTCGTTATGTTACGGCTTATACAAAATTTGGATAATATTCATACAAAACGCGTTATGAGGGGGTGGGTGGGTGTCGAAAATAACCATTTTTGGCGTTATGAAATTTGTGAACAAACCCTTCATTAAAGTGCTCAAGTGGTATGTTCCGCAAATTTACGTAACTTCTGAATGTGAACAAATTTGTTGAACAAATCAACCACCCAAAACATACCGTTTTTGAATTAGGTAAAAAATCTCTCGGTTGCTTTTGTCTTTGATCAACCCTCTGGAACTTTTTGGTAAACGACTGCAATGCAATATAAGGAATTCGCTATAGATAAAGCTGCAGGTGATTGTTAGTTCGTCATTCAAATTTCAGTCAATTCGAACTACGGCATGCATGCGGCAACAATTTTCAATCCATGCAGTCATTCAGCCTTGAAATTTGTGATGTCGAAACGCCTTCACTTCCCGGACACTAGTGTACAGTATTTGAAAATTTCCCCGACGAAAGGGCCACTTGGCGACATGGATCGGTAGTTCTTCATTTGCAACACGTCCGGATTTCTCTTCCACTCGAACACAATTGTTCTTGGCCCTTGCTGCTTGCATCATTTTATACCCGTAAACAAGATTTTTTTTTTAATTTCCTTGGTTACGATATTTACATGGAGACAACAGCGAAAATTTTCATTGCATCTACACAGGTCACCCAGTAATCAACGATAAGATTAACGATGTTCGTTAATGTTAATTCAACGCAATCCGTTGCACTGAAATGAATTTTATTGTAGAAACTACTGAATCCATGGTAAAATTAAGAACTGCACCAACGATTTTCAACCGACTACATTAATCTGTTAACTCTACCAAAACATGGACAACATCACTACACAAGAAAATTAATTCTATTTATTTAACCACAGTTGTAGTATTTATGACTAGAAACATTCTAGATTTAACATGTTTGGCATTATACTTTTGACCACACTGTGTTGTACGGTGGGTGTCACGAATCGAAATACAATGCTGTGCAGTCGAAGTTACTATAGACATAGTCACATTTACTGCACTACTCAGTGATTTTCACCAGATTATAGTAAACTTAACAGATTTTTGTAGTCGGTTGAAAATCGTTGGTGCAGTTCTTAAATCTACCATGAATTCGGTAGATTATACAACAAAATTTGTTTGCGTGTGACGCTAACGCTAAAAAACATGAAAATCAACGAAACGCCGTTAACGTTGATCTCGAGAAAAATTAACGTTAACGGCGTTAATCGTTGATTAACGTTAACAATAGAGTAACTTCATTGGCAGTAGCTGGGGATAGAAATATCGAATTTGGAACTCTCCGCAAATAAGAGAAAGGATCAATAGTAGCATCTATTTGAGTACTATTAGCAAGATGTTGACCTATGTTCGAGAAAAAATTATTAAAAATTTCACAGGTTAGTTGATTATCGTAGATTTTTGCACCATTATCAAGAAAAACAATGATATCAGCCTTGGAGCTTTTCCAAAAAATGCAATTTATGCGTTTCCACAATTTTGAGTGAGGTGTATTATTCAAAAGATTATCATAGTAAATCCTTTTTCATTTTTTTTTAACTGCTCACTTTATTTGAGACATGTTTAAGTAAAGCTTCCATTTTAATTAGATGCCAAAGATTGAAGTTCATCCATGGACAAAACTGACTTTTAGCACTGACATTTTTGGTTAATATTTTTTAGTATTTTCCATTGAGTGATTTGTATTTTGAAACGACATCAAGCAAACATGATCCACCATCTTGAACTGCTCCATAATTTTGCAAAAATGCTCTGAAGTCTCTGTTGAGCTTCTGATGATTAACAACCTTTTTAGTAAGTGTCAGTTTTTCTCTTTCTTCGAATAGTTTGAATGATGTTATTACTATGCAATGATCGCTTTGTTCAGTTGAAATTGTGTCATTTTTTTATACGAGGGAGATCATCAATTTTGCAAATTGCATGATCAAGTATGTTCGAGCTTATTGGCCTAGTAGAAGAGGTGTTGGAACAAACGAATCCGTATGATTCCATGAGCGCCCTGTATTTCACAACCGCGTTGTTAATATAAGCATTTATAGGTACATTAACATCACCAAGCAGGAAACAAGGTCTTATATGGTTAGAATTATCGAGAATGTTTTCAAATATGTTTAAAAATGATTTACATCGAAGGACGGAGGACGATAAAACGTGTGAATATCGTAAATACGACTATTAAGTGTTACTTCAACATGGATATGATGAAAGCCATCGAGATGCACATTACACTGGACATTGAAAGAAATACTGTTTTTGATGTACACAACCAAACCACCACTGGAGCTATGTCTACAAGAACAAATTGACTTATACCCCGGAATGTTATATAACGTTATATTATCTTGTTTGAGCCATGTTTCTCCAATAACAATTATATCGACTGGAAAGTGTGATTGATCCAACATTACAAGCATACAATCAAATTTTTCAAGATCGTTTAACCCTCTAATGTTCCACTGAAGAATTCGTAGGTGTTTTGAACTCGACAGATCGGAAGAGTAGCATTCATTCAGATCATCAATGTTTTCATGAAAATGATTATTATTTATAGTGGTCATTTTGCTATTAGATTATGACAAATAAAATAACAAAAACACAAGGTACAAAGCTTTCACTAACATAAACTATTTGTTGACAAGGTCGAGTTAGAACTTAGGTGGAATACCGATCTCTTTGCGAAGTTTTCCAAGTCGTTGCGATTTTTGATAATAATGGTATTGGTATTTTCATCTTTTTTAACTAGTATGGCTCCTGTCCAAAAAAATTTTAGACTCATTTTTTTTCTGAAGCATTCGTATTTCCCGCAGTAGTTCTAATGAAAGAGGTGTTAATTCATTGCGAATAACAATGTACGTAGGTATCCCATTGACAACCATTGACTGATCAATGACAGCTGAAGAAAGCTTTCCGAATATCTTCTTCTTAGAAAAGAACGATTTTTTCATAGACGGGAAGTGGATTCAATTGCGTCACCAGGGAGGTCCAAACCAATACAATCAGCAACTTTGGCAACAATACTGGAAACCTGTTCATTTTCTTGAACTGGGACATCTAACAATATTGCATTTTTGGACAGAGAATCTTTATTAGCCCTATCATCACTAAATTCCAATTTATTTACGGATATTTTCAAAGATGACAGTTCATGTCTTATACCATCAACTTCTGATTTCAAGTGATCATTTTCAGTCTTCAGTTTAAGAAAATCATTCATAAATTCATCAATGTTGGCCGAGATAAGTTGCTGAGAATGCTCAATGGCTTTCACAAAACTATTAACCTCGGCTTTTACTTCTTTCAATAGAGCTGATACAACAGTAATCACATTTTTTTTGGAGCTCTGAACTGGTGTACGATTGTTTTGCATATTAGTTATTTTTTTGTAAATATCAGAACATTTTGCTGTCCAAAAGTACATATTTCTTTTCATTTTACGGACCCCAGAGCCTATTATATTTCAACACGTGAAATGAGCATTAGAATAGCAGTACAAACATGTAATTAGTTGACTCAAATCATTTTCCTGCTTTCTACACTCAACACAATAAACAGCATCATCAGTCTGATCATTCGACATTTTGAGATAAAAACCTGAGACTCGAAAACAAAAACAAAGGTTGTAAATATAAACTAAAGACTACTACAAACCTCGAGGATCAAAACAAATTAAAATGGATGTGCATCACAGAGCATATGGTATAAAAAGGTAACATAAGATACAACACACATAAAAAAGAATCAAATGGTCAAGTCTTGTTCTTACAAACATCAGTGAAACAAAATTCAGCCAAACAATCATGCAGCAAACCGTGATCCCACTCAACTACTCATCAAGAAAGAAAAAGATCCCACAAAGCTACTGGCTATTAGAGGAGTTTATTAGGTATTGGTACCTTTCTATCCCGTTTCGCTAAATTCTGCAGTGTAACACTGCGACCACTTGCATACCCCTACAGACTACTTTGTGGCAGTTGTATGTACACAGCTAAAAATATGTTGTAAATTTTCATGCACATATTTGGAGCATCAAAATAAACCTAAATTTCAACGACCAATCAATTATTTTTCAATCGAATTCACTTCAATTTTACACGATCATGTTATATTCAATCATTTCTAGTTGAAAATTGAATGTATATTCATTTAAATTTACATGATGCTGTAGCAACACACGAATTTGATTTATTTTTACAGTAGACTTCAGTTTACATCACATTGCAAATTAAATATTTTGTTCTGTGTAGCGACGCCTTACTTCGACAACCTGTAGTTTCGTAACTAAACAAGTAATCTGAACAATCCTCATATTGTGTCCTCATACCCGGTTCCGGAAACCCGGAACATCCGAAAAGTAAGTTTCCATCGCAGTATTGTGCATGTAATTCACATCGGTACTATTCGGTTGATGGATATTTTGGCACAACAAATTTTCTGTAACAAGGAACCAAATACCGGCGCACATTCCCTGAAAACCTAGGTCCAGTGTGGTCCATGCGGAACCGGTCCCTGGTGTCCCGGAAGATGGCCAATCTGGACAATTCGATAAAATTGCTCAGATTAATACCCCAAAACCAAATGAATTGCGGCTAATTCTTTAGGATTTTTTATGTTTGGATGTATTTTGTCAATAGAATGGATGGATGGTTTTTCTGGTCCTTTTTGAGCAAAGTTTTAGTATTAAAAGTAGGCATGCGACGGCTCATCTTTATGCTTTTGGATACCTGTGACTCTTCTAGTTTAATTATTGATGAATCACCACTTTGGTTCTTCTGGTCAAATAACCCAGGAATGACCACCGAAGATACCAGTATTGTGAGACATTTCAGTTTTTGTACCAAAACTAGGCATGCGACGGCTCATTTTTCATGATTTTGAATATCTGAGACTCAATAGTTCAATTATAGATAAATGATCGCTCTGACTTATTTTGACCACCGAAATAACCCAGAAATGACCACCGAAGATATCCGTATTGTAGAATATTTGAGTTTTTGTACCAAAACTAGGCATAACTGATTCTTCTAGTTCAATTATACAGTGGGATTCCGTTTTTGGCATGCTCCGTTTTTGGCATGCTCCGATTTTGGCACCCCCCGATTTTGGCAACAAAATGGATCCGTTTTTGGCAACAATTTTCACTACCATTAAAATTTGTATTTTTTTTTGTAAATATTATCGTGTCTGTTGCTTTAGTCATTTGAACAGCATGTCACCTCCACACTGATTGCATTCCAGAGCTCCATTTTCGTCGATATTTCCCCAAATTTCACCAACTACTAAGGACTCGCATACGCGCTTATTTACTTCAGAATGGTCATTGGTCATACATTGACAACGTTTCATGAGGCCAATAATCTCCACCAGTATCTCAACTGAAGACTCTTTCCTTAGGCATTCATATTGAGTGTCCAGCCCACTTGAGTCTGCCAGTAGGTGATACAGTAAAAAACACTTTTCTTCAGATTTGGAACAGCTAGTTTTAACAAAGCACCAGCACCGACATAAGAGCATAATCTATGACTCACACAGAGTTACAATCATTAATCTTGTCTCATATTTTTGGCTCACTGTATTTATAATTATGGATTTACGAACATAGCGCATGTAATAACACACCGCAATAATATATACAAATATGTACAGCAAAATGTCGTGCATCATAACTTTTAATAAATTTCATTAAATAACATGACAAATGCGAATACAGTCCAAACTACAATTTTTTCTCAATAATATCATTGAAGCGTGCAATAAATACGACTGAGAGTGTTTTAACTATTTGTCTGTGGTATTGGTGTGTATATTGATCTCTCTGCGTCAACTATTTAAAGCTACGTTTCCTTTTTTCTATAGACTCTGTAAGGCGTTAGATTTGTTAAGAGACGATCCAGAATTCTGTAATCAAGCATACGTGTCTTAACATCATCAAAATGTTCCTTATGAGCTGAGTCTATGAGATTCCTAACTGTACCCTGGAGAATCCTTAAGGGATTCTTGGTTCTTGTGGGACTTTCCAGAAATTTTAACGAATTCATGAGGATATCTGCAGATTCCGAGTGGACACTGAAGGCTTCTTGGGGGATCCTTAGAGTGTATAAATGGTTATGGAGAATTATGTCCAAAATCTGGTAATCCCTAATAAACACAAGGGCGTCCTGTAAATTTTAAGCGGGATAATGTGAATTTCTAGTGGTATTTTTAATATTTCCGGCGAAAGCTTGGGAGTTTTGAAAAGGTTCTCAGAGGAATTTGAGGTGTGCTAGTGGTAGCCTAATAATAATAAACTTAAAATGTTTTTTCATCGGAGACTTGAGAATTTTCAGCAACATCGCAGCGGAATTCCAAGATATTAACTCCTAGCAAAATCCTTAGCAAGATCCTGAGAACTCTATGTAAGATCCTGCGGATGCTTAGCAAGATGCTTCAGAGCTCAAGCATTTTTGTGTATATTTTTTATGAGAACCTGAAGATTCCTATTAGGTTCTTGAGGTTTCATAACAGGATCCTGTAAATTTCAGTTGATTTCATAAGGTAGGTGTAAAACATATATCAAGCTCAATGAAAAAATATTTCAAGTAAAAATTGAATTCTACAGAATTACAAGTCACATTTATGCATCATCTCATCTTTATGTTTGCCCTTTTGATTGCAGTCAACCGTTCATTATAAAATGCTTTACTTTATCAGAAACATAAATTGAAAGAGCAATTCTAAACTTACCGAATTTTTCAAATTTTACGCTTAAGTCCAAAAGTTAAACTGATTTTAAATGTTCATTCAATTAGAAAAAAGCTAATACCGTTTTGCAATACCCAGCGCTTTTGATTCGTAAATACGTCTTTATAAGAAAATAAAAATAAAAATATTTTGTTCTTTCATAGTTTTAAGAAAATGTCTAGTTCTTGAATAAAGGTCACTTATGCGATTATTGGTTTTACAAGGCCCTTTTATACAAAAATTAAATAAGCTTTAATTGAAGACGTTGAGGCGTAAAAACGCCACCAGAAAAACGTTTGCCAGATTTAACATTACGGGGCTATAGATTCATAGCATAGTATAACCCTTCGGAAAAATACTTCGAAGTGAACCTTTTCGAAGTCTCAAAGCCTTATGATTCCATAAAAATAATGTATTAACATTGTAATGATGTTTTCAAAACCAATAATTGAAAAATAAAATTTGAAATATGGGTTCCGATTTTGGCACGGTTCCGTTTTTGGCAACTGAAAATTTAAACTTTGTTGCCAAAAACGGAATCCCACTGTATATGAATGGCCACTTTGGCTAATGGTGACCGAAAATCAAACCTGAAGTTTGTAGACACAAATGTTAATTTGGACAAATTGAGATGAAAAATTTGTGAAAAATAATGGAATCGTTCTGGTGAGCTTCGATCCCACGACTCCCAATACGCTAGATTGGGCGCGTTAGCCAACTACGCCACAGAACTGGCAACGATTTTGCAGCACCGTCGACCAACCTGAAACCTGAGGACCTGAGTGGACATTTACTTATTATTGTGTGAAAAAAGTAACATGACCGAAAAACCATGGTGATTAAGCCGTCGAATGTCTTGTTTTGGGTTTCTTCGGTGGACATTCCTGGGCTATTTCAGTGACAGCAAAAGACCAGACTGGCCATCCATGTGAGATGGGTCACGAGCTCAGAAAATCAGGAAAATTGAGCCGTCACATGTCTAGTTTAATACAAAACCTGAAATGTCTCACAATAGAGATATCACCGGTGGTCATTCCTGGATTATTTAAATGGTAACAATTAGCCAGAGTGATCATTCACTTATAATTGAACTGGAAGAGTCACATGTATTGTAAATCATGAAGATTGAGCCGTTGCATACCTAATTTTGGTACAAAACTAAAATGTCCCACTATATGAGTATCTCCATTGGCCATTCCTGAGTTATTTTGGTGGTCCCGAAGAGCCAAAGTGCTCATTCAGCTATAATTGAACTTGAAGAGAAACAGGTATTCAAAATCATGAAAATGAGCCGTCGCATGCCTAGTTTTGGTACAAAAAGTTAATTATCCCACAATACGGGTATCTCTGGTGGTCGTTCCTGGGTCATTTCGGTGGTCACAATGAGCCAGAGTGCTCATTCAATAATAATTGACCTAGAAGAGTCACAGGGATTCAAAATCATGAAGATTGAGCCGTCGCATGCCTACTTTTTGCGCTAAAACTTTGTGGTCCCATATTACGGGTTTCTCGGTGTCCATTCCGGTGCTCCAAAAAGACCAGAATAACCATCCATTCATCTTTTTGACAAAATGCATACAAACTTAAAAACTCGTAAGGAATTGGGCAAAATTCATTTGGTTTTGGGGGCATAAATCTGAGTAATTTCATCGAACTGTCCAGATTGGGCACCTTCCGAGACTCAAGGAAGCGGTTCCGCATGGATCATACTAGACCGAATTTTTCAGGGATTGTGCGCCGGTAATTGGTTCCTTATTACAGAGAAATGTTATGCCAAAATATCCATCAACCAAATAGTTCCGATGTGAATTACATATACAAACAGCGATGGAAACTTAATACAATATTGGAAGACTAAGGTCTATGTTGAACTTAATATAATTGTAATGATTTGCAAGATACCCTGAATCAACACTATTAATTCAACTTGAAAATCAATCGCCTTCAATGTTTCGAACTTTTTTTTCCGATACAGCCCTTAAAAGCTCATTGCAAACGTTTGGTTTCATCCTTGGCAACCGATTTGGTCTGTATCACAAACGAGCATTTATCCGTTCGGATATCGCCATCACGGTCATAAGGGCTCCCATGCCAGACAAGTTGTTGCGTTTTGTTGTACATCAATAAACCCAAATGATGAAGCTTCCTCTCATTGCCAGCATTGCTTGCTTCCTGTAGCTTTATATACGACATGATGGACGTACCAAATATGGTTTCCGATTGAGCAGATGTTCTATAGCAACCGCAGAGTTCTCTTTAATTGGCAAAAGAAGAAAGAACTAATTGGATGAGAAAAGTGTATAGTGGTAATCACGCCCAATGGTATGGGTGCCCTAGTGTAGATGTAGTTGTGAACCTTAGAGGAAAACAATATGCACTCAGTTCCGAAAAACACCCAGAATCCGGGTATAGATTTTTCAAATTGGGTAATATTTCCATATGCATTTTGATGAGCCTGGAAAGCGTGTGCAAGTTTCTTTGAGGAAAACAAAAACAAACTGTGTATGACGAGCATATGCTAGTCTACGTGTGTTAAAATGTCAATAAGCTCTATACACGGAGAAAACAAAGTACTCAAAAATAAGTTTTTTTATACTCAAAATTAAGTAAAGACGGTCGAACTGAATAGTTGGATGATTTTCGTTTTGACAAATACGTACATTTAACTCAACTTTTGAGTTGTCTAATGAAAACTCAAATTTGAGTAAAAATATACTTGTTTTGTTTATTGCGCTCCTCATCACAAAATTTTATTATTTTGTACTTGTGTATTATACGAGTTACTAAAAATAACAAAAAATCCCAGATTGTTTCCTTTATGAATATTACTGAAGTATTGAGCGTTTTTCAAATGTTTCTAATATTGCAATCTAACCGATAAATTTGATAAAGTATGTAAATCGACCATCAATTTGCCAAACACTTTAAAAACACAAAGTTGAGTAGAAATAACTCAACGTTTGGCATTTAGGCAGCGTTCTTGCCGTTGAGTAGTTTAAACTCAATTTTGGATGAAAAAATGTGCCATCCATTTTGAAATCTCAGCGCTAGTCATTCGTAGTCTGTTTTGGTCGGTGTTAGACGGAATGGGAGGAAAATTACAATTTTATTTATTTTTATTCCCAAATCTGGTCAAATAAACTGTTTCTGACGTCGTTGTATACAAAGCTCCGATAGCTAGCTAGAAAATGTTCTGAATTTATCAAAGGTAAAGTATACTGGAGAGTTTAATGTGTCGAAAAAATAATTTTCAATGATTCCTTCATTTTTCAGGAGTTTAATAGACTTGAACCCACGATTGTTTTTGGTGCAGGATTAAAAAACTATTGCGCTGTTACCTCCCGTTCTAAATAGTGAGTGTCGTTCCTGCCAGTCGCCATACACAATGAAAAAACGGGAAAACCGTTCCATCGGTTGTTGTCGTTCCAGCCACCCATCCACCATCATCACCTAGCAAATGTTTCCGGATAAAGGTCTGATGTTCATAGGCATTCCCGGTAAACGATTTCCGGAATGGACAAGCGGATTACAGTGAATGTGATTTAAATATGATGACATAAATTAAAAGAAAAATGTGCTTATGATGTTAACGTAAAATAAAATATAGGATTGAATTCTGTTTCTTTTCATTATTTAAAACCATGACCATTTTGACTATTTCTCCATTTGCATTTCGTTTCGAATGAGAAACTACCCATTTTTGAGTTTTTTACTCAATGTAACATTGAGTGAAAATCACCCACTGATATAATTCAATACAGCTACTCAAATTTGGGTACTAGGCAACTTACTCAAATTTGAGATAACGCACAAACGTGCCGAGTTGGGTAAAAAGAACCCAAATTTGAGTACAGTGGGATTCCGTTTTTGGCATGCTCCGATTTTGGCACCCCCCGATTTTGGCAACAAAATGGATCCGTTTTTGGCAACATTTTTCAATACCATTAAAATTTGTAAAATTTTGTAAATATTATCGTTTTTGTTGCTTTAGTCACTTGAATAGTATGTCAACTCCACACCGATTACATTCCAGAGCTCCATTTTCGTCGATATTTCTCCAAATCTCACCAACTACTAGGACTCGCGTACGCGCTTATTTACTTCAGAATGGTCATTGGTCATAGATTGGCAACGTTTCATGAGGCCAATAATCTCCACCAGTATCTCAACTAAAGACCAATCTCTTTTCTTAGGCATTCATATTGAGTGACCAGCCCACTTGAGTCTGCTGAGGTGACACAATAAAAAACACTGTTCTTTAGATTTGGAACAGCTTGTTTGAGCAAAGCACCAGCACCGACATAAGAGCAACAAAATGACTCACACAGAGTTACAATCATAAATTTGGTCTCATCTTGTAGGCTCACTGTCTTTATTATTATGGATTTACATACATTGCGCATTTACACAATGCAATAATAGATATAAATATTTACAGCAAAATGTCGTGTATCATAACTTTTAATAAATTTAATTAAATAACATGACAGATGCAGATACAGTCCAAACTACAATTTATTTTCAATAATTGAATAATAATAATAATAATAATCATTGAAGCGCGCGATAAATACGACTGAGAGTGTTTTAACTTTTTGTCTGTGGTATTGGTGTGTATATTGATCTTTCTGCGTCAACTATTTAATGCTACGTTCCCTCTTTTCTATAGACTCTGTAAGGCGTTAGATTCGTTAAGAGACGATCCAGAATTCTGTACAAGATTGTTAATCAAGGATACGGGTCTCAACATCATCAAAATGTTCCTTACGAGTTGAGTCTATGAGTTTCCTAGCTGTACCCTGGAGAATCCTTAAGGGATTCTTGGTTCTTGTGGGATTTTTTTTAGAAATTTTAACGCATTCATGAGGATATCTACAGATTCCAAGTGGACATTGAGGTCTTCCTGAGGGATCCTTAGAGTGTATAAATGGTCAGGAGGATTATGTCCAAAATCTGGTGATTCCTAATAAACTCTAGGGCGTCCTGTAAATTTTAAACGGGATAATGTGAATTTCTAGCAGTATTTTAATATTTCCGGCGAAGGCTTGGGGATTTTGAAAAGGTTCCCAGAGGAATTTGAGGTGTGCTAGTGGTAGCCTAAAAATAATAAACTTTTATTTTTTTCATTGGAGACTTGAGAATTTTCAGCAACATCGCAGTGGAATTCCAAGATGTTAACTTCTAGCAAAATCCTTAGCAAGATCCTGAGAACTCTATACGAGATCCTACAAATAATTGTCAAGATGCTTCACAGCAGTTTTTTTTTCTGTAGATCTCTTATGAGAAGCTGAAGATTCCTTTAAGGTTCTTGAGGTTCATAACAGGATCATGTTAATTTCAGTTGAATTCATAAGGTACCGTAAATTCGGGTGAAATTGATCACCGTGTCACTCGATTTTATTTCTTCCTAATGGAGCACAAATATCAAATTTATCTGCAGTGAATGAACGTTGTTTGTTGTAACTATTGTTAAATTGTGTGTTGTTAAGTTTTTTGCGTTGAAAAATGTTTATTTCTATGAAAATAATGTAAAATTCCAAAATCATATGCGGTGCAATATTGACAAACATTCATAAACTTCTAGTTCTAAACAATGATATGAACATGGTATAAACCTGAAAGTTTGTGAGGATGCTTGAGATATATCCCCAAACTAAATTTCATAACCAAAACTCGTACCAATTTGGTCATTTGGTGAAAATCATTGAATTTCTGTTAGATATCGAGAAATTCCCTAGGAAATTGCATACATTTAGGCGTTTTTCGCGTAATTCTTGAAATTTAACTATTCATTATTTTTATAATTATTGTATTGTTAAGAATTTAGCAAGCATATTCGGATTCAGGTTGATGTCCCTATATTTATTATATAGAGTTGGTTTGAAAACTAACAATAATCGCATTGACAAAAGATCAATTTCACCCCGAAATGAGATTCCCCGATTTTTTATTCAGAGATATTTTTTAGCACTAAAATGACATTTGTAGAAAAATGTCGGTACATGAGTCAATGAGACTCACCTTCGTACTTGTTTTCCTGCATTCAATTGTTTGACATTGTCAACAAGAAAAACCGTGAAAAATGATCAATTTCACCCGAAATTACGGTAGCTGTAAAAATATATCAAAATTAATTAAACATTATTTCAAGTAAAAATTAAATTCTACAAAATTCAAGTCACATTTACGCATCATCTCATGTTTACGTTTGCCCTTTTGATGCAGTCAACCATTCATTATAAAATGCTTTACTTTTTCAGAAACATACATTGAAGGAGCAATTCTAAACTTACAGAATTTTTCAAATTTTACGCTAAAGTCCAAAAGTTAAACTGATTTTAAATGTTCATTTAATTAGAAAAAAAAAGCTCATGCCGTTTTGCAATACTCAGCGCTTTTGAATCGTTAATACATCTTTTAAAGAAAACACATTTTTTTTTCGTTTCCTTTCATAGTTTTAAGAATATGTCCAGTTCTTCAATAAAAGTCACTTATGCGATTATAGGTTTTACAAGGCCTTCTTATACAAAAATATACATAAAGCTTTTAAAAAAAAAATTGAAGACGTTGAAGCGTAAAAAAGCCACCAGAAAAACGTTTGCCAGATTTAACATTATGGGGCTATAGATTCATAGCATAGTATAAGCCTTCGAAAAAGTTCACTTCTAAGCATTTTTCCGAAGGGTTATACTATGCTCAGGCCTTATGGTTCCATAAAAATGATGTATTCACATTGTAATGATGTTTTCAAAACCAATAGTTGAAAACTAAAATTTGAAATATGGGTTCCGATTTTGGCACGGTTCCGTTTTTGGCAACTGAAAATTTCAACTTTGTTGCTGTAATATCGAGGGATTACTGATATCAAATGAAAGACTTTAAATCCGATACTTTGTACTACGCACTTTTGTAGATTAGTTTATTCCTAAACCACTTGCTTCGCGTGACACACTTTTTCGGTTCTCTTACAGCTAATGTTATGTTGACCAAGGTTTATATGATGACAGGTGTAATGATTAATAGAGTTGGATACTACATTCACTTCCTTTTTTTTTCTTTTTAATATATTGTTTGCATTTCAGCCTTCAATTTTCATCTATGGCTTGAACGTAGTCTTGCATATAGGCCGGTTGCCGAACAACTCGTCGAGCTGCAGATCGGACAGTGGTGTCGCCAGCCTGACGTTCTGCTGCGCTATTGGATGTAATGACAAAGTATTTGATAAATATCTGTAAGGTGAAAGAATATAATCGATTAATGTTTCTGTATACCCTTGTCAGCTGCATTTATTTCAGTTAATTTCAATGTTGATTCTGTCTCAACAGTTTTTGGGTTTCTCTGCAGATGAGTGACATGCCGTCGGTACTTATTTCCCGATTCTGAAGCTATAACTACATCCCCGCCTTTCCTTTTGATAACTTTGAATGTTTCTGATTCAAAGCTTGGTGACAACTTGTTTGTTTTAGTCATTTTTTTCATCAGAACTTCATCGCCTTCCTTGATTGGATTTAGTTTTGCATTCCGCCGTTTATCAGAGTACAATTTGCCTTTTTCTTTCATGTCTTTGTCGCGATCGATCAGCTCTTCATCAACTTCATTTGGTTGATAAATGCATGGTAGTTTATCCCGAATGTTGTAACCAAACATCAATTCCGAGGGCGTCTTTTTGGTTGTAGAATGTGGTGATGAACGGTACATGAGCAAGTATTTATTCAGATCTTCAACCCAATCAGTACCTGTGGCTTGACTGATGGTTAGCCTTTTCAAAATTGAACGGTTTTGTCGTTCTACCTCACCATTCTGGCCAATACGGAGTAGTGTTTATCAGCCTTATATTATTCGTCTCGCAATACACTCCAAACTCCTCGCTAGCGAACTGAGGTCCATTATCGGCCGTGATAGACAGAGGTAGGCCAAATCGGGCAAAAATTGATTCCAAGCGTTTTATGGTTTCTTTCGAATCAGTCTTTTTCATTATTTCGATCTCTATATAACGACTGAAATAATCAACTACAACGAATAAGTAGTGACCTGATGGAAGCGGACCAAGAAAATCAACAGCCACGTGATGCCATGGACTCGACGGTAGTTCCCTGCGTTTCATTGGTTCTGGTGCGGAGGGTGCTGCTACTAGCATACATCCCCGACAATTTCTGACGTATTGCTCAACCTGAGCATCCAACTTTGGCCACCACACTTTAGCTCGCAGTCTTTGCTTCATGATAGTCATACCTGGGTGACCTTCATGGGCTAAATCCAAAGTTTGCCTCCTCAGTCGTTCTGGGATCACTATTCTACTACCACGTAGCAAGATCTTGTCAGCAAAGCAAAGCTCTGTCTCAAACAATCTGAAAGCTGCCGCATTTTCCGACCACACTCCTTGATCCAGTGTAACACGGACTGATTGGATCGATTCATCAATTTCCGATGCTTGCTCAATTTCGGTTATTTTTAGCGCTACTGGCATTGCGTTTGAAGCTACCCAATGCACATAATGTTCTGCGCATTCATCAAACGTCATTCCAGTTGTAATGGACGTGATGGCCAGTCGTGATAACGGATCAGCGATGTTGGTTTTACCCGGTCTGTAGACAACTTTTCCTTTGTATGCCTGCAATCGAACGACCCACCTTTCGATCCTCGCAAACGGTTTGGATCGAGGCCCGAAAATCGTCTCTAGGGGCTTATGATCGGTGATAAGCTCAAACGTCCTACCATATAAGTAATAATGGAAACGTTCCACTGCCCACACAAGAGCCAAAGCCTCTTTTTCAATTTGGGCATATCGTTTCTCAACGTCGGACAAGCTTTTGCTAGCATAAGCAATGATTCTTGGCCCCTGATCATTTACTTGAATGAGCACAGCCCCTAAACCAACTGGGCTGGCGTCAGCCACGAGTTGCGTTCGGTCCTCATCGTCAAAGTAGCCCAATGTCTTAGAGTCGATCATATACGTTTTCAATTTAGCAAATGCAAGTTGTTGTTCTCGACCCCAAAGAAATTTTTGTCCAAGAATCGTAAGTTGCCGCAATGGATACGTCAGTGTGGCCAAATCAGGAATAAACTTCCCCACATAGTTAACCAGGCCAAGGAAACTTCTGATTTCTTCAGCAGTTTTTGGCTCTCGAAAGTTTCGAATCGATTCCAACTTGTCTACACCCGGTTTGATTCCATCTTTAGATAAAACATGGCCCAGGAAATCTACCTCAGCTACTCCATAAATACACTTGCTCTCATTCAGTACTACGTTCCTTTCCTTTAATCTAAGTCGTACTTTTTCCAATCGCATGTTATGTTCTTTATAATCCGACCCGAATACAATAACGTCATCGATAAATATTAAGCATCCTTCGCAACCACTCAGAACTTGTTCCATTGCCTTTTGGAACAGCTCTGGGGCACATTTAATCCCAAACATCAGTCGGGTATATCGGAATAACCCTTTGCGCGTTATAAACGTCGTAATCTCGCGGGACTGCTCAGATATTTCAACCTAGAATAAAACATGTTTTGGGAAAATTCAAAGCTTTATTTGTTGTGAATGATGTACGGGTTTCGATAAAAGTAATTCATTTGAAGTTCATCAATATCGAGGTTTGATGTTAATGAAAAAAAAATCATTTAATTCTGACCAAACAGAATCTTAGCATTGACCATCAACCTACCTGGTGAAAAGCACTTTTGAAATCCAACCGAGAAAAGACTTTTGCCTTGGATAATTGCGGAAGGAAATCTTCAAAGGTCGGTAATGGGTGGTTTTCTCTCTCCACCGCTTCGTTGGCCCGTCGCATGTCAACGCAAATGCGAACATCGTCTGCTCCTTTGGGTACCACAACTACTGGCGAAACCCATTTAGATGGTCCATTTACTTGCTCAATAACGCCTTGAACCAGTAGCTCATCGATTTTCTTGTCGACTAGCTTTTCGAGTGCTACTGGAATACGCCGGTAAGGCTGAACAACTGGCGCAACGTTGGCATTAATCGGAATGTCTAAGATAATGCCTTCGATGGTTCCCAACTTGCTACCTTCGGTGCTGACTTCGTTAACCGGAACTCCGATCTTCAGGACTCCCATGGACATCGCAGTATCACGACCGATCAGTATTTTCCCGGTTCCTTTGATTACGTAGAATTCTGCTAGCTCACTTGTATTTCCCAACTTAATCATTGCAGTGAATACGCCAACCAGTGGTAACGGTTGTCCACCGTACGCCTTAAACACTTTCGTTGGCTCTTGTCGTTGATTAGACAAGATAACTTTGTTGCTTTTCAGTTTCTCCCAATCTTCTTGGCTCAACAAGTTATACTTTGAACCGGAATCAATTACTGCAGACATCCCAACGCCACCGATTTCACACCAAATCTCGCTATCGCCGTCTTTCGTAGTGACATTGAAGACGTATTCTGTGTTCTTGTCAACGATGTGCTTCACAGTGTCAGAATCATCGTCAGCATCTCGCTTGGCAGAGCCATTGGGTGATATGAATAAAAAACTTTGAACTTTACTACATGTAGCATCTACTCAACAACAAAATCCACAAAGTTTACTACACTTTTGGTATGAATAAAAAACTTTTCGAACATGTAGTACTTACTACTTTCTTACATGAGCAGTGACTGAAGCTGCACGTTAAGAAATTTCCATTCAGAGTGCAGAGTGATTCTGCACGTAAAGAACAATCTATTCAGAGTGACGCCTTAAATTAATACAATCATGCATATGAAGAAAATGCATGGAATCTAATCGATTACGCGACAATTTGCACAAATCATGAAGGTGCTGTTATTTGACAAAATTTGTAGTGTAATTTTGCGATTAGTCTGGTATTCTCTTTATGTCTATGATTTTATGATGATGGTACATCAAAGAATTTTCTGGGTGGTTTTCGGCCTTCGCCAACGCCAGTTATTGATGATTTTTTAAATACTAGCTTAACATCTATGAAAAGATCTTGAGATTACAGCTATCAAATTTGGAATTACATATTTTCTAGCACCAGTACTGAGATTCTGGTGAAATTGCGGTAGAATTTTGATGATCCCCGTGTGTTTTCTTAACAGCATGTTGAATTCCGGAAGTTCTAAGTGTTTCTGCGATATTCTCGTTCTTTTGGTGGGGTTTCTGATAGTATCCTTGGAATGTCTAGAACTTAGAATGTCGAGATTTTTATGGGAATTGTAGTGATTCCATTGGTAGTCGTTAGAATTCAATGAGGATCTCCCCTAAAACACCAGGGTTCCCTTTGAAATTATCAAAATTCTTGTCGATTTCACAAAAAATCCCATTGAAATCTATAAAATATTTACCGACATTCAAATCGTTTATATTAAAGCTTTGCTTTGAAATTCCAACGGAACTGGAGATCAACGGAATCTTAAAGGTTTTTACAATAATTACGAAGATTGATTTTCAGAATTACAAATATTCACACAATAATTCGCAGGAATCCCACCGCAATCTCATAGATTCTTACAGAAATACCGTCTCAAAGATACCCACAGAATTCCAAGAGATTAATATTCGGAATCCCATTCCCACCCCAATTCTAGTGTTTTTACCAAATTCCTAATATTTCCGCAATATTCCTAGAATGGTATTTAAACTTCCAGAATTATCATAAAAAATCCGACATCCCTATCGGAATCCCAAAGTTCCTACAAGAATTCCGGAATTCAAAAGGAAATCTGAGATGTCAGAGTTTACAAGTAAAATTCCAAATTACATTATAAATATCTGAATTCCTACCGACATCCTAAAATTCCTAGAAAATAACATAATTATCGTAATGCCAGAATTCACACGGATATTACAAATTGCTACTGCCGGTAATCTTACCGGAATTTTAGTATTGGCGGGGCGAATGTTTTCGTAACCTCAGAATTCCTAAGCAAAACTCAAAATACCTTCCGAAATATCAAAACTCACATCGTTTTCCCATGGTTTTTACTTAAAAGTAAATTATTCCATTCAATTCCGCAATCTCAAAGCATGTGTAGCAGCCTCTGAAGCTAACTACCAGTAGCTTTGTAGTAAATGCTACCTTTATTCATAGCAATGCGTTGTTTGTAGTATGTTCGAAAGGTGTAGAAAGGAAAATGACACAAACATGTTCCACTCGTGTTCCACATATGGCGTTTACTACCGAGAATGTAGTAAACTCAACTTTACTACATTTTATTCATACGGCCCATTGTCTCGATTGTTGTTCCGCATATTACCGATCCACCGGGTACTGTCAGCTCTCGTCGTTTGCTTGTTCTTTCGGCACTTTTTTGCGAAGTGATCTCTTCCACCACATCTATTGCACGTCTTTCCACTCGCAGGGCACATGACATCTCTCGCCAAATGTCCGCTGTATCCACAACGGTGGCATTCGAATGGTGTCGTTTCAGTAAATCGTTTACGCTTAGCGACATAAGGCTTGGAATCGATTCTGTTGACCTCTTGGACGCTTGGCTTTGAATCCTCTCCTACGGCAAATGACTTCTCTTGCTGTGCAACCGTTTCGAAAATCTTCGCCACACTTAGGACTTCCTCAAGGCTTGCGTCCCCTCTCTTCAATAAATCTCTTCGCAAAGTGGCTGATTGACAATTTTGGATGATTTGGTCCTTGATGTTTTCTTCCATTCGATCTCCAAATCCGCACCGTTCTGCCTGAACGCGCAAACGAATAGTAAACGCATCGATGTTCTCACCTGTTTTCTGCTTCATTTGGCGCAGTAAATGCCGTTCGTACGTAGAGTTCTCCTTCGGTAGAAAGAACTCATTCAATCTTGCTCGTGCTTCTTCGTAGGTAGTCATATTCGGAGTGTAATTCTCGATGTTGAGTAACGGTCCGCGCATCTCAACCCCGGCTAGCTCCGGGAGAGTGTCAAAAAGCTGTTGTACACTCGGTCCCGCATAATGGAGCAACAAATCCTTCTTCCAGTCATCGTCATCAACTCGGCTTGCACGAATCATCGTTTCGAACGATCTCAGCCACTTCTTCCACTCGATACCAACATCATCTGTGTGAGCTGCATAATCAAACATCTGCAGCTGCAGTCCCAGTGATCGAACCATATCTAAAAATAACAGACCACAAACACAACGTCATTACTCTGTCGATGCAAACTCGAATCATGAATATCAAATCGAATAAATTCTACAGCGTAATACCTCACAAAGCAATTTTATCAATATTTCACAGTTCTTCTGCAATGAGCTTCCAATGTAAACATTACGATTTGCCGAATGGAATTGACAGTTCAATCTCTAGTATAAATACACTGTCATCCAAGTTTACCCATATTCAATAAAAATAGATGCAAGGTCGAACGAAATGAAGGGAATTTTACACGGAGCGAAAAATGAAAATGTATATGATGACGTCATCACCATCCATACGTAGCTAAATGGTATGTAGTTGTACCTTCTTTTGCAAAATTCATTCACGCACACTAAATCTTCGTTCTGCGCACCTTAGTGAACGTGCTTACACATACTTTTTAACAACTTTTATCGGCAAATCGTTATTTTTTCACCAATACTGCTGTAAATTTATTTATTTCAAATCAGATTCCGGGAACGTTATTTTCCGGATCTCTCTCAAAATTTTTGTTCAAGCCTTCTCGAATCAAAATCTTCATCCGCATCATAGCAATAAATTTATTTTCCAGATCATTCTTTAAGAAATTCTTCCCTGCTCTTTCGCAGAATGGAATCAGACATTTCTATACCGCATTTAAGCGACTGAGCCATTTCAAAACATATTTCCATAACCTGCTCCATCGCAGAGTAGCATCAGACAATCTAGCACCGCATTTAAGCGACTGATCTACTTCACATTTTCACAACTTTTCTTTATAGAATACTTACCAAATTGACTCGCCATTTCACTCCTCGTCGCCAAAATGTAATATCGAGGGATTACTGATATTAAATGAAAGACTTTAAATCCGATACTTTGTACTACGCACTTTTGTAGATTAGTTTATTCCTAAACCACTTGCTTCGCGTGACACACTTTCTCGGTTCTCTTACAGCTAATGTTATGTTGACCAAGGTTTATATGATGACAGGTGTAATGATTAATAGAGTTGGATACTATAGTTGCCAAAAACGGAATCCCACTGTACTTCGTTTTCTCCGTGTACCCTTCTGACATTATTGTTTTGCAATGTAGCAATCACACGGAGAAAAATATTTGTTAAATTCAACCATTTTTTAGTTAATTTCAAACAGTTTTTTGGGTTGAAATTTGCACAAACAAAATTATGGTTTAAATCAATAAAATGCATCGTTTAAAACAAACTAAATTTCTATGTTGTTTTTATCACGATTTTCTAGATAAATTCAACAAATCTTAGTTTGAAACTACCATGAAATTTGTTGCTGGATTTGACAGATCTTGAAACAACCAAAAAGGTAGGTTGATTCAAACTAAAAAAAATGGTTTGAAATAACCAAGAATCACTTTAAAATAAACAAATTCACTAGTTGATTCAACCAGGTTTTTGGGGTGATTATAGCCTTATTTATTTAATTTTCTTTATTATTATTGATAGAAAATCTTTCATGCTTTCTTGTTTATTTGCATTTTTATAAATTATGATTGAAAACATTGAATCCATGACAATTACAGGAATTAATTCCAAAAACTTCCACGATCAAACAAAAGTTGTATGCTGCCGACAATGCTTCCTTTGGAATGGGAACTTCGGACCATAATGCGCACACTCTTCATGCAGAGTTCACTCTAGAAAAAAAATGAAATAGTTTTGGATCCAAGATCAGCACATCCAAAAAAGTTTGCGAAAATCTATCTTACCGTTTCTGAATAATCCGGAAAGCGGAATCAAGAAGCAGCACTATCATTTTTCAATGCTTCTAAATGGCTGGGTTTGCTGCGTACCTGAAAAATAAGAGGACGGTAGCATGAATAAGATAAAAACAGAATATAAAATTAATCAAATTACCTCAGAGACAAATGTGCAAACGTTTGAAATACTATTCACTGGTGAAAAACGGAATCCTTTCATGATCTTCAAATTCCAATTAAAAATTTGTACAAAGATGGTTATCTACGTGTTTACCCAAAAGCAAGCACAGAAATAACTCATGAAGTTGATTTATTTCAAACTAAAATTTTGGTTGATTTCAATTCAAACAAAATCTTAGTTTGTTTCAACATATTATCATTGTCGAATCAACCTATTATTTTATTTTGAAACTAAAAACTAATCAGTAAAACAAACAACCTATTTTTTGGTAGAATTAAACCAGCTGTTTGTAAAAATTAACTAAAAATTTAGTTTGGAGCAACCATAATACTCTTTAAAAGTACATACAGGTATTACATTGAAACAACCTATAAAGCAAGCTTGTTTCAAACAAACTCTTAACCTTACAACAACCAATTTTGGTTTAAAAATAACAAAATTGATAGTTTGAAATTCAACAAACATTTTGGTTGTTTCAAACTAGGGTGATTTTTCTCCGTGAATAACTCATGAAGTTGATTTATTTCAAACTAAAATTTTGGTTGATTTCAATTCAAACAAAATCTTAGTTTGTTTCAACATATTATCATTGTCGAATCAACCTATTATTTTATTTTGAAACTAAAAACTAATCAGTAAAACAAACAACCTATTTTTTGGTAGAATTAAACCAGCTGTTTGTAAAAATTAACTAAAAATTTAGTTTGGAGCAACCATAATACTCTTTAAAAGTACATACAGGTATTACATTGAAACAACCTATAAAGCAAGCTTGTTTCAAACAAACTCTTAACCTTACAACAACCAATTTTGGTTTAAAAATAACAAAATTGATAGTTTGAAATTCAACAAACATTTTGGTTGTTTCAAACTAGGGTGATTTTTCTCCGTGCACATAGTAATTCAAAGTGCTTTATCCACTGTTCATGTTTCATTATTCTTCCTACTTCATAGGTCACACCAGGAGACTTCTTTAATTTAGAAGTAATGTCCGCGGCTACAAAGCAAAGCCTCGGGTTCGATTCTCGGTCGGTTCGGGATGATTTCTTAATGGAAATTTCAGCGACTTTCCTGGGCATGGAGTATCATCGTACCTGTCAAACGATATACGAATGCAAAAATGGTACCTTCGGTTGACCAACAGGCTCTGTCCCAGTAGGGGATCTAATGCCAAAAAAAAAAAAAGAAAGTATGCTTGAAAATTATCTGGTTTTTACTAGCGGGTTAATTGCATGACATTTGAAAGTTCTCAACGCGTGGGACCTCTTATGGTTTATGGGTGTAATTATTTGCTGTTGATGCCCCACATTCAACGATGATCTGGGTTACAGTTAGAGCGTTATCAACTCGTACACCCATTGCGTCACCCACCGATGTGGACCATTCACTCTTCAACTTGCCCTGTAGTACATTGAATCCGGGTCAAACTATTTTGCAGGCTAAATTACTCTAGGTTACCATCGTTCTTTCACCCTGTTATTTAAAAAAAAAATGGCTGGTTGCTATTTGGTTGGTTGCTATTTGCGGAAAAATACCATTGACCAATTTTTGTTATTTTGCTGTTCGAAAGAGCACACAATTTTAATTTAGGATGCACTAGTCCTATTGAAATTCAAGTAACTCAGTATTTCGAAGCATTCTCAATCAAGAGAACGTTTTCGGCAATTTTTTGTATGCTAATTTGGAAGACATGAGAAACATTAGGGGGAGATCCCCCAGTACCGGACAGCCACCAATACCGGACAAAGTCGTAACATTGAGAAATCATGGTCCAATCAAGATGGTGTATTAGTAGAAAAGGAAGCTATTATGGAGACTAATGTTTGCGTAGAATAACACATCCTTGAAATATGCATGCCTTCTTAAAAAAATACAAAAGTTTGAAAATCTTTAAAAAATTGATGTATCGCCCTAATTTTTAGCCTATTTAGTAATTATTTTGAATATGAAAAAATACTTTGGATCACGCAAGTATGTTCGAACATAATCCTAATTTGAAAGTATGAATGTATTTTGTACCATAATTGAACTAAATATGGACAAATTACAATTTTGGTTAAGCACCTCCTGTCCCCCAGTTTCGGACAGCTTGATTTGTTATATTATATTTTTGTAATTATTGCACCACTGTCTCAAAATACATCCATTTTTCATGGATTCCGTCGATCATGGTGTCAAACATGCAATAACATTAAGAAAAATTAACATTCAGAACAACGTCGTAAAATGTGCTATTTTTCATCATATAAGAAAGAGGTTTTTGATGGACATCTTGCAAACTGATAATTATTCAAATTGTTCTTGCAAATGTTGCAAATGCATTAAATTTGCAATTATATACTATTCCCATAGTAAACACATTCAATGTTGTTCAAATTTACAGAATTCGAGTCATTTTCAGATCGTGTCCGGTATTGGGTGCCACCTTTCAAGATCGATCAATTTGGTACTAAAATACATCATCAAAATGCAATGTCAAAATTCATATTTATATTTTCGAATTTATTTTTGTACACTATAAAAATGATAATATTTATCATAAATGGGTAACAAGAGCACATAAAACCAATATATTTCAAACTATGTATTTAGTGGCTTAAGTGTCCGGTACTGGGGGATCTCCCCCTATTTAAAAAATCTTACACACGAAATTTCATTCAAATTCTATTGTTTACATATGAGGCCCTACCAGTGTTGACCAGACTCATTTCCCCATTCGAATTGTGAAGCCTTGAACTGTTATAACTGTGTGTTGTATTCCTGAGATGGAGGGGGAGGTGGTTGGGCTTGAGTGTTGCACATGGGATCCGACAGTTTCGATCTCGGTGGGCCGCAATTCAAGTTTCGGTGAAATGATTCGCACTCACTCACTCACTCATTTCATTTCACCGAAACTCGAATTGTGGCTCTCTGGGATCAAAATTGATCGATTTTGTGTGCAGTACTCAAGCTTAACCATCTGCTTTTCTATCTTAGGAGGATAGAGCATGGTTGTAGTAGTTCGTGGCTTCATAGTTCGGAAAATGTTATTTTCGGGGAAATGAATCTGAGCAACACTGGGCCCTACTATACCAACATGTGAAGTGTAATACAATTCCAACATTATCGGGATTATATTATCTCGTTTTGAAAGGAATACTATCGTAGGAGTCGTCAGTTTAATATTTGTCACAAAGAAAAGATTCAACCTGATGCTTTTAAAATACATTAGAGAAATATTTCAATTTCTACAAGACTTAACATAAATATTGAATTTCTAGAATCAAAAAGAATATCTAATTGTTTATAACTTCCAAGGAGTAAAATTTTAATTGGAAAAAATAAAGAAATTATGTGCTAAGAAAACGTTAAATTGCAGTGTTAATCTAAATTTTGATAGCTATTGGAAAACTTGCATTCGTATATCATGTGTCGAGCACTGGCAAACATTCAAAATTAGTAAGTATTTTTTCTGCCATTGTAGCACGCAAGTGTTCAAAACAGCTCAGAGAGCGCAAAGGAAAAATTCTAGTGTTTAACATGACAAAAGGTTTATGTTAATACTATCGAAAACAGTCAGGGATGCAGACTTGCATCGAATCCAATTTATTGACATAATGACTTTCAGGGGCCCAGATAGCCGTAGCGGTAAACGCGACTCCCAGGGCATAGAGTATCATCGTACCTGCCATACGATATACAAATGTAAAAATGGTCCATTGTCAAAGAAAGCTCTCAGTTAATAACTGTGGAAGTGCTCATAAGAACACTAAGCTGAGAAGCAGGCTTTGTCCCAGTTGGGACGTAACGCCAGAAAGTAGAAGAAGATCATATGGTATGGAACACTTAATCATCTTTTGCCTTTGCCTATAGCCAAGCGCATTGACTATGTTATTTTTCACACCACATATTTACAATTCGAGGTTATGTTTATTTGTTCATCGATGTGCGCTGGCAATTCAAAACAGTAATTTCGATCCCGTCTAGCCTCTGACCTCTGACCTTTATGGATAGCATGACATTCAGAGAATTTGGTCGAAATTCACAACAACCCAATTTCACTGTTGTTCGATTTTCGATCACATGATGACGCCAGATTGAAGCACGTGAGATCGGTAAGACGTTTGCCACTGTGTATCGAAGACGCAGAGGTAAGTAAGCAAACAACTTAGCATTCCGTATACACTATATGGCAAGCTAAACAACGTCGTGTTGACTAGCTTAAACACGCTGCAGCGAACGTTCAGTTTCTTGGTCATCATTGTGTGCCTCATATGAAGCAAAATGCACGGACGATACGCTGCTACCACACCAGTGTCCGTTACGAACAAACAAAAGTCAAACTGATTCATCGTTGGTTCGATTTGCGTTGGTCATGAAGCAGGTTTGCAAATCGGGAAGCTTACAAATCTTGCAAAGACTAACGGTTTAATTAACCTTAACATTCAATTCAATATTGCGTAATAGACTGATGCAAATTTTGCCTTTTTCTTGCTCTCTTTCGCTTATACAGTGTCAATTATGATGAAAATAATTCTCCCAAAATTTGAAGTGATTTTGAAGAAATGTTGAAGTTTATATGGAAATTACTATGATAAAGACAAAACTTTTGTGTTCAGTCCTCTAACTGCTCGTCATAGTAGTCTTTGGAAAAGTGAAAAAACTCTTCTCATGTGAAATCTTCCCAGCTACGACATTGCCAAAGACGTCCACTTTTCCCGTGAAAGGAACTGTGTGGTAAATGTCCTGTAAGGAAAGTGACAAGCAATTGTGAGCAGTGCTGGGCAAGGATGGAAATCTAGTGATCATGACAAAATAAATGATGCATCGCGGTTGTTCTTTATCGTGCGAGCATAGCAACAACGATAAACCATTAGTCGTCAAGCCCTAACAACAAACTCCGCTCAGCGAAAAATGAATCGCTCGGCATGTGTGCTAACGATCAATTGTTCGCAAACCAAAGTCATAAGTTTCAGAGGATTTTTTAACTTTTATTCCGCGATCTGCCTTCTGGAATGTCGTTTCTGATCCGAAAGTCAATCGGGCATGGTTTGTGCGAAAAATTATGCCGTTAACGCGTTTTGATTCATGTTAATCGCAACATGTTACAACATCCGACAAACGGTTTGTCCCGCGACAAACAGTGCATCGGATGCTCCATATATCCTTACCATGCGCGCGTAGTGAGCAGTTCAAATCATGCTTTTGCAAGAGAATTTTCTAAATCATGAGTGTCATTGAAGGCTCCAAATGCGGGAAATGCAGCGGGAAATAGAACATTTTTCTACAGTAATTCTGGGTTGCCCTTAGCAACGGGTGTTTTGCTATTTTCAAGGCTTTTTGCCTACAGCAGCGATGGGCGTGAGTTTCACTGGCTTCGCTGACTGTGATTGGCTTTGCTTGGCTACTGTAGAGTGAATTTCAAGATTTTTCCCAACCCTGATTGTGAGATCACTTGGAGCAAGGACAATTTTGTCCCAATTCACCAAAAGTAGAAACAACGAAGATTCACTGGATTTTTCTCCAGTAGATCCAGTACCCGTAAACGGTAAGAGCAAGGAAGTGCTTCTTGTTTAAGATGCATGTGTAGTGGCGCAACGTCGAAAAGGGTCTCGAGCGCTGCTGTGGGAGTCGTAGAGAACGCACCAGACATCGCCATCAAGCACATCCTTTTGAGATGGCCCAATTTGGATTATATTGTTCTCACTTCGCCCTTTTGCCACCACACAAAGACATCCATATGCCAATATTGATAGAACAATTGTTGTGTAAATCCATTTGATATGCTTGGATTTGAGGCCCCAAGATTTACCAAAGGTTCGCCGGCATTAACCGAAAGCCATGCAACCTTTTTTGACTCTGAAATCAATGTGAGGTGTCCATGAAAGTTTGGAATCTAGAATGACTCCGAATGTCGTAAATGTAAATGTCGAACTCTATCGCGGTATCGTTTTTCTGTAAAAAGAACAATAGATGATTTATTCGGGTCAACCGAAAGGCCATATTGGCGTTACCAACTCTCGGCTACCTGAAGAGCAATTTGCATCAGGTCGAATAGGGTGCTTATGCACATACCAACTGAGCGGTTCCATTTGAATTCGAATGTCGGTTTACTTTTGTATTTTTTGATTTGGCTGAAATTTGGCATATGCTTTCTTTATACCCAAAAATGCCTATTTGCATCATCGGTTCGCCATTTTTACCCTAGCGTTACTTTTGAGAAGGGCCTAAGAAAAAAAGCCTTAACAATTTTCAAAAAATTAAAACTCAGATACTATTTGTCTGATCGGTTTGGTGTCTTCCGCAAAGTTTTAGGTTATTGTTGGGACTATCTGGAAAAAGTAAGAGGTTGTTTCCGAGATACGACCGCCAAGTTGACGTTGGATAACGTTAGCATCTTCTATTTCCTGATTTAGGACCGTCACAAACTTATGAAAGATTTCTAGGTACTGACAAAAAATCTAATCAATTTTCAAACTATTTGTTGCATGTCAATTCTGATCTATTATTGATATTGAGTGTTATTATTTGGTTGGTTCGGTTAACACTTCAATAGCGATAGAACCGGTCGATGGAAGATGAGGCATGAGCGGTAACTTTTGCTCTCCAAACAAATATACCGGTTGAACGTTAGGGATGGTACACAAATTATTTCCCGATAAATTTCAAATTTTTTGAAAACAACCCCCCCCCCCCCATTTGTCACGTTTTTTGTATGAGCCCTCCAAAATTTTTGTAAGACCTGTCACGCTTGGCTGGACACCCTCACACCCCCACGGAGCGTGATGTTATTTGTGCTTCACCCCTTAGGTCCATTCATGATCCACTAAGATTGGTTGCTTTAGTGGATTCCGAAACCAGTTTGAGGTTGAGGTTCTTGTCCATGAAGTCCGCTAACTCTGTGTACTCCTCTTTGCTCAAATCGATGTTGAAGTTACCTGTCACGATTGGCATGGTCTCCTTTTGATACTTGAAGAAGTTCCGCGCCATGAAGAACTTCTTCTGCTTCATTGTGGTATCCGGAGAAATGTAGAGGCAAACCAGTAGTGCCCGACAATTCATTATAGTGATCTCGGCAGAGCAAATATCAACATAATCATCTGACAAGCCCAGCTCTACATCATAACAGGATTCGCTAAAACTAGAGATTTGCTTCTGTAAAGTTTTGATGATAATTGTTAGAGTGAGACAAAAGATAGGGAAAATAACACGGTCTCCCGTGTCACCTTAAGACCGATCTACGATTCCAGAGAGAATTTTGTGCTTCCTTGTTTTCGTTGGTTTTCTCACTCCTCCGACGGCAATTTTCAAGGTTTCTAGACGCGTTCTCTACGAATTTGATGGTCTAGCTGGATGCCCATGGCCATGATGAGCGATTTCACGGAACCCGCAGCATTCAGCTTGGGTTGGGAATAAACAAGAGCAAAAGCAGCGGCAGCGACGAATGTGTAAAATTTATTCCGATAGGAGTCCTTCCCCAATTGCTGGTCGACGATTGACTGATGTGCGCGGGGCTCATTGAAGCTTGGTTGGCTTCGACTGAACACGATAGAATAAAGAAGAGTAAGAAGAAGACCGAAAGAGGCGTTTCCCTTTACATGGCGAAAGTGGCTAAGATATCGAGCAATGATGTCTGTGCTAGGAATACACAAGAAAAATGTGCTTTTCTATGGAAAATAAGACATGCCTTGATGTTTATCAATTTTTCAAAAGTTTATTCATGAAAATCAATAGTTTTAATTGTTGGAGTCGATTTGTAGAAAGATTTCAAATATTCAATGGTAAGCTATTGATAATCAATAGTTATCTTTAGTATGAAGGAAAATTTCTGATCCATGGGTGCCAAAATGATGAAAGTTTTTCAATGAGAATTTCTTTTCATTCTAAATATGTCGCAATTTTGTTACATATGTTCTCATAAAATATGGCAAGTCTAAGATGCTGTTGGAAATGCCACTCTCTTTTACAATCGTTGTGAAATGTTGAGCACTCACCCCGATGGCACTGCAGTTGCGTTCGCGAATACAGTATCAAATTGTCGTGCCTTCAATTATTCATGACAAATTAAATTATGTATGAAGCTGTGAGATTGATTGAGAAATATAAGATGTAATAAGGTCAGAAATATTATTCTTTTAACTCTTTTCAACACATTTGATGGCCCTGAAAAGCGCCGATTTGCTTATATGACGAGCCAGCTATATGTTTCTTGACGTGGATGGCGAACAAGACCAGCGGGTTGTGGATCACCGGGCATATGTAAGCCGAAATCTGGAAACGATGCTCACTCTTGAAATCTTGTGCGATTTCACCAATCCGTCGCTCGATTAGCAGCAACTGCTCGGATCAGCAACTCAGAGGGCCTGCGGTACTTCGTTCCTAGCGGGCGTGCTTCTTGACCACCGAAGCTGAATTTATCACGAGTCGAAATCTGCAAGCGCGGATAAATTTGCGGCGGCGATGACGATGGCTTGGGTGCTTCTCCGAGCGGCGAACTACTGCCTCCAAAGCCATCGTCATCGCCGCCGCAAACCAATCTTGCGTTTTCCTCTTCCGACGACACAAATTGAACTGTAAAGGCTCCCCCAAATCTACGCGACTTTTTACGGCGACAGCGACAAAAAATCGTCGCGTTTTCGTTGTTGTGTCGCTGCAAGCACTCTTCTATGAAACCATCTTGACTGACACGACGCGAATCGCTGCGAAATCGCGTCGCTTTGGCTTAGATGCACTCATCAAACAGTGCATGCAGCGAAACATCAGCGAAATCGCAACGATTTTTTGTCGCTGTCGCCGTAAAAAGTCGCTTAGATCTGGGAGAGCCTTAAAGCGGGTGCAAAGGCAAAGCGAAAATGACTCGCCCGACCTTGTTCACAGTCCGACCGCAAAAAGAAGACTGAGGGAAGAAGCAGGACCGGTGCGCTTTTATAGTGGAAAGCGGAACCCAAAAATGTGCTTGAACGTGATTGGTTAGATAAGAAAGGGGTCAACATTTTACAATTTTTCAATAGTTTGTTGCCAATAATCAATAGTGTCCTCCATTTGAATCGACGCGAAGATAAATTTCCGATCGATTGATGGATAAATATTGAAAATCAATCGATCAATGGCTGAGTTATTAGCGGTCAAAACCTGACCACTTTTCGTTACATGCTCAATTTTTCGTTTTTTGGAATTGTACCCCCATATGTTGCCGAAGGACGTTCTCCAACGTCAAAAAAATATACACTGTAAAAAAAAATGTTGTAACAATTTTCAAAAAAATAAAACTCAGATACTATTTGTCTGATCGGTTTGGTGTCTTCCGCATAGTTTTAGGTTATTGTTGGAACTATCTGGAAAAAAATATACACAGTAAAAAAAATTGTAATTTTTTTTATTTGGCAAATAAAGCTTAAAAATCAATTTTCACAAAAATCGTATTTCTGATTTTTTTTATTTTTTTATATGTTGAAGTAGACAAAAAATGAAGTCTTTTGCACAGTGGGTCAAGATGGAGAAATCATGGACAAAAAAGTTATGATTTAAAAAAAGGTGAATTTGTTGAAAATGGTCATAATAAACTTTTCAAATGTTTCGGTAGCAATTAGCAAAATTTTCTCATATACCTTTTTTGTTGAAAATTTTGCGTACTTTCATAAAATCGGGTCGAAAAAGTTCTTTCAAAGCTAGGCTGTTAAGGCACGTCAGGAGCTAATCATCAATGTTAACTTCCTTTTCCCGATCAGCTTAGATAGTCTAAGAATTGCTTTTTACACAGTGTATTCTGTCGAAGCAGCAGGTTTGAAAGTCCAGGGGCCAGGATTGATGCCAGTAAGTAAGATCCTGATTATGATTGGGACCAACGCCAGTACGGGGTGCAATGGCGTAGGCTTCCCCAGTCCCGTAAAACCGTGGCAGGCCTTACACTATGTTCCAAATCCGTCGCCTGGTGGTTCCAACTGGGCGGGAGTAGGCTCAGCTGCAAAGCAGGACTATGAGAAAGCCAAGGAATAACTTGGCAAGGCAGAAGGCAAAAGAGACACTAAGTCGTGTCAGACCGAAGTGTTTTCCCCCACAGTCAACGCGAATATATCTGATGATATTATTTGATACGCGATACGAATGAGGAGACTTTCCGAGGATGAATACGTGACGAAAAGACGTATAGTTGCCAAGGGAAAAATGACTTTCGCGGCCGTCCTCCAGAGCGAAAAAGCTGGCACGAGCCAAGCCCCACGATTAAGAGGACATGGCAACAAAGGAGAGGCCAACACCAAGCCTAAGGCCAAGAAAGCCAAGAAAAGGGAGCCACGGGATAACCCGAACCAGGCAGTGCATCCACAGCAACCACGGGCGCAAGGCAACAGCAACCCGTGGATACGAGTTGGAAATAAGAAAAAACTGAGGAAACCGAAAACAAAACGGAGCCCAAAAAGAGCGCTAAACCGAAAACAGCGAAACGTAGGAATTTAGGCGAAGCCCTCGTTATCAAAACGGAAGCAATGCGAAACACAGAGGCGAAGTATTCACTGAAGCCCTGAGGAGCGAACGGAACACTCTGGACCTAAACGGTGAAGAGCTAGTTGCTGTGATATCACGAGCGTGTGATGCTTTCATGCCTTCAAAGCCCCTCCTAGAGAGAACATGCCACCGGTGTACTGGTGGTGCGAATCAATTGCAAATCTTCGAGCAATCTGCCTTCGAGCTAGACGAAGAATGCAACGCGCACGCACAGAAGCACAATGAGAAGAACGTGGTACAGCATTCAGAGAGGCAAAGTCGGCTCTCAAAAAGGAAATCAAGAGCGGAAAACGGGCATGGTTTGTTAGTCTATGCGAGAGTGTTTATTCGAGTCCATGAGGTGACGTCTACAGAGTGGTAATGGCTAAGACCAAAGGTGCAATAGCGCCCCAAGAGAAGTCGTCCGAGTTGCTGCGATCGATAATCAATGTGCTCTTCCCGCACCATCCCACAAGCACATGGCCGCGCAAGTTATTGGGGAGGTTGTTTCTTAACAGGCTAGTACCGTATACGAAGAGTGCGGACGGCCTGTCCAACAACCAGTTTGGATTGAGGAAAGGTAAAACTACTCTGGACGACATGCAGTCGGTCGTTCAGACAGCTAAGGTGACAATCGAGCATAAAAGGAGCGGCATCCGTTACTGCGCGGTTGTCACTCTGGATGTGAAGAATGCGTTCAACAGCGCAAGCTGGGATTCATTGGCGTAGCTAGGATTTTTGTCTGGAGGGGGCCTAGGGGGGGCCTAGCATATACCTGTTTTTACAGATGTATTATTATTATTATTATCTCTATTAGGGAGATTTCCAGCCCACGGCTGGTTCATCTCCAATTTACAGATGTAATGTCGGTCGCAATAATCACGATTTTCACAAATTTCGTATTTTTAACAGATTTGTATTGATTTTAATAATTTGTGATTTTGTCTCATTTCGCGGCACATCGGTTTCATTTGTAGTTTAAATGTACAAATTTATTCTTTTTGTAATCCTTCAAGAATTCTAGCGAAAAAATCACAAGGAATGTCCTTTGTGATTCTTCCACGATTTTTTCAAAGATTCAATCATGTTCTTTGAAGAGATTCCTCTTAGAATTCCTAAGGAAATTATCGTTATTTTCATAATTTTCAGTGCTTTCATCAAGAACTCTTTTACCAGTTTTCACGATGTTCGTCCTGGGCTTTCCACAGAAAATCATACCCAGACTCTCTGATCTCACCAGAGAAATTCTCGAAGAATCTGTATCGAATTACTTAAACAATCTCTTGAAGAATTCGGCCAGAAAATGTATTAGAAATTCTTTTAGTCATTTCTTTTGGAAGGTCCTCTAGGTACTTATTATATATAAACTGTTCGTCTAAAGTGCTCATTAATAATTTGTTCAGGAAAAAACACCAAAAATGTCTTCAAGATCTCCAAGCAAGGATTCATTTCACGAATTCCTCAGAACAGTTTGCTTTTGAAGCCCTACAGTGCTGTTTGAAAATAATCACAACAAAAATTATCCAGACTTCCCGCAAAAATATCTTCTGGGTGTTACTCTAAATGTTCCTCGTAATATTCCACAAAAATGTTCTGATCAATTAGAAAGAATTCAATTGAAAAATTGTTATTCTCATGATTTCTCAAAGAAGTTCTCCGCTCATCTATCTGGAAGAAAGAACAGTTAAAATTGAGTCTCTGAAAAAGGTCCCAAACGGAGTGAAACGTTGGACAAAATAAAATAACAGTTTTTTTTTTAATTTTGTCAGGACTGAGAAGCCAATCTATCATCAACGCAGATCTACCTGCATTTTTTATATTTCTCTAAAATCAAGGAGCAATATCCCCCATTCCTTCAAAACTTCCTCGGAATTTTTGTTTTATTTTCTTTGCTTTGCTTAACTAAGAAATGTTTAAAGAATTCTAACATGTTTATAAAGTTCCAAGCGGAAACCGTTAAACTGTTCTTTCAAAAATTCTTCCACGAAAATACTCAAAAATTTCCAGAGTAATTTGTTCAGGGATGTCTGAGAGAATTAAATTATTGTTTCCCTAAGATTCTCGTGAACAAAATACCAGATATTCATCTAAGTATTATCCAGAGATTTTTTTCTTCAAGCCGCACTAACAAAATTCCCAAAAGACAATCCTCCAAAAATTCCCGAAAGAATTTTTTTGAAGAAATTTTTCATCGATTTACTAAGATTTTGTAATTCATTCTTAAACTTCTCAAAAAAAATCTCCAGAAATGCCATCAAGTATTATTTCAGGTTCTAGAAATCATTCCATTTTTTAGTGGTAATCTCATGATTCTTTCATAAATAACATTTAAAAATTAATCCACTCTCCATACTTTGGTTCAAAAACTACTCCCTGAATATCTCAATACTTTTAGGAATTGCTTTACAAATTCCTTTACGAATCACTCCATATCAGATTTCTAGAGAAACACATACAAAAAAGGATTGAAAGAACTTTGTAGGTATTTTCTTAATAATTGCAGCTGACAATTAATTCGGAAAAATTTACTACATTCCTGTCGTAAAATTCATAATCATCTTATAGGTGTTAAAACGCAGTTTTACTGAAAGTAAAATAAAATCATAATTTTAGATAATATTTTGTATGAACTCCGAAGTGTCATGATACTATATTGTGAACATATTGATGTAGTAAAAACCATTTTTTCCTACCTTTAGAAATATCAACCAAACTAACTTGAATAGTCTATTATCGATTATTTTGTAGTACAGTAGAAATTAAACGCTGAAATATTGCTGGTATTATTTAAGAACATTACCAAAGATGTATTGTACATTTCTTTGAAAATTTGTTGATGAACTTTTAGAAATCAGGAACCATACGTTTAAGAATTCTGAATTTTTTCAAAACTCCTACAATTTACCTTTTTCAAGATTCCATCAGAATCATCTTCAGAAATTATCCTTGAAATCTATCCTTCTTTTACTTCTGGTTTCCTAGGATTTTGCCAGAAAGCCTCTAGAAATTCCGGCCAAAAATATAGGAATTCGGAATCAGACAATAATTGGTAAAATTATTTCTAAGTAAGTGTTTTAGGAAAGATCAATACAAATATCTTTATGAATATCTTAAAATATCCTTTCCCCCTTTCCAGTTATTTTAATACATGTTTCTCTACAAATTCCTTTTCCGGTGTGCTAACTTTGGAAGCTATAGTTTTCCAGGGATATTTCAACAAATTTCGTTTGAAGATTCGAAGGCAAGAGATGTTTCAAATACAATTTTCTTTCCAATTCATGAATCAACCGGAGATTTGAAGCAAAATTTCTAGATAAAAAGCAAAGAAAAATTTTACGCAACTTGTGATGTATTTTGGAAACATTTCTTAAGGACCATTGATGAGCGACGCAAAAGAATTTGTAATAATTTTTTTGTGAAATATTGAAAGAAATTCACAGAATAATTTCTAGTAGAACTTTCAGTGAAATATCCCAGCATTAGATTTGACAGAAGTATCATTTTTTGGCAAATCCGGGAACGTATTCCGGAATCAATTTGCTAATAAAAAGTAGACATAGAAGGAATGGATGTCCACCAGGAAGAATTCGCTTTGAAGGTATGAACAATATTATTTGATTAATTTCCATGAGATTTTCAAAAGATCTGAAGCCACCCTTCAGTATTCCTTGAGGAATTTGATAATAATAATATTCCATGAATAATATCGAAAAGTTATTTGAAAATAATTTGCTACAAATCTAATGGAAATTAATCAAATAATTTATGAAATAATATGTTTTTTTTTTTGAAATAATAAAGTTAAAGCAATAAATTTATTCATGCGAATACTTAAAACATTGAATCATTCCTTGAAAGTTAAACCTTAATTTTCGTAGTAGTATTTTTAGTAATTTTGTGACCAAATTTGTGTCTGTTTTTTCAATTATTATATTTTTTTTAGTGAATTCTCATATGGGAAATCAATCGGACGGTTTCGATTGTCGCACGATTCACCGAAGTCAGAACAGCCGCGCTGATGCTGTGTAACGTAAACGAGGTTTTCTCAATATAGTTATACAACATTACATAACGTAACTATTGAAGCGATTTTTTTGTTAACAACAAGAGTCATGTACATAATTCCAGAAGAATTTGCGTCATCTTAAATCGGTTTTGTTTTATTTTTTTTTATTGTCATCAAAAATTCTGGGGGGGGGGGGCAATGGCTGGGAAGCAATAGCACACGCGCTTCACCACCTCAAGGTACCAGCACAGTTGTGTAAGCTTCTAGAAAGCTATTTTGATGGTAGGATTGTACTGTATGACACAGAAGAGTTTCTGCCCCTCTTCGAATTACCCCGGAAGTACCTCAAGGTTCAATCCTGGGCCCGCTGTTATGGAATGCGATGTACGTGGTCAACAACCACAGGTCCGAGCAACGGGCGCTTATCTCGGTAGGTGATTGCACCATATTGGATCCCTTAGGGTAATGATCGATGACAAGCTCAGCTTCGCTAGCCACGTTGAAAATGCCTGTAAAAGGGCATCTACGGCTATAGCGGTGGTTTCGAGGATGATGTCTAACAGCTCTGCTGTAATTGCCAGCAAACGCAAGGTACTGGCAAGCGTGGTAGGTATGGAGGACCAACCAACAACGTCACGTGTAAAGAGGAAACGTTCAGAAGTTGGCAACAGGAATGGGATAAATCCACTAAGAGTAGATGGACCCATCGGCTAATACCAAATGTGTCAGATTGGTATGGTAGAAACCATGGGGAAGTGAACTTCCACCTGACGCAGTTTCTGTCAGGACATGGTTGCTATAGGCAGTACCTGCATAGGTTCGGGCACTTAGAAGCTCCCACGTGCTCCAACTGTGCTGATGTGGAGAAAACAGCGAAGCATGTCGTGTTCGATTGCCTCCGTTACATTGTTGTGAGAGGTCGCATGCTCGCTACATGCGGAGGGGACACGTCCCCCGACAATATTATAGAGATAATGTATACGAATTCCGAGTGCTGGAATTAGCGTTGGGCGATTTTGAATCGATGTTTCAAAAATCGATGTTTGCTTTCCGATTAATCGATTTTTTGAATCGATGTTTTCAAAAAATCGAGCACCTTTAATCGGGTGAATCGATTCTCTTCATTCGATTCTTTGATTTGATTCATTTTGTTGAAATCGTTAAATATATCTTAATGAGTTTGTGGAGAGGAACCATATTTTGGACTAATCTTAAAGTACCGTCAAACGGGGTAACTTGCAACACTTTTCAACTTCGAAGCTATGTAGAAAAAAAATTTAAGGATTCAGATGAAACAAAAACCATGTGGTATCCTAATCGCCACGTAAAGAATACCACGCGGTATTAAATTTATCAGCATTTGATTTTCTGGGATCAGGAGAGACGAAAAATATACATTTTTCAAGCTACCCCTGATGTGGGGTAACATGCAACACATAGTGCTACCAAAAGTTCACTATTAAAAAGTTAACCTATATCAAAAGCATGACAACAACCAAAAACAGAATAATCTACTCTTAGTAAACTAATTATTATTGTTTGAATTAGGAGTATTAAACCAATTCGATTGAAAACTCTATTGGATGTTTACACGGGGAAATTGTAGCACATCATAAGTCTCTAAAGTTGGAAAGCCAACTTTTCTACAAATATAATGGAATTTTAAGTTATACTTCACATAACTTATATTTTTATACATATTTCAATCAACGCAACATATCACATATTGATATGTATGCCTTGAAATAGTCTCTGTTGGTGTTTTGACATAATTATCACCATATTTCATACAAAAAGTTCCTAATGGCAGATCTACTAGTTAAAATTAACTAATAATACAGAGTAATACAGATTTTCAAAATTATTCACAATTTTCATGAATAAAAATAATTATAATTATAATGAACCGTATTGTAAATTTAAAAATATTTCGTACCAAACGTGTATTGAATTGATTGAGATACACAAATTTTAATTTTATTGAACAAATATATGTTAAACTTTGCTATTTCATGTGTTTTTGATGACGTGCGGCAAGAAATATCGAACAATTGAGATTAAAATTGCTATTGCAAGTTACCCCACAAGGGTAGTCAAAAACGTTTTTGAATTTTTATAGTGTTTAAGCATCGAATTATCAAAACTTTTATATTGTCAGTTTGTACACTACTAAGTACTGTAACTGATAGCAAATGCCTCGAATGACATATTTCTACCGTTTGTGTGGCACGAGGAACGATTTTCAGCATTATTTTCATCAATCCAACGTGTTATATGATTTTCACCTCCAGCAACCTAAGCATAAAAGAAACAATACCCAAACACTCGCCAAAATCTTCTGTTTTATACCTAAGGTCAATAAACGACGAAATAAATTACAATAATTTTACTTAATGCTAAACCAAACGTTAATTCGGTTACATGTCGAAGTGTTGCAAGTTTCACCCCTGTTGCAAGTTTCCCCGTTTGACGGTAGTAAATATGTTCGATTAATTTTCGAAACTGATTTGATTGAATGATGTTGAAATCGAATGCAAATGCATTTGGTCTCATTTCAAGCTTCATAAGTGTCAATTTTCATCCGATTCGAATCGATTCGAAAACATCGATTCAAAGGATTCGATTAAATCGGTAAATCGATTCGGCAGTTCAAATGTGAATCGATTCAGTAACATCGATGTTCTGCACAAATTTGCCCAACGCTAGCTGAAATGCAGTAACTACGGCTGTCACTCACATTATGTTAGAATTTCCGTGCTTATGGTGCGACGACCAAGAGTTGGCTGCAGAGGATTAGCCGGGTGGTGATTAAGAAGGTTGTTCCGGGGAAATAAGGGTCTGAGTCTAAGGGTCATGTCGATGCACTGTATACCACTTGAGCAATTCAAAAAGAATTACGAGATACGAGATTCCACAAATGTGGTGAGAAGACTCCCCCTTGGGGGCATCCGCAAACGCTCAATTTTCGAATCGCTGCTTGACACAATGTCGAGAAGAGAAGTCGGTTTTTAAGCATTTGATGACTTCAATTGGTAATCATTGTGGGTAGCCCATGATTTTATGCAGCTTCCAATATGACATCGAAATACACGTTATCGGTTGTAGGACATTTCCCGTAAAGCCAAACCCCAGAACGACATTCCCCAGAATAACGTTCCTCAGAATTCCATTCCAATCCCTCAGAATTCCAATCCCCAGAATGGGACATTCCCTAGAATAGGAGATTCCCCAGAACCGTTGTTCTACGTTTTGAAAGAGTGGAAAACATAAATCTGGTTATTTAGTTTTTTTTTTGTCGTTACAAAAATGTATCTTCTGAATTTATTCGAATTCCCAGAAGCTTCGAATTCCGGACACAGGCGTCAATTCACCCAAAATATGATATGGTGTTTGCTTTCGTTGTTTTAGGCAAACCTTCTAAAGAGCCGTCCATAAACCACTTGGTCATCTATGGGGGTGCAAGGTTTGGCCAAAGACTACGACCCATACAAATTTCATACCGTTTGTACGGACAAAATACGAAAAAAGGGGGGGGGGGAATCTTAAGAGGAAAATACTGTTTAACAATTTTACACTCCCGTGCAAAAGTTTGGGTTCACACCCTAAAAAACATACACAAGTGTTCTGTCCATATCTCTGTGATTACACGTCCAATTGAAACTCTTCAAGCCGCATTCGAAAGGCAAAGAGATATTCTTACTTCGAATGTATTTTTCCGAAAACATTTTTTGAATTTTGTATACTAAATTTTTACTTAAAGTTGTTACATTTTTCAAAAACACACTGAAAAATCTAATTTCCTTAGCATTGGATTGACCAAAATTTTAAATCAAAGTGTCATTAGAATCGTAATCTTATATTCTTTGAGAAAGACCCCACGCAATTTTGGCGGAAAAATCTGGAAAGTATTCAAAATCAATGAAACAGTCAGTCAACTCATCGTGCAAAAGTATGGGTTCACCCCTCAGTATGATACAAATCGTGCAAAAGTTTGGGTTCTCCTGAGCCGCACGCACATCATTTTTGTCAATATCTCTGCCATTTTTCAACCGATGTTGATAGTTTAAAGCTTTTTTGAGCGCAAATAATGGCACGTACATAATTGGTTTGAGAATTCACAGATTTAAGAAAATTCAGGTGAACCCAAACTTTTGCACGATGACTTGACTGACTGTTTCATTGATTTAGAATACTTTCCAGATTTTTCCGCCAAAATTTCGTGGGGTCTCTTCAAAGAATATAAGACTACGATTCTAATGACACTTTGATTTAAAATTTTGGTCGATCCAATGCTGAGGAAATTAGATATGATTTTTCAGTGTGTTTTTTGAAAAATGTCACAAATTCAAGTAAAAATTTAGTATACAAAATTCAAAACATGTTTTTGGAAAAATACATACGAAGTAAGAATAACTCTTTGCCTTTCGAATGCGGCTTAAAGAGTTTCAATTGGACGTGTAATCATAGAGATATGGACTGAACACTTTTGTATGTTTTTAAAAGGGTGAACCCAAACTTATGCACGAGAGTGTACATCTGCTTAACATGATTGTGCTACTGTCGTTTCCCTGAATATCATTTCCCAGAATGCCAGCTTACCAAATTACCCATTTCCCCAAAATACATTTCCCCGAATTACTCGCTTCCCCGAAAAGTGATGCCGCTCATACAGGTGCAAGAATAGTCTTTAGGGACTGGATGCTAAACTAGAAAGAACGATAAGCAATTAAGAGAAGAAGATAATATAGATTTTAAGGTTATCCTCGACTAAATATGTAAGTACATCTTGCCAAAAATGCCGATGATGGTGAAACTTGAAAGAACCGCAAATCAAGTAAAGAAGGGTGCATATCAGATGACAGGTTCGTTTACCACCTTGAAACACATAAAGTTATGACAATAGGGTCCTAAAGCCATGTCCCAATTTTAGTACCAAACGCTTAAGTTTACGCAAAAAACACATGTTTACTTTAGATTTTGAATGATTTTCGTTGGTTCAAGTCAAAAAACATTTTTTGCGGTTTTTTGAGATTTTGCCACACCCCTTGGTTTAAACTCAAATTTTGGGTATATTTTGTTTTCCGTGTTCCTTCCGAAATGTCAGATAGAAACAACCCCAGTGTTAAAACTAAAAGCCCTGTGATATTTTTAAATATGTTATAGCCATTATTTGAGCAGGTAAAATTGCTAAGGTAGTTGCTCTTTCGGATTAATAAATAAAAACAAGAATTTATTAAAAATTCTAGGACCCATTTGGCCGGTGTTTAGACAGACTGAACCAAGTGCTTTTTCGTGGTTTCAGCAAAAACGTACGCCAGTCATTCGAAATATCTCAACTTTTGCATTATTTGCTGTAATAATGGAACTTATCTATTTGATAAAGACCCTGTAACAGAATAACATCGGAAAAATTAGAATTGATGGTCTTTAACGTATCTTTAGAACGCCAAAATATCAGCTTGTCCGGTCTGTCTGAACGCCGACCAATAAGAGCTAAAACTTTTTGGGGAACTGGACTATTCGGGTAACAGGGTGTTTGGGGCACTGGCATTATGGGAACTGGCGTTCGTGGAAACGAAATTCGGGGAATCGACATTCGGAGAAAAATAGCAAAACCGTTTAAAATATGCTGCTCTTACATATGTTCTATTATCAAACTTGACCCAAGCTATTGGATTTTTTTTGTTTTCATAGTTGTTCTTCTTTCTTTTAAAATTGGCTGTTCTTTCTAATTATATTTTTGAAGGGTGATTTATATTTGTGTACTATTCTTCAAATGTACAAAATAAATTGAAGGAATTTGTTTTTTTTTTTGCTTTCATAGCATATTCCCATAATATTATGATGTTCTTCCTAGATGCATTGTCTTCGTAATTATGTAGATTAATGAATCACAATTACACTAGGAAATTTCTCTTGTCTTGGATAATTTCCTTTTACAGCCAACCTTAATAGCTACAAAATATCGTTTTCTGTATGCAATAAAGTGACTACAAAAAAGTACTGTAAAAATTTGAACAGAATCCATCAATTTTAAGAAGGGGCTAAACACGCTTAAGTTTATAAGGAGAAAATCGTCAAAATATATGAAAATTGACCAAACGGTTCTAATTTTTCATTCAAATTAAATTAAATTAAAAGCCCAAGAATATCTTGTTTTTTTCTGGGGAATGTCCCATTCTTAAGAATGGTTTTCTGGGGAATGTCCCATTCTGGGGAACGTTAATCTGGGAAATGTCGTACAATCCACGTTATCAAACGCATCCTCAATATCCAAGAAAACACCAAACAGTCTTGCTTCTGGGTGAATGCTTTCTCGATATCGTATACAACTTTGTGTAGAAGAGTCACAGTGGACTTTCCAGATTGGTAAGCATGTTGATTCACATGAAGAGGCATGTTTGCCAAATATACATCATGGATGAGATGATCGATAATGCGTTCCAGACATTCCAGAAGACTGATTGGTCTAAAACTCTTCGCTTCTTCATAAACTGAAATCCCTTCTGAAGCAGAGCATGATAAATCCCATCTGCTCCAGGAAATTTTAAAGGAGCAAAACTATTGAGTGCCCAATGGCACTGCCCATTGAATCGATTCAATAGTTACGATACTGAGAGCCGAAGCCATAGACTCGTAACTATATGAAAAGATATTTGGTTCATCCGTAGATGTTATGTCCACACATCCGGGGAAGTGTGTATTGAATAAGCATACTAATACTTCTTCATCAGCAGAAGTAAAGTCACCATTAGGTAAGCACATTGCGTTCACTTGGAAATCCTTAGATTTTGCAAGGATTTTGTTCAGCTGACTGACTTCACTCAAACTGGAAACATGTGTACAAAGGTTTTTCCAGCCGGTTCGATCAGCAGAACGAAGGGCCTTCTTGTAAGCCTTGCGAGCCGACTTGAACGACTCTGATCCAGCTGAACGGCATCTGTTACAACTCCTTCTACATTATTTCCTGAGTCTTGTCAGGTCGGAATTTCACCATGGGGTCCCTTTTGTAGTCTTCACAGACCACAGAGGACATGCTTCTTCGAAAGCTTCCATAATGTAGGATATTGTAGTATCATCAGCATCATCCAAATCACTTGGATTACAATGGACGGAGAATATCCATGCAATTTGATCGCTACCAAGTCAATATGTATAGAGTTCCCAGTTTGTTGACCGGGGTTTCCTGAAACGCAAAGTCTGCGCAGTTAAATTTGAATGTTCAATGAAGATGTAGCGATGGTCAGATAATGATTCCTCATCTGATACATGCCAATTCGTCAACTCGTGATTGATTCTATTCGAACAGAGCGTTATGTCTAACACTTCTTCTCTAGCGAATACCTTGAAGGTTGGGCGATTGCCTATGTTAAGGAATCCATGATCTGTACTACTTAAGTATTCCACCAGACTCTCAAATTGATATCTGAGCTGCCCCAGATGATGTGATGAGCATTGGCATCACTGCTCACAATCAACGGAAGGCCTTTTGTTACGTAGTGTATGACAACTCGTTTGAAGTCATCATGTGGTAAATTAACCGAACAATAGACGTATTTCCTTTTGAGGTCACCAACAGAAACATCGATTGTGACAGCACATAAATCAATGTTTCCCTCTAATGTTAATCAAAATAGACAATTTTGGAAATTCAAAAAGATTTCTGAAAAGCTTAACTACTATTCCGATATCCAAATAGGAAAACTAAAATATTCGTACGGTTTTGTAACTCGACAACGGTTTGTCCAATCGATTTGAGATCTTCTATAAAATTGTAGGTATTGCTTAGAACTATATGCAGAAAAATATGCACGGTAAAAAAAATTACAGATTATTTTTTATTTCAAAAACAAAATTTTAAAATCGATTTTCTTCAGGCACGCAGTTTCGATTTTTTTATTTTTGGATATGTTTTAGGGGACAACTTATATGATTTATTGCACAATGTTTCAAAATGGAAGAATTATGGACAAAGAAGTTATGATTTTTTAAAAACTTACAGATTTTGAAAAAAACTGAAATAGAGGAAAACAATAATTTTTATGTGATTATTTGAAACTAGTTATGGTCCCGGCAAACTTCGTCTTGCCATCAAGTAGGCTGTTAAAAAACGTAATGAATCGTCCCATACAAAATGACAGTTCCTTTCACGCTCGGTTTTCCGACTTTCCTGGTGAATATCCTGGGATTTTTATACTCACAAACACGTCGGAACACTTGACGAACAAAACGGAAATATAATTATTTAAATCCGTTGACACGTTCGGAAGCCATTTCGTGACATACAAACACCATTCCATTTTTATTTATATAGAGTACAGAAAAATTGCAATAAAAAAGTACTTAAGTAAATTTTTTCTAGGTTGCATCAATTTCGAGATATACTCATATTTATATAAAATTTTTAAATAAAAAAAGAAAAATAGACCCTTCTCAAGCATATTTCGTGTTTCTCCATTCCAGAAAAAAAACATATTTTGATTGAGCAAATCGTAGCTAAATCGTTTATCGTTTGATCAAAACATTTATGCTTAAGTATTGAAAAAAGAGTGCACGGTAAAAAATATAAACGATATTTTCAAATGAAAATTTGAAGCTAATAGATCTTAAAAACCGCAACATTGATATTTTTAATTTTTTGATTTATTTTGTGGTTGTTGTTGGTATTGTTTAGGACTATTTGGAAAAATATATGCACGGAAAAAAATAATGACAGATTTTATTATAAAAAAAATTAAAATCGATTTTCTATGAAAATGCATCTGTGATTTTTATTATTTTTGGACATGTTTTAGGGGACAACTTATGTGATTTATTGCACAATATTTCATAATGGAAGAACTATGGACAAAAAAGTTATAATTTTACAAAATATTACAAATTTTGTAAAAAAAAATCGAAATAAAGGAAAACAATATTTTTTTATGTGTTTATTTGATAGTACAGAAAATGCATTGGAAGAGTACTTAATTAAAATTTTTCTAGGTTGCATCAATTTCGAGATATACTCATACTTATATAAAATTTTCAAATAAAAAAAGAAAAATAGGCCCTTTTTAAACATATTTCGTGTTTCTCCATTCCGGAAAATTTTATTTTGATTTCAACAATACAAACCAGGTCAAGTCAAGTACACAACACTGAAGACGGCTTTACAGTTGAGGTAAAAATACGCGTATCTGTCGAAGGATACAATAGTGGAATTAAAAGGAACAGTACTACTCATCTTTTTGTATATTAACAGGCATTCTACTCTACTAAACAGGCTCCACAAGGGTTTTCATCACTTTTGCCTGTGTTAGTAAGTATGATGAACAAACACGTTTTTCCCATACCCATACATTTGGACATGGTAAATGAATAAAAGAAAAACGATGCCTTTTTTAAACGTACTTCATGGGTACAAAAATAATGCGCTATAATGTCAAGTTTTATCACTGTAGCAATCATCATTGAAAAAAAAATGCGGTACAAAAACTTCGTGGTGTGAAGAACCTATGTAGTATATAAGGTAAGTCTGAAACCGTGAGAGCATTAGTGTTGTATCAACAGTGATTGTTCAGTGATTGTAGGTGACGTTTATTTGCCTGTGAAATTGACGTGCTACGAAAGAAGATACAGTATTAGAGTAAAGTGGGGCAAAAGTTCGAGTGGGGTAAGGGTTTCTTTTTAAGATTTCTAGCTCAATTCAAAACAAATCTTATAAATGTCACGATGGTTCGAATGCTATTCAAGTAAGAGACTTTTAATCCAAATATCATAAAAATCGATTGAGATTTGGAAAAGTTATGGCTATTTGTTGTTTTTCGACGTGAATGTTGTAATTTTTGGTCAAACTTTCGTTGCATGGAACCAATTGAAGATAAAATCTTTTTCAATATTTTATGTAAGGGCGTTTCTAGGCCTATCATAAGGTTGCTTTGAGGTGTATTAGTTTTTGCATAAATGCTTGAAAACAATTTTTGGCCCATAGTGGGGCAAAAGCTCGAATCAGCGGGGCAAAAGTTCGAATCAGCGGGGCAAAAGTTCGACCTATGTATAAAATCACGGAAAAATTTGCAAATTGCCTAAAATCCACATATGATCTTCAAATTTAGATAAATTAGTCTGATCGTGTGAAAACTGTCACCAAAATTTTACATTTCTACTTAGTTTTGCGAAAAACTGCTATTTTTGAGTACATTACAATTAATTCGGTTTTTGGTAATTTTTTGATGAAAATTTAGTGTGTATTTTTCGTCAAACTTAAGTTTACGGCTGGTGTAAAGTATGCCTGTCATAAAAGAATCGATATTTTGTATTTTAGCCAGCGAACTTTTGCCCCACACTAGATTCGAACTCTTGCCCCACGGGTGGGGCAAAAGTTTGAATAAGACAATCAATTTTAAAACTGTTATAACTAAAAATGAGTAAATACTTTGACACAAGTTTGTTCAGCAAAATTATACCCAATATGTTGAAGGTTCACTGTATGGTATTTGTTTTGTTTTAACTACTATTGTTTTTCTGGAAACTTTGATTATACCACTAAGGTCGAACTTTTGCCCCACCTTACTCTATATTTTGGATTAGGGAGGCGTTTTACAGAGGTATTTATTTTTGTTGTGCGTGAAGCTGTACAAATATCATTTTTTCGCAATGAGTTATATCAGTTCAAGATGTATTAAAGTGTTCAAACAAAGTTGTTCTAAACATTGTCGAAATCTTACGGAAGATAATATTCAGAAATTGGTTTTGTTGGGATTTGCTGAACAGAATAAATTAAATAGTAAGCTTAAAATTTGTGATTCTTGTCGTTTAAAACTGTCTAATTGTACTCAACTATCTAGTAGCGATGACTCATCGAGCAGTGATGAACATGTAACTTCTGATACTGAAATGAATGTTCCAAGTCAGGAGTTTTTGGTAACTGTTGCGTCAATGACCTCGGTCAATACGACTGATTCTGAAATAGGTGAATGTTCACAAAGTGTAAATATTGAAATTTTTAACAAATTAATTTCCAGTATTATAACATCTCCAATTGATCATAAAAAAAATGAATTCAATAAATTATGTAAAGCAAAAATGTGAAGAAGTTAATAAAAAATAAGAAGAGAAATATTCAAGTTAAATACAGTTGATGAAATTGACAGAGATAAGGTTAACGAGTTTGATGAAATGATTGCACAAATTAAAGATAAATTTTCTAAAGACGGTATCACCTGGAACGAAAAACTCCAACTACTTTCAATATTGCCGAGGTCATGGACAGTTCAGAAAATAATGGATACATTTAATACATCCAGGTATTTGGCAACACAAGCTAAACAGTCATTAGAAGGAACAAGTAAATCTCGTACATCTTTCGGGCTAAGTAATGTAGCAAAAGAAATTGTAGTAAACTTTTACGAAGATGATGAAACTAGCCGAGTGATGCCTGGCCAACGTGATTATGTTTCTGTAATGAGAGACGGAAAGCGGTTGGCAATTCAAAAAAGGTTAATGATGGCTACATTAAGAGAGTCGTTTGATCGATTTACTGAATTACATAGGGGTGTTCAAATAGGATTCTCATCTTTTGCAAAATTGAGACCGAAGAATTGTAAATTGTTAACTAGCTCTGGAACACATAATGTGTGCGTATGTACTATTCACGAAAATGTTAATTTGATAATCCATAGTTTAAAGAAATATAATTTACTGCATGATTAAAATTTTTTTACTGATAGTTTATTATGTGAAACAAAAACAGTGGATTGCACCTTACGTTGTTGTGAAAAATGTTCAGATTCTACTACCTTTGAACGAAGCTTGTTATCAGAAATCGAAGAGAATGGCATTGACGAATTACAATTTGAACAGTGCGTCACAACCGACAGGTGTGATATTGAAACTTTTTTAAAGCAGCCTGATGAATTTGTATCATATTTTACTCGTAAATTGGAGAAACTAATACCTCATGATTTCATCAAAAAAGAGCAAGCTACATTTTTAAATAACACAAACAACAATTTGATAGAAGGTAAATTTGTGGTAATTTGTGATTTTTTCGGAAAACTACACATTTATTCTTCAAGATGAAGTTCAAAACCATCATTGGAATGCTCAGCAAGCTACTTTGCATCCGTTTGTAATATATTATCGTCAAGATGGCAAAGTCAATCATTTAAGTTTTGTTGTAATTTCAGAAGATTTGCGCCACGATTCTGTATCTGTCAACTTATTCATATCTAAAATGATAAATTTTTTGCGATCGGATTCCAAACTAACTGTCAACAAGATATATTTTATGTCTGATGGAGCTGCATCACAGTATAAAAATAGGAAGAACTTTTCAACTCTTTGGCAATTTAAATCAAATATGATATAGAAGTTGAATGGCATTTTTTTGCAACATCACATGGAAAAGGGCCATGCGATGGCATAGGAGGGACACTAAAACGTATGGCTACCAGAGCCAGTCTTGCCAAAAAACGTGAACATCCGATAAAAAATGCTGAGGAACTATATGATTGGGCTCAAAATCGGAAAGAAGAGCAGCTTACACAAATCTTCTTTTGATATTCAACTACTGAGGAATATAATATCATTGCACAAGAACTTAACCAACTATTTTCAAGTGCAAAAACAGTTCAAGGCGCTCAGAAATATCACTCGTTTATCCCTATCTCTGAAACACAAATTGAAGTTAGACAATTTTCGAGCTGTTACGATAACAAGAAAGTAGTTGATATAATCTATATAAATAAAAATGGAATGGTGTTTATATGTCACAAAATGGCTCACGAACGGGGCAACGGATTTGGATAATTCTTCCCCCATTTTGTTCGTCAAGGGTTCCGACGTGTTTGTGTGTTTAAAAGTTTCAGGATGTTCACCGGGAAAGTAGGAGAAACGGGACTGAACGGAACTGTCATTTTGTATGGGACGATTCATAGCGGTTTTCAACAGCCTACTTGATGGCAAGACGAAGTTTGCCGGGATCACTAGTTAAGAAATAAAATTGCAGTATATATATATATATATATATATATATATATATATATATATATATATATATATATATATATATATATATATATATATATATATATATATATATATATATATATATATATATATATATATATATATATATATATATATATATATATATATATACAGTATTGGACAAAACATTTGCAACTTTTTCGATTTTCCATACAAAAAGACCAACTTTGGTAAGCTATATCTCAGTTATTCATGGATCGATTTGAATGAAATTTTGACAGAACATCAGAAATAACTTGAATTTTAACATATATTTTTGGATGATTTTTCCAATCACAAGTTTAAAAGCAGTAACGGTTTGACTAAAGTGAATTTTTTGACGATTTTTTATAAATGACATAACTAAACATATTGAAGGAATAGCTTCATGGTATCTTCAGCAAAGTTGTAGATTTAAACGAGATGAACAAGTTTGCTGAAGACAGTTTTTGTGATAAGCTATCAGATTTTAAGATAAATTGTTTTAAATTTTTTGTCAAAAATTACACTTTAGTTAAACCGTTATTATTTATAAACTCGTGATTGGAAAAATCATTCAAAAATATATGTTAAAATTCAAGTTATATCTGATGTTCTGTGAAAATTTTACTCGAATCGGTCCATAAATAACTGAAATCTAGCTTACCAAAGTTTGTCATTTTGTATGGAAAATCGAAAAAGTTGCAAATGTTTTGTCCAATACTGTATATATATATATATATATATATATATATATATATATATATATATATATATATATATATATATAATATATATATATATATATATATATATATATATATATATATATACAGTGGGATTCCGTTTTTGGCAACAAAGTTGAAATTTTCAGTTGCCAAAAACGGAACCGTGCCAAAATCGGAACCCATATTTCAAATTTTATTTTTCAACTATTAATTTTGAAAACATCATTACTATGTTAATACATCATTTTTATGGAATCATAGGGCGTTGAGACTTTGAAAAGGTTCACTTCGAAGCATTTTTCTGAAGGGTTCTACTATGCTATGAATGTATAGCCCCGTCATGCTAAATTTGGCAAACGTTTTTCTAGTGGCGTTTATACGCCTCAACGTCTTCAATTATTTTTTTGAAGCTTTATGTATAATTTTTGTATAAGAGGGCCTTGTAAAACCAATAATCGCATAAGTGACTTTTATTGAAGAACTGGACATTTTATTAAAACTATGAAAGAACACGAAAAAATATTTTTGTTTTCTTTTAAAGAAGTATTTACGAAACAAAAGCGCTGGGTATTGCAAAACGACATGAGCTTTTTTTTCCTAATTTAATGAACATTTAAAATAACGCTTGCTCCTGCGGGGGCTGGCGATGAGGGCAGGATCGAACATGTCACGCGTCGGTCTAGTGAAAGTGAAAAAGTGGCGTGATTCTTTAGTTGTGTTTGATCCTTCGACCTTGACGCTTGCTCCTGCGGGGGCCGGCGATGAGAGCAGGATCAGTGCCGCGTTCGATTAGTTCTTTTTGATCTTTCGACGTTGACGCTTGCTCCTGGGCAGTGCGTCAAGAAAGCCCGAGCAGTCGTCAGTTGTTTTCCCTCTCGGGTCGCGCGCCTATTTTCTATGAGTTCTTTTATATAGCCGAACAAACGAGTGAAGCTGAATGTGGATTGTTGCTGCTCAAGGATGACGGATCAATTGGTGAGCTCGTTTCATGCTACTATTTCTAATCTATAAAATATGTATGACTGCACCTTTAACCGTTACAACGGTGAGACGTAAACATGATTTTTCAACAAACTATGAGAGGTTCGTCACTGTGAGTGTCGACATAAGCTCTGATTCATAAATTATTTACTTCTATTTTTTTTTTCAAAACATCTTTTTCTTTTTACCTTTATTTTTGTAATTAAAAAAACTTTGAATGGTTCGACACTACTAGTGTAGACTTGCGAAAGGTTCACTTTATTCAACAAACTTTGAAAGGTTCGTCACCTCAAGTGTCGGAATAATTTTTCTCTACATAGATATTCTTCATATCAAATGAAAATATTATATTTACATATAAGTATGTTTATATCTCACCAATAATTATGGTCTAATCGCTTATCAAAGTGAATCCTGTGACCCAACGATCCTCCCCATTAACAAACATCCCTCCCAGTATCCTTTGTGGAGATGCAGAGGCAAACACGGTCTCCAAATAGCAAAGGTTACACACTAACATTCCTTCCCCCAATCCCACCTGACTGCAAGGACGTGGCCGGCGCCGTTATTGACCATGTATAAATAGAGGCACTGAATTATGCACACTGAAGAAGATTATGGCCAAACCCAGCCGATCTTCTAGTTTATTCTTTGTGCATTTTCACTGACCTCGGTCAATCACGGAATAGCAACCATCGATATATGTAATCAGTCTAAGCTAAGCTAAGCTAAGCTAATTAAATGAACATTTAAAATCAGTTTAACTTTTGGACTTAAGCGAAAAATTTTGAAAAATTCGGTAAGTTTAGTATTGCTCATTCAGTATACTGCCCATAACTGCATAACAGTCACATTCGACATTTTTGACAAATTGGAGTTAATACCGGGGAGAGTCATCAAATGATAAATACTTTCGATCCACTTACTAAAATCTGTGAGTTTGTTCTGGAAAATTCGAAAAAAATACCAAGTTGTTTTGTCACACTGGCAAATGTAACCGCATAACAGTCACATTGAGATTATACATGAGCCTCATATTACGCGTTGCAAGAAAAATTTTGATTCCTGGAAAATCACGAACGATCCATCTGAAAATTTTCCACCAAATTCATCGTAGTGACCCCTGATTTTCCATTATTTATTTGCTGCCACTTAGGACTTTGAGCAGTTCCTGTCACATGCAAAGAAATGAATGCTACAAATACATCTGAAAAGAAATTTGGAATACAAACCGTTCAATCCAATCCAAAAAGATGATTTTAGTAACTGGATCGACAGTGACTCAACAATCAATTTAAACAAAACAGAATATTTATGTGTGCTGCTTGCTTTCCATACCCTTTCCATTAAAGACACTGTTCAGAACATATTTCCGATGCATTCACAAATAGATTAACGTTGTAAGGTAGGGGGTCAGTATCCTCGAGGATGGTTTCAATGGCCCTGAAATCAGTACTGAAATTGCAATCAGTAGTTTGCAAGGAAAATCTGCCGTGATTCACCCATCATTATGTTTACTTGCTGAGAAAAAACTGCACTGCTTACTGAGGTTCATTTGCTCTATGCGGAGATTGCTCGCTGTGCGTTATTTCCGCGAAGGAATCCAAATTTTTAAATTTCCCCGCAATAATGTAGTAGCAACGAAATTTCTATCAGAATTATTTTCTGTCTATTCACCCAATATGCGGTATGAGTTGTACAAGATTTCAGCCTCAAATAAGCTCTTTTGAATTCTTAATGATTTTTTGAAATTTTAGTTTCCTCCCATACTGCAGTGAAATATAAACTTGGTATCCCATTTACTCAATGCCTACTTTTGTCGAATGTTACAAATATGCAGTTATGGGCAGTATATGTTTCTGATAAAGTAAAGCATTTTATAATGAATGGTTGACTGCATCAAAAGGGCATACATAAACATGCGATAACGCATAAATGTGACTTGTTATTTTGTAGAATTCAATTTTTACTTGAAATAATTTTTAATTAAGCTTTATGTATGTTTTCCACCTACCTTATAAAATCCACTGAAATTTACAGGATCCTGTTATGAAACCTCAAGAACCTTAAAGGAATCTTCAGGTTCTCATAAGAAATCTACAGAAAAAAACGCTTGAGCTCTGAAGCATCTTGCCAAGCATTCGTAGGATCTTGCATAGAGTTCTCAGGATCTTGCTAAGGCTTTTGCTGCTTGAAATTCCGCTGCGATGTTGCTGAAAATTCTCAAGTCTCCAATGAAAAAATTAAAAGTTTATTATTATTAGGCACTAGCACTAGCACACCTCAAATTCCTCTGGGAACCTTTTCAAAATCTCCAAACTTTCGCTGGAAATAATAAAAAATGCTACTAGAAATTCACATTATCCCGCTTAAAATTTACAGGACGCCTTAGAATTTATTAGGAATCACCAGATTTTGGACATAATTCCCCATAACCAATTATACACTCTAAGGATCCCTCAAGAAGCCCTCAGTGTCCACTTGGAATCTGTAGATATCCTCATGAATTCGTTAAAATTTCTGAAAAGTCCCATAAGAACCAAGAATCATTTAAGGATTCTTCAGGATACAGTTAGGAATCTCATAGACTCAGCTCGTAAGGAACATTTTGATGATGTTGAGGCCCGTACCGTTGATTAACAATCTTGTACAGAATTCTGGATCGTCTCTTAACAAATCTAACGCCTTACAGAGTCTATAGAAGAGGGAACGTAGCTTTAAATAGTTGACGCAGAAAGACCAATATCACAGACAGAAAGTTAAAACATTCTCAGTCGTATTTATCGCACGCTTCAATGACATTATCGAAAATAAATTGTAGTTTGGACTATCCGCATTTGTCATGTTATTTAATGAAATTTATTTAAAAGTATGATACACGATATTTTGCTGTACATATTTATATCTACTATTGCGGTGTGTTTTTACATGCGCAATGTATGCAAATCCATAATAATAAAGACAGTGAGCTAACAAGATGAGACAAAATTTATGATTGTTACTCTGTGTGAGTCATAGATTTTTTGTAGCTCTTATGTCGGTGCTGGTGCAAATCTGAAGAACAGTGTTTTTTATTGTATCACTTACTGGCAGACTCAAGTGGGCTGGTCACTCAATTAGAATGCCCAAAAAAAGAGTTTGTTCTTTAGTTGAGATACTGGTGGAGATTATTGGCCTCATGAAACGTTGCCAATGCATGACCAATGACCATTCTGAAGTAAATGAGCGCGTACGCGAGTCCTTAGTAGTTGGTGAGATTTGGGGAAATATCGACGAAAATGGAGCTCTGAAATGTAATTAGTGTGAAGTTAACATGCTATTTAAATGACTAAAGCAACAGACACGATAATATTTACACAAATTTACAAATTTTGATGGTATTGAAAAATGTTGCCAAAAACGGATCCATTTTGTTGCCAAAATCGGGGGGTGCCAAAATCGGAGCATGCCAAAAACGGAGCATGCTAAAAACGGAACCCCACTGTATATATATATATATATATATATATATATATATATATATATATATATATATATATATATATATATATATATATATATATATATATATATATAATATATATATATATATATATATATATATATATATATACATATAAATATATATATATATATATATATATATATATATATATATATATATATATATATATATATAAATATATATATATATATATATATATATATATATATATATATATATATATATATACACATATATATAAACAAAAAAAAACAAACTCTCTCTCCATGGTTGTACGATCTTGCCGCGATGAGAGGGCTTTACCCATTAGCCAGGCTTAGCCGTGGGGACCAAGGGTACACCGTTGTGATAGAATCACATTTTTAATGCCACGTTAAGACTTACCGTGTATATCTCGGAAGTGATGCATCTCAGCTAAATTTTACTTGAGTTTTTTTCGATAGAAATTTTTCATATTTAAAAATATATAGTTATTTTTCTGTACTAAAAAAACGCACCAAAAATATCGTTTTACATAAATTAGTTTTATTTATTTATTTAAATAATTTATTTTTTATCCACAAATTTTCCGTTTTGAAGCATTGTGCAAAAATTACAAACAATATGCTGCAAAACATATCCAAAACTTAAAAACATCAATTTTGCGGTTTTTAAGAACAACGTGGGGAACGTGCCTTTGGAGCCGGCCTTCTGATATAGGTTTTGATCAAACAATAAACAATTCAGCTATGATTCACTCAATCAAAATAAAATATTTCTGGAATGGAGAAACACGAAATATGTTTGAAAAGGGCCTATTTTACTTTTTTTTATTTGAAATTTTTATATAAATATGAGTATAAAATTTTGTTTTTGAAATAAAAAATAATCTGTAACTTTTTTTTACCGTGCATATTTTTCTCCATATAGTCCTAAGCAATACCTACAACTTTGTAGGAGATCTCAAATCGATCGGACAAACCGTTTTCGAGTTACAGTTTTTTGAAGATTTGCTATGCATTTTCCGATACGCCCTTCTCAAAAAAAAAAGGCGAGGTTCAAAATGGCGGTCTGAAGGTTCAAAATGGCATTTTTGGTCATAAAGAATCTGTATGCAAATTTTCAGGCGATTTAAATTTAAAATTAAATTTAAAATTAAAATTAAATTAAAAAAAAATCGTCATGTTCGGTGGAATTGCTCTATTGTATCCGTGACAGACATGTTTGAGAACTGGTTGATAACAGAATATGTTATCACACATCTTTTCCATCACATTTTAATAAAGTGTGTTTCAGTAAACAAAGTAGACACATTTAGTTATTAACTTGAACTTAGTGATAACAGAATTCACTGTTACTTTGTTATTCAACGGACGGCTTTGAGTTCTCATTTTTGTTATATTGGCTGTTAATTCCGCCATCATCTTGGCGACAAAATCGATTATCAAATAATGATAACCAGGTAACAAGATTTCTTATCATTGTGTCATTCAACATTGCTCGGGAAGTCATGTAATTAATTGATATGTCTCAAGATGTCCATCTTGCCCTCAGTCCTCAGGAAATAAAGCTTTTAGTTAGTTAACTGTGAAAGTGCTCACAAAAATACTAAGCAGAGAAGCAAGTCCTGTCCCATTAGAGACGTGACGTCAGGAAGAACAAGAAGAAGTGTGCTATATCAGATAGAGGAAGCCTCGGATGCCACGTTTCACGACTAATCCTTGAAATGTGTCCCTATTTGCATCATTCAGTCTACATTTGCAATGCAAAAAGGCAAACAGCCTTTCATAACCTTCTGATTAACGTTGTTGAACATCGCAACAATGGCTTATGTTCAACGATTTGGCATGTTTTCTTGCGTTATGCTCAGGAATCCATTTTGTGTTACAGAGCGTATCGTACAAGTACACGCCGAATCCAGACTTAATAATTTCCGCCTGGCTGGAAGCCATGCGATGTTTTCGATTTTCTCCTAACGGCCGCTCCCATTCTCGGCAATGCTGAAGACAGTGATAGCTTTGTACAAAACTTTAATTTTTGTCGATTTTGGGCTACATGGTTTTTTCAAAAAGTTTACATCGACTAGAAGCTTCGGTAAGTTTTCTTTGTCTAGTTTTAAAATTTGCTCAATTTTGACATTTTTCCATTTGTCCGGAAAATATGCCAACTGAAAGAAATTGTTCAAAAAATCGACCAAGAATGATAAGCTACTCTCTAATTTTTAGATCCGTTTTTTATTTCGACATAAAGGTGTACAAATTTCGGTTAGGGTGATTCAAAAACTGTTTTTTGTTTCTGACCAAAGAAAACCGAAATTATAATTTCTATAGAAAAAACATTTTTGTTTTTTTTTTCAAGAATTAAGGTTTATTGAAGTCTCTTTTCTATTGATAGAAGGATCTTTAAAACATTTATGAAAGAATTTTATCCAGTACTGTCAAAAATGTAGTTGGGACAGGATTTCCGGTGTATTTGGTCGATTTTCTGCATGCAAACTTCAAGCTCGTTTACTCTTCCACTTCACTTAGAGTTGACGAATTCCGTTGAAACTTTTACAGCACTTACCTTCTGGGAATTCAAATGAACAAAAAAATTATAGGATGTAACTTAAGATTTTTATAATTTGAATTCTTTTATGTAAAATGAGCCACCCTACTGTTTAACATGGCTAGTGTTATTTTGTGGCTCACTTTAACGAAGGCAGCAGCCAGATAAGTATAGGTAGCTGAGTTTGGGGCAAGTGTGTCACCTTAAGCAATATATTCTCTTACATAATCCAGCCAAAGCTTATCCAACCTAATAAATTTTGCATCATTATGTTAGCTTCTCATCTTTTCATCTTTGTGTTATTTGAAATGAAAAGAAATTCTTAAAGTATTAATTTTGGAGCTTCTCAAATACCATTCAAATTGACGCAACTGTGCCACTAAAATGTGTAATTTTCCATGATATTTTTAGTACATACAAAGCTCTCGGTTAATAACTGTGGAAGTTCTCATTGAACTTAGCTGAGATGCAGGCTCTGTCCCAGTGAGAACGTAATGCCAAGAAAAGGGAGTGAGAGAGACTATATTCAAACTCATGAGGGTTAATAATATTGAACTCATAGAGAAGAACATTAACTTGTTGAAGATAGTGGTCTACTTGCCCCAAACTCCGCTAAATGACGTCTGTTTCTACACGGCTGATCAAACACCATGTTATGAAAGATGTCAAATACGGAAGATTAATCAATATCGTACGCCTAGACTGCTTCTTACACTGAACTTGAAGAATTTCAATAATCATTAGGTTGAATCATTTAGGAACGGCTCTCAATAAATTTATTCTACGGTAGTTGTCGACGTCTCGCCTATTGCCCTTTTTGTGAACGAGGAACATCTTCAGCAGGCTTCCAACTGGACGGAAAAATGTCACTGCTTATGGATGCCTGAGAAATGCGAATAAGTGGAGCACTCAAAACATTATTACGTCTCTTTATTGGCTAGGAAGGAAATCCGTCCGGTGCTGGGTTTTTAGGATTTTATTTCAGAGCATCTTCTAGTGTTTGACCTGCAATCTGTTCTTTCAATGTGGTTATCGTGAAGTTTGCATTTACTTTTGATTTCTTTTCTGCAAAAAATAGCTTCAATCGATAAGGAAAAGGTCAGTGAGAAAATCAAATTATTCAATTTTGAATTTGGGTCATTCTATGCTGTAGTGACCTTCAGCTATTCAGAAGAAAATTGTTCTTTTTTTATTTTAAAACAATAATCCGAGGTGTTTTGAGCAAATCCCGAAAGTTGGCGTTTTAAAGTTAAAAAGTCCGATTGTGTCATATATATTCACATTGAGTATTATAATTTGCTAGAAAATTTATATCCTAATATAGGTTAAATGTAATTAGAGATACTTTGAAATCATATAATTAACAAAAAGATTCAATTTTCATTTTTTAGTTAACGTTCGTTTGCTTAATAATCATACCCATAAGGTAAATTATAACCATGATCATTCACAAGATAATTTTCTTCCGTCGAGTAATCGCTCGATTGTTTTACTTTCTAATGGATTTACACAAGAAAATTCCTATACCAATATTGTCGCAGGAAATTTAAGTTCCTCCCATTCAAATTGTCTACCAAAGGGTAACCATTATTATTTCAAATACCAAACCATCACTTCTTTGAGTTATAAAGAGGACGAGCTGTTCAATTTTCCACCAGCTAATAACTAGCATCTAGCAGTTATTACTGAAACTTACATGAAACTTGAACCCAAACTCAAAAGAGATCCAAACTTTTTTGTTAATCGAAGTGATCGACTTGATGGGGCATGTGGGGGAGTTACAATCATCATTCATAGGCGTATAAACTATCAACTTTTTTCGTCATTTGAGACCAAATTTGTCATCCGATGATTTTTCACCAACTTCTGTTACAACGTCTGGTAGAACATAAATAGTTTGATTAATCAACCGTTTTTATTGTCAATCGCAAAGCAAGCATGTTCATCATTAAAGATCTGTTGTTTTGCGACTTCTCGACTTTCTTGTAAACATCCAACCAACTCTGGGTGCGGAAATTTGCAATTTTCTTTCACATTGTTTTAGCACTTGATTTTGGCAAATGATTTTACTTCCATCTGATTTTTCCATTTTTGTATGCAACGCAACAAACGATGTCGTTTTTCGCATCACCAACCAAAAAAAAGACACTTACGTTAAGCACTCACAATAATTGTAGGGCGTGTACAATTTATCTGACAAATACACAACGGGACCTCTATTTAGGGGAGCTTCATATACCAGTTTGAATATCGATTTTCATTGGATTCAGCGGATTTGCTACGAGCAACCATTCGCCTCCATGAGAAATTGTAGATTTCATTATTACGATTAGGACCTACTGCGTACGATTGTGGTAGTTTGGACAAAAGGTAAACTAATAGTTTGTAATAATGGATCCAAATAATAATTTAAATATTTTAAATTGGAATGCTCGTTCTCTGAATGGTAAAGAGGACGAGCTGTTTAATTTTCTTACGGTTAATAACGTGCATATAGCAGTTATTACCGAAACGTATTTAAAACCTGGATCTAAACTCAAAAGAGATCCTAACTTTTTTGTTTATCGTAATGATCGACTTGATGGGGCATGTGGGGGAGTTGCAATCATCATTCATAGGCGTATAAAACATCAACTGTTTTCATCATTTGAAACTAAAGTTTTTGAAACTTTAGGTGTTTCTGTTGAAACACAGTTTGGTAAATATACTTTTTGCAATTTCTCATCGTAATAGGCTGTTTTTCATCACGCCAATCTGTCATGAAACGGCCTACTTTCCTGCACTGAAGTATGGAGTGCGGGAATAGTCATTACCTAACTGAAACCAGTGCTGTAATGATTCATTACGCAACGCTTTCTCATTACGCAACTGTTTTGAGTTGCGTAATGAATCATTACCCAACATTTTTTCAGAAATTGTAAAATAAAGGTGAATGCATTCTGATATAATTTCTGATACCCTCAAGTGGTCTTCTACGAAATTGCAAAAAATGTTGTACGTAACTCGTTGCAGAACTCGATTTTTGCAGCACTCGTCGTAATTATCCTACTCGGCAAGCCTCGTAGGATAAATTTACGACTCGTGCTGTAAAAATCATCATTCTGCAACTTGTTCCGTAAACTACTATTCATAGCTGCCTATTTGCCTTTTCAATGGGCAGCAAGTTAATTTGCTCCAAACTGACTTGCGTAAATTGACTCGCAATAAGTCAAAATTTTTTGTCATTGGTGACTTTAATGCCAAACATCGGTCATGGAATAATTCTCAAAGTAATTCCAACGGCAGAATTTTATTTGATGAGTGCTCTTCAGGATATTTCTCAATTCAATACCCTGATAGCCCCACATGTTTTTCCTTTTCTAGAAATCCATCTACGATTGATTTGGTCTTAACCGACTCTAGTCATCTTTGTAGCCAATTAGTTACTCATGCTGATTTCGATTCTGATCATGTCCCTGTTACATTTCAAATATCCCAAGAAGCGATTCTCAATCCTATCAGCTCCACTTTCAATTATTTACGAGCCGACTGGAATATATATAAAACGTATGTTGACTCCAATCTCGATGTTAACATTTCTTTAGAAACTAAACTTGATATTGACAATGCTCTTGAAACTTTAACAAATTCCATTGTTGAAGCCCGGAGCATTGCAATTCCAAAATGTGAAGTAAAATTTGAATCCGTGATTATAGACGATGATCTTAAACTCTTGATCCGTCTTAAAAACGTGAGGAGAAGGCAATTTCAACGCACTCGCGATCCTGCTATGAAAATTATATGGCAGGATTTGCAGAAAGAAATCAAGAAACGTTTTGCTCAATTAAGAAACAAAAATTTTGAAAATAAAATTTCTCAATTGGACCCTGGCTCTAAGCCCTTTTGGAAATTATCGAAAATCTTGAAAAAACCTCAGAAGCCAATACCGGCATTGAAAGAGGAAAACAAATTATTACTAACTAATTGCGAAAAAGCTCAAAAACTTGCTATGCAGTTTGAAAGTGCGCACAATTTTAATTTAGGACTTACTAGTCCAATTGAAAATGAAGTTACTCAGGAGTTCGAAAATATTCTCAATCAAGAGAACGTTTTCGAAAATGCCTGGGAGACTGATTTGGAAGAAGTGAGAACTATTATTAAAAAATTCAAAAACATGAAAGCTCCTGGCGATGATGGAATTTTCTACATCCTCATCAAGAAACTTCCAGAAAGTAGATTATCATTTTTAGTTGATATATTTAACAAATGTTTTCAATTAGCATATTTTCCTGACAAATGGAAAAATGCTAAGGTTGTTCCAATTTTAAAACCAGACAAAAATCCTGCAGAAGCTTCTAGCTATCGTCCAATCAGTTTGCTTTCCTCCATCAGTAAACTTTTTGAAAAGGTTATTTTGAACAGAATGATGGCCCACATCAACGAAAATTCAATTTTTGCCAATGAACAGTTCGGATTCCGCCATGGACATTCGACCACTCATCAACTTTTACGGGTAACAAATTTGATACGTTCCAACAAATCTGAAGGCTATTCTACTGGTCTTGCTCTTCTAGACATAGCAAAAGCATTCGACAGTGTTTGGCATGAAGGTTTGATTGTAAAATTAAAAAACTTTAATTTTCCAACATACATTGTTAGAATAATTCAAAGTTATCTGTCAAATCGTACACTTCAGGTTAATTATCAGAACTCCAGATCTGAAAGACTTCCTGTAAGAGCTGGTGTTCCCCAAGGCAGCATTTTGGGACCAATATTATACAATATTTTCACATCTGACTTACCTGAGCTACCTCAGGGATGTCAAAAATCGTTGTTTGCGGATGACACAGGCCTCTCCACCAAAGGACGAAGCCTGCGTGTCATCTGTAGTCGATTGCAAAAAAGTTTGGATATTTTTTCTTCATACTTGCAAAAATGGAAGATTTCTCCTAATGCTTCCAAAACTCAACTAATAATATTCCCACATAAACCAAAAGCTCTTTATTTGAAACCTTCAAGTAGACATGTTGTCACGATGAGAGGGGTTCCAATAAATTGGTCAGATGAAGTTAAGTATCTAGGGCTCATGCTAGATAAGAATTTAACTTTCAAAAATCACATTGAGGGCATTCAAGCCAAATGTAATAAATATGTAAAATGTCTCTATCCCCTTATTAATAAAAAATCAAAACTTTGTCTTAAGAACAAGCTGTTGATATTCAAACAAATTTTCAGGCCAGCCATGTTGTATGCTGTACCAATATGGACTAGCTGTTGTAATACCAGGAAGAAAGCTCTGCAGAGAATTCAAAATAAAATTTTGAAAATGATTCTGAGGCTTCCTCCCTGGTATAGTACCAATGAGTTACATAGAATATCCAATGTTGAAACATTGGAACAAATGTCAAATACAATCATTAATAATTTCAGGCAAAAATCGTTACAATCTTCTATTGCCACGATTAATGCGTTATATGTTTAGGTTAAGTTAGGTTAAGTATATTAAAATCGTTTTTTTTTTTTCTCTTATAAGCAGGTGAAATCAACTCACCTGTAAAAAAACTGAACTGCTACGGCAAATGAAATGTAATATGTTGTTAACAAAATGTTAATTAAATCTTAAATTTGTTTTACCAAATTAGGATGATAGTGTTGTCAAATAACACAGAACACCTAGATATAAGAAATGAATGTAATGTTTGGAATGATACTAATAAAGAAATTAAAAAAAAAAAAAAAAAAAAATAGTTTGTAATCTGAAATAAAGGTCAGACACGATCGAGGGGAGTCATTTGAACTAAATGACAGGTCCAGTGACTTAGTTGTGAATCAGTTTTTTTTTTTACAAATGGAGAAAATCTGAACTGAAGAAAATTTTGTCATCTATTCTTCTATTTTTAGGATGCCAATTATCTTGTTCGATCTGGTCTGAGCTGTTTTTTTACAAGATGATGAAGTTTGTCAAATTTATCAGTTTTATTTATAAAGTTGACCTATTTGGGGCCGTTACATAAGGAGGATCTATGAATAATCGAAAAATACGCAAGGTAAAAGCTAGTCCCAACATCTAATTTAGTTTTTACATAACTTCCAAATTCGTTACTATAAAAGTAAATTGAGTTGTAGTTAGATTTATATCAAATGGTTAGGTAAAACTTGGTTAAAAAAGGAAGTTGGGGTCATTTTTACACTATCTGACCCAATGACCCACTTGAAAAACTCCGAACAGGTGTATATTAATAAAAAACAATGATCCTTGAAATACTATAGATCCAGACTATTCCATTCGACAAATGCCAAGAGGGCAGCGATTTGAGCTTTTTCCATTTGCTGGTCGGAAATGGGTTCAAGACCATTTTGGTCGAAAATATAAATATAAAAAGATTCAAAGTATCTAAAAAGAGACCTGCTTTCACACGGGTAGAGGTGAATACTAAAATAATGATAAAATTAGAACAAATTTTGCAGTGATACCAAATTTCACCATTATTATGTCATTTATTTATGACGTTCAATAATACATCAAAAGCAAAACATGCAATCATAGCCAAATTTATACACACAGGCTTCGTCCTTTGGCGGAGAGGCCTGTATCATCAGCAAACAAAGATTTTTGACATCCCGACTAAGGGTACATAACAACATTATATCAGCACATGTTATTATGTTATAAGGTTTTTTTTCGAACATAGGTTGTTATAAACTTGATGCAGAATGTTGTTAAAATAACTAAAATTATAACAAAAAGTGTATGAATAGTAACATAGAATAAGAAAATGTGTCGTATTTCTCATGTATACCTCAATGAGCTAGTGTGCCATGTGTAGAGACGAGACTTGTTTGGTTAGTGGTTTAATGAACAATGCTATATTTATTAGAGCTCCTTGTCAACCTAATAATCATGGACTACTAAGATCCTACATCTCTCCCTTCTTTTATAGTATTATAATTTTCTCTTATTGTTTAATACTTGATACAGAATTCCAACAAACTGGTTCCTTAATTAGCAAACCGGACTATCTGTCAACTTTAGTTTGGTAGATCTCTGGTCATAGACTTTATCTGAAAAACAAAAACAGAACGTGAGTGCAGAGTTCTTATTAATAATAAAATGCTTTATGTTATTATTGTAGTTCGACGATTCCATCTTGTTGTCCATCTTCTAGTTTTCCATTGTTGCACCTTCATGTGTGCCATAGTCATTATTGTTCATCCTAAGTTCTTACTTCCTTTTTCCCGATGCAGATGTATTGTTTTGATCATTTGTGGCATTATAATTTCTCTTCTTTTTTTCTGTTTCATATAACCTTTGTTTGTTTGGCTTGAAAGTAACAGATACCTTCTTCTTTGAAGTCGCAAATTGATCTCGATATTCTTGAAATATATTCCTGTCTCTGTAGAAATTCATAAATTAATTGAAGTGATTAATAAAACCAAATGTGATTAACAATGTTTCAAACCAGCCATTGAGATTCATCCTGAGGATCGCCTCTAGGTCTCAATCTGGTACTTGAGATTCATCCCACGAAGATCGCCTCCGGGTCTCACAATGGTGTACTCTCATCCCTTGAGTTGGGTTCCACCTGCTCTTGAGAATCATCCTGAGGTTCGCCTCTAGGTCTCATAGAGCTAATTAATTTCCCACGAGGATCGCCTCCGGGTTTCTGCGTACTTCATCCCTTTGTCTGGGTTCCACTGTCGTCATTGACAAGTGTACTTCATCCCAACAACAGGGTTCCGCTTACTCTCAAAGGATCGCCTTTGGAGCATACCTACGTGCTTCGTCGATAACACACTCGCCCTTTATATATATTTTTTTATTTATACTTATTATCAATCTAATTTGACTTTTCTCGTCTACCAAGCCTGAATTAAGTGACCCAAGTCACAGTACTATATCATTTTCATAACTTCCTCTACCGTGATGCATCAATACCCGGACGCTTAATCTATTGTGCATAATTTCACCAAATTAATCATGTTCCGAGACCAAATCCACCAATAAGTTTGGATTGTTACATAAATAGTAGTTCAAACATAATTATTCCGTTAAAACATTTCTTGCAAACTCGGAGTTCCCACACTTGCAATTGCTTCATTCATAATGGGTTGCTGTGGCTTATAATACATGTGTCATACTTGATTACACTGACTCTCACAGAAAAATAGTACTTAAATGAACAATAATAACGACTTGAAAATTCATTCAAAATTTTAAAGACTGAAACCAATTCCTGGAAAGTCCGTTTTATCGTTCCATATAATCTGACAAAGTAATTTCTACTATTTATGCTTGCAGTTTTCTCATAGCTTACCAGATCTGCCTTAGTTTTACAATGACCTTGGATACTTAAAGATACAGTTCAATGTTCAATATGCAATATGCAGGTGATACATCTTTTCAGATGTCAGGTCTAGTGACATGATTAATTTACTAAATTCAGAATTCATACACTATTTCATTTTATTTATTTTTTTTTTCAAATATTACTGTTATCTTCTTAAACTCTATATATCTCCTAGGCTCTTTCTTCACTAAAATGAATTTACATCAATACAAACAACTGCAATTAAATTAAATTTCCTTGTTTCTCTTGTGACTATTGATTTATTTTCTTGATGAGATAATGTTTGCAACCAGGAATATTCCAACGGACTTTTTAAAATAATATTTTACCCAAGAGATTAAAGTTGAAAACGCCATCTAATTTAAAAAAAAAAGTTAAGTTTGTATAACCAGTATTATAAAATAACTCAAGAAACCTTATTAAAACTTGCAAAGTAAATTTTAAAATGAGCAATTTCAATTACCAATTATAATCATATTCTTTTATGTTTGAACAAATAGTGTCGATATCTCTGGCAGCGATATTTTAAGGTGTGCAAGTCTTCATGAACAGTGGTACCATAGGCAGAAGATCGAATAATTAGCCTGTTTGCTTTTAACTATTGAAGAAGCAAATGATTTCAATTCATCGTTCTTCGATTAAGTTTATACTGAAGCCAGTTTACCAAATATTGCCTTATCGGAGATAATCACACTGGATAAAAGTAAGATATAGCACTAAATAAATTAATTTTAAACTTTAGACTTTGTCAACAAAACCTGATTGTTTATGTATACTGATGGGTCTTCTACATTTTTATTATGGCAATATTCCTTATTCAAAATAGAAAAATAAGGATTTCCATACAATACTTGATCAATAGCCTTTTCAGTTTTAGTTTTCTAAGCATTTCTTTTCAGCAAAATATGCTTATAATTTGTTCAATTAGATGCAAGCAGTAGCCAATGGTATTTGAGCTAACTCCATAACCCTATTTAAATTCGAAAACTGTTGCTTATGGTTTTTGGTTTTCAATGAAGACTTACATTTATCGACAGAACTTACCATACGAAAGTTGTATGCTGCATTTGATTAGTGTACTCATAAGGCAATTACCATCAAAGTTTCTCATTTTATTCCTAATTTGTCGCTACGCTGTAGTATTCCTCCTCTCTGAATCTTGATACAGCGTCTTTTCCTCAGTGTTAGGTGGCATCATCGTTTCCTCGGTATGGTGAAAGTCATCGGCGTATAATCTTTTTCCAATTTTAATCCTCGTCGCCATTTTGTAGAGACGAGACTTGTTTGGTTAGTGGTCTAATGAACAATGATATATTTATTAGAGCTCCTTGTCAACCTAATAATGGACTACTAAGATCCTACACCATACGATATTTCCTATCGTAGCTCACAGATTATGTGAGACACGAGATGCAGATACGTACAAAATAAATCTTAGTGAGCGAGTCTCATGAGACATCTCGTGAGGCTCGTCACATGTGCTTACTAGGAGTACTTTTATGCAGTTATGTTTGCCTAGTACAATCACCCCAAGGAAGCATACGGCTTCGGTCTATGCCTATAGTTCTTCGGTGGTCAGCACAAGTTTCTCAATTCAAATACTACAATCTCAACTGCGTTGAACCGCGCCAGTCCTTTCAAACTGCCTACGGGCAGTTTAATCCATACCCTTCCCCTTGGTTCTGAAACCTTCTCTTTTGAGTCTCAAATGCACTGTCACATTGAGATTTTCTCATGAGACGACGCATGAGCCAGTGCAGATGTGATCGTTTGAGCTAGTACATTGCTACCGTCAAGCTACCATTCACCGTGCATTTAAGAAAAATTTGCACTTCAAAAAATTATATAACTTTTCCAAATAATTGAAGCGCACTAGAATACCATTACGTAGCGTGCAATTATATGATAATTCAGGGAGAAATCTAAAACTAGTGATGCATAACAAAAAATTACTCAACAATTATGTTTGAAAATGTAATGTTAAGGTCGCCTCGTACCGTTCTATGCCACCATTTACCGTGCACACTAGTGCACCATTCACCGTGCGTATAGTTTTCGTCATGATTTAATTTTGTATCTCGAAGAAACGTTGTTGATGGTGCAACTATGTTGCTAGTAGTGTGCGACTCATTTTTAAAAGTATTCAAAAAATCATTTACAATAAAAACCATAAAAAAATAAAATTGTCTAAATCATTATTTTTTTATTAAAACCGTTGTAGGAGGTTTGACTGTATTGTCCAAACCATTCCATATTCACTCAAAAACTAAATATGAAGTAGTTTAATGACAACATAACAATAAATCTAATATTACCGAATAGTTTCATGGCTTTTACACTAATGCACGGTAACAGGAACCATATATATTGAAAAGGGTCCATTCGCCGTGCATTTGGTTGGTTGGTTGGTTTGACTTTATTAACGAGATTTTTAGCCCTGGGCTAGTTCATCTCGGGACCAACGGCTTTACTTCCCTTCCGAAGGAAGTCGTCACTATAACTGTTTACGTCATAAGTGACTATGTCGGGGATGGGATTCGATCCCAGGTCCTCGGCGTGAGAGGCGAGTGTTCTAACCACTACACCGGGTCCGTCCCCGCTGTGCATTTGGGTTTCGACTGAAACAAAATAAAAAAATCTAATTTGCAAAGAATCTTAATGCTCATACGATGAAATATATCTTACTAATAGTATCCACAGTGAAAACTTGTTGAAATTAAAAAAAAAAAACTTCATACTCTATCGTTAAAATGAAAAAATGTAATTTTTTGGCGTTTATACTAAGAGTGTTGAAAAATATCATTGTCAAACAGAATTCACATGATTTTGACTACATAAACTAGATTTTTTTAAAATCCTTGTGACAAAAATTACTTCATTTCATCGGTTTTATCTTATTTTGCTGACAAAAGAATAATTTGTGAAAATTGTATGAATATTCTGTAGGAATTTGTATATGTGCACGGTGAATGGAGGCCGCACGGTGACTGGTGACTTAAGGGGGCAGGATCCGTTATTAATTTCAAAATTTTCAAAAGCAGTGTTTTCGTTCAAAATCAAGGAAATTTACATGAAAATGTGTTCACTGCACTCTATTCTCCAACCGAAACACAATGAACACATTTTCATCAAAGAATTTTTGAATTTGAACAGAAAAACTGCTTTTGAAGTTTTGATGATGACGATCATTACGATGACGGAGCGTTGAACGTTAACGGTACATGAGATCTAAAAAAATGTGTCTCACCATAGCACGTGCTCAAGCGCGCAATTATTTTTGTGCGCTCATGGCAAGCTGATCTCAAGCTCTTAACATGAAGCACGTATACACTGGTCCCAAAGTTATGAATCATCTAAGACTCAGCTTAAACTTGAAAAATTATAGAGAGCAAAATAAACAATATGTTTTATTAAAATCAATGCCAAATGGTAAAGTGGGGTATATACCTGCAGTTCATGCACAATATTGCCATTAAAATTGTTGAATACATTTGAAATTTTCACTTATTTAAACATTGTCTTAAACCACAATTTATGAATCGGCAAAAAAGTTGTCCACAAATATGAATCAATGTGAACACGATTTATGAATCAGTTGTTTACTTTCAATTATTTTGCAAATAAATGCTATATAGTTCATATGTTTATTAGAACACTGCCTCGGACAATCCGGAGGTGAACCGAAACCAAGTATTTCAAGAATCTGCATGACATTGCATGATTTTTAATGTTGCTATCGAGCGAGCCTAGTGAACATTGAATTTGTGGATTTATATGCTTATGGAGCATGTTTATTTGGAGGATGATGGCAGGTAGTGTAATTAGACAATCATTAGATTTAGATGGCGGAACTAAATGCTTTACTTTCCGACTGTCTTTCCTGCAGTGATAAACATTCACACGTTCGAAACAGGGCTTGTGTGCTTCGTGGCCTTGCGGTTAGCGGCATCAGTCGTTAAGGCGAATTGTGCCACGAAGTGTGGGTTCGATTCCCGCTCCAGTCGGCGAAAACTTTTCGTCAAACGAAAAATCCATCACTGGGCTACTGGGTGTTTCGTGTTGTCCGTTGCCTAATGTTAGTGATCGTTCAGTCTGTGACGGTATAATTGTCATTTTCCTCACCAATTTAGGATGTTTTATTTATCCAAAAATTATTCAACATAAACAACGTCCACATTGTTTATATCCATATAAGACTATAAACCCTAGGGGGGTCCGTAGCCTTGAGGTTACGCTTTCGCTTCATAAGCGGAAGGTCATGGATTCAATTCCCAGCTCCTCCAAAAAATAAACCGTCCAGCCACCAGAAGACGCCGCACGGAGGACCGTGCATAGGGGAGCACATCCATCCTCCGTCAGTATTAGATGGTGACTGAGACAAATTGACCCACTTCGCAGGCAGCTAGCCTCAAACGACTCAGGAAAACGGCAAAACGAACCACCGCAAAAGAGCAACGGACTATGGCTTATGGAAATCGATTGGACCAAAAGCAGTGCTCCTACCTGCTCGGTGTGAGAGCAAAAGAGCAGAAGAGAGTGAAAGCAAATGTAAATATAGATTAGTTAAAAAATAGAACTGTATCGGTAAGGAAGATACAGATAAAACTGATTCCGGCACAGTAGTGGCCACGAGCACGGAGTGCCTTAATAAAAAAAAAAAAAAAAAAAAAAAAAAAAAAAAAAAAAAAAAAAAAAAAAAAAAAAAAAAAAAAAAAAAAAAAAGACTATAAACCCCTTAAATAACTTTTTTCTAAGAATTTATTTTTTACAACTTCCAATTTTTTTCAGATTTCTTTTCCACAAAAAAAAAATTCCGTAGTTAATTAACGGTCCCAAACCACTTTTGCTCTCTCGTAACAAAATTTTACATTGGAAATTATTTGAAACTAAGAATCAAGAACAAACTAAGCACGCTGATTCATAATCTGTAACTGGTGTGAATATTTCCCACAATTTAATAATCAAAATTTTTACTCAAAAATCTTACCCAAATCCGTATAAATATGCATTTATCTCTCATAGCTATGTTTATTGAATCTGTAAATGTTGTCTGGGGCTTAATCTCTCACAACAAATCTTTGAAATAAACTTTAAAACGTCGTTTCTAGCTAAGTGTCAATAGCCACACGGCTTACAAAGTTGGCTAAAAATACAGCCCAAATAGCTACAAAAAGAATTTAATAATATTGCTGACTACGATCAAGAGCTTTTTTACTGAGATAAAAAGCCTTGAAATGGCTGAACATTATGTGTTGCTTATCAGCAAAAATGATTCTGTGATGTTTTGTGATTAGTTTGATAATAATTTTGTCTTCTAAAATAAGCTGATTCATAAATTGTGGGTGATTCAACTGCGTGGGGTTACTGTACATGATGTCTGGTTTCAATTATATCAAAAATATATCAAACCAATTTATAATGTTTGATACAAAGTATCAAAATTATAATACTATTCGATATACGATAATATTGTATATTATTGAAATGCATAAGTTTAAACAATAAACAAAAAAGTATATTAGAGGTAAATAAAACACATAATGTTATATTTTTGTTTTAATATGTTCTGTGGATAACGGAGCCTAACAAAATTATATCATAATATGATAAGCATATTATATTCTGATAAAATTTTATTATATTTTTGTTACAAGCCCCTAGTCGGGATTAAGTATATGAGACGAAAATTATCTCATATAATTGGGGATCGTTTAGAATCAAAAGTAACTTCTGATAAGGGCGTATGTATTTTTGGCACCACCATTAAAAAAAAATGTACCTCGGAAACCGTTTGTTATAGAGAAAAAGTGTCTGAGGGGAGATGGTAGACAATCAAATAGGCTATGTAAAAAAAATATACACTGAAAAAAAAAACTTTTATTTTCATGAAAAAATCGAAATTAAATCTTAAAACACAAATTGCAAAAAATAGGTATCTTTGATTTTTTTCAATTTTTTTCTGTAAAATTTCAATGTAAAACCAGATGTTTAAAGCACAGTTTCAACATGGTGCAATCAAAAATAAAAAAGTTTTTCGAAGAGCAACTTTTGGTGCATTTCTGAAAATTCAATTTCTGGCCATAGAAAAGACGTTTTGATGCTGTAACATGATTCTTCATCCAAAAACAATTCAAAATGCTGATAACAATGATCTTCCTAAAACTAGCCGTTTTCTAGATATTTAGGATTCAATTATATTACTATCATAAAACTTAAGAAAATACGCCCGTTTCATAAGTTACTCCAGATGCTCCACCAACAATGTTACGTTTATCTCTTTCCACATTAATATCCCATGTTTTAAGGGCAGTTTCAACATGGTGCAATTTAAAATAATTTTTTTTCTAAGGGCAACTTTTGGTGTATTTCTGAAAATTCAATTTCTGGTTAGGGGCGATCCATTAATTACGTAAGACAATTTTGGCGGTTTTTAGACTCCCACATAGTAAGATTTTTTGTATGAACATTAAAAATATTTTGTATGGCGCGTAAGAAATCTCAAACTCCCCCTCCCCCCATAACCCCTTACCTAATTAATGAACAACCCCTTATAGAAAAGGCGTTTTGATGCTGCAATATGATTCTTTGTCCAAAAACAATTCAAAATTCTAATATCAATGATCTTCCTATAAGCTACCGCTTCAAGATATTTGGGATTGAATTATATAAATATCATAAAACTTAAGAAAATACTCCCGTTTCTTACATTATTCCAGATGCTCCATCAACAATGTTACGTTAATCTCTTCCTACATTAATATCCCATCTACTTTTTCTTTGACATTTAGACGGTTGGATGAACTGTTCGAAAGATACAGGATGATTGTTGGAATATTGTTGAGAATTAATATAAGTATTACCACAGACAAACAGACGTAACACTGGATAAATTTCCATCGCCCACGAATTTAACGATCAGTTTAAAATACAACAGTTGTCAAGTTCACAACCAGAGGCGCGCGCGTCGCTTTCCTTCGTGTTTGACATTTCACACTACCGCCACCTGTTGGACATGTGGCACAAAAAGTTATTTCGTTTGTCTGTGGTATTACGATGGAAGATGATAATATGAATGATGTTAAGGAGGGGAAGAAGGAAAAACGCCTTTAAAATTCTTAAGCTTATTTATTTATTCTCACGATTATTGTACATAATTTTAATATTTTTATTTGTTTTAATATATATTGGTATAGAACAGATTTTAAATGTCAACTTATTTGATTATGTTTTTACTTTTCTATAAACATTATAATAAATTACTGCCTCATCACTTGAATACAGTTTTGCTGCGATTTTGTTTTCGGTTGATTAACATTCGACGTTGCAGGTTGGTCCTCACGATTTTTGACTTGCGGATTAAAACGATCATGTGATGATAACGGTTGATTCGCACTCGACGTTGCAGGTTGGTCCTCACGATTGTTGATTTGCGGATTAAAACGATACATAGACACACGGCATGAGCCGCAAATCTTCAACGACGTATTAAGAGGAACTTCACATGGCATGGCAACTAGTTTTTGAATCATTTCTTCGGTTAAAAAACGTTTCGATGATGAAATTTTTTTTACTCTTCGGGAACGGTCTACAGCACTTGTACACTTTTGTGAGATCCATTTTGCTCTAATATTGAACGTTAACTGTTTATCTGTTTAACTGTTAATCGCTTCTATATGCTATAACTAGGTACCTAGTGTAGGGAATATTTGTAAATTTGTACGGGCATGATTTGCCAGCAAAATGGGAGGTACTTCGAGTAAGAGAAAATTGAGAGTGGGTAGATAGAAAAGTTCGATAGAATCCGCTATAAAAGGCAGGGAACGATCAGGCTCTGGGCATTCTTGTGTAGATTGTGGTCGAGATGTGACGTACCGTCACGACACTTAGATAGGAAACGCATATAATATAATATATAAATCTAGTTCAAGCACTAAGAGAACAAAGAATTCGTTGAAGTATGTATGTATCGCTATGTACCCGCTAGTGTTTCGAGCGAATGATCAACTATTGTTTTCATTGCCTCCGTATTTGTCTTGGTTTGTTTGACGGATCATTTTGGATGGATTGGTGGCGGCTAATAATATTGTTACATATTGTTATTGTTACTTCTCAACAATTCGTTTATCTGTGTAAGTGTCAAAGATAAAGTTGATATTATTGCGCATTTCATTCACCACTGGACTCCGCAGTTAGTTTTTATAAGTGAGGGAGAGCGGTTCCACTCCAAATCGGTAAACGATGAAACTCGACTACCTTGGATTCGAATGGAATTTTGCACATTTTCAATCCTTTTTTTTCATTAAATTCAATCCCAAACATCTTGAAGCGGTTACTTATAGGAAGATCACTGATATTAGAATTTTGAATTGTTTTTGGATAAAGAATCATATTGCAGCATCAAAACGCCTTTTCTATAACCAGAAATTGAATTTTCAGAAATACACCAAAAATTGCCCTTAGAAAAACTAACTATACTTAGAAAAACATGTTGAAACTGCCCTTAAAACATGGGATATTAATGTGGAAAGAGATAAACGTAACATTGTTGGTGGAGCATCTGGAGTAACTTATGAAACGGGCGTATTTTCTTAAGTTTTATGTTATTAATATTATTGAATCCTAAATATCTAGAAAACGGCTAGTTTTAGGAAGATCATTGTTATCAGCATTTTGAATGGTTTTTGGATGAAGAATCATATTACAGCATCGAAACGTCTTTTCTACGGCCAAAAATTGAATTTTCAGAAATGTACTAAAAGTTGCTCTTAGAAATTTTTTTTTTATTTTAGATTGCACCATGTTGAAACTGTGCTGGAAACATCTGGTTTTACATTGAAATTTTACAGAAAAAAAATCGAAGATACCTATTTTTTGCAATTTGTGTTTTTAAGATTTAATTTCGATTTTTTCATGAAAATAAAACTTTTTTTTTTCAGTGTATATTTTTTTTACATAGCCTATTTGATTGTCTACCATCCCCCCTCAGACACTTTTTCTCTATAACAAACGGTTTCCGAGGTACATTTTTTTAAATGGTGATGCTAAAAATACTTCCGCCCTTATCAGAAGTTATCTTGATTTTAAATGGTCTCTCCACCAGTGCAAAAAACTTATTCTAATATATCGAAACTATGAGCAAAATTCCATTTGAATCCAAGGTAGTCGAGTTTCATCGTTTACCGATTTGGCGTGGAACCGCTCTGGTATATCAGATGTGAAAATATTGTATAATATTTGTTCCAGAATGCTGCCTTGAGGAATATCAGCTCTTACAGAAAGTTTTTCAGATCTAGAGTACTGATAGTTAATCTGAAGTGCACGATTTGAATTATTCTTATTATTCTAACAATGTATGTTGGAAATTAAAGTTTTTTTTTTTTAATTTAACGATCAAGCCTGCATACCAAACACTGTCGAATGATTTTTCTATCTCTAAAGCACAACCAGTAGAATAACCTTCAGATTTGTTGGAGCGGATCAAATTTGTTACACGTAAAAATTTATGAGTGGTCGAATGTCCATGGCGGAAACCGAACTGTTCATTGGCAAAGATTGAATTTTCGTTGATGTGGACCATCATTCTGTTCAAAATGATCTTTTCAAAAAGTTTACTAATGGAGGAAAGCAAACTGATTGGACGATAGCTAGAAGCTTCTGCAGGATTTTTGTCTTGTTTTAAAATTGGTACAACCGTAGCATTTTTTCATTTGTCAGGAAAATATGCTAATTGAAAACATTCGTTAAATATATCAACTAAAAATGATAAGCTACTTTCTGGAAGTTTCTTGATGAGGATGCAAAAAATTCCATCATCACCAGGAGCTTTCATATTTTTGAATTTTTGAATAATAGTTCTCACTTCTTCCAAATCAGTCCCCCAGGAATTTCCTAAAACGTTCTCTTGATTGAGAATATTTTCGAAGTCCTGAGTAACTTGATTTTCGATTGGATTAGTAAGTCCTTAAATAGAACTGTGCGCGCTGTCAAACTGCATAGCAAGGTTTTTTTCAAAATTTTAAATAATTTCCAAAAAGATGAGGGTCCAATTGAGAAATCATAGTTTCAAAATTTTTGTTTCCTAATTGTGCAAAACTTTTCTTGATTTCTTTCTGCAAGTCCTACCATATAATTTTTATAGCATGATCGCGAGTGCGTTGAAATTATCTTCTCCTCACGTGTTTAAGACGGATCAAGAGTTTAAGATCATCGTCTGCAATCATGGATTCAAATTTTACTTCACATTTCGGAATTGCAAAAAAGGGGCTACTTTGGACACTTTTAGAAATCAATGAGATTTGATAATAAAATAATTTTTTTCTCACAAATTTCAAATTGGTTCTATAGATTAATGTGCATTGTGATGTTTTAGGACGTTTTTTCATCGTTTTTCATTGTTAAGCATTTTAACACTTTTCTGCGAAACATGCTATTATTATTTTAGTTTGTAACTTAAAGTTAATTTCCGTTTAAATAGAGCTGTCAACTACGACTGTTTGGCTGTTTAAGATGATACAAACGAATGATTTAAGTACTAAGTACTGCGATGATTAACTAGTTTTGTACAAAAACATTCGCTATGATTCTCAATGTTATATGATATCAATCGGTAGAAGGATCGGTTGTAGAATATTCGCTAGTAAACCATTTGCCAGAAAGCCGTTTGCCAGAATCACTTTGCCAGAATGGATCATTTGCCAGAATGGCTAGTTCCCCAGAAAGTCATTCCCCAGATAGACCATTTCCCAGAAAAAAACATTGCTACTTTATTTTGCTATGCGTAGCAATATTGAGGTGTGTCAAATCCTTCGAATTATTATGATTTTCAGCGGACGATACATAATTATATGCAAAATAATTGTTGAGATACCGTGGGGTAAGTGGATACAGAAAAATCAATACTCAACTTCAATGTTATGTACAGCTAACGTGAATAATGTAATTCAAACATTTTTCTGTGGATAACAAATGAAGGACTAATGTGCTTCAAATCATCGATTATTTCGATTCTTCTGATTGTTATGTATTGAGTATGAGGGATTTAAAAATTTGCGCCAAATGATCCACTTGTCCCACCATGGTGGGGTAAGTGGATCACCAATAGAAAAAATCTCTTCTCTAAACAAATGTTATGTAATTGAATGATACTACTCTCGTTCTTATTATAAGTGCTAGTAGTGGTACATTTTAATACTTTCAAATTATAAAGTATCTTTATTCAATAAAAATATTTTTATAAATATGTATACATTAGTTTACACTAATTTGTACAACAAAAAAATGTATCCATTTATACACATTAGTTATACAGAAGTATTGAAGGATTATTCCTAACGATGTTTTTGAAAACCACTCGTGGTTTGAAAATATCAGTTACATTTATTTTTGAATAACAAACTGAAATCTTTTTATTCTATTTATGAATATGTTTGTATCATCTATCTAGAATCATTTATGTGGTCAAATAAGGTGCTATAATATGCTCTCAATTGGAGAATAAGTATATTTTGCTCTTTTGCAACTCAGCTTAGATAAACCACGGAAAGTTTAGTGTGAGTTTTGAAATTATTATTATTTTAATTTTTTTACACCAGAAAAGTTAAAAAAAAAACTTTTAGGTGGATTTTTTCAAATTATCTATGGTCAATTTGACAACTTTAGGCTGGGAATGAAAAAAAATAAAGGAAAACATCATTTGCGAATATTTAAACTTATTAAAACATATTAAAATTCTCGTAAGCAGTCTGCCAATAAATGATAATAATACTTGATCCACTTACTCCACCCCATTTAAAAGTAGGGGTAAGTGTACAATGTACAATATATTATTTATTTATAAAAGTCACATATTTTCCATTGTGATTCATTCAATAAGAACTGAAATGCTCACCATGTGTCAAAAACTTATAGAATTCGATTTTAGACAGAGATACAATGGATGTTTGATTGATTGAAAACAATTTTGAAATTAATCAATTTTTGCAGCTAACAAGTTTGCTTGTGTTAGTGTACGTGTACTACCAGTTTTGCAATAGTATCAGTATGGACGTAAGAATATAACCTAGAACGAAGCAATGCTGCGAAAACATTCAACATATTCAAATATTTATGCTTAATATTGACGAATGATTCACTTACCCCACTGATACACTTCCCCCACTGTACCTTACGTAAGTTTATTAGGTTTTTGTTTGATAAAATGTTCTAAACTAATAATGATATTATAGACTTATTATAAATATTACTGTAAGGGTAAACACGTAGCTATTCAGCAAGCTGACGGACGTGAGTTTGTATCCCACCGGGCGAAGATTTTATCGGATTGGAAATTTTCTCGATTTCCTAGGGCATAGAGTATCTTGATATCTGCAATATGTTATACACATGCAAAAAAGGTCAATTGGCAATAAAAGCTCTCAGTTAATAACTGTGGAGGTGCTCGTAAGAACACAAAGCTGCGATTCGGCTCTTTCCCAGCTGGGACGTAACGCAAGATAAGAAGAAGAAGAAGGTGTAATAGATTTCTGAGGTTTTCATAGTTTCTGAGAAATAACTGTTTTTTTATGTTCAAATAGTCATTAATTTTATACAAGCTATTAGAGGTCGTCCATTACACGCTCAAAAAAAGAGTTCTAGAAAACGTGAACTGTCAAAAATACACCATTAACTACCATCATCGTTCTCGGAACTAGACAACGCGATCACATAAACATGATCTAGTTCACGGTGTATTTTTGCTTGTTGACGAGTTCACGTCTGCTGTTCACGGCTAAGACAAGACGTGTCAGGTAATAGTACAAAAATGAAACCAATTGCCTGTCAAAAAAGACCACTCCTCATTGGTCGTTTTGTCAAAGGCCTTTTTTCACATCGTTGAGTTGAATTGCAACAGGGCACTTTGTTGCTAGCAAGGCCGTGTTGCTAGTTCATAAATTTGGGTTTCCATCAAAAGTTTGAACATTTTGCATTAGATCTTTTTGTTTCAAATCTTTAAAAAATCGATGCCCAGTTTATCGCAAGTGCTCCTACAATGCTAAAATAAATAAAAAATAATAATTGAAAGCAAAATAATGGTATTTGTTTCAATAACTTCTAAAAATATCGCCGGTTTTAATAATAAACCTGATTTTTCTCAAAGCTAGCATCCTCTATTGTATTGAATGAATGAAGCGTGCAAAAAACTAACAAATTATTAGCCTTGATATTTAAATTTGTTCAGAAGATTTGTTTAAAAAAAAGTACTGGTAGCACTGGCTTTTGCATCGCCAAGGATATCGACTGAGAAACAACGGGGCAGTCTTAGTTCAGCTGTCACGTCCTGTCCTAGGTTCACGGATACGAGAACGGATTTTTTTCTGTGTAACCATCCCAAGTAACAATTTAACAGCAACTTGGCATTCGTGTGGATTTATTAATGTTTTATGACAGTTACTTGAATGCTATAATAGTTAGAGGCGACATTGAACGTTGCCAAAACATGATATTTTGTAATTCGGCTCTTGGCTGTTTTCAAAACCTTTTAGAGGCAAAACATAAGTCAAAATTTTGTGACTACAAAACCAGCTTTGTTGCAGCATACAATACCTTATTTAGACTGCTTGCCGTGGCTGAACGACTCTTATTTGTTACGGTTTTGATAAAAGACTCATATAATACACCTTGTTGACATAAAAGCTACTTTTAAACTACACGATTACCACTTGGTTTCTGCCAACCTACCTTATTTATACCTCTCAAATCAGTATTTGGGCTCCTAAGATGCGAAAACATTGCAGCTGTTTTGCTCGCCGCTCACGAATACTGCATTATTACCAAAAACACACTTATTTTGAATGGAAATATGCAAAACTAATATCCGTTCTCATAGTTTTTGCATCTATTTCTCAAAACAGCACCCTTAATCTGTCAAACTTTGTTGAATACTGCTTAGTTATCATAAAAACCTAAATAAAGCGATCAGCATTTATTAAGGCAATTTTACATCCACATATGCCAAATCAAAGCAGTGTGTCCTTATTTGTGTATTTATGGTAACAAAACAGCATTTGTCGATTACACTCTACCAATTATGGTTCCGCCATATTAATTTCACTCCGGTTGCCACAATTTCACTTTTTTCGAATCATACTATCTCCATGAATTCGCTCGTAAGATGCTATGGTATGATTATTAAACTGGCTGAGTATAATTTAAAGCACAATTGCTGCCCAATCAAACCAAAAAATGTTGAATTCTTCACCTGGCAGTTTATTTTAGCAAATGCTATATAACTAGAAATATGCCACTTTCAGAGGGGGCACAGGCAAATTCACTTCTTTTCCATCACATTTCACAATAAATCTCACTCGGCACTAAAGATTTGAGCACCATATCATAATATATCACTTCAAATAACACGCACTTTGAAATAAATTGACACAGACATGTTTTCAATCTTATTTTGTTTTGTTTACGTTGGAATAAATCCGGCAAGATTGAAATTGTGATAAAATCATTTTCAAGATGAAGCGACATTCATCTAGAAAAGGTGGCTTGAAAATAACTACCATTAATGCTACTTTGCTTTATGTGTGTATACCCACTTCATAGACTCTTTCAGAGTGGGCCAACCAGCCGCGTTCTAGTATACAAGAGGTTTTGGGGGATGCGATGAAAGCAAAAGTACCTTGACCGTGGTTTTATGGGCGTTTATTTATAGCACCCTGGAAGTAATTCGTAAAACTAAAATTGTTACTTGGGATGTGATAATTTATGAGAGGATGGAAGGGGGCCTGGCGAAAGACCACGGTACAAACAATTATTCTTTTATGGACAAAAGACCCCGTGGAAGTATAAAATTCCGAAAGAATTGACCCTTTATAGGCCACTGTATTTTCAGCATTCTATTAATGATTTTCCCTTCTTTGAAGGTTAAGCTGTTCCTTAGGGCTAACTAATTCAAGGACTTACATACTTCAAATAAGATTTACCCTTCTTCATATTATTGGCTAGTCTTTATAATTGTACTGTGTGTTTCTGCCTGCAGTTAACAGAAGGAATAGAAGTAATGTAAACAAGGTTATGTCATCTCAATTTTTAATAATTATAGTGTAAAAATATCAATGAAGGACTGGCGGTAAGAAAAATGTCTGTAAAAAGGATAAATGTAAAAAAATGCAAATATCGTGAAATGGATAATCAATACATGTCTTCAAATAAAAAACTATATTGAAGGTGATTCAATAATGGAATATTTACCATCACTTTCATCTAATTTGTCATTGGAGATTATTCGAGTGATTCCGAAAACATAAATCTTCATAACCGTTTTGTTTAGTAGAGCAAGCGACAGAATATGTGAAAACAATTCATGTTTTTTTTTTGGTTTCCACCATTCATCATGGCCACGTAGCAGTCCTACTAAGAATTTCTAAATATCTTCGGTTCCAGATAGCTAAAACTAAAGATCAGGGTAAATACTGAAGATTGAAGAGTTTTTCGGCAGCCTGTCGCAAATGTTGTAAAACTACTTTAAAACAATAAATAATGTGGTTCAAATTATTTTAAGAGAAAAAAAAACAGGTTAACGCTCTTTTCAAAGACTGAGTAATGTATTTAAATATATGACCGAAAGAACTTTGGGCAGAGTTATTTGAGATAAATTGTTACAATGATTATTGGCGCTAAACTGATCATATTTCAGACATAATTTTCCCTTTTTTCACTCAAAGGCGGTTCTTTTTAGTTGTTTTGCAATTTTTTTTCGCTTAGATACACTATGCTTATTAATGAATCTATTCTACTAAACTAATTCGTGATGAACGTTTCAGCTTTTTTTGTTCTCAGACCAGCTATGTAAGTAGTGAAAATTACATAAAATTGTATGCGAAGGATTTTAACAACATAGACTCAATAACACGGATCGATCAGTTGCGTTGTTTTATACTTGTTATAATATTACAAATATATAAACATTATTTACGATGCGAGTGAAGTACTGCAGAAGTGACGCTAAATTTTAATTAATTTTGCGCTGCAGCTGTGCTAGTATGTCCAATACTCTTGATGTAAATAATGTGAAAGCTGACTACACAATGTTTCATGCTATAAGTGCAAATAATATGAGTATATTCAAGATACCAAATTGACAAATATCAAAAATTACCACAAATATATCGATCAATTGATATCAAGGTTGAAAAGGAATTTCAAAAAATGATTCTGGGGAATGGTTTTCTGGCAAATGGTCCATTCTGGGGAATGGTTTTCTGGCAAATGTCATACAATCGAAGGATCTCATTTATTCCAGTAACAAAACATAATTTTTATTTAATGTGCAATTTTTACAGTTTAAGAATATATTTTCGCCAGATCTTAAAACAATAAAAATTTTGCTTGTGCAAGAAACACTTTGGTTCTCAATAGTTTTGAGATTGCATAAGAGTAGTTCATTTGTAGCAGATGAATGATGCAATTGCTTTACACTGCAAATTCATGTTAAATATGCCCAAAATATTTTTTTTAAGAAACATGATTGGTCGAAAGTTTTGTGACGCTAGAAAATGTTTTGTACCTTGCGAATATTTGTTCGGACTTTTTTGATATATTTTATTGTATATCCTCTTATTGTTGATGTTGTTCCAAAAAATATTCATGCCTGGTTGTAGAGCAAATATTGGTTATTAAATGTGCCGAAGACACAAAATGGCTCAGATCAATATTTATGCTGCAAATAGTGAGTGTCCATAGTAGCCCCCGGAATCAAAAGTATCCGGTTACGGTACCTAATAATTTCATGCCTTTTACACTATAGTTATAATGAAAAATAATGCACGGTAATAGGAACCATACATATTGAGAAGGGTCCATGCACCGTGTATTTGGGTTTCGACTGAAAAAAAAATAAAAATAAATAATTTGCATAAAATCTCATTGCTCATACCATGAAATACATCTTGCTTGTAGTATTCACAGCAAAAACTTGTTAAAATTATTGAACATTTGATACTCTAACGTGAAAAATGTGAATATATGGCGTTTCTACTAAAAGTGTTAAGAAATCTCATTATTAAACAGAATTCACATGATTTTGACTACCTATATAAACTCTATAAACTAAGTTTTTCAAAAAGCATTGTGACAAGAACTACAGTGAGTCACAGTGAAAATCGTCCACCCTCATATTTTCCTTTCAAAGTTCTGTCATTATTATACATAAAAAAGCTGTGGTTTTCTAATTCATACAATTATTTGCATATTTCCATTACTTCATTGTGGCACTGTTTTTATAAATATTAAAAACAAAATGGAATCGAAAAAAAATAAAGTAAATTTAAACCTCAAATATAAGTCACAGTGAAAGTCGTCCATCGATATCAATTTATAGTTGATCTAAAAGAATTGTCCTTTTTTCAGGTGTCAACCCATAAACTAGTATCTAGTAGGTAAGCCTTTGCTCTTTAAAACTTTCCTGAGATTTGGCATAGATTGCACAAATTTCTCAGTTTAAGTTTTAGCGATCTTAATCCACACAATAGTAAGCGCACTTTTCAAGGTATATCTGCTCGTTTTTTGATGTTTCCTGATTTAAACATCCAACAAATGCCACAAGTTCCCGATAATGTAGAGATTTGTAGATTGTCTCGGCAGATTGATGATTGATGGGCATTTTTTAACCAAGCTTTCTGTTTTGCCGCTGTATGTTGCAGATGTTTATCCTGGTAGATGTAATGCCCATTTTTTTTTTTGAGATAAGGTAGATAGGTAAATTAAAAGCCATTTTTTACGCTAGGCTTTCGATTCTTCTTCAATGAATCAAGATAGACGTATTGAGCCATGATCCCGTCGATAAAGTGCCAGCTACTAACATCAGATGCTGGCATTAAGCCTCATAGTATTACGGAACTACTACCATGCTTAGCAGTTTCACAAAGATTTTTCATTTTCAGGTCTTCATTCGGTTTCCGGCAAACTATAACCCTGCCGTCAGATCCGAAAATATTAAACTTGCTCTCATCTGTGAATAGTACGAGCTTCCAGAAGTTGAAATCCTATCCAACGTGTGTTTCTGTAAACTCCATACGACATTTCACGTACTTCGGTGATACAAACGTCTTCCGACTTGCAACTCGGCCATGAAACGTTATGTTTTCGAAGCACTCTACGCATAGTTTCTGGCTTTATGAGATACTTTTTCTGAGATACATGCTTCCTGAGATACTTTTTCGCTTCAATTGCGAGTTTCGGTGCACTTATCTCGGGGTCAGCATCAACCTGGCGAAGAAGCTAACGCTCAACCGCTCCATTGATAATTTTCTTCAACGATGTTTTGGGTTTGATTTTACTTCAATGGTTAATTTTGTAGCGATTTATTATACTCTATACGGTAGTACACCCTTTTCCAACAAATTTGAATATTTTCAGTTGATTTTTGCCATTTTTGTGTAGTTTTATCACAAGTTTTCTTATACCTGACGATGTCTGTCTATTTTGTCCCATTTTAATGGAAATACTCTTAAAAACTAAACCTTTTCTATTCTTGCATAGTAGATCGTGCTTGAATATATGTGTGTGTGCGAGTTAAAGAAATGATATGAATAATATTACCCCAAAAATCATGCACAACGGCAAGGTAGACGATTTTCACTGTGACCTTATTATTGATTATTTTTACAAATTTGAAGCTTAATTTATTCTTTTAATATTCAATGACTTGAATTGCATACAATTATCAAGACCCTTGCCGAACTAACGTAACGAGCCATTTAATTTGAATTCTTGTTCTATACATGAATAGTACGAATTACTTGTCTGGTAATGTTCAAGGTGGACGATTTTCACTGTGATTCACTGTACTTCATTTCATCAGTTTTGTGTTATTTTGCTAGCAAAACAATAATTAATTATTTTTATGAATATTCTTTAGGAATATGTATATAAGGGCGGTTCTAAATTTAAAAATGATTGAGAATCCAATCCACTATGGTCCAGGAATCAGTTTTACGCGGAAAGATGCATTTTGAGCTTTAGAATGAAACATTAGACAAAAACGGTCTTCTACAAAGTTGTTTGTATTAGTTGAGCCCTTTGTTTAGTTTTATTGAAAATTGGGGTGGACCACATTTTCATAAAAAATGTGTAACTAACTTTCTTATATGTAGAAATTATATTATACATGCTTCAGCAAAGTTATAGACCATTCAATTTCAAGCAACTTTGCCAAAAAAAGTTTTTTTTTATCTCTTAAATTGACCGATTTAGAGCTTTTTTCCTGCAGTGACATAGGGTGGTCCGAACAAAACTGGTTTTCTGGCTCTAGAGTTTTCAATTCAAATTTCTCATCAAAGTAGTCTATGAAACACTTTTAGAGCTTTAAAAAATGCGTAATTTGGTGAGTGATGAAACTCGATATCTCCTTCCGTTTAGGAGTTATTGTTGTTTTTCTCTCAAAAACATGCCTATCTTTGAACGACTTTAAGAACTTAACAAAACGCAAATTTTCATGTAAAAATATTGATGATATCTATTTTAGTTCAAAAGTTATTAAAGTTTTTCTGCTTAAAATCCTTTGTTTTTCAAGGCATTTTATTAGAGTTACAAAAATAACACATCTGTAATTTTTTGATATAATATACAATTTCATTTTGTCTTTTGAATGCCGTCAAAAAATATTTTTATGTTTGCCCCAATCAGAAATATTCACAATCAAAGTAGGCATGTTTTTGAGAGAAAAACAACAATAACTCCTAAACGGAAGGAGATAGCGAGTTTCTTCATTCACCAAATTACGCATTTTTCAAAGCTCTAAAAGTGTTTCATAGACTACTTTGATAAGAAATTTGAATTGAAAACTCTAGAGCCAGAAAACCAGTTTTGTTCGGACTACCCTATGTCACCTTAGGAAAAAGCTCTAAATCGATCAATTTAAGAGATAAAAAAAACTTTTTTTGGCAAAGTTGCTTGAAATTGAATGGTCTACAACTTTGCTGAAGCATGTATAATATAATTTCTACAAATAAGAAAGTTAGTTACACAATTTTTATGAAAATGTGAACCACCCTAATTTTCAATAAAACCAAACAAAGGGCTTAACTAATACAAACAATTTTGTAGAAGACCGTTTTTGTCTAATGTTTCATTCTAAAGCTCAAAATGCATCTTTCCGCGTAAAACTGATTCCTGGACCACTGTGCAATCTCCCATATGCTCCTTACCATCCTTACCATAAAGATAGCCCAAGTAACACACATGTTATAACTAAGCATTATTGACTTATATATGACCAAATCTGGTTATATATCATTTGATCATGCTCAATTACAACATGTGTGTTCCTTGGGAGTGTTCTTTGAAACTTTCAGCTTTCTAGGTGGTGATTTAAAGGTGGCCCAAAGACGATGAAGGTTTATATGGAAATTACTATGGAGAAATTTTGAGATATATTCCAAACACGCTAGTACTGTAATGTAAGTACAAACTTATTATCCCATACTAAAAACTCATTCTTCAAACCATAATAAAAAAATTTGTTAAGAGAGAAATTCAATCCGACGGATAGCAGAAGAGATATTCATGAGTGTGTTTGCTATTATTTAGCCTAATATAGGATTATAGCCCTGTAAACATATACAAAAATCAGCATGCTATGTTCAGGTTTGAATAATAAGTTTTCAATATGGGATTATAAGTTTCTAGTTACATTACAGTACTAGCGTGTTTGGAACATTTCTCAAAATTTATCTATAGTAATTTCCATATAAACCTACATTGTCTTTGGGCTACCTTTAAATTACGACCTAGAAAGCTGAAAATTTCACAGAACACTATTTTTATAGTAAGGATGGTAAGGAGCATATGAGAGGTTGAATTTTCAAACATTGTTAAAATTTGAATCGCCCTAATGTAGGGGAACTGGGTGTAAAATGCGCCGTTGGGGTAAAACGCGCCACCCATGTTTTGAACGAACGACGTGCTTTGGGACGCTGTTTTTCACCCGAGATAATGGAAAATGTATCAAAATGCTTCTCTAGATATATTTTTAAGTGTTTTCCTGGCATAAATCGTGAAAAACTCGAAAAAACGTTTTTCGCTGTTTTCGTTGTAATTTTGTGTTATTTTCTAGGCCATTTTTCAGGCCGATAAACAACAAAACTTTTGAAACTATCACCGAGAATCGACTTGTGCACTCCCATAGTTTGTACTGCATGCGAAAAATTGTTGAATTCAACCTTAAAAAGCGTATTGAAGGACTTAAACTTTAATCAACTCTCGGGGCAAAACGACCACACCTATTTCATAACACCAAAACAGCCGTTTGAATTCAAATTCCAGCAATCGTAATGGCCCGCTGTAGTTACGTGCCAATTCGAACCTTACAAATGCACATTTTTCGAATCAGCATGTATATCAGGTATCAGGTATCAGAAGGCCGGCTCCAAAGGCACGTTCCCCACCAGTTGGGAGATTTGTGCCATCGCCATATTTGAGCCTATTTCATCATCTACCCGATGGGAGAGGAAAGGGAAGGGAAAGATGGGAGGAAATAGGAGTGGGGTCCCTTGAAGAGGGAAGATCGCATAAGCGAAATGAGAGCATGTAGCTCCATACCACAATGGGTTCGAACAGCGCCCTAAAAAGGGCACTGCAAAACGCATGAGCGTAAAGAGAGCCTATAGCTCATTACCACAGCGGGTTAAGAATAACAGAATGTCCTGAAGATTCAGGCTTCTGAATTCAGTTTCACTTAATAAGTGTTTACCAAGTAATTGGAATCGCATTTGCGCAAAAACTGGACAGTTACATATCAGGTGATACGAAGTTCCATAATCGGAGTCACAACTATCACACACAAATGAGTCAGCACGCTGAATATTTGCCATGTGATAGTTGAGTCGGCAGTGGCCTGTCAACGCTCTGACCAAGAGACTGCAATTCTGCTTTGACAGATTTGTTAAATACTTCGCCACCTTTGGAGATGGCTCAGTAATATACAATTTTGTTTGACGACACGACTCCAAACTATTCCAATATTGCTTGTGCTGAGTTGCCGCCCAAGAGTTTATCTGAAGCCTCACCCAGCACTTCGAAATTGGAATAGCCGGCTCAGGGCCAATGAAGTCATGCGATGCTCCATCGCGAGCTAGCTCATCAGCCAATTCATTTCCAGCGATGGAAGAATGGCCAGGCACCCATACAAGGTTTACAGAGTTGACTGAATTCAGTTCCTCAATTTGAGTTCGACATGCGATAACAAGCTTCGACCTTGAGTTGGCCGAAGCGAGAGCTTTTATAGCAGCCTGACTATCTGAACAGAAGTATATGACTCTACCCATTACGCGCTGTTGAAATGCTGAATGCACTCCACACATAAGAGCAAATATTTCCGCCTGAAAAACGGTGCAGTTTCTACCAAGTGAGTAAAACTGATTCAGCCTTAGCTCACGAGAATATACTCCTGCACCAGCTCTACCTTCGAAAAGGGAGCCATCAGTGTAACATACTATATTGTTTGATATACTTCTTTCCAAATAGCCAGACGTCCACTCTTCCCGTGAAGGGAATTGTGTGGTAAATGTCCTGTAAGGAAAGTTACAAGCAATTGTGAGATCACTTGGAGCAAGAACAATTTTGTCCCAATTCACCAAAAGTGGAAACAACGAAGTGTGTGTAGATCTACGATTCACTGGATTTTTCTCCAGTAGATCCAGTACCCATAAACGGTAAGAGCAAGAAAGTGCTTCTTGTTTAAGATATATGTGTAGTGGCGCAACGTCGAAAAGGGCCTCGAGCGCTGCTGTGGGAGTTGTAGAGAACGCACCAGACATCGCCATCAAGCACATCCTTTGGAGATGGCCCAATTTTGATTGGATTGTTCTCACTTCGCCCTTTTGCCACCACACAAGACATCCATATGCCAATATTGGTCGAACAACTGTTGTGTAAATCCATTTGATATATTTGGGTTTGAGGCCCCAAGTTTTACCAAAGGTTCGCCGGCATTGACCGAAGGCCATACAAGCTTTTTTGACTCTGAAATCAATGTGAGCTGTCCATAAAAGTTTGGAATCTAGAATGACTCCGACATACTTTACTTGATCAGTCACATTAATCTCAGTGCCAAAAAGACGTAAAGGTCGAATTCCATCGCGGTTTCGTCTTTCCGAAAAAAGAACAATAGATGTTTTATTCGGGTTAACCGAAAGGCCATATTGGCGACACCAACTCTCGACTACCTGAAGAGCACTTTGCATCAGGTCGAATAGGGTGCTTATGCACATACCAACTATCAGAGCTAGATAGTCGTCGGCAAATCCATAAGTTGGAAAACCGCAATTATTGAGTTGCCTCAATAGCGTATCTGCTACGAGATTCCACAAAAGTGGTGACAAGACTCCCCCTTGGGGGCATCCGCAAACACTCAATTTTCGAATCGCTGCTTGACGCAATGTCGAGAAGAGATGTCGGTTTTTGAGCATTTGATGAATCCAATTGGTAATCATTGTAGGTAGCCCATGGTTTCGTGCGGCTTCCAATATGGCATCGAAAGACACGTTATCAAAGGCACCCTCAATATCCAAGAAAACACCCAAGCACGATTGCTTCTGAGCGAATGCTTTCTCGATATCGTATACAACTTTGTGTAAAAGAGTCACAGTGGACTTTCCAGATTGGTAAGCATGTTGATTCACATGAAGAGGCATGTTTGCCAAATAAACATCACGGATGTGATGATCGATAATGCGTTCCAGACATTTCAGAAGAAAAGAGGTCAGACTGATTGGTCTAAAACTCTTCGCTTCCTCATAAGACGCACGACCTCCTTTTGGGATGAACTTTACAGTAATATCACGCCAGGATTTGGGAATGTACCCGGTAGCAAAACTGCTTACAAGTAGCTTTTTCAAAACATGTTTGATAGACTCAAATCCCTTTTGGAGCAGAACAGGATAAATCCCATCCGCTCCTGGAGATTTGAAAGGAGCAAAACTGTTAAGTGCCCATTGAATCGATTCAGTAGTTACGATACTGCGAGCCGAGGCCAGAGACTCGTAACTACATGAAAAGACATTTGGTTCATCCGTAGATGCTATGTCCACACATCCGGGGAAGTGTGTATTGAATAAACATTCTAAAACTTCTTCATCGGAAGAAGTAAAGTCACCATTAGGTAAGCGAATTTCGTTCACTTGGAAATCCTTAGATTTTGCAAGAATTTTGTTCAACCGACTGACTTCACTCAAACTGGAAACATTTGTACAAAGGTTTTTCCAGCCGGATCGTTCAGCAGAACGAAGAGCCTTCTTGTAAGCCTTGCGAGCTGACTTGAACGACTCTGATCCAGCTGAACGGCGTCTGTTCCAACTCCTTCTACATTGTTTCCTGAGTCTAGTCAGATCGGAATTCCACCATGGGGTCCCTCTTGTAGTCTTTACAGACCGCAGAGGACATGCTTCTTCAAAAGCTTCCATAATGTAGGATGTTGTAGTGTCAACGGCATCATCCAGATCACTTGGATTTTCAATGGACGGAGAATATCCATGAAATTTGGTCGCAACCAATTCAATGTAGAGTTCCCAGTTTGTTGACCGGGGATTCCTAAAACGCAAAGTCTGCGCAGTTACATTTGAATGTTCAAAGAAGATGTAGCGATGATCAGATAATGATTCCTCATCGGATACATGCCAATTCGTCAACTCGTGACTGATTCTATTCGAGCAGAGCGTTATGTCTAACACTTCTTCTCTATTAGAAACCATGAAGGTTGGGCGATTGCCTATGTTAAGTAATCCAAGGTCTGTACCCTAATATTTGCAACTTATTTGTAAGCATGATTGCGCATGCGAACGACTAACGCCGAGATCAGGTGGCGCGTTTTACCTCGCAAAAAATAAAAATGCAGATAAGCAAGCATTTTGTAAAAATTGATTTATTAGCTCCAGAAAAAAGAAAATGGATGGCTGTTTCTACTATTTGATAGGAAACATGTTTGTCTATGAGATAATGAATAAAAAAAGGCTTATGATAATGTTCTTCATAGCTAAAAACGCTTCCTTCCTTCTTCTTCTTCCTGGCGTTACGTCCCAACTGGGACAAAGCCTGCTTCTCAGATTAGTGCTCTTATGAGTACTTCCACAGTTATTAACTGAGAGCTTTCTTTGCCGATTGACCATTTTTGCATGTGTATATCGTGTGGCAGGTACGAAGATACTTCTATGCTTCCTTCCTTATAGGGCGCATTTTACCCCCAGTTACCCTATATGTGCACGGTGAATGGAAGCCGCACGGGGACTGGTGATTTAACGGTATATGCTTATTTTATCAAACAAAACTATCACAGGCAGTATTTACAATGCCCCAAAAAAAGTTTCTCGTTATCAAAATCGTGTCCATAATTTCTGGAACACTATATAGTGGCCACATCATAACCGATTCCGGGAATTAGCTGTGACTTGAAATGTGCCTACCGTTTAAATTCATATTACAGACAGCTTCTTATTCCAGACACTCTACTTTGTATGGGAAACATTTCACATAAAATGTTTCAATTTTTGCCGTTCAAAAGTTCACACTTTCGAAGCTATTTTAATCAAAATTATCTTTAGATATCTATGAAAATTTATAATACTCAACTGCCTTAGACTCCTCTTTAGTGGTTTGTCAATTTAAAATAATGATTTGACTTGTCTTTTTATGATTTTCATGAGCTGTCCGCAATTTGAATCAAAGTGTCCGGAATATGGGGCAAAAGCAAGGAAGCGTCCGGAATAAGAATCATAAAAAGTCCACACATTTCTATTTATTTAAATTTAGAAAAAGTATCAAAAACAAAATCTTCATCCACCATTTAAAAGTTAAGGATTTTGAAGGCTCGATAGCGCCTAGGAATCATACAGATAGATTTATCTTATATGCTTCTTGATGGGTTATACTTCATTGAGGCCTTAAGTGTCCGTACTTTCACCCGACCTGACCCAGTGACTAACCGGAATAACTCCGACCACCGAAAAATTCCAGAGGTTTTTTAACCAATTTCAAAAACTAGATATGTGTACGAGTATTTATACTGACAGAAAATAATTTAAATCCGTCAGGTATTCGCTAAGCAGTGAAAGCTTTAGTTTTTTTATTCCTTCTCTCAGGCCTATGCGGGTTAAAAGCTAATTCAATTTGCGAATCCTCGTTCTGGTTCGTGAATGGACGTTCTTGTGTATCCTTATAATACAGCATACCGAGTCAGCGCACCCCCAGTGGCGCATTTTCTGCAACGTTCCTCACCCACGGCATAAAAATTAACAAGGCAGGCTCATTACTGATGTAAATATCAAGTTTGATTATAAACACGTGACGTCACTCCTATCGTACCATACACCTTCCGGACCACTAGATCATTTTTATCGCAAATTTGTTCGAGGTGGATAGGAATGACGTCGCCAAATAGCTGTCAGTTTTCGGAATATATCACCTTCTTAAATATAGTACACCGTGTCCTCACCCATTTGGATGGTTCGGCTTGGTCGTTTACATCGCCGTCGCAGCGCTGCACCGTTCTTCGTCGTCGTCATCGTCATCGTAGATATAGTTGATTTGTGCGGTCCCTCAGTTGTATGTCTGCAGTCGGACCTGTTGGACGTACTTTTGTCGGGACATTACATTGGGGCCACGCTTTGAGGCCGTTTTTCGGAACCGGCACCTTGGAGATTGGCAGCGTGTTTACCGCGTGCGGTTCCTTGTTTATTGTATCGGGAAAGCCGAAAAGTGACAGAATAAAAAGATGGTTTTGACGAGATTGGATGAGCTTTGTGATGATCGGTGCCAAAAGGCATGACCAGAAAAACGAGTGCCGGCAGAAAGTGTTTACGCTAATTTTCCCCATTTTCCGCGGTGTGAATTGTCGATCACGCGGTCTCCTGTAAACAGTGTAAAGTTTGCGCTGGAGAGAAGGCACGTGGAAAAAGGCGATATTATTCTTCTTCCTATGAATTATTAATTATCGTTTAACACTTGGTGTGTGCGAGGAAAGAGTGTGACCTCCCATCGGGAAGGCAGTGTATCAAGTTAACCATTACGTTAATTGGAGTTTCATGTGGCGATAAATGCGGAATTACACGTCACTGTAGAGCACTGTTTACACGACGTGTATTTATTTTTCGGGATAGTCGCATCCTATTGTCAGAGTTGGAAATAGAATAGGATCATTGGGGTGATGAAATTGGTTGGTGGCGCGTATATCATGTGGAAATCCGATCGGAATCGGATGTTCGATGTGTAACAAGCATAGTGAAAATTTTGTGGTCTATCTACCCAGGGTGCACAATGGTTCGAATCGATCATTTATCAGGAAAAATTTGTTTCTCGGTTTTCGTAGGTTTTAGATGAATGATGTCTTCAGAGAAGTTGTTAGTAATTGAATTTTACATGTTTTAAGAAAAAAAAGCTTGATATACATGGATTGTGTTTAAGAACAACATACAAAAAGCTGTCAGTCGGACATTTTCTCCGTAGATGGGCTACATCGCGCCCTAAACCAGTCGACAGGAAGGTAATTTTAAAGATTTTTTAACGATCGTAAGAACTATAAGTGTTATGTCTTGTCTCGCGTCGCGTTTCGTGAATGTTTCCATTTTTAATAAAAACTAGTCACTGAAGTCTCGTTTTTACGCAAAATGGTATCTTAAACCATTTTTGCCTGTTATTTTTTGCTGTGAATTTTGTGTAAATTCTTGGGAAGAAGAAATTAATGAAATCATGCATCACTCGTGATCTCGCCCTAAACGCCATTGGTGGCCAAGTGTGTAGTCAGTTGTTTTTGGGCATATGGATGGACCAAGATAAAAACTATCACCACTGGGAGATTGAAGACAATCTTCTCTTCATTGTAGCATTGTTAAATAACGTGTAAATTCATTCGTTTGCCCTGTAACAACAAGCCACACACTTGATTACTAATTGCTTTTAGGACGAAATCATAAATCAAGCGAAAGATTCTTCATGTTCGAAATACAGGGCAAGTAGCAGGTCTCTTTTAGAAATATGGTCTATATTGTAATCTGAGTCTTTCAAAAGTCTCTTTTTTGTATGCAAGGTCTCTACTGTAACTAGCCCACTATGGGTGATCAGGTGGCCAAGAATCTCAAAAATGACAGTTTCTGATAGTTTTTCTTGTATATCATTTCATAGTGAATACTCCTATTAAGAGATTTCTGTAGTATAAGAGCAAGATCTTCTGTTGTTTCGCTGATGCGGTATGTCAATGTTAGAATTGTCAAAAAAAAAGAACGAAAAATCAATTCAAACACTAGGTATTATTTCTTAGAATATTCTTAATGGAGTTTATCCTAGGAGTCATAAAACATCTTTCGATTATTTCTAAATACCTCTCAAAACTATCTTGAAGATTTCTTAAGAAATTATTGAAGGGTTCTTACAGGAGTCATCTCACGAGATTTTTCAAGGAACAGAAGGAATTTTACTAAGATCATAAGCATTTAATCATCCCATAAGCATAGGAAAAATTTCAGATACTTGTTGACGACTTCATCGAATGTCATTAATGAATACCTCTAAGAACACAAAAAAAAATACGGAAACTAAAGAAAGTTTCGAAAACTTTCACTTTTTGGTTTTCACACCTGATTTTCTTAGGAACCGTCCATAAATGAATTAGCATTTTAGAGGGGAGGGGGCTAGTCTACGATTTAGTTACGAACCATGTATTAGGTATGGGAAAATAGGTTACGATGGGAGAGGGGGGTGTCAAAAATTGGCCAAAAAATGCAACGTCATTTACAGTGTTGTGAAAAACTCAATTTCTCACAACTCACGCTTGATATTTTTCATGCGTGAGTTGTCAGTCAAAAATCATGAATGAGTTGGCTCACCTTTTTGACTTATTGTCTCGTATTTCCACAGTTTACTCACACACGGCAATAATTTCTTGTTAGTCTGGTAAAATTATATTAATCCTTTCTGATGTGAACAACAACATTCGGGTTTCACGAGTTTTTGCCGGGTTTCGTTCGAGTTGATTTTGCATCAAAACCTCAAGCGGAGATTTGCGAAGCAGATCTCTAATGAGTTTGCTCTCACGGGAGAGCGTATTGGTTAAGATTTTGAGTGTGAGTCTATCAACACTGGTCATTTATGGACGCTGCCTTACAACAATTCCGGGTCAAATTCTTGATGAAATTCCTGTAATATGCCTGAAATAATTTTATAAACATCTTCAGTACACTTCTGGGTGAATTTCAAAATATTATTTAGGAAAATTTATATAGAATTCTCCAATTGAACCATTCTATGATTTATAGTTAAAACAAATCCAAGAAGAGCTTCGAGGCTATTGCTGATGCCATTTTAAAAGTATTAAAAGAAAAGAATTTTTTATATGATTTTTTTAGGTATTCTAAGAGAAACTCTTAGATAATTTAAGGCTAAGTAACCCGTCATTCGTTTTTGGAGTAATGATGACTTTGCAGCTTGCAATTTCAAAGTGATAAAATTCAGTCTTGATAGTTTATATTGACTTGAAAAAGTACCACTGTACCCGCAAACATGCATAAAGTATGCTGATACTTTTTCAGCTGTGTCAGTGCAAAACCAACTGATTTTCTTTGATTCGAAATCGTGAGATGGATTAGCAACAATCATCTACGACGCGTACAAATTTCAATACCTACTTCGCCTTAACGGTCATGTACAACTAGGATTCAGGGTGATTCCAGTTGTCTTACTGGCCACAGCAAAATTACCGATCAAAGGGAACTACACTACACACAGGGAACACTACAAACCGAAACTTCAGATTTTTTTGCGAATTACTTACCTAGACGCTACTTAATACGCATTTAGGACCTTTCTTTGCTTACTGTGAAAAAGTAGGGTGAATATCCTGCATAGTTTTATGAATCATGCAAAAGGGTGCAGAGGCAGTGTATAAAGATCGTTAAGGCACGAAATTTGAGAATGAAATTGGCCGGGTCGTTTTCCCCCTGATAAACAAAAACATGGCTACGCCCATGTCCCTCACAACCTTAAAAGTCTATGTAAATTGTAAATGCGGTTCATAAGCATATATTAACACCTTAAAATTTGAAAAACAGAACCAAAAATATGACCCGATTTTGTCAGGTTTCCCGTTTTGTCAGTCTAAAATTCATCAAGGGGCTGACAAAATCGGGTCCCTTATTTTCATAATGATTTTCCCAGCGTTATCGCACAAGTAGTCAATATGCATCAATTAGCAAGCTCAACATCACCTGAGTTCGGTAGCTCTAGAGGGCAAAAAAACAACTAAGCAGAGAGGCAGCGAAAAATGAGCGAGGAAGATGCGACACACAACACAACGGAGGAAAATTCCAAAAAAAAAGAGTGCCATCACAACTGCGCGAGGCCTGTTTGGTTCGGGAGAATCACTCAAGAATTCGATTGAACCGTGAGCAAAGATGAGATAACGATAGAAGCAAAATAAAAAGAGGTTTTGAAAAAATCCTCGCATTTTAATGCTCTCTCACTCGAATCGTTTGAGGATTCGTGTTGTGAATTTTGAGTTCAAATTTTTCTCAGAAAAACCTGGAAATCGCCCATTTTTTTCATTGCTGAGAAGTTTCTGTCTTGCCTGATCAATGGTAACAAAACTCGTTATTTCACTATAGGCCCTTTTCGAATACTTGTCACAAAAATATGATTTTTGAATAAAAAAAAATCAAAATTGCATCATAAAACTTGAGATGGCTCCAAGAATTATTTCACTTATTTCTCCGGGAATATTCTGACAAACTCTTCTAGAAATTTGTCCAGAAATCACTTCAGATTTCTTAAAGGTATAATTAACCCTTACGTTTCCTCTTTGATTGACTTTTTCTTTATGAAATATGTTTTTATTAGAACTGCCTGAAGAAATAATGTTGAAAATAGGCAAAACTTGTTGTTTTCAATTGTTGTATAAAATAGTGTTTTCTTTTTTTAATTTCTTTATTAGTATCATTCCAAACATTATATTAATTTCTTATATCTAGGTGTTCTGTATTGTTAGACAACACTATCATCCTAATTTGGAAAAACAAATTTAAAGTATAAAAATGTTGCTTTTAATAATAAATCACTTGTTTGTCAATAATTTTACTCAAAACAATTAGCTGATTATTGGATATATATGATGAGTATGTAAAAATATTTCAGTAACTATTCCATAGTATGCATCTGATTCGAATTTAAGTTCATCGAAAATGAATGGAGTCTTCGAGCTGCCATGATAAAGAAAGGGTCAAAGAAATTTATTCAGAATATGCAACAGGAAATCCACCGCAAAAATCTTCACTAATTTTCGAAGGGATTAATCTGAATTCCCTAATTACAGTATTAGATAAAAACTTTGCAACTTTTTCGATTTTCCATACAAAATGGTTAACTTTGGTAAGCTAAATCTCAGTTATTCATGGACCGATTTGAATGAAATTCTCACAGAACAAAACTCAAATTTCAAAATATATTTTTTAATAATTTTTCCAATCACGTGTTTAAATGTAATAACGATTTTACTAAAGAATAATTTTCGTCGAAAAATTCAAAACTGTTTATCTGAAAATACAATTGCCCTACAAAAAAAACTGTTTTCAGCAAACTTGTTCATCTCATCAAAATCTACAACTTTGCTGAAGATACCATAAAGGTATTTCTTCAATTCATTTAGTTATGTCAATTATGAAAAATCGTCAAAAAAATCACTTCAGTTAAACCATTATTGCGATAATGTGAGTAGGGCCCAGATAGCCGTAGCGGTAAACGTGCAGCTATTCAGCCTGACCATGCTGATAGTCGTGGGGTCTGGTCGAGGATCTTTTCGTAAAGGAAATTTTCTCGATTCCCAGGGCATAGAGTATCTTCGCACCTGCCACACGATATACACATGCAAAAATGGTCAATCGGCAAAGAAAGCTCTCAGTTAATAACTGTGGAAGTGCTCATAGGAACACTAATCTGAGAAGCAGGCTTTGTCCCAGTTGGTACGTAGCGCCAGAAAGAAAGAAGAAGAAGAGTAGTTCCTTGAGAAATTTCTAGAAAAAATTCCGAAGAAATCTTGAGGGAAGTCTCTGTGGTTATTTTTGAAAAATTCCTGGAGAAATTTCATTTTGAATTCAAGAGGATATCTTACGCAGAAATATTGAACAAAATTTTAGTGGTATCGATGGAAAAATCACTTCATAAACTCTAGGAAGACTAAGGATTTTCTTGAAAAAAATGTCTAAACGGTATTTGAAGGATTTCAATAAAAAAAAACGTGAATCAATAAATGGAATCCTAAATAGATTTTCAGAGTAATACCTTAAGTTAACTTTGGGCAAAAACAAAAAACAAATTAGCTATTTCTACAGACAAATGTCTACCCGGAATTTCTGAAAAAATAAATCTTATCTTCTTCTTCTTGTGTGGCCTTTATTTGTTTCCTGTCGGGTACCAGTGTTTTCGGTACCAGTAGCAGGTCTCTTTTAGGTCTCTTTTTAATGCATGAGGTTTCTAAAGCTCCTATTTTAAAGACGCTTATTAGCCACCAGCCAGAATTGTAAAACAGGAAAAACAGGTAAAGTTGCAAACCGACACTGGCTCTTTTGGCAGAACTCTAAAAAAATCGAAAATTTTCTAAAAAAATCTGAAAAAATATTGTTCTGCAATACATTCTGAGGAATCACTCCAGATTCCTCCAACAACTTTCTCAGGAATTAATCTTGATCTCTTCTAGCAATTTCTTCAGGGATGCTTCGCAGGATACTTCCTCGCGGATTCCTTCAACAGTTCAACGCTGATACCTTCAGAAATTTGCATTACAATTATCCCGTTTAATCACTTATAGATTGCTTATAGATATTCTGCCAGGAATTCCAAAAATTTGTTCCAATTGTTCGGTTTCGCTTTGTTTGTGCGAGTTTTTCGAAAATTTCTTCAGTATATTTGCTATGTTATCCGTATTTTTTTAAACTGATAGAAAATTGAGTCGATTCCTTACGCGAAATATCATAGTTTTCCTACGTCTGATAAGCTCCTGAGCAAGAACTATTCGTTTAAAAATAATCTAGAAACATCTCCAAGAATTTCCTTCAGAGTTTTTTCTAACATTTTTTTCGCAGCGTTTCATCAAGTGATTGCTTATGTATTCTCATGTCCATGAATTCTTAAAAAGGATTTTTAGGATTTCTTCCTTAAATCAAGCGAATAAACCTTTGTTGTGTATTGCTTTCCTATTATTATTTGGGATTTATTCGAGAGAATCATCCAAGATTTCCTCAAAGGTCCAGAAGCTCATTTGAAATCCTTGTAGGAGTTATCTCCTAAAATAGTTTTTCAAGTATTTCAACAAAAGTTTCGTGTGTTATTACTTCTGGGGTATTATCATTTGAAAATACCTTATGGACTGGATCTAGTACTTCCCATAACTTTTTAAAACTTCGTTGGCAATTTTCTGGAGAACTTCATCGAAAAAGTTTAAGAATAAGTCATAAAAGAACCTTGGGAATAATATCGGCATTATTCCCTAGAGGTGTATCTGGAGAAATTTTCGGTTGAAATAAATTCAAAGTTATATCTGAAGGAACGCTAGGTATCCTTACAGAAATTCCTAGCTAATTTCTAGAAGACAACAAAAATCTTGATGGAAATCCTAGGGCTGAGGAGGTTTTTGTGTAATATATGATATTTCAGACGAATTCCTGAACGAATCTTTGAAAACATTTCTAGAGGAATATCTGGAGTCACTTATCAAGGTATCATTGGAAAAATTTGTGGTTTAATTCTTGAAGGTTTTTTAACAAAAATGTTTAAGGAATTTATAGGGAAGTCCGAGAAAGAATCACTGGATCACATTATGAAGAAATCATCGGAGGAATACCTAACGGAAACTTTGAGCAAATACCTTAATTACATTATATTGAAATTTCCGAAAAAGAACATGAAAATAATGAGCATAGTACTTGGTGTAATGAGTAATTCTCAAAGAAATTCTTAAAAATAACCAATAAAAATGTGTGATCCAATTATCTGAATTTTTTATTATTATTTAGGAGTATTTTCTGGAACCTATTCGATCCCTTTCTTGTTTCTTTTTAGTCTTTTTGGGCTTCTTGTTTCAGGCATGATGTCGGTTCAGTTAATACTTCTTAGACACTTAATCACTACCAGCCCTAAACTTAGGTTGAAATCTTCTGTTTAAATAAAAATGGAATGGTTTTTATATGTCACGCATGTTTGTGTGGAATAAAATAATTGAAAAACTTCTGCGAAAGTAGAAATAAATGTTCAATACTAGTGATCTTTTATATAAAAGATAAGCGGAAGTAAAATGGAATGATTTGACAACAAACCAGCAGTGCTGAATTTGCTAGGCGTCGAGAATAATATTGTAACACGGACATGACACCCTCATTGCTGAACGTTTCCAAACTAATAAACAGCAGAAAAAAAAAATCAAAAACTACATATTGCATTGACAAAATTTGAAAAAAGAAAATATTTCATATAATCTGCTCGATGCAAAACAACTTTTACCAAAATATTTTCAAGCGGAATACATTACTCCTCAAGAAAAGTTCAAAACAAACATAACGCATGTTCGTTTAGCTCACGCTTTGACAGCTCTTGCTGCACGATTGGTTCACACTTTGGCAGAAATGTCAGCTTCCGCGAATCTCTCTTATAAAGGATCACTAGTCAATACCAACCTGATATTTTGAAAAAGGATTTCACATAGTCTACTACATATCAGTAGTTTCAGGTAATTTTTGTTTGCGCTCTTGAGCAAACTTTCAAAAATGTTGTTACAGTACCCGTTCGGGTTTACCCGTTCGGTTTATGGAAATTTGCCTGAAAAAAACGAACGGTTTTTCCAAAATTTGGCAATTATTATCAACAATTTCTACAATTCAATAAATAAAAGGTTGCAGGATGACGTTGTAATTCAATTCACATTAAACAGTGTTAGGAAAATGATAAGGTCGATCCATTTCGACATAGTTTGATTTTGGCAACATGAAATTATTCGACAAACTGCTAAAACCGAACGGACACTGCATAATGAATAACTTTGTCAACTAACGCGTACATCCCCAACCCACTTTTTGAATAAAATTTGAAAATTCAAATTGATGGATCAACTCATAAAAACAGCTGATTGAACCAATTTTTAACACTTTTTCGTAGATCGATCACAGAATTCTTCTAGTTTCTGGAACTGTGATCGACTTCTTGATAATGACTATGATTCCGGATATATCCAGGGGAGTTCCTGTGAAGTTGGCTACATGTACCGTGATGCATCAATATCCGGACGCTTAAGAAGAGGCAAATGTTCAATCTCTCTTTTAAACAAGGTTTTTGCAAATTAAAATGATATTAAATTTGGCAACACACAGTTTTATATTTAAAATTGACGAGAATAACAAATTTTAACTAAAATTTTATGATAACATTATGAAAATTATCGAAACAATCAAGCTCTTCTTGTTTTGAAATCCGGACACTTGTAACTTTTTATGTCTACCGTGGTGAATCAAAAAAAAAAAATCATTTCACAATACAACTATTACAAGTTTTATGTTTTTAAAACAAATACTGGCACTCATCGCTGCTAGCTACATACTTTATTTCGTTTTTCGAATGATTCAAGCATGTTTAAATGGATATTTTAGGTGATTTTTTGATTCAGCTGATATGGGGTAACGTTGATCACCCAGTAAACAACGTTCGGTACTATTGAAAATGACGTTACTAACTAAAATCATGGCCTCTGAAGCTGAATATGAAGACCAAACTCTTACAATTCATTTACTTGTTGAGTTATTTCAAAACTAAAAACACCCTGAACCGCGTAATACGCCTAAGGAAATTCTACATTCATAATAGTAATTAGTTAATGTTGCCTAATTGAATAAAGTTATAAAAGATTTGACAACGGAATCGCTTTCAGCGATGCCATATTTAGTAACAACCGCATTTTTCTTGACCACATCGTCTGCAGAACTCATGTGAGACATGAATTTTCGGTAGTGTCAGTGAAAATGAGAGAAATCATTGTTTCAAAAAGTCGTCAATTTTACGCATGAACTAAACACAATTTTAGCAAAAACCTTAATTTGTATTAACTCATGAATATAAGAAAGAGAGGCACCATGCATAGTTTGAAAATGTTTCACCAATAAATGTTTTTTTGAACTTATAACAAGAAGAGTCCTTCCGATCAATAATATTACCACACTGATCGATGTTACCCCGGATTACGGTACCATTGCAAAATAGGGATTAATAACGAAAACAGAATATTGCTTCAGTCAAATGTCTTTTCTATGCTGTGCAAGTGATTTTGAAGGTAGCGTCGACGAACGAATAACAACATGTAGTGAACGATAATATTTGAGAATTTTACTAATAATGTTAGTGTTTCTAATATGTTTTGTTCATGAAGTGATAGTTAAACAGTTTCGTGGTATCATATTTCTGAAATGTGCAGCAAACATCTGCTAAAATTTGAGAAAAGTGTCTGTCCAGTTTTGGAGCCAAGTGGATCTAAATCCGGACATTGAATATAATCCGTAAATTTTAATGGTGTAAGACCATTATCTACAATAGAAACCAAAAGTAAAGATTTTAATTTAATATAAAAAACACTTAGCAAAAACGGAGGTTGAAGATTTGTGCCTTCTTAAGCGTCCGGATATTGATGCACCATGGTATATTCCCGGACACTATTTAATCAAAATCTGGACAGCGCTATTATAAAATGGAACTTGGAATGAAATGTATAATAAGTCTGTTAAAACTAAATAGTTTGCCACATTAATTAACCGTTGTTGAAGGTATTTGCTATATGATACATAAGAGAATAAAACATGTGCAAATTGGTGGTTCAATTTCTTCATTTGAATCCAAACATATGCAATTTTGCACTTGTTGTTTGTACTTCAACAATAATTTACTTACATAGATTTTCTTAGCATAAAATTACCTTCTTATCATTCACAACACTTCAACTACAGTTTTTCCAGTTTTTTCTTAGATTTTCTTCTCAAATATTTATTTACAGATGTAAATGATTATTTACGAAGTCAATGCTTCGGAACACTTAAACTTATATTGGTTTCACTATTCTATTCTAAAACACATTATGAATATTGTGTTTAAAGCAAATTATAGGCAACTAAACGTTGTTGCGCGTTAGTAGACGCTCGTCTTAAAATGACTCACACTGCAGAGAAACCACGTCCGACAGGAGCAACTTTTTTATTTTTATTAATCATCAATGTTTAAAGTACAAGTTATCATAAAATTTTAACATAATATGTCATTATTTAACCTTTACTTAACGAATAATACCAAAGTGTCCGGATATTGGAACCGTCCGGAAATTGATTCACCACGGTACGTTGGGAATCATTTGGAATCTTTTTACCATATTGGCCACTTCCACGGACACTCCGGGAACCTGGTGCCCTCGAAGACAATTTTCAATTCTGTGGTTCCGTATCTTGTGACGTATTTTGCAAAATATGTACATTGAGAATCATTTCAAGGCTTTTTGGCTACATTGCTCACTACCATGGATACTATGGGAACCTGGTGCCCTCAGAGAAATACAAAAACGCAAAAACTAGACATTTGTAGAGATTCTTGCTACATGACTCACGACCGTCAATGTTTAGGGTTTTCCGCTTTTCCAAAGTTCTCTGAAAAGTAATCATTTTTTACCGATACGAACGCAAGTTTTCTATACAGTATCACAAAGTACTTAGAAGATTGACTTTGTTTTTTTGGCTTCCATCCAAATTACATGGAATGAAAAAAATTCCAAGAAACTTCAGCCTATTTTTTCAAACGAGGTTTTTGTCACTTACACCCCTATGTTCACATAGTTACAAAAACAATGAGAATAATAAGTGCAACAGATAGCTTTTCTAAATCATCATCTCAATTGCTTAATTTTACATTGCAAGTAAACCAAAAAATATGTAAACTTCATAATTCACTGAATACTGGTATGGATACTTGGGACTCACATCGTGTACCTCGAATGATAGCTTGATTATTTGCAGCCTTTGCAGTACTGACATGTCCGAAACATTATCGTACCAAAATAATGTATGCTTGTCCTGAGTGTTGCAAAACTGAAGAATTTCTGGAAATCAAACATGTGCCAGATCAATTGCGATGGTGTAGTTTCTGCCCAAGAAATCGAGATATTAAAACCATGATCAGCTGTGCAGTCTGCAACAGAGCAGCATGTGAAACATGTAAGGAACGTAAAGAGAAGGCTTTCGATATCTAGAGTTGAAGCACCAGTTTAAGCCATAGCGCCATTTGAAAAGTATTAAAATTTTCAGCGTACTGTTTTAAGCAAAGTTATATCATTATTTCGATTTCGGGCAGAAAAACAGATTTTGAAAGTTAGTAAAACGATTATGGTTGTTTTGACCATCGAGACAAATAACAGACATTTAATGAATACTATATTGAAAACGACTCCGTTTCCAGAGAAACAGGGAAAATAATAAACAATCAGACGCCATTTCGTGTTCCTACATTATTCCGAGTCACGAAAATCTGGTCTAGTATCCTTTGATAGTGGACATATCGACATATGGAGATAAAATCGGGAATGAAAATCACATCGAGATATCGAGCTAAGGAGGATATCGATGCATGGAGAAGGACATTGTATGCAGAATGAAGGGACTGTTGAAATCATTGACATAAAGAGAGATATAGAGATGTAGAACATCGAGGTGTGGAGAGTCGAAAGTATACATTTTTTCCATACACAACTTTATAGCATTGTTAAACAAAAAATTACCTCAACCAGGACCACATTATCATTTTTTTTGTAAGAAGATGCAAATCAATCGCGAACAACTTCTCTGAAGACATGATATATCGCAAATGAACGAGAACAGAGAAAAAAGTTTCTTCTCCGATGAGTTGCCAGTTCGGACCATTGTGCAGTGCCATAATTGAGAAATCGTTTAATCATCTTATTCCATCCAAACGGAACGTTTTGCGCGCTAAGGAGTGGTGACTGCCTGCGGTGAGTGCGGTATCATCGATAACACAAAAGTCCACCGCTTGAAAAACACAGGTACCGTCGATGGGGGTGACAATGGGTCTGGGGGGTGAGATTGGGTCAAAACGGAAAAATATGATTTATGAAATATTTTAGCTAATAATGCTGATATTACCAAAATTAATAATTCATATGTTAGGGAACATATTATTACACGTAATTCATCACAATATAAATTTTTAGAAATAATGGTTTTTATTTACTATATCAATAAAATTGTATGTTGAAACTAGATAAAATTTACAACATTAAATTTCTTCTGTGCAAAATATCCCGCATGTACTTTAACTTCTATCGTTATATTGGTAGAAGGTTGATAGTCTTTTCATTACACGTCACACGTATTTTCCGGAATCTATTTGATTTTTCAACAAAAAAATCATTTTTTTCGGTAAGGTGTCTAAAACATCAAAAATGGGGGTGAGATTGGGTCAAGCAAGAACGATAGTAAATGAAATTGCAAGTCCACGTTTTTTGATATTTTACGGTGCCGGATGTTCTCTTTTTCATTAATATGTGTTTATTCTTTCTAAATACAGCACTTGTGAAACATCAAAAAAGTCTACTTGAGTATTCCATGCATTGAATAACAATACAACCCATTTCGACAACTTCTCAAGCCAGAAACTGTGTTTCGTGCGCAGCAACATCGTATAATTTTATCAATTTTTTTTTTTTTTTAATTATTTATCAGTTTTTTCATATTATAGAAACATCTCACGGAAGTACAAATGAGTTGGATCGCTGAAATACTGGGATTATGAAGTCAACATCTGCCTGAAATGTATTGATCGTGGAATGTCGCATCGAAATTTAACTATTTGCGAAGGTTTAAAATAATCACTGTTTCAGTGCACCTTTAGGGAAACTGAATAGGCTTTATGGCAATGGGGATGAGACTTTGAAGACAATTTGAGGGAAAAAAACAAGAAAATTTATGTAAACTTATTGATAAATATTGGGTTTACATATTTTTTTCTCATAGCTCTTCAATTTTTCGGTATATTCGTTCTTTCAAGTGGGTTTATCATACTTGTAAAACTTCTTAGATGTTTTTTAGTCTTGTTTGCATCGTATTTCATCAATATTTTTCAGCTATGAATGGTTTTGCAATCATATTCTCAAAAACAATTTATTTCAATTACAGTGACCCAATGTCACCCCCTCTATGGGGTGAGATTGGGTCATTTTTCATTCACTTATAGCGCCGCAGTGAATAAATATTTTTCTATAATATTTTGGACAGTTGTTAAAGTACCATCAAAGTACATATACACCATATTTGAAGTTTATTGGAGTTAAATTGCGATAGTTATTCAATAAATAAATCGTACATATCCCTTTTTGACCCATTGTCACCCCCAACGACGGTACATAAAAAGGTGTGATAAGATTTCGACAAACAGGCGAAGAAAACGTCGTTGTCTGGCCAATCTGGATTGTGTGTACGATAAGAGGGAGCCTCGTATTTGCCATAGGGTGACGCCAAGAAAGAGGTGTAACTCTATTTCTGGCACATTGCAGTAATCAACGTTTGTAAGCCGACCTGGCGAAGTAAAACGACTTATCGATGCTGGTCATAGAATAGCGGTAAGTAAGTATGGTGGGGGTGCCTCTCGATGTCACAATCAGGGAAGGATACATATTGCTATCTATCACCGTTTTGTAGGCAGCGAGCAAATTGAATTGCTGTTTCTGGAACGGGTTACATGGAAGATTTTAATATTGAATAGATGATATAGGAAGGATAATCTTCTCACGGTCGATGAATCCATAGCATCGGTTTTTAACAAGGGAAACAGCTTCGTTTCCTACCGAAGTATCGTGGCATGTATGGTGTTTAATGTTATTGATAGGCCGAGACACTGTAAGGAAATCTGCATGTTCTAGATTGGTTTCATCATGAACACATTGTGAAGCAATCAAAAACAATGTTGCTTCGGTTGAAAGCTGTACAGCTTAAATCTATTAGGTATATTAATTGGATAAAAATGCTAACTTTTTCAAATATGTTATTTGTTTTAGCGAATATTGTGATAATGTCAGCAACATTACATTACATTCATGTTTAAGTTCCACTCAAATTCTTTAATTGATTGAATAATTACTTTGTTTAAGCCATTAGCAGAAAATTTATTTCTATCTTGTTTCCCAAACAAATATTCCGGTCGAACGTTAGGTCCACGCATGATCCACTAAGATTGCTAAGGTACTTCTCCATGAAGTCTGCGAGCTCCATGTTCTCCTCTTTGCTCAAATCGATGTTAAAGTTGCCAGTTACGACACTCGAAGAAGTTCCGCACCATGAAGAATTTCTTCTGCTTCGTCGTGGTAGGGGGACTGGGGGTAATTTGCCCACGTTAAGGAGAACAGCGATTTTAGATGTGAAAAACATTCTTTTGTGCTCTTTTCAAATTATGGTCGGATAAACAAACATGTTTTCTTTCAAATAGTAGAAACAACTATTCGTTTTAGCTTTTCTGGGGTTTGTAAACTAATTTTTAAAAAATGCTTGCTTAACTGCATATGTATTGTTTTGCTGGGTAAAACGCCCCGCTTCAGTTCGGCGTTAGCCATGCTGTAAACGTACGCATATAATCAAGCTTGTTTATAGGTTGCATACATCCGGGCGTTTGTTCAGATGTTATTGTTCAATAATAGTATACATGCTGATGCAAAAAATGTACATTTGTAAGGTTTCAAATTGCGCGTAACCTCAATATGGCATTACATTTGGTAGAATTTGAATTCCAACGGCTGTTTTGGTGTTATGAAATAGGGGTGGGCGTTTTGCCCCCAGAGTTAATTAAAGTTTAGGTCCTTCGATAAGCTTTTTCAGGACAAATTTAACATATTTTTTGTATGTAATACAAACTATGACAGTGCACAAGTTGGCTCTCGGCGATAGTTTTAAAATTTTAGTTATTTATCGACCTAAAAAATGAACTTGAAAATCGCAATTAATTGCAACGAAAACAGCGAAAAACGTTCTAATACGTTTTTATTGATTTTCTTGAGAAAAACACATAAAAATTTATCAATAGAAGCATTTTTATCCATTTGCTATAACCTAGGGTGAAAATAAATATTCTAAACCACACCGTTCGTCCAAATCGAGAGTGGCGCGTTTTGCCCCCTATGGGCATATTACCCCCAGTTCCCCTATCCGGGGAAATGTAGAGGCAAATCTGCGATTCCAGAGCTCGGCCGTCATGGTCCTGCAGGAACCGCTTGGCCTTTTTTTTCAATTTCTCTATTAGTATCATTCCAAACATTACATTCATTTCTTATATCTAGGTGTTCTGTGTTATTAGACAACACTATCATCCTAATTTGGTAAAACAAATTTAAGATTCAATTAACATTTTGTTAACAACATATTACATTTCATTTGCCGTAGCAGTTCAGATTTTTTACAGGTGAGTTGATTTCACCTGCTCATAAGAGAAAAAAAAATAAAAAATATATAATATACTTAACACAACTTAACCTAAACATAAAACGCATTAATCGTGGCAATAGAAGATTGTAACGATTTTTGCCTGAAATTATTAATTATTTTATTTGACATTTGTTCCAATGTTTCAACATTGGATATTCTATGTAACTCATTGGTACTATACCAGGGAGGAAGCTTCAGAATCATTTTCAAAATTTTATTTTGAATTCTCTGTAGAGCTTTCTTCCTGGTATTACAGCAGCTAGTCCATATTGGTACAGCATACAACATGGCTGGCCTGAAAATTTGTTCTTAAGACAAAGTTTTGATTTTCTATTAATAAGGGGATAGAGACATTTTACCTATTTGTTACATTTGGCTTGAATGCCCTCAATGTGATTTTTGAAAGTTAAATTATTTTCTAGCATGAGCCCTAGATACTTAACTTCATCTGACCAATTTATTGGAACCCCTCACATCGTGACAACATGTCTACTTGAAGGTTTCAAATAAAGAGCTTTAGGTTTATGTAGGAATATTATTAGTTGAGTTTTGGAAGCATTAGAGAAATCTTCCATTTTTGCAAGTATGAAGAAAACATATCCAAACTTTTTTGCAATTGACTACAGATGACTCGCAGGCTTCGTCCTTTGGCGGAGATGCCTGTGTCATCCGCAAACAAAGATTTTTGACATCCCTTAGGTAACTCAGGTAAGTCAGATGTGAAAATATTGTATAATATTGGTCCCAAAATGCTGCCTTGGGGAACACCAGCTCTTACAGGAAGTCTTTCAGATCTGGAGTTCTAATAATTAACCTGAAGTGTACGATTTGACAGATAACTTTGAATTATTCTAACAATGTATGTTGGAAAATTAAAGTTTTTCGATAATAAATCTTCGAGCTGTTTAGTAGAATACCTATAAGTAGATGAAAAACCGAATTTAGTACTATACCATTTAATTCCACTAGAGTTTGTATCCTTTGACAGATACGCGTATTTCGACCTCAACTGTAAGGCCGTCTTCAGTGTCGTGTACTAGACTCGACTTGAAGAAAACCATCGTATGCACACATTATATATTAACACTAGGTATAAACGTATTTCCCTACCCATTATTATTTTTTAACTTAAAATTTATGAGCTTTAGATACATTCCATCCCTCTTTTGTTGAAACTTTAAATGCTGAAAGGTACATCACGGGAACGATTAGTAGGTACCAAGTTGAATAGCCATGTATTGCCGTTGCCGTTGTCTCTGTTGAGTAGCGTCGTAGGTACCTGTTTGCAAATTTCCAGACTCTCCGCCACATCCAGTTTCCAAGGAGAAGAAACATTTCTCAAAATTTTGATATCGGCCGTCGTAATTGTATGTCCTTCTGAAAAGATATGTTCTGCCACCTTAGATTTGAAATCGTAGGTCATCCCCTTGTCTATCGTCTTCTGTGCTTTTCCTATTTCCGCTAAGTGTTCCTTGAATCTAACCTCGAGAGACCGCTTTGTTTGACCAACGTAGACCTTGCTGCAGTGGGAACAGCTGATTTTGTAAACACCAGCCTTGTTTAGTGTGTTTACCGGATCCTTGGTAGAGCCTAACGAAGTTCTAAGTTGGTTGTCTCTGCTGGAAAATACCAAATCGATTCCGAAATTCCTTAGCTTTGGGCGGAGCTGTTTGCTGATGTGTACGTCGTATGGGATGGAGACTCTCTTCATGGGTTCGGTGATAGGGGTTAGTGTCGTCAAAGCATTCCGAATTCGCTGTCTTTCCTTTTTGTCGATGATAGCTTTTATCGTCCTTTCCTTGTATCCGTTGATCCTTGCCGTTTCGTAGATATATTCCAGTTCCTTGGTCTTTCCGTGTTCGCTGAGGGGTAGAGTCTGCATCCTGTGGATCATGTGGTGAAACGCTGCCATCTTATGCTGGAACGAATGATTCGATGTGTAAGGGATAACTCGCTGGGTGTTTGTAGGCTTCCTGTAGATTTCGAAATTGTAAGTTGAACTTTCTTCCCTGGTGACAAGTAGATCCAAAAATGATAGTTTTCCATCCTTCACATTTTGGAATTGCAATGCTCCGCGGGCTTCAACAATGGAATTTGTTAAAGTTTCAAGAGCATTGTCAATATCAAGTTTTGTTTGTAAGGGAATATTAACATCAAGATTAGAGGCAATAAATGTTCATATATATTCCAGTCGGCTCGAAAATAATTGAAAGTGGAGCTGATAGGATTGAGAATCGCTTCTTGGGATATTTAAAATGTAACAGGGGCATGATCAGAATCAAAATCAGCATGAGTAATCAGTTGGCTACAAAGATAACTAGAGTCAGTTAAGACCAAATCAATCGTAGATGGATTTCTAGAAGAGGAAAAACATGTAGGGTTATCAGGGTATTGAATTGAGAAATATCCTGAAGAGCACTCATCAAATAAAATTCTGCCGTTGGAATTACTTTGAGAATTATTCCATGACCGATGTTTGGCATTAAAGTCACCAATGACAAAAAAAATTGACTTATTGCGAGTCAATTTTCGCAAATCAGTTTTGAGCAAATTAACTTGCTGTCCAGAGCATTGAAAAGGCAAATAGGCAGCTATGAAAGTATATTTACCAAACTGCGTTTCAACAGAAACACCTAAAGTTTCCAATCCATTAGAAAAACGTAATCCAATAACAATTTGATTTGTAAATTTTACACCTACTTGGACAGCTTCAGTCATAGTGGTGGCTTTGAACATTGCATCAATCATTAGATTCAATTGTTCAGTTAGAAAATTAAAATCTGAGGCAGACATATCACTTGAAGTGGGTCCATTTGATGATTTCCCATTAGAATTTTCGGTAGACGAAGAAGCTGAGTAAGAGTTACCTGTGGCGGTAGGGTTTTTTCCATTTGATTTGAAACAAGTAGAATGGGTACTCATGGAACGAACAGGGAAGGAGTTCAAATTTCCTGCTACGATATCGGCAAAGGATTTTCCGTGGGTAGATACATTCGAAATTGAAAGATTCGAACGGTTACCCGACGGATTAAAATTAGTTTGTGAATGAGCATCATTATGATCTTCCTGATGGGTATGATTAATGATCAAGCGATCGTTAACTGAAAAATGAGCATTGTTCGATACTCTACCAGGGAAATTCCGGAAACGACCGTTATCGTTACGGATATTATCTTTCATCTGCCTGGCACGAGCCTCAATGACTCTATTGAGCGAAGGGCAAGACCAATAATTGGACTTATGATTTCCCTTGCAATTGACGCAAAAGAACTTATCGGTATCTTCCTTCACTGGACAGACGTCCTTGGCGTGAGAAGAATCTCCGCAAATCATGCATTTAGAATTCATGCGACAATTTTTTGTACCATGACCCCACTTTTGGCACCAACGGCACTGAGTGGGGTTCTGGTAATTTCCTCCAGGTTTTTGAAAATGTTCCCATATCACACGGACATCAAACAAAAGTTTTGCTTTTCTAAAGCTTCAATATTATTTAGTTCTTTTTTGTTAAAGTGAACTAAATAAAATTCTTGAGAAAGCCCTTTCCGACCAATGCCAGATTGGTTTCTCTTTTTCAAAATGATTACTTGGACTGGGGAAAATCCAAGTAAATCATTTATTCCATTTTTGATCTCTTCAGGTGATTTATAGTCACTTGAGAGACCTTTCAAGACAACTTTGAATAAACGTTCAGTTTTGTCGCCATAAGTAAAAAAAAATTGTGCTTCTTCTCTTCAAGATGTCTGAGAAGAAGTTCGCGATCTTTAAGAGTTTCCGGCAAAACGCGACAGTCTCCTTTCTTTGCGATTTGGAAAGAAACCTTGATTCCCCTAATGGAGTTCAAGATCACCTGCCTAAATCCCCCAAATTCGGAACAACTGACCACGATAGCCGACACTCTTTGCTTCATCACTTGAATCAAAGAGCCTGGGCTAGAGGCTGCTTCGATTTGGTGTTCGGAAAATTTGTCTAGAGCATCGAACTGATTGCTCATTTCGATACAATTATCCATTTCCCCCTTGGAAGAAACTTCGCATTCCGGGGAAGCGTCCTTTCTTCCATTCTTGCCACGTGTAGTGACAGTTTCAAAACCCACTTTTTAGGAAGGAAGTAGTGAATTCAGAGATTCACCCTTCCTTTTGTTAGTTGTTGATACCATGTTAAGTTAATAAACGAGAAAGACGTGACCTTCGAGAGGTTTTTTTCCCAAGACGGTGTCCAAGAAGGATTACCACCGCTAGCTTTCGCCAACGGGTCCAACGAAAAATCGAAGGCACGGGTCCAAACAAGTATCGTAAAGGGATCAATAGTAGAAAATAGTACTGAAAAGTACTGTTTTATTGCTTTAGGTAGTTTTTAAGAAAACTTCCAAGAGCAGAGAGAATTCGTGTACGCACAGCACGAAGGTACGATGCGCACTAAGCGAGTGGCCTAACTGATCGGTTTGTTTGAGGATACCAACCTGTGCGCGATCCACGCCAAGCGTGTTAGCATCATACCGAAGAACATCCAGCTGACTCGTTGTATCCGTGGAGAACGCGCTTAAATTGAATTGCATTGTCTTCTCTGTGTGCGTATTTCGATTCGATCGACAATTTCTTATCAAATGAAAACATCAACAAAGCTGTTGCTGATTAGTTTTAGCTCTTTGTCTGACAAGTTGATACTCTGATCGCTCTAGCATGCATTTCCGTGTAGGTAGCGACGACGACAACGGCATTATTTAAAGTAAATAAAGTTTGTAAGGACGCTTAAAATATATCCCCGAGTCCGATTTCATCTTCTAAACTCGTACCAATTAGCTCATACGGTTGGAATGATTAAATTTCTGTTAGATATCAGGGATTTTCTTAGGAAATTGCCTAAATTTAGGCGTTTTCATCGCAATTCTTGAAATTAACCATTTATTATTTCTTTAAATACTGCATTATTAAGAATTTAGTAAGCCTATTCGGGTTCAGGGAGCTTATATTCATGATATAGAGTCGTTTCAAAAAAATAACAACAATCGCATTGACAAGTGATCAATTTCACCCCGAAATGGGATTCCTTGATTTTTTATTTAAGGAATGATTTTTAGCACCGAAAACACATTTGTTAGAAAATTTTGGCACATGAGCCAAAGAGGCTGACCGTCGTACTTGTTTTTCTGCATTCAGTTGTTTGACATTTTCAACATTATTGAGAACAGACAAGAAAAACCATGAAAAATGATCAATTTCACCCGAAATTACGGTACATATAAAAATTAAAACGTCAAAACCTTATAACAGCAATAATAATGTGCTTTTCTATGAAAAATAAGACATGCCTCGATATTTACCTATTTTTCAATAGTTTAGTCATGAAAATCAATAGTTTTCATTATTGGACGACTCCAATTCGTAGAAAGATTTCCAATCGATTGGTGCAATAATTTTGAAAATCTATGCGGGAGTTAGTAAGTTATTAACAGTCAAAATCTAACCACTTTTTGTGACGCGAGCGATTTTTGGTTTTTCGAAATTGTACCCCAGTATGTTGCCGTAAGACATTATCCAACGTCATAAATAAAACTTTGTTACTAAACCTGAGTTTTGGCATAATGTTCGACCTTATCCTAAATACTTCTATTTATCTTTCGATAGATTGGCCTTTACGAAACAGTTGTATATATATTCGCATGGTGAGAGTATCCTTGAAATTTGCGTTTTTGTACCACAAGATTTTTTCTTAAATTTTATTTCCGGAACTTGTCAAAACTAAATATTTATATTAAATTCGCCTATAGGCCCAAGTGAAAGAAGAAATGCTAAAACTCTCACCGCCCAAACACACCGTACACACCGACATGACTCCAGCACCAGGAATATTTCCGAGTTTCTCCGGCCAGTTTTAGAAACTAGATATGTGTTCCAATAAACCGACAAAAATTCTTTGAATCCGTCTAGTATTCGCTGAGCGGTGAGGGTTTTAGCATTTTTGCTTTCACTCAGCCCTATACGGGTTGAGACACCTTCCCATCTTCTTCAGTGAGTAATTTTCTAACCCAAGAAACTGCAACGTTTTCGTCAAGCATCTTAGTATTTCCTGTCCAAGAATATTGTTGCAAAACATGAAGGGTGATGAAGTAATGCACCAATTAACCCTCTAATACCCAACCCCGCCTTTAGACGGGGTACACTTTGGAATTTTGTGTATATTTTCGTAGCTCGGAAATCAAAATTATTTTATTTTTGGCTTAAACCTTGACTCATAACACGCATGTAAGAAAAAAAAAATGTGACTTTTAAACTTTTTTGTATTTTTGAAAAATTGTTTGAAAAATTGTATTCTTATATAACCTATAAATGCCCGGGGTTAATTTAACGTGTAATATAAAAAATCATACCTTTTTATATTTTTCTACGATCGACCTATCACAAAAGAAGAGCCTGGTGGTATCAAAATAATTTCAAACATGTTTTTTCGTTAGTTACACGGAAAATAAAATACGCTCCGAAAAAAAATTGAAAATTTAATATTTTTAAAAGTACCGCAAAAATTTAAATTTTTATTATTGCCAAAAATCAACAACCAGAAATGGCTTCAAGAAAAAATGAAAAAAGCTAGGGATGTTCAAAAATAAAAATTATAAAAATCAAAAACCAAAATACAAAAATTCACAAATAAAAAAAAAATTGCCCAGAACGTGTTTAGAACGATTTTAGATAACGAAAAATGATATTTAAATCTAAAATAAAAATTTGGGTATTAGAGGGTTAAGCACATTGTGTTTACCATTTATACCGCAAACAAAGCTCATACCATCGCTATACTTTTGCATAGTAGGTTGTTATTTTTATGTTTCTCTTCCAGAATATTCAATACAGTGAAACCTCCTTGAGTCGATATTGAAGGGACCATCGACTCATAGAAATATCGAGTCATGGAACAGCAATCCTTTGGAAAGCTGCTTCTAGGGACCATCATAGTAACCATGAAATTTGGTTTTTAGTATGGTTCCATGAGTCGATAGCGAGTCATGGAACATCGACTCATGGAGGTATCACTGTATATATTGCTTACTGGGCCATTATTCTCATTTCTGGTAGTGTGGCCTAGGGTGCCAATGAAAATCGATTTTTCGAATTTTAAAAAATGGTAGTGCTCAAAAGTTTTGTCTCTTCGAAGAAAGTCCCCATGCAAAATTTGAGCTCAATCGGACATCGGACATCGGACCCCCAAAGCGGTCAAAGTTTGGCTTTTTTGACCCATGAAAAATCTCCAAAGGTTGGTTACATGAAATTTCCAAAATCGAAATTTTTTTTTTGATGCCAGATGACTTAGAAATACATCACACGTCGAGATCTGGTGTTATTTGGAAAAACATTTTTTTGAAAAAATCCACCTTTTGGGACTTAGTAAATTTTTGAGTTGGGGGAGTGAATTGAATTTGAACGATTTGAATTCAATAGGGTCCTAAAGCCCTGTCCCAATTTTAGTGTCAAACGCTAAAGTTTAGGCCAATAACACATGTTTACTCAATTTTCTAATGTTTTCCGTTGGTTTGAGTCCAAAAAACATTTATTTTGATTTTGTCACACTCCTTGGCTTAAACTCAAATTTTGGGTGTATTTTGTTTTCCGTGTCCCTTCCGAAATGTCAGATAGGAACAACCCTAGTGGTAAAACTAAAACCCCTGTGGTGTTTTTGTCGACTAAGCGAACGTCAAACATGATCTTAAGTGTCAAGGTTCATTTATGGACCCAATTTTTAAATTAAAGTTTAAACATGATATAGCCGTTATTTGAGCGGGAAATATTGCTAAAGTAGTTGCAGTAAGATGCTCTTTAGTGTTATTGAATAAAAACAAGATTTCATTAAAAATTTTGGGACCCAATTGCTGAGAAATTCAACGCAATAGTATTGAAACATATCCTATATCATTGTTGGCCACTGAAAGCATATTATATGTGATATTTCATTAGGGTGGTTCATTTACTTTCCACTAGGGTGGTCCTTTTTGTTAAAAAATAAAAAAATAAAAAATTGAATTTTAATTGAATATTGGAGAAAATAGTATTGGAACATCTCTCACATTATCGTAAGCCATTTTCTACATTTAATATGTGTATTTTATTAGGGTGGGGCGCCCAAAATCAGCTAGAAGAAATTCCACTGATTTGTTTACATCTGTGGTCGTTCAAATTTGAGTCCCTGGGGCGCCCAAAATCAGGAACCCCATTGGTTTGTTTACATTTGTGGGCGCTAGAAAAAGAGTCCCTGGGGCGCTAAAAATTAGCTAGAAGGAACCCCTTTGGTATGTTCACATTTGTGGGCGCTCGAATACGAGTCCCTGGGGCGCCAAAAATCAGCTAGAAGGAATTCCACTGGTTTGTTTACATATGTGGGCGTTCAAATTTGAGTCCCTGGGGCGCCCAAAATCAGCTAGAAGGAACCCCTTTGGTATGTTTACATTTGTGGGCGCTCGACTACGAGTCCCTGGGGCGCCCAAAATCAGCTGGAAGGAACCCCTTTGGTATGTTTACATTTGTGGGCGCTCGAATACGAGTCCCTGGGGCGCCCAAAATCAGCTAGAAGAAATTCCACTGGTTTGTTTACATCTGTGGTCGTTCAAATTTGAGTCCCTGGGGCGCCCAAAATCAGCTAGAAGGAACCCCTTTGGTATGTTTACATCTGTGGGCGCTCGAATACGAGTCCCTGGGGCGCCAAAAATCAGCTAGAAGGAATTCCACTGGTTTGTTTACATATGTGGTCATTCAAATTTGAGTCCCTGGGGCGCCCAAAATCAGCTAGAAGGAACCCCTTTGGTTTGATCACAT